>NW_022631049.1:9984971-11184971 GCF_010015895.1 Lontra canadensis | reverse complement strand
AATCGATAGGTATATCATCCTCAAAAGTTGCTGAATAAAATCTCTAATTGTGAATTAAAAAATATGCTTAGAACTATAGACATTTCAACTTAATATCCATATGATTTGATTATAAAAAGATTATGGAGTGCAAGAAAGTTCTCTATTGAATATGATGTATAGTAGCAAACATATGGTGAGTCTGTGATAAATGCCAGAAAGATTATGAGTTTTAAAATGCCTAGAGAAGGAGGGGAGGGCAAGGGATTTGATTTTTTAAGATTTTTTTTTTTAAACTTGCTTTCAGCATCTGTTGGTCTGAACATAGACAAGGACACAGTTAATAAAATGCTGAACATGTAATAAAATGTTCATTATTCATAAAAGAAATAAATGTGGTTAGTTTGGTGAAGATTCTTTATTCCCCTGTTGTGTATTTATGGCTTGTTTTGTCAACTGCAGATCTTTCTGGCATGTTGACTTTAGCTAATCACAGCATAAAGATTGAGTACAACAAGAGGGGGGAAAGACCCCTTGTTTAACTGACCACTGACCAAGCAAAGAGAAAGGGTAATAGGAACTTCAACTTATGAGGCAGGTGGTTATTTTGTGAATTGACACTTTTGATTTTGTGGGTCTTAGACTATTTAATTTCCCGTTTCCTGTAAATATAAGTTGCAACCTTGGTTTAAGGTCTTTCAAAAGGAATGAAAAATATCATTTTGCCTTATTGTTGAGCTTCGGGGAGTAGTTATAACTTCTACCTGTTATCTGGCACTGTTACCTTGCTTTAGCTGTTAACTGTGGGGGTCAGCCCCATCTGTACTGAGCCGTCTGTATCAGCGTGCTCTTGGATTTTTCACGTGAACCAGCACGCCGTAGTGGAGATTAGGTCACTCTGCTTCATGTGTCGACTCTGCAACTAAACGCACCCAGTCACTTCCCATATGCAGTTGTATTGGCTGAATTTAAAAGACTGTGAAAATGAAAAATAAAACAAATGCATCTGGTAGAATTCAAGGTCAGATGGACATTCATATGCAAGTTGGAAGTGGATGAAACAGTAGATCAAAATTTTAGATTTAGCTTTCTGGTATCTTTTAAGGCTCCCTCCGAGTCATGTCACTGTATAGCACCTTACAGTTTAGAAAGCATTCTCATTTGGAGTCATTTCTTTTTTTTCTTTTTTTTTTTCTCTTTTAAAGATCTTTTATTTATTTATTTATTTGACAGATAGAGATCACAAGTAGGCAGAGAGGCAGGCAGAGAGAGAGAAAGAGAGAGAGAGGAGGAAGCAGGCTCCCCGCAGAGCAGAAAGCCGGATGTGATGCAGAAAGCCCAATGCAATGTGGACCTCCATCCCAGGACCCTGAGAACATGACCTGAGCTGAAGGCAGAGGCTTTAACCCACTGATCCACCCAAGCGCCCCTGGAGTAATTTCTTATTTTGATTCGAAGGCTCCAGTTGTTACAACTGGAACATCTCAAAATTAGTGGGAAAGCCACCGACTATGCAATCTCTGCCAACTGGAGTCCTGAATACTCCCTCTCTGTGCCTTGTTTTGGGATTAGGAGTTTCCCTTCCAAATGTGAGCACTTGGGGCCCCGGTTCCCTGCTGTCTTACATGTGGCTGGATCATTTGCTGGCTCAATCATGGTGCCTTAGAATAATAGGTCCTAAGTAAATATTTATCAAATTGACCTATTATTACAGGACTGCATAAAACAAGTACAGGAAGCTTTTAACACAATTATGGATTCATTTTTCTTTAATAGTTCTGCTTCCTCCCTTCCACGAAATTCTTCCTGTAGTTTTATTCAAAAAATGGCCACACTATACATGTTTTCATACTTTGTAGGCTACAAGTTACTGTCACAGGCATCATCCCATCTGATTTTCTCAAAAACCTTGAGAGAGACATATATAGGCAGGAAATGATCATTCCTCTTTCACAGATGAGATAACCAAGGTAGGAATAAAGGGATTAATGATGTGGTACTGAGGTCTCTGTCCCCTAACCTAGCCCTTTGTCCACTCTTTTCAGATGCCTTTCTTCTGTCTCAGTGCAACCTCTTTCCTTATGTCCCTGTCTCAGGGGTGATTGACAGCAGGAAGTCTCTCTTCCACGGCAATCTCGTGGGTACAAGTTCCCTTCATTGTCTGTAGTTATTCTAGTCTTGGGCTAAGAATGGCAAAATAAATTCTTTTATTCAAAAATTATTTATAAAGTAGCTTCTAACATGTGTACCTTGATTTTCATTTTATACTCTCATGATATCTATGTAGGTAACATTGTTAGTTGATTTTGTTTTCTACTGTGTCAACAACCATACCCAAGTCTCCAGTGATTTACAGTGTCAAAGAGAAGCAGATCGAATGTTCACATCATTATCCTGATACCCTGCATGATCTGACTTCTACCTGCGTCCCCAACGTTATTTTATAATCCTTTTCTGTTCATTCCATAAGTTCAAACAACATGGAGTTCTTTCTGCTCCTAATATAAGCCAAGCTCATTTCTACCCTAGGGCATTTGTACTTGTATCTTCTAGATGGAATCTCATTGTTCCCTTGGGTCTCCTGAAGCTCTCGCACAGGTGACTGCCTTAGCATTCAGGTGTCTGCTCAAAGTCCTCCTTAAAAGGCCTCTCCTGGTCTCCTTGTTAAGTTAAAGGAGGTAGGTATAGAAGAGTGTGCTTTGTGTCCCTCCATTTCTCTGTGTTTTTTAAAATATCATTTACACAAATATATACAAGGAACAGTGCTGGAAAGAGACATAAGAAATTGATAACAGCGGTTCCCACTAGGGAGAAGGATGGCAGGATGAAATAGGATTAAAACATTTTTCACTCTTTTGTATTATTTAGATTGTTTACATGTATTACTTATTACAGTAATTAAAGCCTCTTTAAAAGAATGAGAAAGCAAGAACCCACTGGATTGTCTAAACCTAGCGAATTGGAAACGTAACAGGAATAAATATTTAACATTTCACTTGGAGTCAGTAATTCAGTTCTATAGGAACTGGTGAGATGCATCCTGTTTAAAACCAGTTCCCCTGACAAAAAGCTGAAATTTTATTGACCACAAGCTAAATATCACCCAACCACGTGGCTGTTTAAAAAGTGACGACCTCCACCCAACAACAGCAGCATGCACATTTTTCTCAAGTACAAATGGAAGATTCTCCAGAATAGATCACGTTAGATAACAAAACAAATCTTAACAAATTTAAGGAGAATAAAATCATACTCACATCTTTTCTGACCACCGGGGAATAAAACTAGAAATCAATAATAAAGAAAATTAGGAAATTCATAAATATTTAGAAATGAAACACATATTCCTGAACAGTCAATGGGGCAAAAAAGAAATCAAAAGGGAAATTACAAAATATCTTGAGACGAATGAAAATAACAGTGCCGCATGCCAATACTTACAGAACGTAGCAAAAATAGTACTAAGGGGAAACTTTATAATGATAAATGCTTACGTTAAAAAAGACATAGAATCTGAAATAAACAACCTGATTCTATACCTCCAGGAACTAGAAAACAAAGAACAACTGAAGCCCAAAGTTAGTCAGAGGAAGGCAATAAAGATTAGAGCAGAAATAAACAAAATAGAAAATAGAAAAAGACAACAAAACTGAGAGTTGTTTTTTTAAAAATATCAATGAAATTGACAAGGTTTTAGCTAGACGAGCTAAGAAAAAAAGAGAAAGACTCAAAATCAGAAATAAAAGGAGGGACATTATTATCACTTCTTCAGAAGTAAAAATGATTATGAGAGTCCTAGCAATAATTCTGCACCAACAAATAAGGTACCCTAAAAGGAACAGACACATTTGTAGAAACATGTAACTTACCAAGATTGAATTGTGAAGAAATATAAAATCTGAACGGAACAAAGAGAGTAAGGAGAATGAACTTCTAACAAAGAAAATTCCAGGAAGATGAATTCACTGGTGAATTCCACTAAACATTTAGAGAATTAATACCAATTCTTTTCAAACTCTTTAAAAAAAATTGAACAAGAAGAAATATCATTGTCCTAATTCCAAACTCGTTTTATGAGGCCAGTATTACCCTGATACCAAAGCTAGGAAAAGACACTACAGAAAAACTACAGGCCAATGTTCCTGATGAATATAGATGAAAAAAATCCCCAAGAAAATACTAGCAAGCTGAACTCAACAGCACATTGAAAGGATCATACACCATGACCAAGGGAGATCTATTCCTGGTATACAAGAATGGTTCTACACTATATTAGCAGAACAAAGGACAGAAATCTCATGATGCTCTCAACAAATGCAGAAAAAGCATTTGACAAAATTCAACACCCTTTTTTGATTAAAAAAATATATGCCTCAAAACCAGGAATAAAAGGAAATTACCTCAACATAAGTAAGATCAGGTTTGAAACGCTTACAGTTAACATCATACTCTATGGTGAAAAACGAAAAGTTCTTCCTATAAGATCAGGAACAAGACAAGGATGCCCACTCTTGCCACTTTTAGTCGATATAGTAATGCAAGTTCTAGCCAGAGTAATTTAGGCAAGAAAAAGAAATAAAAAGTCCAAGTTGGAAAAGAAGTAAAATTATCTCTGTTCACATGTTCACATGACATGACCTTATATGTAGACACATAAAAATTCTACCAAAAAAAAAAAAAAAAGCTGTTGGAAGAAATAAAAGAATTCAGTAAAGTTGCAGGATACAAAATCAACGTACCAAAATTAGGTGTGTTTCTATGTACCAACAATGAACTATCTGAAAAGGACACTGAGAAAACAATGCCATTTACAATAACATTAGCAGGAATAAAATACTTAGGAATAAACATAAGCAAGGAGACAAGAGTTTTACACTAAAAACTAGAAAAAATTAATGAAAGAAATGAGAGAAGACACAAATAAATGGAAAGACATCTCCTGTTCATGGATTGGAAGACTTAATATTGTTAAAATGTCCATATTACACAAAACAATCTATCAAAATATCAATGGCATTTTTTGCAGAATAGAAAAATATTTTTAAATTCATATAGAATCACAAAGAATCCCAAATAACCAAAACAATCTTAAAAAGAACAAGCTGCAGGTCTCACACTTCCTGATTTCAAAACATATTACAAAGCTACAGTAATCAAGGCAGTATGATACTGGCATAAAGATAGACATATAGACCAATGGAACAGAGTCCAGAAACAAACCTACACAAATATGGCCAACTGGCCTTTAACAAGGGTGCTAAGTATACACAATGGGAAAGGATAGCCTTTTCACTCAATGATGCTGGGAAAACTAGATATCCACATGAAAAAGAATGAAATTGGACTCTTATCCTGCACCATACAAAAAAATCAACTCAAAATGGATCAAAGACTTGAGCTTGAAACCTGCAACTGTAAAAATCCTAGAAGAAAACAAAGGGGAAATGTTTTATGATATTGGTCTTGGCAATGATTTCTTGGATTTGACACCAAAAAGCACAAGCAGCAAAAGCAAAAATAGACAGATGGGACTACATCAAACGAAAAAGTTGTTGCACAGCAAAGGAAATAATCAACACTGTGAAAAGGCAACCTATAGAGTGGGAGAAAATATTTGCAAACCATGTATCGGATAAGAAGTTAATATGTGAAAAACATAAAAACTCCTATAACTCAATGGCAAAAAAAAAAAAAGAAGAAGAAGAAGAAAGAAAGAACCCAATTTATAAGTGGGCAAAGGAACTGAGTAGACATTTCTCCAAAGAAGATAAACATATACAATCGATATATGAAAAGATATTCAACATTACTAATTACTAAGGAAATGCACATCAAAACTACAATGTGATATCTCACACGTGTTAAGATGTTCATTATCAAAAAACCCCCAGAAAATAGCAAATGTTGAGGAGAATAGAGAGAGATGGGAGCATTTGTGCTCTGCTAACATGAATAGAAATTGGTGCTGCCATTATGGAAAATAAAATAGAGTTTCCTCAAAAACCGAAAAATAGAACTAACATATGATCCAGCAGTTCGACTTCCAGGTATTGACTCAAAATAATGGAAATCAGGATCTTGAAGAGGGTTGCACTTCCCTTGTCACTGTAGCATTATTTACAATAGCCAAGTAGTGAAGACAACCTGAATGTCCACCTAGAGATGAATCCATTAAAAAAAATGTAGCATTGGGATACCTGGGTGGCTTAGTCAGTTAAGCGTCTGCCTTTGGCTCAGGTCACGATCCATCCAGGGTCCTGGGATGGAGCCCCTCACCGGGCTCCCTGCTCAGCAGGGAGCCTGCTTCTCTGTCTGCCTCTGCCCTTCCCCCTACACCCCTCCTCCGGCTCCTTCTCTCTTTCTCTCTCTCTCTCAAATAAATAAGTAAATAAAATTTTAAAAATTTAGCACAGACACATAATGAATGGTATTCATCTCTAAAAAGAAGGAAATCCTGTTAAATGCTATGTTATTGGTAAACCTGGAAGACTTGCTAAAAAATAAGCCAGTCACGGAAAGAGAAACAATGATCCCACTTCTTTGACGTATCTAAAATCCTCAGACTCACGGAAGGAAAATGTGCAATGGTCATCACCAGGGGCTGTGAGGAGGGAGAATGTAGAGTTGCTCTTCAATGAGTGTGAAGTTTCAGTCACGCAAGATGAAAAAGTTCACGCAGATCTGCTGGACAAGCTGTATTTAGGGTTAACAATACTCTACGGTACTCTAAATTTGTCCAGGGCAGTTCTTGTGTTACGCAATTTTTACCACAATAAAAAAAAAAAAAGTGAATGCACCTCACAATAGCAATCAAAGAAATGCAAATAAAAAATTATCACCTGTCACATTAGCAAGGGTTCCCTGAGGCAGGCTCTTTCATTTACTGCTAGTTACAGTGTAAATTGGCAAGCATAACCATTTTGAAAAACACTTTGGAAATATTCATCAAAGGGTCTTAAAAGTGTTTACACCCTTTGATATAATAATTTTACTTGTAGGACTCTCTTCTCATGCAGTAATAACAAATGTAAATATGTTTATTATTTATTAAGACCCCAAATTAGAAATCTTCCCAATGTTCCATGAGAGAGGAATGGTTAATAGATGTTGACACATGGGATGAAACAACAAAAATGTTTATGAAGTTTATCGACAAGAGAAAACTACTCACAATATAGTATTAATGTATTAATATTAATATAATTATATAATATACAATAGCATCAATATTATAAATTATTAATAAAATGAAAGGGAGGAAAGCAAACTGCATAAAGGGTGGTTACACATTATATTATCACTACTATGTCAAAAAATGAAAAATAAAAATGATGAAATCGATAAAAAATGTTATATGAGGTATTTCTGGATAAGAAGACTATGGATGACTTAAAATAAGGTTTGAAGATATATTTAACACACAGTTTTATGTATTTAACTTATATAAATACTCTCTATTAAATTTATATTTTATATGTATTTTAATATATATTTTTATATATAATTTTAAAATGGAATGTGACCTAAGGTTTCATGAGAAGGAAAAGACCAATTTTTCCAAACATGTTTTTTGTAAACATAAACAAGTAAGGTAGAATGTAGAATGACCAAAAATTAGATTCTACATTCTAGAAATATCAGAAGGTATTTGATTGGCTTTATTTAAGGTATGGTTAAGACAAGCAAACTTTGTCACTGGATGTTTTCATTCTAGCTTAAAAGAGGTAGATATAACAGGGGGAGAAATCAAGAGAAAGCCTTACATTATTTATTTGCGTTAGTAAACATATGGCCTTTGGTAGCCCAAGAAATAGCATCAGCTCCCTCTGGGATTCTGTGGGTGGGTCATCCTCTCCAGGAGAGTGGTTTAGGAGAGATGCAAATGGAATGGTAAGCAGGGAGGGAGATGGGAGGGTCTGCCTTGGCAGCTAGGTCAGTCCAACCCACCGTGGGTTGGCAGATGGCACAGCCAGATTGTCCCACCAGCCTGGAGCTACTAACTAAAACAATTACATTCAAGAAGAGATAAATTCATGCTACAATCAGATTCCTAATATTAGCTAGGGATAGTAGGGGTAATATTCTATTCGGCGTAAGTTGTGAGCAGAAAACTCATAAAGGATGGACAGAGAAAGGTGCAAGTTGCCTTCTAAAGGGACACAAGTCACTGACTCTCTGAAAAAGTTACATTTATGCCCCATCACTCTGCTCCCCTCCCAGCCCTGCCATTTAATACCACTTAAAAAGGGTTCTTTTACTTAGACTCCTGTACATTTCCTTGAAATCAGAGAATACAAATTTGGGGAGCTTGAGCCCCAAGTATAAAGTAGATATAGTTTCAGTGGGCCCATGCTCTGTTTAAAAAAAGACAAACAAACCTGAATGAGTTGTTTGACAGTTCAAAATTGGGAGATTTGGCATAAAATTCAGGATTTGGGCTTTTAAAAAAGTTAAAGTTAGCAATAGTGAGCTGCTACTGTCACATGGCAGCCATTTGCTGGAGACAAGCGACTGATGCTCATGTTAGATGGCATGGCTCACCAATTTGCCACAGTCCTCATTCAGCCCTTGTGCTCATTTGGATTTTCACCCCTGGTCCCTGCATACATTCCTGAGGCTTTTGGGTCTCAGAGTGATTTACAAAACTGGTGTGGTAGCCCTGAGCTGCCTACAGTAAAAGTCTCCAGTGATAAAAACAAAACAACAAGAAAAACAAAACAACCCCCCCCACCAAAACACCAACCCCCCCTCATTCAAAGCAACACTTCCTAAATAATTCTAATAGAGACAGACTTGATTCAGAACCATAAACGTGCTCAAAGACATGCTGGGACAACAGAAAGAGAGCACTGCACCTCTGAAAGTCAGGGGCGCCATGGGCAGACAGCAAGAATGGAGAACCTGCAAAGACTGGGACATCCCATGGGAAACTCTCAGCCGAGGGTTTGGAATACTTAGTAAGAGGTTAATAAATATTTGTTTCTATCTTCCTAAGAGCAGATGCAGAACACAGCAAGGAGGAAATGGAGCCAGAATAGTGTAATGCAATGCACAAAAGCACAGCACGCCAAGAGAGAAGGAGGGAGGAGGTAATTGTAGCCTAGAGAGCTGTAGCAGCAACAGAGCAAGCCTGGAGGAGTTCGAATGACAGAGCCAAGTACTGTAATAACAGGGGACTGTGTAACCATGGCATGATTCGGATAGATCTTTGCTAGTCACACATCTATATGGTAAGTAGAAGCATAGAATACATAGATGAAGGTAGCATTAATCAAACAGAAAATTCAGACGGAAATTCACATTAAAACCCTGGTGATGAGAGAACATTCAACCTGTTAGTGAAGACTTGTGGGTTAAAACTACAACGGAATATATATATTAAAAAATACAGAGAATATATAAAATATGTAGAGATACTGTATTCAGTTGAAGTATATAATTTTTTATAGTTAGCTGAAACAATTCATGGTTTAGATTTTGTGTGTGTGTGTTTGGCTTACCAATGGTGTGGCTCTAGTTACTTTGGAACAATTCATTTCTAAAGCCTCAATTTAAAAAAAATCAGTTAATAACCAAAGTAAAACTTTCTGAAGCATCATTTCACCATAGTAATAACCTGTCAGGGAATGTCAGGCAAAGGGTGTTGAATGGCAGGATGGAAGGTTACAGATGTAGCCTTTTTTTTTTCTAGCCCTTTCCTTAGGGTCATGGCTAATCAGTCATTGTTTATGCATAGGGTAGCTTTTGCAGTATTTATTTCTCTAAATATTATTCTCTAAATATTTAACAGTCTTGGGAGGCAGTGACTGGCAATAATATGGAGTTCCTAGTAGGTTATGAGTGCTTAATAAATGGTAAAACAATAAAACCCTGCATGATGAAAAACAGCAGTCAATAAATCTATTATACTCTAAACCATTTTAAAGCCATAGTAGTAACTATTTAAAAGAGCATTGTAAGCAAACACAGTGGGTTGACTACATTATGGTAATAAAGGAACATTGATACTCACTAAAAAGTTCACCCAGGTAATTTCCTCTTAAATTTTTTAGGGGAGTGAGAGACGGTATGGGAAAAATGGATGGAGTATGGATTAAAACAACAACAAGAACAACTTTTTTTTTTTTTTTTTAAACCATGTAGAACCCTGCTGACCACAAACCGGGTAACTACATCCTATGCAGTGGTGGGATGCTCCAAATGCCTTCAAAAGTCAAAACTCCTCTAATTCAGCACCAGTTAGCAAACCCCTGCAAATTTCTAAATGTCTTCAAGCTTTGAAAGACTTGGTTTTGGAAGAAGAGTTACCCAGGTGCACGAGCGCAGCACCTCCAGATGTATGCCGCTTTACAGTGACACGGGGAGAGCAAATGCTCTCTAACCGGAGAGGAAGTTCTTTTTTTACATCTAACGGAACCCGGGACTGCTAGGCTAGGCTCGGGAACCTTGACTATTGCGTTTCCGGGATCCAGTGCAGCCTTCAGCTGCTGGAGAACTGGACTGCAAGGGCTGAGAACCCCGTGCTTTAAGTTTGGGGAAGGAAGCGAGAGGGGGAAAAAAAATAGAACTGTTCCTTTAAGAACTTCCTTTCCTTTTTACTCTATGTTTACATAACACAGGGGCCGTTCCACCGCGGGGCCCGAGGGGGGCGGGGAGGGGGGCGCGGGCCGCCCCACGCGCCAGGGGGAGGGTCGCCGGGCGGGTCGGGGGCTGCGGGGCTTCCGGCGGCTGGCCGGACGACTCCCACCTGCCCGCGCGCGAGAGGGGCGGCTCCGTGGTCCTGCCCCCGCCCCTCCCCCGCTCGCTGCCCCCGCCCCTCCCGCGCTCGCTTTCTCCCTCCCTCCCTCCCTCCCTCCTTCCCTCCGCGGGGCTCCGGTGGCGGCGGCGGCGGCGCTCGGCGCGGGCAGGTCCCCCTGCTGCCCAGTCCCATTTGTTGCCGAGTCCGGCTCGGAGCGGCAGCGGCGTGCGGAGCTCCCGGGAGCGCGGCCGGGCAGCCGCACAGCCACGACGGAGCAGCCGCGGGACTGGCCGCCCCGCGCCCCCTTCGCCGCGGTGCCCTTCCCAGGCGCGCTCACCCCCTTCTCAGGATGGGATTGTAGCGGAGGCGCGGACTCGGCGGGGATCGCGGCGGAGGAGGCGGCGGCGGCGGCCGATCGGGGCTCCATGTTTTCCCCTGGCCAGGAGGAGCACTGCGCCCCCAATAAGGAGCCGGTGAAATACGGGGAGCTGGTGGTACTGGGGTGAGTCCCGAGATCTCCGTGGGGGCTTAACGGCGGCCGCCGAGTGCTTCGGGCTGGGCGGCCGCGGGGCGCCGGCATCCCCGAGCGGGGCCAGCGGGGTGGCTCGGGCGCTCCCTGGGGAACGCCGGGGCTCTTGGGGCGGCGGGGCGGCTCTGGGGCCGGGGCGGCAAGCGCCTGGGGAGCGGTGCCCCCCATCCGCGCGCGCGGGGTGCTGCAAAGACCGCCGAGAGGCTCTTTCCCCGCGGAGGACGGCGGCCGAGGAAGTAGCGGAGTGGGGTCGGCCCCGGAGAGGCAGGGACTGTGGCGATCCCGCGTCCCGCGGGGCGCTGCTCTCAGGGACAGAGTCCTCGTCCTTACCGGGGGGAGGGAGGGACGGACCCTTGCTCGACTTCCCCGCGCGCCCTGGGTCAGGGAGGGCGCGTAGGGGCAGGGGCCGGGGCCGAGGCGCCGCCGTCGTAGGCACCTCACGGTGTGTGGGCAGACCCCCCAGTTAACTAAGCTGAAAGGCCGGTGGGTCCCGGTCCCCGGGGGACCCTCTGCCGGGTGGCCTGTAATCCCGGGTCCCGGAACTCCAAGCGCGGCGCTTCGGGCTCGGCCGCCGCGGGCGGCGGGATCTGCGCGGTGGGCGTCCGCGGGCAGCGCTTTGCATATTGTTATGGTGACCGCCGCGGGTAGCTGCAGCCCCGGGGCAGTGAACTGTCTGTGACCCGGGCGGGCAGGCCGGCCCTCTGCTCTCCCTGGCGGGAGTGTCCTGGAGGGGGCAGGGACACGGCAGCGCCTGCCGGGGCTCCGGGGTGCGGGGCCGCATCCCCACCGTCCCGGGCCGCGGCCTCGCTGCTGTTCTCCCGGCGCCGGGGAGCCCGCCCGCCTCGGCTCCCTCTCCGCTTGTGAAAACCACATTTTGAAGATAGTAATTATCTACAATCGTTAAACGGCAGCAATTAGAGACTTCATCTACTTCCTGAGTTTCCTTGTGACATTTCTATTGTTTACCCTTAATAAGCCGGGAGAGAGGCTTCGCGGGATTAAAGTAGGATAAAGTGGGCAGTGAAAGGGGAGCAGAATGGGGAGGAGGGAAATGCAGGAAACTCGGGAGTGGGAGCAACTTGGATTTAGCATTTGGAGAAGAAAGGATTATTTTCTCCTTTGGATGTGTCACTCTTGGGAACCCGCGCTTTTGTCCTTCTCTGTTGAAAGACCTGTATTCAGACGGTCTTTGGTGCTGATAGGTAGGCTTAGCCCGTATGTGAGGAGCCACGGGTAGGGAAGATCTCGGCGAACTCTGAAAAACGTGTTTTGATAACTGAATACGTTGAAGTAAGTGCCGACTTAAAAATAATTTTGAAGAGAAGGATTTTTAAGGGAAGCTTCCAGACACAGTACAGCTGGAAGTTGTCTAGTTCTCCTCACGTTGTTGCTAGAGTATTAAGTGGAGGATTATTGGAAATCTCATTACCTATTTTGAAGTTTGCAGATAAGCGGTTTTTCCCACCTGCATCTTAATTGCGCTGAAGAGACAGATGTCAGGGTTCAGTGGAAGGAGAGGGGAATGACAGGGGGAAAGCCCGAGGTTAGCTTGTCTTATGTAACCTCAGCCCAACCTAATTTTGTGGAGTTTGGTTTTGTTTGTGTGTCTGGCTTTCAAGTGTGTTTAACATACTTTGTAAACCCGACAGGAAAGATTAACGTACTCCAGAACTTTATTTCATTATGTCCTTTTGAGGAAATCATTGTGGAGATGTTTCAGAAAAGCGGTGTTCAAGTGGGCCTTGGAGAGGTTTTGTGTTTATAGCTGCAAATGCAGGGCGTTCCAGAGCCGTGGGAAGGATTTAGACCGAGGATTGTCCTGGTATCGTAGGCTTATTCCAAAGTAGGCTATGTCAGTGTGTTGCCCATCACACGTGCTGTGTCCTCAACTGATGGTTTTCCGGGAGACACTAAGTATGACATAGTTGGCAATTTACCATTTGGGGCCAGACAACCTGATACGTGCCTGCCCTGCTTAGGTATTCAGGATCTTGCACTGAGGAAGGAGCTCAGTTTAGCGTGGAGGGGTGGGCATCAGCAGAAAGAAACATGTAAACAAATGAATAATACTCAATCTCAGGTGTTGCCAGGCTCACCACCAAAGGTGGTTAACTTGCAGAATGTCTGCGCTAGGTAGGTATTGCTTTCTTGAACTGGGAGTTCAAGGCAGGTCTCTCTGAGAAAGTGAAATGTGAGTTGACCTCAGACTGCTGAGAAGATACTTGTCAGGTTATTGAATACTTGAGAAGAATTCTGGTCTTTTTTGAGGGTAGATTTCTGACTCTTTAGAAATAACAAACACACCGAAGAATGCTGGGGGAAATAGTGAGTAATAGGTAGACTTGAAAGAGACCCTCTTTATTTGTGTCCTACTCTCAGGACTTGAGACAGTGCCCTGCCCCCTTCAAACAATCGTAACCGTCAAAGAATCAATATCAACTTTGCATATCTGATCATTTGGGACATAAATATTGATAGAGAATTTCTAGTAGGTTTTATTGATAAAATTAATCTTGACCTCTAAAAATGATCAATATTGATACTGATATAAGCTTTTACTTTTTTTTTTGTAGTTGTACAACTACCTTTCTCTTCTAAATTTCTTCTTTTTTTTCCTCTCTTCTAAATTTCATATTAAAATGTTAGAAATCCTGGGGGACAGACTGAAGAACTATATACACATATGTGTATGTGTACAGACATACACATATATGTGTATAAATGTATGTGTGAAGAGCTATATATGTATCATGTCCACATCCACATGCAAATATGTGTCTTTTCACGTATTACACAATATTAAGGGACTTGACAGGTAGTTAGGGTGTTAATAGGGTTATCACCTTCTCATTGGATTAGTGGAATTTCATTATTTCTGGATTCTAACCAATGAATGTGTCATGCCACAACCCTTTGTTGTGCCCATTGCATGATTCAAGGTAGAGAAAATGACTGGTCTAACTGTCAGGTCTTTCTTGCTATTCATTGTAAAGCTGGCTGGCATGTTGAAGTTGGGGAAGCATGTCTGGATTTGAGAGGCCGTTCACTGTAGTGGGGAGAGCATTAAGGTATGGTCCGGAGACCCAGGTTCAATCTCTGCTTTCTTGCCAGCTAGCTTTGTGACTTTGGCTTAGTCTCTTACCTTGTCTCTCCTTCTTCAGCCATAAGGAAGTATGATTGGGTTAGGCCATCTTTAAGGATCATTCCTTGTCTGTACCCTGTAATATTGTTCCTTGGTTCAAATGTGGAAAATGCAGTTAACATTCTGTGTGTTGGTTTTGAATACTCTTAAGGTGATGGATGGTGGCAGGAAAGACCAATGCAGTCACTTCTTTTGAAGTAGGTATGTGCAAAACAGGCATGTAAAAAAAAGTTGTAATGGTGCACACATATTTGTCTCATTTGGTTATATGTGAAGACATTCAAATTTGGTAAAACTTCCTGTTCCAAACTTAAGAAAAAGCAATAATGTTTTGCAGTTAAGCTCAATAGGCTGGAAAAGCCAGCATAAGGAAGAGATAATCTGGGTAGGCCTTTGGAACTGGAAGGGGCCTAAGAGGTGCTGGTATACATTTAGCCCTTTTATTTTACTGAAGAAGAAGCAAGTGAGGTTCCCGGCAGGAAGGAGATTTGTTCAAGTTCATAGCTGAGCTGGATCACGGCACTGCCCTGGTCACTGTTTTCCCACTTCAGGACAGATTCCAGCAGGGCTGTGAGTTCCTCAAAGCTTCAGTTTTTTTTTGTAACTTGCACAAGGGGAGCTGAATCCCTTTCTGTTTTAGTGTATGTGCTGCCCAAGCGAGCACCTGAATCCCTTTCTGGATTCAGTTTGAAGCATGCAGCTCTTTTGCTGACTAATGGCCCATCATGGTTTTTTGGGAAAATATTGCTTACTCTTAGTTCCCCTCACCTCACAGTGGAATGGGTAATACATTTTGCAAGGCTTTAATTTTAATTTGATGCTTCACCAAATGTATTTTTTTTTGAAGATTTTATTTACTTATTTGACAGACAGAGAGAGATCACAGTAGGCAGAGAGGCAGGCAGAGAGAGAGAGGAGGAAGCAGGCTCCCCGCTGAGCAGAGAGCCCATGCGGGGGCCTGATCCCAGGACCTGAGCTGAAGGCAGAGGCTTACCCCACTGAGCCACCCAAGCGCCCCTTCACCAAATGTATTTTTATTGGATCTCCCAACTAAGGGTTTTTGGGGTCTTCAGATAGAATTCAGGAAATCCCTGAACTTGGGATTGGGGAGGAAAATGCATCTCTATTTTCACTACAGTCAGATTGAAATTTACAATTTCACTCAATTAGGATAATGGGCAGCAGAGAGAACTGCTGCTTGATTTGCTCCTTACTGCATTAATACAGAACTGCTTATATGATTGTATCATAACTTAAAACTGTCTTGATAACTAAGCGTAATTATTTTCACTTGTAATCCTTTGTATTTTATTTTATGCATTTAAACCATTTTTCTGAGAAGGGCTCAGTAGTCTTTACCAGACTGCCAAAGGGATCCTTGGCACAAAAATGGGCTAAAAACCTCTACAAAAGAATGGTTATGAATATGACTGAAAATGAAGTATTTTAGTGGAAACTGATTAAGGTCTTCAAAAGGCTAAAAAGTCAGGGATGGGGTGGGGTGGGGGAACTTGCCGTTTTTTCCTTTGGATGGTGCAGCATCTATCAGGTAATACAAAGAAGGCAGTTCCTTGAAGAGTTTATGGTCTTTATTTTTTAAAACACGCAGCTCCCGATTTCTATATGCTGTTTTCGTTTTAACCTTGGCGCCTTGCCTTTGCACCCCTCCTTTTCTCATCCTCCCTCTAATTTGGGCCCGAAGACTTCAAACACTGGTATCCTTTATAGACTAATAGGTCTTTGAACTTTTTTTTTTCCATATAGGAAACAAAATCTTTACTGTCACTCAGCATGTGGGGTGATCTGAAGAGCTCAGATCTGTTTGTGTGGATGGAGTGTCTAATTCTGTAGGCTATTAATGGTCATGATATTACTAGCTTTGGGTTGCTATATTTTCCTTTACTAACTTTAGCCTTGTTTGGAGTGTGTGGCTGTCTGTGTGGTTTCTTGTCTGACTTTCTCAGATTTACTGGTTTCCCTCTTTAACACATCAAGACTGATACCTTCATTAGGACTTTTCATTTTTTGTTTTATTTCGTCATGGGATCCGTATTTGGGAATGCTTTATATAAACAAAAATAAAACCGGGTTGATGCAGGTCCCAGCAACTTTACCAAACACATTTTGTCCAACAGATGAAACAGACGCACAAAACACTGAAAACCCCAAAACATCCCAATTGCTGTATTTGAGGGAGACCAGTATTGTTCCATTGGGGCAATGATTCTGTATCTGTAGGGATCAGCATCATAGTGTTCCAGAAGTAAGTTAGGTGGTGCTGTTCTTTGGCTTTTGAATGGCGACAGCAGCAACTCGGTGGACCTCATTGGTATGGGAGAAAAATAACTGGAAAGGAAATTTGAGCATTGTTTGATTTAAGTGAAGATTTCTCCTGGGGTATGCAGAACCTATTTTGTAAAAAGCAAAGTGAGGGTATAAATGATTCAGTTATTAGTTCTTCCTGAACTTACTGTTATCTTCAGCTTCTAGAAAATAAAATGATAAGAGCAGAAAGTGCTTCATATTTTTTAGCTTTGTTTAAATCAGCTCTTCTCAGCCATTGTCTCAAACCACCTCATAAGTAATGATCAGTGTTGAGTTATGGGTCCAGTAATTTATGACAAGGAATAAAGTGTTGATCTTTCAAATGATTCTGAGATGTCCCTTTAATAATGTCATTTTTCACCCACTTGCTTTCTGATAGTTTTTCTCAAGTGGGAGAGAAAGGGGTGGAGTTAGAGCAGGCAAGCCAGGAATGTATTCATTCCACAAATATTTATTGGGTGTCTACTCTTCCAGGCACAGGGAAGTCAGACAGGGCAATCACGTTCCCTGCCCTTGTGAACTGCTATCTGATTCTTGTCACAGCTCCTTAGTGAATAGGCATTACCAATATATTGATTGATGGATTCTACAAATATTTGGGCATCTCCTAGTGTAGGATTCTGAGCTTGGCACTAAGGGATGCAGTGGAGAATAAGGCTGGGATGGTCCCTGCCAGTTTGGAGACTACAGTCCAGTTGGAGAGACAGAAAGCAATCTACAGAACAAAGGGTCACCTAACACCGTGCCCAGATGGGAAGAGGCCAGCCAGGAGGAGGTGAGGGGGACAGAGTGGTCTTAGACAGAGGCCACACTGTGCTCCGAGACCCAGGGGCTGGTGTGCCTGCTCCTCTGAGGAACAGAGAGAAAAGCCCTACATGGCTAGGAAGAGCAGTTGAGTTAAATACATGAGAGATGAGGATGGGGGCAGGTCATAAAGTACTTAGAAATCACTGGAAAGATTCTGGACTTTATCTTGGGGGCCATCATAGCAGGGTTTTCAGCTCTGAAAGAGAAGTGGAGAAAGCACTTCTCTGAAGGGGGTTACAACCTAGGCAGGAGGAGAAGGAGGTGGAGGGAATAGCAGTTAGCACCTCCAGAGCCTCCATGAAACAGACAAGGAGGGGACAGAGTGTGAGCCAGTGAGCAGCTGCTTAGTTCCAGATTCTGGTTCCCATCCTCTGTCCGGAGCTCGGCGTATCTGGCCATTCATGCAGTGTCAAAAGTACTGGCTGGGGACCGGCGCTGCTCCAGTATTGCCCGTAGGGAAGCCCATGAGACAGCAACACCCCGCCGGGGCAGGGGGGGGACCTTTTAGCGGGAGTGGGGCACTGTGTACACAGGCGGGCAAACAGCTGGCTAAAACAGGTGCTAGGAAGAAAAGAAAGCAGGATGAACGGGAAGAAGGTACCTGAGTAGGTAGGGGTGGGGGACTAACAGGGTAAGGAGCTAGAGATGAGGCAGAGGGAGGCCCTGGTAGGCTAAATAATCAGGAAATGCTTTTCTGAGAAAATAATCTTGTGTCCTCTGAGAGTGCCCACTTTTTCAATTTTTATTTCCTTTTTTTTTTTTTTTTTTTTTGCTTTAAGCCCCCCTGAGTGGGTTCCACTCTTAAAGCCAAAGCATTCCAAGTATTATTCTAGTGAAGGAGGCAGAGTATGTCAGCAAATAACCAAAGGGAAAACAGAAGTGTAAACAAATATAGGGGCTTATATTTAACTAGAGACAAACGTGGTCCAGTCCACTGTGCGTTCCACTAGAGTTCGTCAAAATGGTCTGGTTTCCCCTTGCAGCTGGCCACCGGAGGGCAGGGACCTTGACTTGCCCTCCCTTGGAGTGCCAGGCACCCCTTTCCAGGCATGCAGTAGGCACTCGCCAGGGACGGGGCAGGGATGGATTTGTGTGGCACATTCCCATGCCCCACTCGGCACCAAGCAGCCCTGGGGCTCCTGGCATGGTTTGGGATCTGGAAGCAGCTCTCCCATTCTGTAGCACAGCTGTGGGTTGTGTCAGCAGTCCACCCCCCCCCCCCACCTTCAGGGCCCAAGTTCAAGGCTCCCTACACTGCTACCTACACTGCTAAACTCGGACATCAGATATGCCAGTTTCCACTTTTGTTTGTTTTTCTTTTTGTCAGTCACCTAACAGTCATTTTGTCACCTGCAGAAAGTCCTGCCTTGAAGGGAAGCAGGCCATCTGCTCGGATCCCACAAGCTGCTCCGAGCGGAGCTGCATTGCAGTGTGCCTTGGTCGCATTGAAAGGCTGCGGTCATTAGCGCCTGTTAATGATGGCTGGAGAGACTGCGTGATACAAGCCTCTTGGACGAGGCTTGTACATAGTACATATGCAGCGGGCCATTTTCAGCGTCAGGTTGAAGACGGTGGCAAGTCATTCTTGACTGAGGTTTTATTTCCAGCCGTCCACATAATGCCTCTCACTCTCAAAACATTTAACTCTGCGCATTCCCTGCTTTTATGCTCATGAAGGCTCTCTTTTGAGGATAGGAATCATTATTGCAAGCGTGGTACTTCCATTCTAATTGGTACTGGCTTAGCAGAATCCGGCCAGAGCAGGCGGCTGTGTGTCTGGCTTCGAGGCTGTTGGTGTGAAACTGCTGTGTACTGCTACCAGGGGCCCCTGAGGAACCCCAGAGGCCCCTCCTCTGTTCCCATCCCTGCCTGGGATTCTGGTGCTTCGTCGTGCCACATGGTCATAGAACACTCTGTGGACAGTCAGAACTTGTGATGGGAGAACAGTGGGGATTTCGGGGGAGAACAGTGGGGATTTCGGGACCGCTTGATTGATTGGCTGGTTACCTTGCGGAAAGGCCCTTTCTGCACAGTGACCATAGACGCAGAGGAGTGTGCCTCACGCCAGATCACCAAAGATGACACAGACAGCTTCATGCATTACAGTATGCATTAGGGCACATTAGAGTTCACACCTGTGGTTTGGCTGCTTTTGTTATTACATGCTCATGGAGAGAATTCAGAATAAAATCTGTACTTTAGCTCGGCTGCTACATATACGGTATAGAGGAAAGTTATTGTACATACAGCTGTACTAAATGTCAGTACTTTATGCTTCTCAATATAGTTTTTTACACACCTGAGCTATTCCGTTTAATAAACATTTGTTGGTTTGGTGCTTGAAACTCTCCAGTGGGGGAATTGTACCGCATGGCCGTGTTGTTGAGGCAAACATGACCCAACTTTCCCGGATGGTCTTGTAGTGATCAGGGAAAAGGAAGTCAGGGTTTTGACTTAATCCTGTGTTCCTTCCCTGTTGTCTTCAAATATGATCCATAGTAGTTCCCTGTGTGTGTGTGTGTGTGTGTGTGTGTGTGAGAGAGAGAGCGAGAGCGAGCGCACGTGCGTGCTGGACCTCCCATCAGGAGGTGAATCCCCACCCCCTGAATCTGGGCTGGTTTTGTGATTTGCTGTGAGCAGTCCATGTGAGGGAAGTGACACTTTGTGACTTTTGAATGTTGCCTTAAGGGGTATTGTAGCTTCCATCTTTGTCCTCTGTATTAGTTTGCTAGAGTTGCCATCACAAAATACTGCCGATGTGGCATCTTAAACAACAGAACTTTATTTTCTCACAGTTCTGGTGGCTGGATGTCCAAGATCAAGGTGTTGGCAGGTTGGGTTTCTCCTGAGTCCTCCCCGCTTGGCTTGCAGATGGCTGTCTCTCCCTGTGTCCTCAAATGGCCTTTGTCTCTGGGTGCCTGATATCTCTGGCCACCCCTGATGGCCTTTCCCTGCTCTGTTAAGGATACCAGGCATATTGGATCAGAGCCCAACCATTTGACCTGATTTCACCCTAATTACCTCTTTAAAGACCCTCTCTCCAAAAACAGTCACATTCTGAGGTGGACTGGAGGTTAGGACGTCAACATACCAATTCAGTCTGTAATATCTCCTGAGAAGGCAGCCTCCAGCCAGTCCAGACCCCCGGTTGAGGCAGCGGACCTGGGAGTGAAGCTGTTGTAAATCCTTCAGCCCATCAGGCTGCCCAGTCCACCCCACATGGAGCAGAGATGAGCCATTTCCACCCAGCTTTGCCCAGGTGAGGGAACCGTGGGTGGTGGTTTTTAGCCAATCCACACTGAGGTGGTTTGTTAACTCGGCGACGGACAATTCAGACACTGCTGTTCCCTACATGGGGTTCTGCTCTCAGACCCGACAGACTGATCTGGAATGATTCACTGAGCTTTTGTTGAGTTGTTTTTTGTTTCCTTCGGGTTATTGATTATTTTAATAAGCACAATTTCAGCCTTTTAGATGAGTTATTCCAGACATTAAGTACCGTATGGTCTGAAAATCTTAGCTAACAGACGCATTTGTGGAATAACTCGATCACGTGTACATCATCTCCGAGTCTCTCTGCCTTCGTTAATCTCCATAATCAATATTCTCTCCTGAAATACGCTGAGAGCACAGGAGGTGAAGAATGGCCCAGCTTAGCCAAGAACCATGCTTCTGGAACGCTCGAACATAAGTAGCTTTAACTCAGGGAGCTAATGCATGACACATATTTTCAGGCTTTTCAAGGCCACCTGACATGAAGCAGTAGAGCCCACAGAGATTTGAGTAGGGGAGGTCATCTCTACCAGGATCTTGCAGGCACAGGGCGATGGATGGGCTGGAAGAACGTGTGCACACTGCAGCTAGGTGGTGAAATGACAGGATGGAAAGCTCATTTCTATCAGTCTCATGTGTCTGTGGCTGTCAGCGGTGAGAAGGAAGACCCCTGTTCCTGAAGGACCTTATGTGTCTCATTCACGCCGTGGAGACCGGTTATATGCTGGGTAAGAGGGGAGGGGAGATGCGAGATTGCCCTGGGGTGACATGGTCAGGGCTGGGCCCGTGGAGTCAGCCAACCGCACAGCTCACACCACCACAAACTCAGAAGCCGCCAGTTACCACCTCCAGTTGGAGCATGTTGGCGGAAAAAGAATAAGATTCTTGTAATACAGTGAACGTAACTTCCTCAATATCCCTCAATTCTGTTTAGGGGATTTTAACATTTGCCATTTTTAATCAGAGGGACTGAAACAGGTAAAATTCAGAATTTTGCAATCAGAATTTATAAACTGAATATAAAAGAAATTTAGACTTCTACATGATCTGTTTTGTATGAACTACTGTAATTTGGTTGCTTTTTAAAACTCAGTGCCTCACTAAGACTTTTGGGCTACCAAATACAGAGATAGGTGTATTTTGCCACATGTGTCTTCTGTATGAATAGATACTTAATTCAAAAAGGGAGCCACTGTACATACTAGAAGTTAAGCACTTACAGACAGATACACTAAACACTAACCATGCAGGAGGGGTGAGCTGATGGCTGTTGTTGCTGTTTTGATGCTGCTGCTGATTGCACAGTTAGGAACCCACATAAGGAGATGCCCTCCAGGGACAGACAACCCAAGGTCAAGGTGAATAACTTAGCAACAGACCATACACGGTGCAGAGGGGAGCTGGGTGGAGGCAGCTGTTCCTTCAGGTGGACTGGAGGCCAGATTCTGTTAGATGTTCTGCTTGATCGGTCCCAGGAATTGGATTTTATTATTTGGAAAGTGAGGCTCCGGTTCAGTCACTCACCTCATCAGTGGCAGGGCCTGATTTGAAGGTAGGTCTGTAGTGCTCTGAAGCTTGTTTCTTTCCACCAGGGTAAAGGTCAAGAGGCAGGTGTATTCCTGAAAGCTTGGGAAAGATATCCTGGAGGGATGGGCCTCAGCGGAGTTTTGTGAGGTGAGCTGGGGTTTTTATAGGGCAGGAGTAGTAGAGGCCTGGGGTGTTTGGCTGGAGAGCCAAGGGCTTGGGGAAGGAGAGGAAGTTGGAGGACTCAGCTAGTCAGCAGCGACTCGTGCTGGGGATAAGCAGGTAATAACCGAGTGGTCCCTGCCTTCATGGAGCTGAAGGGGAGAAACCTGGGTTCTGCTAGGAGGGAAGGATTTCATTTAGGTTGAGATGAGGAGGGTGAGTAGGAATTAGCCGAGGGTCACAGGGGGAGAAGAATGGTGTGTGTGAGACACATTTAGAAGCTGAGGAGCTGAGAGACATCTGGTGGGTTTGGAAATTAGAGGGCTGGAGGGTCAGTGTCACTCAAGGGTGCCTCGGGCCTGGCAAAGATTCATGCCTCCTAGCTGGGAAGCCTTGGCCTTCTGGGAGGTATTCCACAGAGAGGGGCAGGCACCACTGCAGGCTTCTGAGCAGTTGCCTTCAGTAATTCTCAGGACGGATCGGATCTCCAGCCAGATCTGTATTTTCTCTTGTAGATGATTTCCCCCTCCTTGTCTCCAAGGGACTGTGGCTCACACTGGGTCTAGCAATGAGAAATGGTGGTGGTGGGATAAAGTGCTTTTTCACTTACTTCCTAGTGTGTTCGGGAAACTTGTGCAGAAGCCAGGAATGTTTGGGGGTCGGGTCCCACCCATCAGAGCAGATCTAAGAACCTTAAGCCACTTAGCCTGCTGTCCTCTGGACCCTCGCTTTCCCTGACCCCAAGTGATGGCATCCCTTGTGCATTGTCCGCTGGCTGGAGAGGATCTGCAGCCCATGGCCCCCTTTCACTGTCCCTGAGTAAGCTGAGTGTGCTGGCCTTCCAGCAAATCACCGGGGTCCTGGCTGTCTCTGGCCGAGCTGTGCCTGTGGCAGAAGTGTGGGGACAGGTGGGACCAGTGTGGCCCATGGAACAGCCCCTCTGGTGGTGTGTTGATCCTGTTACTGGGAGAGCTGAGCAGAGCAGTTTTCATTCTTGCAGGAGGTGCAGGGTGTCTGATTTCTGTCCTGTTTACCTGCCTTGTTTTCCCATTGCTCCTATTTCAACTTCTGCCTCACCTTCGGGGCGCTCTGCTCCTTCTAACTCGAAGTGGCAGTCTCCCAACAGAACCACAGTTTAAAATCATCCTTAAAGAGGGATCATTGGGACCTGAGCTTTCTTTTTTCTTCCTGCACGGATGAGGACATTCCAGCTAGGCTGTTGCTTCTTAATGGCGGGTTCTTTCTTTGGTGTGCAGAGATGCACAGAGGGCCTGGCCCGGGCATTGGTCGTGATGGTGATGTCTCAGTGTCCTGGGTTAAGTGCTTGCCCCTAGGCAGCTCCTGTGCAAAGTGCAGCTCATGCATTTGAGTTCTGACCAAGACGCTCAGGTGCCATCACTTACCATTTTGTAGATGAGGAACTTGAACTATGGGTACAGGTGGAGAAACTTGTCTGGGGTCCCTGGGCTATCATGTGACAAAGCTTTGCTTCAAACCCAGGCCTTTCTGACTCCAACGCCTTTGTTCATAAAGCCTGTCGTGTGTGTGTGTGTGTGTGTGTGTGTACGTGTGTGTGCAGCTTTGCACCTTTTCTGTTTATTTTATAACCAAACCCTTTCCGTACTGCATATCCTCATTAAACACAGTGACACAAAATCTTACTTGTTTAATGAGGTCACCAGTAAGGTTAAATTTTTTTTTTTTTAATGTTTACAACTTAAATGAACCTTTTTTTGGGGAAAATTGCTACATATGTGCTTTGCCCACTTGTGTTTACATTCCTAGTGTATCTTCCAAAAAATGGAACTATTCGATCTCCAGGGAATAACCGCATGAATCCTTCTGTCTGGCTTCTTATTTACCTGAATATCTTATAGTTATGTTCAAGAAAGACCCGCTTTTTTTTTTTTTTTAAGATTTTATTTATTTATTTGACAGACAGAAGTCACAAGCAGGCAGAGAGAGAGAGAGAGGGGAGGAAGCAGGTTCTCCGCTGAGCAGAGAGCCTGACGCGGGGCTCGATCCCAGGACCCTGGGATCATGACCCGAGCTGAAGGCAGAGGCTTAACCCACTTATCCACCCAGATGCCCTAAGACCTGCTTTTTTAATCCAAAATAATTCCAAGTTCATTTCTCTAGTTTTGAAGCCAGTGCACTGAGTTATTCCTTGTTCCTTGAGAAAAGCTCTTTAATCCCCTTAATTGTGGCAAGCACTCCTGAAGGCTTTTTGTTCTTGCTGCTGTTAGTGGTCATATAGGCTAGCATTGATATTTTGTTTATAGCTTGGAAAAGGGGCTTCCAGCCCTTGTCCTCTCAAGTAAAGTTCTGTCTTTGGTTAGAAACTCATGTCCCTGCACGCTGATGTTTCCTTCCCTGTCTGCCTATCTTCCTGTTAGTATCGATGAAGGGAAAAGGCCCACCCAGCTTCCCTCTGTCTCCTCACTAAGGGTGCTTAACACGGCGCGCTCCTGCAGGGGCACGAGCTCAGCTCATCTGAGAAGCACTGGCCAGCAGCAGTCAGGAAAAGTGCCTTTTATTTGCTCTTCTAAGTGTTAATTTAGACCAGATGCCAACTTCAAGGCTTTGATGAAATTGTTGGCTTAGAACCTTCTGGAAGCTGGCGTAGCTTTATGCTGTACTATTCCAACCTTCCTGTGAGGGCATTTAAGCCTTTTCAGTCACAGATGTGTGGTAAGGTGCAGATGACCCAGAGTTTCTGAAAACAATGTTCTTAGCTAACGGGCATTCTAAGATATCGGGTGGTAAAATACAAAAGGACAAATATAGCATCTTGATGAGCGATATTAGATATTATATGGGGGGGGGAGCAGACACTTGGAAGCGCTGCAGGAAAGTAATTCAATCAGGAGGCTCTGATAATGTAATGAACCATGCAAGGGTGAAACTCGAGGCATCCGCACACTAGAACGCCCTTCAGTCGAGTTCATTGTCTTATGGTGGTATTCCCATGTTCTGCTGTTTTAAATATGGAAAACTAATATAACTCTACTTTTTCCCTGGACCGGAGTGCAAAGAGGCAGACCTTCATCACCTTACTCATTTTTGTGCCCTCCTTCCCACTGCCTCCCCCACCCAGGGGGCTCTTAGTTGGAACTCCTGTCCCCAAAAATGAAGCATACAGACTTCGTGTTGTATAAGAAATAAAACTGCTCCTCAATCGTGCCAAGTACAGTTGAGCTATAGTGATAAGTCCGTAGGTTTCTTTAGCTCTGAGGGGACCCCCCCCCCAAATCCTGGAAGAGAAGAACCTGGTTCTACTCTTAACCCATGCTTCAGGAGCAGCTGTGGCGAGCTGCTACTCCTTGGGGAGGTAGTAGGGAGGGCGCAGCGGGGGGGGGGTGGGGGGGCTTTTCCCCCAGCTCTTTCTCCTGCTGCCCTACAGTTTACAGACCTCAGGAGGCAGCAAGAGCTTGGGGTCCCTTGCACGGTATGGGAGGCTTGCAGCGGGGCCCAAGCCCCTGCCCTATGCTCCATTTCAGCAGGACTCCGAGGATAGGATGTCCTCTCCATCCAAGAAATGGGGGAGCAGACATGGTTGGAGGTCCAATGATTCCCAGGAGCCTGTACAGCCAGGAAAGGATATTCAGGCTCAGGAATTGGAATCCGGATCTCGGATTCTTAAAAGCTTGTGTCTCTTCTTCTTCTTCTCAAAGCCTGTAACTCACGTTGTCATGGTCTGTAGTAAGTTTATTTATTTATTTTTTTGGTAATAACTTTTGATAACCACCTGAAGGGTTGCATTAAGTGTGTCACTGCTGTTTGCATTAGGTTCTGAAGTTGTGATTATATGGAAATGTTGGCGAATTCTGGCTGGACCAGCAGGGAAGGGGTGGACAATGGCTTAGGCGACAGCCCTGCAGGGAGCCAGCCCCCCCTCCCTGCTTGACAGCTTTGCTTGGCCACCCTTCCCTTTCTGCTCCTCTTCCTTCAGGCTGGGGAAAGGGTCAGAGGATGCCTGCCCTTGTTTTTCCTGTTACCTCCATTCAGATCAAATTCAGACAATGGAGCTCCACTCCCTCTGGAGAAGCTCTGCGTGGCCCCTTATGTTCAATGGAAGTGAATCCTTCTCTGATCTAATTTTTTTTTTTTTTTTAAAATCCACTTGAATACTCACCCTGTTAGTTAACATGAATCACATACTCTTTGATTTTGCCTGGGTAATTATTTCACCCCAATTTCTCCTAGGGTTAAAGCAGTTTTAAGTCCTGTGTCATACATTCTCGTAACTTAGATGTTAGCATCTAATCACTAATATTCTGATCATTTAGCTTTCCTCCACGGATGAATTTATAAATGCAGATTTTGTTAAGGCAGACCACTTATATTCCGGTACTGGAATTAAACTTTAACTGTGTGCTAAAAATATATATAAAGAGTATTAATGAAATTTTTGGAAGAAGGAAGAAAAATCTTCCATATGCTAATATTTTGTACAGTCACATCTAATCATTGTCCACATACCAAAATATTTTATGTACTTCATTATACATGGTGTATGTGCTGCTCTGTAAAGGATTAGCTACTCACTTTCATTTTAAGGGAATTTGATGAATGCTGGGAAAACATTTAAAGTAACCCACATCTATTTTTTTCTTGATCAGACCAGTTATTCGTGAATAGGTTATCTAGCACAAATTCTGTGTAATTTTTTTGACCAGGGAGGGGGAGGGGTTGTTGCAGAATGAGAAATTGCTCTGGGATTTTTAAGGCCTCTGTTCCAAGGAAATCTGTGGGAAGAGAAGAAATACAGTGTTATTCACTGTTTGAGATCTTTAAAATTCTCTCAAAGACTTCTAGATATGCCAAGGACATGACTTCTGCAAATAAATTTCTTAGGAGCTTAGAGAAAAGGACACTTTGAAGGACACTAAATTCTCCACGTGTTGCCCAGTCAAGCCCAAGGTTACTTGCTTCCTTGCCCTTGAGGCTTACCTTCTGGCTTTTCCCCCTGATCTTTGTTCTGCCTTTCTTTTTCACCTGTGCTTTTGCACCACCATTCCATCTGTCTGCTCTGTCCTGCTCACCAGCTAGGATTTAGCTCAGGTGTCACCTCCAGAAGGATTTCCTCCCTGACTCCTCTTTCCCCCCAGTGGGAGCAGTTATTTCTAGGGATCTCTCAGTGCTTTCTGAAGGAGTTCCCATGGCCTTGCCTGCACTCTTTCCCAACACTTCAGTACCTCGTGGAGTAGCTAGTACTTGGTGGATGGGACAAGATGTGGATGAGCAAATGCTGGTCTGGAAATATGAGCATTCTAATATGAATGGCCTCTTCCCCCTTTTCTTTGCTCCCAACTAGGGTTTTAAAGAATGAATTATTCACTTCAAAATAGGTACTTGGCTTATTTCTATTTCTTTAATTGCTTTCCAAAAAAATATTCTCCTGTTTGCATCTCCCCGAGGTAAATTGCAAAGTTCCCAGGCGCATAAATATGTTGGGAACTCGCTAAAAAGGGACTGGGTGAGCCCTGAGAGGAGATGGTGGTGAACTTAGAATTTTCCTCTAAACTTAAAAAGAGATAAGGGGTTAATGTGGAAGAGTATCGGGAGGTGATCTGGAGCTGACGGTAATTTCAGCTTTTGGCTCTAAATGATCTTCATATGTAGTATTAAAAATCTCCCTAGAAAACCTCTCCCTAGAAAAATCAGCAATTCCAAGCATATTTTGACAGTGATAAATCTTTATTTTTACTCAAGATTAGTTGCTCTGGTTTCTTATCCTCCCACTCTAAAAGTTGCAGATAAATATTCTTTCCACTCTTTTTTCCTGGTACTCACCCACCGGCTTTCGTGTTCATATGCTGGAGGTTTGTGGCGCTTTTCTGCCTGCACCTTTAACTTGCCAGCTCCTTGCCTTTGATTTTTCTTTTCTTTTTTTTTTTTTTTTTTTTTTTTGAGAGTTTTATGCTTGTGTATGGGACCTCTGCTGTTTAGCCAATTTCAAAGTGTTCTTTTCCCTTGTCCTTACAAACATACTTGCCTGTTTGTTGACTTTTTCCCTCAATCACACCACTTTGAGTACAGCTTGTTAAATATTTGAAGGGAGGCAGCTGGGGTACTCTGGAAGCCAATTGGAGTTGTTTTTTTTGTTTTTGTAATTCCTTTTTGTTTTTAGAAAATCATTTTCCTGAGGAACCAGAGATCGTAACATTCAACGGTTTCTTTTTACTGGGGAGGGCTGCGTATCACTGAGCAATAGAAGCCCTCTTCTCTGGCTGGCTTTTCTTTTGCCTCCCCCTGCCCTACCTCATCAGTTTCCCACCCTGCGTGGTTCAGTTTGTAGAATCCTCAAGAGAGGATTTTTCCTTCTCCGTTCCCACCTGAGGTCTTATATGGCCCATGATAACGAGATGTCTAAAACTCAGGTTATTCATGGGCTTTATAACAAAAAGGGTGTGTGGTGATACTAAAAAAAAATCGCATACATGGTAGAGTGCACTATGGTGGCATAAATTATTCTGAATTAAGCTTCTTGTTCTTTGTGGGGTCTCTGCGACCCCAAAGCTGTATTCTAAGTATAAAATATACCTGGATCTGATTCTGGGAGCATGTGTGCACTTGTGACTTGCCAACACATAGGAGGGAAATGGTCTGTTTCTCCCCATGTGCACAAATCCTTGGGAGTAAGCTGCAGTCCATATGATTTGTGAATTGTGGTTTTGCAAAGTAGCTTAATGAATTTGCTCATTTAATTTGATTGGATTACAATAAGACTGTCTTACAGTATTTGGCTGATGATTTTTGCCTTGGAGATTTTCTTTCTGGTGTATTATGGGCACCTGCTCTCAATTAAAAAAAAAAAAAGACCCCAAAATTGCAAGTATTTTTGTCAATATGAGAAATGTTCAGGGATGGTAGCCCAGAGATCTTGGTGGAATGTTGGTGGTTGATGAGTCAATTCATTACTGAAGATCTGTCTAAAGTGAGATTTCTCCAAGAGCTGATGTTTTAGGCTTTGTGTAATCAATGTATTAGCTACACATGGTGACTATTGTTAAATTGAAAATGGTCTTTACTTTCTGATAGAATGTATTTTGAAAGCTGGAACTCATGTATGTTCTGGACCAGAGGTAAAGGAGTAAAAAAAGACTAACAAAATGCTGCATTTTCTCCTAAGAACATTTAGCCCAGTGTTTAACCTCCACTTTCTACCTTAAAGATCTCTGTTAAGTGTAATGCTTCAGGAATGGTATACTCATGGACCTTGGAGGTTTTAGGTTAACTCGTAGGTTAAGCAGAAATCTCAGCAGAGGACTAAAAAAAAACAATTGCCATTCCACTTTTCCAAACAGAATATATGGAGTCTGCTTGACTCTGTTTGATGGGTTAGGCTTGCCTTTAATCTTTTTGAACATTAGTAATCATTGAATAAGACTGTTAGTTTACGAGGTAAAAAAAACTGGGACCCAGGGGGAATCCTCTGAAAATCCATTGCAAATATTTTAGCCCATAAAGAAAAAATTGCGTTCCAGGTATCTTGGCTCTCTGTAAGGGTGGGCTACAGGGAAAGCATTTGTGTTGGCCAAGGGTTTCACTGTTGCACCTAGGTTATGCGTATTTGGGTTTTTCAGTATCTCCCAGGGGTGTGGTGGACTGTTGAGGGTCCTGCCCAGAGGCCCTGGATTTAGATAGCGTGGCAACAAAAAATAAACACGTTTGCTAGGGGAGCATATAATTTAGAAGCAAACCCTGCTAACTGCCAAATTATATTTTTAACCTTTAAACTGGTGGTTTCTCTTGAAGCATTGGACTAAACTAGAGAGGACCTATGTGATCGATCACTCCCCCAGGGCTGCTCTGTTCGTGGAATGCCTCTCGTTCAAATAATAAAAATAATTGCCCGCTTCAGCCCACTGACCTTGGTAATTATGACAGTGCCTGATGTAATTTATTGAGCACCAAGTGTTTTTAATTGGTGTATAAAGCATGGAGTTCATACAGGACACCTGCCATCGGAGTCTGGCGTTGAATGTGTGTCTTTCTGGTTCTTGTCTTTTCCTTCACCTTCCCTCCCTCTTCTCCCTCCTCTTCTCCTGTGTTGCATTCTGAGATCATTTCTTTACAGGGAGGCCTTGGCAGTTTGCCTTGGGCAACTTCTCCCTGGGAGGGTCCCATGAAGAACCCACAGGTATGAGGTTAGTCTTTGTCTCCCCCCACCCCACCCTTGGAAAGCCGCTCCACTCTTCTTGCCTTCTGGAAGGGGGTGACCCAGTATGCAGGGCTGGTCCTACTGTGGCTGGGTGGGTTTGACTGGGCGTCCGCATAACAAGGTGAAGTTCACCCACTCAGTAGAAACCGGTTTTCATTGACTTACTGCTCTGGGGGGCGGGGGGATGGGGAAGATGGGCATCCCGTGTACAGTGAGGCGTCTAGGATGGGATTAGTAATCACCTCTTGGATAAAGGAGTTTATGGCTTCTCATTAACATAAGAATCCCACAGCAACTTTTCTTTCCTTGGGAGAGGCTGCTGGGTGTGCATAAGTAAGATGACTCAATGAGCAATTGGAGAAATTTCTCTTCAGTCACTGGAGTAAGTACTAGAAGAAGCTTTTGGAGCCGTGACCAGTCCTTGCTTGGCATCTGGATTCAAGGGGAGGAAAAGAATGGACACCTAAGCTGCCGCCAGCTTAGTGGCCCATTGGTCTGTGGCCAGGACAGCAGACTTTTTTCCAGGTTCCCACTGGGGCATCCTGACCCTGGTTCCTTGTCACCCCAGAATGCTGCTGTGGAGGTCTCCAGCGTGGGTGTGAGGCTGAAGCTGAGGCACGTGTGCAGGAGGGGTGATCTTGTGCACGGTTGGACCCTTTGCAGGGTCTTCAGCCGGAGAGCTGACCGAAAGCTGCTGCGGAGACTGGTGTGCTCTCCTTGCCATCGGTTGCCTAAACAAGATTGTGATTGAATTTGATGGTGATGGTTTGGATTTAAGATCTTAAACTGTTCTGAGTTTAAGTTGCTAATATGCTTTATTTGCTTTATTTAGAGAGTTAAACAGATTCATCTTGGCAGAAGAGTTCAGAAACCTGTAAGAGCGGCGCTTAGATCATTCTCCTAAAAACATGACTTGATTCCAAGCATTTCAGTCTTTTTTTTTTTTTAAGATTTTATTCATCTATTTGAGAGAGCAAGAGGGAGAGAGAACAAGAGCAGGGCAGGGGTGAGGGTGGAGGGGCAGAGGGACAAGCAGACTCCCGGCCCACTGAGTGGGGAGCCCTACATAGGGCTCTATCCCAGGACCCTAAGATCATGACCCGAGCCGAAGAAGTCAGATGCCTCACTGACTGGGCCACCCAGGAACCCCCAAACACACCCATCTTGAAGTGGGGGACCACAAGCTGATCTGCGCTGGGCTGCAGGTCGCTGCCTACCGTCTCTTCCTTACCTGTGTGGTTTCCAGAGGCTCCAAGATGCCTGGTTCTGGAGGGCAGCCTGTGATGCCGCCTTTGCTGCAGACAGCCGCTGGGGGAGGCTGGTGGGTGCTCAGGTGCTCCTGAAAAGGGGGGAGCAGCCAGCCCAAGCCCCGCCCTGCTCTTTCCCTCTTGGTCTCCCGGTGCCAGCTCCCAGGTAGCCTGTGTCCCCTCAGTGCTCACCAGAGCCTCACAGTGCTCACATCACAGTGCTTGAAAGCTGCTTTTCTCACATCACAGTGCTTGAAAGCTGCTTTCTCCCAAGAACTGGCTGTTCCTGTTTGGAGTAGTCCTTTTCCTTGAGGAGGTAAAAGTAACTTCAGGAGTATTCTTTGGCCATTGTACACCTATTTAGTAAGAAGTGTGGAATCCCAAAAGAGAGAGTGTATTTCTCCATAGGTTTTGACACAACGCATCTTGTATTTGGAGTTTATTCCTACAGTGGAAGTATCTTAAAAGCAAAAACATTTCCTTCTGCAACTTTCTGATCAAAGTGCAGTGGTTCTGTGGCTCTTCTTGTCGTTCATAGACTGAAACATATTCACGGATTCTCTAACATCTGTACAGGGAAAGCCAAGATGACAATTGCTTCATAGGAATATTACGTAATAGGGTATTTACAAATTTGAATCTGTAAAGCTTTGACTTTGGAAACTTTGTAAAAGTGATCTATTTGCCACACTTACAAAGTCCTCCTTATTAGAGATGTCTGAATAATTGTGGAAGATGGAAATTGTTAAGATTTGATCCCCTAAGTTAACAGCACTTATTTCCAGCTAATTTGTAGTCTAACAAAGAGCTAGCGCGAGCAAACCGTTTTCAAAATATTGTCCATCTAGGAATGTCTGTATTGTTCATTCATGCAACTTGTTTGAAGTCTTCATAGCATGATTATGGAAATGCTTAGTTCATGTTGAAACAATTATTTCTCCTGTGTTGTTGGTGTGTTTGTTTTCTCAGGTGCCTTTTCCCAGCCTGGTTTTCACTTCTTTCCTGCTGACAAAGTTGATGAACATGTGGGGAGGCGGAGGATGGGGGTTACAAAAGTAATTCAAGTTGGTCTGCCCACGGGGAGCTGGAGGGACTTCCAAGCTTGCAGGGACAGCTGGGTGGAGGTGGACTCATTGGAAAAGCCACAGAATCCTCAGTGATGTGACTGTGTGCCTTGCTTCTCCGACACCCTAAAGGATAGGGCATTACTTACCGGATCATTTCCCTTGGTTTGGTGCTGGTTGGTGGTAGGGGGAGAGAGGCAGGGAAGGGAGACAGATGGGCGCGAGGCAGGTGGAGTAGGAGGAGAGAGGGTCAGAGGAAGAGCGCCTTGGGGCTGCCATACAGAGTGGGATTGAGAAGTACTGGGTTTCCTTTGTGTTTGGTAGTTTCAAGATTTAATTGTCTTAGACTGATTATGAATCTGTATTGAAAATTAGTCTGTTTGTATTCTGTATGCCAGTGTGTATTTCCTAAGTATACCCTGTAGTTTTACTTTTAGTGCCCTTAAAGTTCATTTCTTATTTTTTTTTTTAAGATTTTATTTATTTATTTGACAGACAGAGATCACAAGTAGGCGGAGAGGCAGGCAGGGGGGCAAGAGAGCCCCACGTGGGACTTGATCCCAGGACCCTGAGATCATGACTTGAGCTGAAGGCAGAGGCTTTAACCCACTGAGCCACCCAGGTGTGCCTAGTTCATTTCTTATTGAACCAACTCCTGTTCCCCTGCCTGTTCTCCCCTTTCACCCTGTGAACTGTTCCTTATTGTCCTCTTCTCGGGTGTGATAATATTTTGCTTTATTTTTCTAAATCTTAAATTTACTTTTCAGTCAAGTGCCTGAAGGCCTTTGTGCGTGCCTGCGTGCGTGTGTGCGTGTGTCCTGCTTACTGCCTTTTGCGTTTCGGCTTTCCGTCGTCATTGCTCTTCCACGTTGCAAAAAAAATTTTTAAGTTAATTTTCTAAGACTACAGTTCCGGTAACCCGACAGCCTCCACTGGCACAGATGAAGAATAGAAAAACTAGGGCTAATAGGGACATAACCCCACCCCATAGCTCTCCCACTCAGCAAGCTTTCTAGTTGTAAAAATCGGGCTCCCTTCTCTGGAAAGGGTGGCGTATACCCTTGTTGAGAAGGAGAGGTGGGATTTTCATATTCGAGGCTTATCACTGGTAGGGCATTTCACTGCTGTGTAAATTGGCTTTCATTAGTCTGAAAATGGGCCTTTCTGACTTCCGCCTTCTGTTTCCTCCCTGATTAGCATGTTAGCACATGTCTGAATGAAATGAAAATGCAGCCTCATTGATCATGGCTGAACTGTGCATTGTGCCCCAGATGTGCGGCCGAGTGGGGCGACTCTGTAAAGTTGGTGACTTCATGGAACTGATGCATGTTTCCTGTTAACGTCTTTGGGACTTGCAGAGAATAGTTAGTAACATCCCCCTCCCCGCAAAACACCCATAAACTCTTACGCCCAATCCCAGATATCCATTTAAAATGACTTAAAACAGTCTCAGTGGTTGCTTAAAGCAAACCATTTGGATATATTCTTATTAGGTGCAAGTCTAATTTTTCCAAAAGTGGTAAAAGCCACAGCAGATGCAACAATACCGCTTCTTCACAGTGAGGTCTAAAAAGAAAAGCATGTTGAATTTAAGCAAATCTTTGAAAATGACTCCTTTGAAGTTATGAGCATTTCTAAGTAAAGATTATCCTACGAAGGGGTTATGTGCAGACCCAGCATAGCCCTCAGCAAGATCGCTAACCCTCCAGAAGAGGGTCTTTTTCGGCCTCTCTTTATCAAATGACGGCAGGAAGGGAGAATGTGCGAGGCTTAAAATTTTAGTGTTTAACTTGGTGCCAAGGACTCAGTATTTTGAGTTGGAAATTTTGGCTCACCTGCAGGACAGGGGAAAAACTGATGGCTGGAACTGGAGTGCATGGGGCCTAGTGGACACGTGGGCAGTCGAGTTCTTATCCAGAGTTGACTGCACTTCTGCAGGCATGGGAGTGAAGGCCAGGAGAATGGGCAGATGCGAGGAGCTTGTCAGGTTGGCTGGCCAGAGCACTTGGAAGTTGATATAGCAGCTGAGTGTCTCATGTCTGTCTCTCTCCCCTGGTACCTCCCTGTTGAGTTGTCCTATCGGCCAAAGAGCACATTACTTCAGTAATATAAAAAACCATGTCCTGTCTGATTTGGTTGGAGCCCAAGAGGCCTCTGGGCAAGGCTTGGCCCATCAGGCTGGGATGGCAGTTGCATGGTACTATTTCTTTGTAATTTGGGGCTTCCCTTGGTTGAGATAAAAGTGATACTGGTCATTCTGTTTGGTTGGTTTTCTTTTAGTTTCGAGACCATTGGCCTACAGCATTGTAAATTTATATCCCTTGTAAATAATTCCTTGACTTGACGTATGTTGTAAAGTGATTACCACAGTAAGTTCGGTTAACACCAGTCCTCTCCTCTAAAGGTGTAACTTGTTTTAATTGGTATGGAAAGCAACAGTCTGACTAAAAAATGAAAATATTTCATAATTCTCAGGCATTGTCTACTATGTGTATAGGTCTGGAAAATTAAGTGCGGAGTAGCTGGTAGAACAGAGTCTCACATGAGCCTTTGGTGCCCTAGCTTCAGGAATGTGTGTGAAGACTGGCTGGTGTGTGACTGGCCGGTTAGGCAAATAAACACCCATCCCCTGGTCTGTTAAGATTTTTCTGAGGTGGAATTTGCTTAAGCAAATGCAGGGCATGTCCGCATAGCCATTCAGTACAGTATTGGTGTAGTTCTGCCCTTTTCTAGTTCCAGAGAGTTCTTTCATGAGCAGTGATGTCTAACTCTGTCCTGAACTTGCCCATCCCCCATCAGGGGCCTTTGAGGTAAGAGGTAGCTGTGGACTCATGAGCAGAACTTGACATATTGCTAGTGATCTGTGTTCTACCTTTAACGTTTTTGCTTATGCTTTAAATTCAAGTTTTCTTCAGGTAACTAAGCACTAAATTACCTATTTATAGATCTTGAGGTGAAATTGGGACATGCTGCTTCTTAAGTGCTGGTATATCTGAGGGGTTTCGTCCTATCCAGGGCACTGCCTGAGAGTATGTGGGGCTGATGGCAGGAATTTGCTCCCCTTTCCCAGTGATTATGCTCAGGTATTTCACAGTGAATTTTCAGAGTGTTAGGAGTTTAATGCCTGGAGGCGATAGCTCCTCTTCTAACTCTGAGCTTCTTAGTCAAAAGATCTTTGACTTCAGAAACACATGGAGTATGTTTCATAGAGAGCTATTTCCTCCCAAATAGGAAAATGAAATTTCTCTTTTTCCTGAACACGATTCTTAGAAGAATCCCAAGGTTATTAGAAACATACAGATCTAGAGCAGTGGCTCATTGAGGTACCTCAAGTTTTTCTTTTTCTTTTTACAAGTGCCTTTTCTTTTCTTTCTTTTTTTTTTTTTTAAGATTTTATTTATTTATCAGAGAGAGAGAGAGAGCACACAAGCAGGCAGAGGCAGAGAAAGTAGCAGGCTCCCTGCCGAGCAAGGAGCCCAATGTGGGACTCAGTCCCAGGACGCTGGGATCACGACCTGAGCTGAAGGCAGCGGCTTAATCAACTAAGCCACCCAGGCATCCCTACAACTACCTTTTCTTTTCTTTTCTTTTTTTTTTTTTTAAAGATTTTATCCATTTTTATTGACAGAGATCACAAGTAGGCAGAGGGGTAGGCAGAGAGGGAGAGGAGGAGGCAGGTTCCCTGCTGAGCAGAGAGCCCGATGCGGGGCTTGATCCCAGGACCCTGGGATCATGACCTGAGCTGAAGGCAGAGGCTTTAACCTGCTGAGCCACCCAGGCGCCCCAACAAGTACCTTTTCTTAAGGCGGCTCTAACCTTTCACTGTTGAAGATGTGGACATACAGCAGACCTGTGTGAAGGGGAAAGGGAAGCACTCACAGGTTGCACCACATGAGGGGACTGCCACCACCCCATCCCTTCCCGCCCCTTTGCAGGGCACACCCACATGGCAGGGGGCGGGCCAGAATGAACCGTGTCCTGTGTGTCACCCGACTTACACTGGTCAGTGGCTTCTCAGGCCCTGGCCATCTGGCATGGGCTTATGTGTTCTTTCCCCTACCCTGAGTCTGTCACAACATTCTGCGACTTTTAGAGACCATATCCTTGTTGGTATTTATATCTGTTTACTGGGTTTTTGTCCCTCCCCGACCATGTCTGTCTGTGTCTCTCTCTCTCTCTCTCTATCTCCCCAGAATGTGAGCTCCGAGAAGCAGGAGGACCGTGTCACAGTAGGATCCTGTAGCTGGCAAGTGCCTGGAATATTGTCAGGGCTTATTAGAAATTTATTAAGGAATAAATGAATGGATGAATCTTTCAAGCCCTTCTCTTTGCACACTTATAAAGACATCATTACATGTACATTGGTCCTTTACAAAATTCTCAGTTCAGTTTCTTTTTTATAGGTTAGTACAGATTTTTGTTTTGTTTTTATCTTAAATGAAGAGGTTGAGATTATAATGGCATACTTTTATTTTTCTTAAGAATTTCTTTATTTGAGAGAGCGAGCACAAGCAGGTGGAGGGGCAAAGGGAAAAGGAGAAGCAGGCTGCCCACTGAGCAGGGAGCCCAACGTGGGGCTCGATCCCAGCACCCTGAGATCATGACTGGAGCTGAAGGCAGATGCTTAACTTACTGAGCCACCCGGGCATCCCCATAATGGCATACTTTTAAAAGAAACCTAAAGATTGACAATTTTTAGTAAAAATAGGAGTACAGTCTTCCTCTTCTTAAATTAGATCTAGACTACTGCACTACATTTAAAACTTTTTAAAAATGTGGGGCCAGATTTAGATAATTTTTTTTTAACTGTAGCTCTCTGAATAATTTTAATCTTCTACAAAAACTGCAAAAATAGTACAGAGAGTTCTTGTACATCCTTCCCTTCCTCTAAGGCTATCATAACCATAGAATAATGACAGAAACCAGGAAATTAACACTGTTACGATGCTAGGAAACCACAGCCCTTAGATGCATTTCACTAGTTTTTCCGCTGGTGCTTCTTTTCCTTTCTAGGATCCAGTCCAGAATTTTGCATCACATTAGCCATCTTGTTTCCTTGGTCTCCGTCAGTCGGTGACGGTTCCTCAACCTTTCATGACCATGACTCTTTTGAGGAGTACGGGTCGGACTTGTATTCGTTGTCTCTCAACTTGGTCTGGCCTGTTCTCATGAGGAGACCGAGGTTGTGCAGGTGAGAAGTGCATGGAAGTGATGGGCTCTCCTCAGGGTGGTGTGTGTGAGGAGTGTGCATAGATGAAAGGTCTTCCCTTGATCAGTTGGCCAAGGCAATGCATCATTTCTCCTCTGTAACCTTACTTTTACATTTCCTGATTGGAATTCTTCTGTGCAGAAGAGCTGTCCTCTCTCCGTTTATGTTTTTATCATTCATACCAGAATGAATTGTGGATCTCTTTAGGAGTTATAATCCAAAAGTATTACTGTTTTTTTTTGCTCAAATTGTTCCAATTTTGGCCACTGGGAGCTCCTTCAGGTTGACTCCCGTGTCCTTTTGACATGCCCAGCCTTTGTCTAGCACTTTCTTGTTTTCTGACACCAGAGATGTTTCAGGCTTACCTTGCATTTTTCTCTGCTGCATTACTGAAATCAACCACTTTTCCAAGGAGCCTTGTGTCCTTTTATCGGAGACTGATGATTAGAAACTAAGGTCTGGGTGTTAAGTGAGCTCAGTGGTAGTGGCCTATCTTTGCTCCCAGGCCCCCTCAATGGACCCAGCAAGGAAAACCCGGTGTATACTCACCTACACTTGCATCCGTGTTGCTATTTCTACTTCCGTGTAAATATATCTAGTGCTAGTTTGTACTGGCTCCTGAGCCCAGTCCAGTACCACATCATGTATTCTAGACTTCCCTCTTTTTCTCTTTTTCCTTTTTTTGTTTAAGATTTGTTTATTGCAGGGAGGGGGAAGGGGCAGAAGGAGGGAGAAACCTAAGCTGACTCTGGGCTGAGTGCCGAGCCCAGAGCAGGGCTGGATCCTAGGAGCCTGAGATCACAGCTTGAGCTGAAACCAAGATTCGGATGCTTAACTGACGGCACCACCAAGGCGCCCCAATTCCCCTCTTATTTCTAACTTCTTTCTTAGGTAATGAGAAACCCGGTTCCTGTTGTCTACCGAATATCCAGACAGAACTAGTAGAAGGCCTATTAGATTTGTGGCAAGGAGTGGTCTCTTATGCTTGTGGGGGCTGGTGGGCACAGCTGGAATCCAGTGGACAGAAGCTGCTGTCCACAGACCTGGTTTCTTCAAGGAAGCCTTAGCTTTGCTCTTAAGGCCTTTCAGCTGATTGAATTAAGGCCCACACACGTACCTAGGATAATTGTCCTTACTTAAAATCACCCAAGTATGGACTTCATATCTTAAAAATACCTTCATAGTAATACCTACAGAAGCATGTGAGTGAGTGGGGATTGCGGCTTAGCAGAATTGACGTATAAACCTGACCATTGTACCTCTTAAGAGAAGCAGTAACGGAATTGCTAATCCATGCCTTCTAGAGAACCAGGTAGGGTTTGGTTTTTAAGCGCTGTTTTCTGTGTAAAATTTATAAGTGATGAATATAAACTAGTACTGCCAGTGGAGATGGACAGTTTTCCCTGTTGCTGATGATCTTGTTTATGGTCTTCCTCACTGGACCCCTAATCAGTCTTGCCCTGTGGCCCCAAACTTGGTATGATTCCTGGTACAGTGACTCACTGTTGAAGGAACAAAATGAGTAAGATGATCATCCTAAGATTTCTTGATCACCAAATTTCCCCTTTGCCAGTGTTTCCATTAAGCAAGAGAAATGAAGCCATAGCACCCAGCTTGGAAGGGGGCAGAAAGAGACCAAAAGATGGGTGTTGGGTTAAACCCTAGATTCCAAGGAAATGTTTGACAAACATTCTCTTTATCTTGGGTTAATACTGAAATAGTTCACAGAAAGACTGAAATCCACCTCTTTCTCAGAATCCCTGCCATCCCTTTTCCCATCCTTACCACCCCCCCCAACCCTTGCTACAGGTTCTGCTTGGTGAGTTTCTCTACCTTGGAGAAAAGGATACCTTCCCATTGTTTGAAGCTTTGAAATAGAGTAGTTCAGGGCATTAACAAATAGTGGCAATTCACGTTTTTGCTGTTTTGGAGTCATACGAACGGTCATTTATTCAATCCTGTCTTTTGAGGGTTTCTTCTAAGCCATGCATTTGGGCTGTAGAGAGGAAAAGATAAGGACTCTGCTATGAAAGTATAAATATTCTAGTGCTGCTTTTCTGACTTCAGTAATGCATGCTAGTGTTTCAAAAGGGAAAAAAATTATCTGGCATGCCCTGTGTTGACTTACATTACTGTTATAATGTTACTTAGGTATGTACAACTGTGTCCCTAGGAATACACCCTTTGTACTTCTATCTCCAATTGCCAATTTGTGATGCACTATAAAACTAGAGTCCCTGAAATCCAAATTAACTATATTAATTTAACGTGACAGATGATATTGTTTTGCTAAAACAAGAGCACCATTTGCGATCCAAAATACTGCATTGACTCACAGGGGCCAAGGCTTTTAAGTTTGGCATGCCTCTGCTGCCATGATATGACTCAGACTTCCCACCAGCAGTTTGCTCTTGGAACTGCAGTAGTCTTTGTTCTGAATTTCATTTGGCCTTCTGCTGACCCAAATGCCTCATCTGCATATTAGGTCTGCCTCTGTTGGTTTCTTGCTCATGCTAGACAACTAAAGGGTTAATAGTTTGCTCCATCTTGATTCTAAATGCCGGATGAACTGGGATGCTGGAAAAGAAAATAGAAAGCCCACACCCCTAAGAATAGGTATGTGAATCCCTGTTAGAGAAACCAGGGTTCAGTAGAGAGAGCTGGGCAAGTGCAGTTGCCATGTGATGAGTTGGTGCTGTACTGGGATCGTGGGTGAGATGTTGGCATTTGGGGCAAAACTCAAAGGATGAGAAGGAGCTAGAGAACGAACAGTGTGGGGAAGGCCAGGGGAGCCTGGTGGCATGGGTGGTTCAGGGCTGTGAGAAGGTGATGTCCTACAAAGGAGGACTTCTGGAGCTGATGGTAGGCTTCGAACACAATACTTTACACAATTCTGGTGTTTACATGTAGAGAAATAGTTCACTTGTTTTATAGAACACTCTAGGATTAAAGTCTTCATTTTTCTGTTGATGAATAGTGTCTTTTTTACAGCTGGCGCTAGAGTGTCTGTGCCGTATTCCATTTACCTATTTCAGCGCATGGCTCCGCGGTCCTGCAGGTTGATATATTCACTCACAGTCCAGTTGCAGAACATTTCTGTCCCCTGTAGTGTTCCCTCATGCCAGTGTAGTGAATTCTGCTCCCACCCCTAGCTCCAGGCAGCCACCAATCTGCTTTCTGTCTCTGTAATTTTGCCATTTCTAGAAATACCTATCAATAGGCTCATAGAGCCTGGAGTCTCTTGTAGACACAAGCCTGTTTCATTTTCTAGACGTTTTGGAGCTTCCCCCTGTTGTGGTACACGTCAGAACTTCGTTCCTCTTCATGACGAAATGACTTTCCATTGGATGGAGGTACCTCATCTTATCCATTCATCAGCAGATGGGCGGACCCTTGCCTTGTTTCTGATTTTTGGCTACTGTAAATAATGTGGTTATGGACCTTCGCTTACAAGTCTTTGCATAGACCTAGGTTTTCATTTCCCTTAGGTAGATATTTAGGAGTGGAGTTACTGGATATAAGAAGTATATCTTTAACTTCTTTTGAAGAAACTGCCAAGCTCCTTTTTCAGCTGTAGCATCTTACTGTGTATGGTCTTATCGGTGACAAGTGATTATGTATATGGGGCGGAGGGAGGAGAGGACATGAAATCAGCATGGTGGGTTAGGTCGCTGCTGTCTCCTGCTAGGTGTTCTACATTCCTTCAGCAACACCAAGTTTGCAGGATGGCGTCTGGAGAGAATATTGCTTTCATTCTGTTCAGTGTTTTTCTCTTTATGGGCTCTGGTTTTATGTGAACTTTCTGTCTGACACGGGAATCTGGGGGAAAACTACCCGTTTGATCTCCATCTGGGTTAAAACAACACCCTTCTGTCTGTCTGCCTTGCAATGGAATACTCTGGCCCAGCTTCTAGAAAGTTAGGGAGAAGCCAGCAATGTGGTGGAGGAGTGGGTATTTCAGTGTATGGTTGGGGTGTGTGTTGAAAAGGAGAGCTAGAGTATCTTTTGGTCTTTACCACTGGAGTATTTTGACCACGGCGTTATTAGTGTGACAGGTTGTCTTGGAATCAGATTAGGTACAAGACTGAATGTTTTATGTGTAAATAGCCTGGGAACAGACAGGTTGAGGTTTAATGCTGTAATAGCGTTAGATAGGAATTACAGATTACCTCATACCTTTCGGTCACAATATGAATGCCTTGCCCAGATTGGTGCATCTCTTCTCCTTAAATCTGCCTCCTTTCCCTTGATTCCATCTCTGTAATTGGCACCCCAAGCCATGATGCAAACCGGGACCTGGAAGTCAGCCCAGATGCTTCCCTCCCGCATCTCACGGGTCACTGAATTTCAAATTTTTCCTCTAGTCTGGTTCCTCTTTGCTGCCCCTGCCAGGTCTGCTGCCTCCTGATTCCTTTCCTTTTCTCTCTCCCAGCCTGTCCTTGCCACATCCTGATGCTTCTGGAGGGATCTGTTAGCAATGCCAAGCAGTTTTCATGACCCTGTTAGGATTTGCGTAAAAATGTGTGTGGTCCGTGTTGCCTTGAGGATGAAGGGTAAAAGTTCTTTGGTGTGAAAGGGCCTTCACGGTGCGGGCCCCCATCTGCCTCTGGTCCCCCAAGTACAGCCTCCAGCCTCGTGGGACTGCTCGGGGCTGCTCAGATGTCCCTCCTTCTCTGGAGCTTCTGGCCTTCGCAGACCCTGCCCTGGTTGTCGGGTAGAACTGTCCTTTCCCACCCTGGTCCGCTCTGAACCCCAAAGTTCATCCCTCCAAGACTGCATGTAGGTGCCCAGGCTACCCCAAACCTTCCTAGATACCTTACCTCCCCTTCCCCCAGCCTGCCCCACTCTTCCTGTTGCCTCCCTGCCCTTTACATGCCTCTCTATGGGACTTGGTCTGAGTACTGCAGTCATGTGCCCGCTGCTCTGTCCTCTGGGCTGGGCTCTGTACTCCTTGGTAGCAGGAGTTCTCTGCAGTTTGGGACCCTGGCTTCTAGACAGTGTGTGACACCAGAGGTGGACTTGGTGAGGTTTTGCAGGTAAGGAGCTGAGGAGTCTGGGTGAAAGGTGGGTGAAAGTAGACACTGTGGGAAGTGAGAAGCCATCTGTGAGCGCTGGGACAAGGCATGTTGGGTCACTCTGTGCCTCTCAGGGAGGTCTAGACCCAAACCCACCTGCTGACTGAAAGAGTTTCATAAGCGACACCACCTCCTTCTGTGGTTTCTGGAATCAGAAGCCCTCATGCTCAGAAACTGTAGAATTATATTTCACCAAATCCTTTATACTAGGGCCTAAGTATCCCCCCTCCCCGTTAGCCTCAGGATGCATGGATCCTGCCACGAAGGTAAATAAACATTTAAATCAGAGCGGTAATCAAATTGAAAGAAGAGTTGTGAAGTTAGATGCCAAAATGCATGAACCTATTAGGTAAGCTTTAAACCACATACCCATGATTACTGATAAGCGAGGGCTTTGCATATAAGGTACTTCTTTCCCGTTTAAATTTCTCTTCATGCATAGTTCTGCTCCATCCTGGTTAGATATTCTGGACACTGCAGTTCATTCTTTATCCTTCTTTATTTCTACAACTTGCCAAGTGTAATCACACACAGAATCATGCTTTGTAAAATAGCGCCCGCCCGAAGGAGCACGGGAGCCCACGAAGACAATGCCGTGAGGGGAGAAATGGAAGCATCCATCTCCTCACCAAGTATTTCTCCATCCGGCTTCAGTAATTCCAGTTTCCTTGGAGATTGGAGCCCACCTTTTACTTTTTCAACTATATCACAATGGTGAAAAATCTTTTTGTCCTTCTGCTAGATTAATTTTTTTACCCGACCTTCGAGAGTCCTGTTGGCTCTGCTCATTTGCAGATTATATCATTTCTCATACCTTTGCAGCATCTGTGAATGAAGCGTTAAGATCTCTATTTAAAATACCATATACTTTATATTTACCTTGGTTTAAGAGCTCAAGTAGCTTTCAGAGGATAAAGCAAATATTTTGTTCATTTTAAAGGACCTTTAATGTCTTTCCTCTCATGTGCAGAACACATTTTTCCCCCCTGCCTTCTTCCTTTTTTGATGGTAGTGGTGGGAGACTTAACAGGTCCTGCTTTCCTATAACTTTCTGTTTTGACCCCAGCTATGTTGTGTACAAGCCTAGCCTTTCTAGCAGTGCGAGGGATGGATATTACCAATATTTAGAGGAAACTTTAGTAACTTAGATCTCTTGCTACCTTGCTTCTCAGGGCAGGTGTAAGGATAAATAAGGTAAAGTGCTTTGATCTTCTCAAAAACAAACCAGTCTGAGGAGGAAATGTTATGGGGGATTATGTCACTGGCAAAAAGCACTATGGAACTGCCAAGTGTGTCTGGTGGTTAACTCTTGGATCCAGCATTCACTGCCAAAATGCCATCTTGAAGGTGACAGGTTCCCTATGTATAGCCAAAGTAAAGAAACGCACTTAAACAGAGTTTAAGAATGAAGTTGAATTTTAATGAATGCCCTTGTATGTGGATCTGGTGTAATCTTATCATGGAGCGCATTGTCCATTACTCTTCCAGGGTTTTTTTGTTGTTGTTTTGTTTTGTTTTTTTACCATTTTAAAATTCCTTCAGTAGTCACTTCAACTTTTTCAGGTTAACTTCTCTATTTGGTGCAATACTGAGGGGTAGAGTGTTTGTTAATGAATTTGGGGGAGTAAGATTTCACATAAATAAGAATATTTAAATATCCGTTTATACATTTTGAGGTATTTACTGTACTTGGAAACTATCTTGACGACCTTTTACTTCCACAATTCTCAATCTCTAAAAGGCCATCAAGCAGGTAAGGGGGAAGTCTCCTTTGTGTTTGCTGGAGAGACTTGATACGGACACTGGGTGGACACAGGAAAGAAGTGCGGTTTAACTGACAGGAGACTTTCCGCAGAGACCTGGCCTCCGCTGGTGCCGCAGCGGCGGCAGATGGCTGGCTGGCCTTCTGTCTCCAGGGCAGGCTGGCCTCTCGCCAGCAGGGAGAGGCTGGGCCAGGCGGTGCCCAAGGTTGCTTCAGACCTTACAGAATCTGTGAGATTACTTTTGGAGCAATAAGAACTTAAGAAAACGAGCGTGGCAGGAGGTACCCTTGTCATGTCGACAGCTGGAGCTGAGAAAGGGTGAAATGAATTTGAATGGGAGTTGGTGGCTCTGGTGGTGCCATGTGAGGCCTCTTGGTAACTCGGAGAGCAAGTGCAGGGGCTTCAGGGCCCAGGGCCCTTGCCTGTCAAGTCCCTCCTGTTCTACCCTGCCCTCGTCTTCCATCTACTGGAGAATTTGTGCTTCCGACCCAATGCATTGCCCGATGGTTTCCTCTCCAGTGAACTCTTGTGAGCCTTGTTTGTATCTGCCTCCTACCGACTGGGCCCAGGGGCTCCACCTTCAGCATTCCCTCAGCACTCCCCACAGTCCTGTTCTAGAACCACGCTCTGTGTAGTAAATGGCGTGCCTTCCTGCGAGAACCGCACTTGCCTCAGCATGTTTCGGGAACTTGACCAGACCTCAGCCGATGGAACACACCTGTTTAGTGAGGACTTAATCAGAGTGTTGGGATTTTCACCGTGGCTCCGTCACCTCTCAGCTCTGGGATGGTGGGTGGGTGGCTCAGCCAGTGCCTCAGTTTCTCCTCTGTTGAAGGGGGTATTTACAAGCTCCCCTCCCCTGTAAGTTTATTAACATTAAATGAGTCAATACATGTAAGGCACTTAGGATAGTGTCAAGTCAGCATTTCGTAAGTTATAGCTCTTACCTGGATCAAAGCTGAGAACCAAGTTATTAAGAAACAAATTACTAGTAGAGTTTAGTTAAAATGGAGCAAGTTTGGGGCTAAGAACAAAATGATACTTAAAGATACTCCAAAATATTACCTAAAATAACCTAGCTGAACTCTAATAGATGTTTCCTCTCTTGAAATAGCCCAGCATCGTGCCGTCCTAGGTGACTAGTGCACAGGGTCAGGAAGAAGCCAGGCTCCTTTTAGCACTCAGAATTGGTGTCGCACAGTACAAGCTGTCCTATTTCCCGTCTGCATTCCAGCCCTTAGGGAAGAGAATGGTCAGGAAAAGTGGTCTCAACTGTAAAGAGGAGCTGGAACTTGTATACATCATTTAGGGTCTTATTGTCCCAAATAGTGTCATGACCACACTGAGCTCCAAGGGTAACTCAGGGGTTCTTGCCTTGCCACTGAGTGGCTGTGAGACTCTGGGGAAGTTGCTTAACCTCTCTGTGCCTCTTCTGTGGTCTTTAAGACGGGGGTACCTTTGTCACCAGGTTGTGGCGAGGATTACATTAATATATGTAGAGCATTCAGGACTGTACCTGGCACGATGGAAGTATTGTGTATACAGCAATGATTATGGTTATTTTGCTAAAAGGAAGCAGGGAGAACGAGTATCGAGGGACAGGAAAAACCAAAGACCTGGCTTCCTTGCTGGCCTCCTTTTGGGAGGTTTTTGGGTGGCTGAGCTATGTTGTGATTCCTGTAGGTCTCAGGAACCTGGAGCTTCCGGTCCTGCACAGGTCTTGTTTAGAGGCCTAAAGAGGTCTTTGGGTCAATCATGAGAAGGGTTGGGGAGCTGTGTTTATGGTTTTGACCTCCCAGTTTTTCATTTTTAGCTCTTCCTTTACTGTAGCTTATCATTAATTGTCATGAATATACCAAGGACGTAAGTTACAGGAAGCCTTGCATTTATAACCATATATATTTTCAATATTTTAAAGTTTTTTTCTTTTTTTAAGATTTTTTTTTTTTTTTTTTTGAGCAGAGGTCGTGATGCCTGTTTATTCCCCCACACGTTTCTTGTCACCGTGGCTAGCACTCAAGTTAGGACACATCTCGCCAGACATGGGACGGACTGCGGGTGGCTGGCAGTGGCCCGTCTTCCCACTAGTTACCTACAACGCACACGTACTGGGTCTACCTCCCAGACGGCCCAGACCATGAGGGAACCTCACACGATCCAGATGCCAACATTGGTGCCTGCAGACCTGCCCTCCCCCCATCCCGCCCAAGTGGAAGCCGAGGGCACATCCACAGTGGCCCTGTGTCCTGGGCGGGCTGTCCGGCCATGGCTGGCACTCCTGCCCCGCTGGGAGCAGCTCTGGTGGCTGTCTGGCAATGTCAGGCCGAGGCGGGGGTGTGGGGCACCAGGGACCCCTGCTGGCTCCCCAGCCCTGAACAGGACAGGAGAGCCTGCCAGGGACCCAGCATGCCGGCCGGCAGGATCATCTGTGGACAGAAGGGCAGTGGGCTGGACACCCAGCTGGGGACGGGTTTGGGGTCTGTCGGTCATGAGTACTGGGACAAGAGGATCAGAGATGAGACACGTGTCCATCCAAATGCTTGATTGGAAGTCAAGTCCCAGTACCTGGTCCCTTGTACCCCAGGACGGTCCCACCCCTGCTCCCAACAGGGGTGCAAGGTCACGGAAATTGTCTTTTAGGAAAATGTGTCTGAAGAGCTCCTCAAATGAAAACCCACGGTCTGAGGGGCAGGGCGGCCACTGGTGCCCAGACCGCGGCTGGCAGTGAGCTCATCCGAGCAGGGCGCGGCTGGGGAGGCCAAGGTCGACTCAGAATTGGCTTTTCATGTCTCGTCTGAGGACAGACCACGGGGCTGCAGAAAGGGGCTCTGGGAGCCGTGGGTGTCCCCGACACAGCTCAGCACAAAATGGGCAGGCTTCCTGGAGAGCGGCTTGAGGACAACCCCAGCCTGGGGCGGTCTAGAAGACGCTTCCCTGGAGGAGTTTTCAGGGGGCTGGGAGAGGTCAGTGCTGGTCTGCGTTCACAGCTTGCTGGCTCTGTTTCGAGAAGGGTCTAGGGGCCGCGGGAGACTACAAACAGGGAGGGGACGGCGGAGGGAGTAACAAAAATCCATCTTAACATGCAGGTCCGATTTCTGTTTCTTTTTCTCTCTTGGGTGGTCCAAGGGGAGAAGACGGCAAAATGCGAGACGGCCTCCGGTCGGTGGGAAAGAACTGGTGGCACTGGGAGGGGTGGGCGGTCACTCCTGCTGGTCGTCGTTGCTGGCACTGGGGGTCCGACTCCGGATCTGACTCCGGAGCTGTTCTATCAACTCTGGGTTCTGCTGCTGCATCTGCTGGGCGAACTGCTGGCCGGCCTGGATGAGACTGGCCAGGTCGTTCTGTGATGGGCTGGTGCCGGGAGTCCCCAGCGGGTTGTGGCCGCCCGAAATCATGCCGGACATGAGCTGCTGAACCTGTGGGTTGTTCATTAGGTTGGACGCCATGCTCATGAAGCTGGGGTTGTTGAGCAGGCCAGCGATGTCAAAGCTGCCGACGCCTCCTGTGGGACTCGGCGTCTCCCTCAACTTCAGCTCGGCTATCTTGAGGTTCGACTTGTAGGTCTCGTTGTCAGGATCCAGCTCCAAGGCCTTCTTGTAGTAGGCCACAGCCTCGGTGTGCTTGTTCAAGCTGGAGAGCGCGAGGCCCATCCTGCCGTAGGCTTTGCTGTAGGATGGGTCTATGCAGATGGCTCGCTCACAGTCCTGCACAGCCCCAGTGTAGTTCCCGAGTTTGCTGTAGGCCGCGGCTCTGTTACAGAAATAGACCGCGTTGGCCGGGTTCAGCTCGATGGCTTTGCCGTAGAAGTGCACGGCGGCTTCAAAGTTCTCCACTTTCATCTGCTCGTTTCCTTCAGTTTTGAGGCGCTCTGCCTCAGCCGAGTCCTCCTCTGAAGGTGGGGTTCGCTCGGGGCTCCTCAGGTCCTGTGGCACCTCCTTGCCCGCGGCGGCTGCTTCGAATATTTCCGGAAGGGTCTGAGGGAGAGTGAGGTCATGGTCTTCCACAGTCACCCCAAAAGCAGTCTCCAGGCACTGGATTGCAACTTCCAAGCTCTCCTGGGCGTCGGATGAGAGCCCCCCGTGCCGGAGCTGGTCGTGCAGGAACCGGATGATGGCGTAGGCCAGGCGCTTCTTGTTATCCATCTTGAGACAGGAAGGGACCACGCCTCGGGTTTTCGGATCTCTCAGGCTGCCGAACGCCGACCCACCCCTTTTTTTAAGATTTTATTGGAGAGCACAAGCAGGGGGAGCAGCAGACGGAGAGGGAGAAGCAGACTCCCCGCTGAGCAGGGAGCCCGATGCAGGGCTCGATTCCCAGACCCCTCGATCATGACCTGAGCCAAAGGCAGCGGCTTAACTGATTGAGGCACCCAGGCGCCCCACATTTTTGATCATATTAACTTATAATTTTAACATTCGGTCTTCCTTATAGCAGGTGTAGTAAAATAATGGCTATAAAGTGAAGCTTCCTATACTGAAATAGATTTCTAATTGACGTCAAGTAGGAAATGGGTGTTAATGGAAAGTAGTATGCCGTGCAGTGGCTTGTAACCCCTCTTCTTTTCTCTGAGCCGTCCCCTGTGTGGGTAGTGACCGCAAGCACCTACCTTGGCAGCTCCCAGACTTGAGAGCACCGTTCCAGGAAATAGTTACGCATGTGCCCTGACAGTGGGATACCAGTCCAAGTAGACTGGGGAACTCTGGCTTGCTGTGTGTTCCACGTGGAGATTCACGGGGCATGTTAGTGGATGCAAAGCTCTGAGAAGGACGACACAGAGAAGCCTGCTTCGTATTCTTTGGTTCATTTGGCAAACTCCTTTGAAAATGAACTTTTGGACTTCTTGGCCTGAGTAGTGCTGCTTTAAGTATTCGGGAAGATCAGGGTCTGGATGTAGTGGTTTTGGGAGTATGAAAATCCTCCCGTCCCTCAAAGTTTCATAAATAACCAGGCTCTAATTCTAGGAATTCCTGCTCTTGCTTCTTATCGGGCAAGGTGTAAGTATCAAGCCTAATTCCTTGTTCATCTGCAGAGGAAGTAGCAGGAAAGTGGTCACACGTGAGTGAGGGGAAAGGTTGTTGCCTGGTAAGTGGTGCTGAGCATTCTTTTAGGAGTTCGTTAATCCAGGAGCGTTCAGATTTAAAATCTACGAAGGTCTATGTCTGCAAGCCCTTGAGACCATTTTCGTATTCTAATGATAAGTTATGTAAGGTAAAAATTTGAAGATTCTGCATAAAAGAATTAAGCACATACGTCACAATATCCGCAGTAGACATAGAGAACTTAATTTCCAGAGAAATACAAGAATGATGGGTGCAAAGAGCTTTTTGTAAGGCTAGCAGCTTCCCCAACTATGAAAAAGCCAAATTCTTCTTGTGTGCCACTGATAATCTGTGTGCCAGTGGTATTTGTGAATGTAGCCATTTAACAGTTCAAGCTTCCTTGTGGCCTTCTACTGAGTATAAATGTAAATCTTCCTATCCTCAGAGTTGACTTATTTCTTAAATTTTTAAATTTCTGTGTCTTGTTTCACATCCAAATTGATCAGTACTGTGCCATTAGAAATAAAAAGGCAGCTACCTTACTTAATATATGCTTTTTAAAGTATATAATTCTGATTTTAAAAATATATTCAACATTGGCCTGAGACACAGAAAAATAAAAATTACATAATTATAGGGGCGCCTGGGTGGCTCAGTGGCTTAAAGCTTCTGCCCTTGGCTCAGGTCATGGTCTCAGGGTCCTGGGATTGAGCCCTGCATCAGGCTCTCTGCTCAGCAGGGAGCCTGCTTCTCTCTCTCTCTCTCTCTGCCTGCCTCTCTGCCTACTTGTGATCTCTCTCTCTGTCAAATAAATAAATAAAATATTTTTTTAAAATTACATAATTCTATGTCTAGCCATAATCACTTAATATACTGGTGTATTTCAGTTTTTCCTATGAATATTAAATACTCTGACCACGTTAAAGGTACATTTTGTATTTTGGTTTTTATAATCCTTTTTCATTGCTATTAAACATTTGTAGTAAACACAGTTTTGTGTAGAATTACAGGATTGACTTAACCCATTATTTTTGAATGTTTAGGCTATTTGCAGTTTTTGCCATTATGAATAATGACATAATTAACATCTTTGTGCATAAAACTCTCATTTCAAAATAAAGTCCTGAGAATAGATCTCTCAAAATAGAATTACTAGGTATAAAAGTACCTAAGTACTTTTATAAGGGTGTTGCTACATGTTGCTAAGTTATTTTACAGAGATTATACCAGTTAATGTTCTTTCCAGAGGTGTGTGGCAGTAAGGGGTCACTTTAATAGTTTGGTAATTTTATTGGCAAATAATAATCCTTAATTTGCATTTATTTAATTACTGATGACATTGAATATTTAAAAAGTGTTCACTAGCCATTTTTTCATTTTTCTGAATTTTCTGCTCATGTTGTCTATTTTTCCATTGTATATTTATGGGGATGTCAGTTTTTTCCCCTCTAAAAATATTTACTTATTAAAGATATTAAGTTACTGTCATATTATTGCCAATATTTTTTCTAGCTTTGGATAAATAATCTTACAACTTTTGATATGCAGAAGTTTAGATTTTTACATATATAAGTGTACCAATCCTTTTCTTTGTAATTTTTTTTACTTTTTTTTTTTTTTTTTTTGGGAGATCGCAGCAAAGGGAGGTGGGGGACAGAGTCTGTGCTGAACCCACTGACCCTTAGATCATGATCTAAGTGAAACCAGGTATCCCTCACTTAACTGACTGAGCCACCCAGGCGCCCACCACTGTGTTTAGAACATTGTTTTTCATATCCCCGAATCAGCGATCGGCTTTTTTTTCTTTAGTTTTGACTATTGTTCACATTTATCTTATGCGTATTTCAGAATTTTGTGGTGGAAGTTAAGCTACAGCTCTAAACGCTTTTTTTTTTTTTTTTCCTTTTAGTTAGTTGGTTTCCTTACACAATAGAATAATGGGATTTCTTTCCCATTGACTAGTGGTCCTATTTACTACAGTCAAGGTTCTACTTCTGGAATATCTTTTCTGTTCCACTGGTTTTTGGTTTTTGTTCTCAAGTAATACCTTGTTTTAATTATTATAGGAATAACAGTTCTGTATCTTTTCCTATAGTTAATTCCCCTTATTTCTAATTCAGTGTTTTTAATTAGGCAAGGACTTTTCAAACCGTGCTTAGTAAAAATGGTCATAATAAGCTTCCTTATTCCTGGTTTTTAATACAAATACTTTTACTGTTTTACTTTAAGTAATTGTTGGAAGGAAATACCCTTCTGGGCTCTTAAAAACATGAATCTGAACGAAAGCAGCTTATCAGATGCCCTTTGAATATCTGTATAAGTCTGAATTTGGAAGTTGTTTATAAAGTGAATTTTTATAAGTGAATCACACTTTGCGAGAACTTACATCGCACATTCCAAAGTGTGTCCCTAGAGAAAATGCTTAGGCCTCAAGCAAAATACATTTTTTGGTGCCAGAATCTTTTTCCTTTCCCTCAAAGACAGTAGGACATTTTGTTTTTTTTAAATTCCCACTTAGAAAAACCTCTTCAAGAAGGAAGATGGAGTTTGAGAATGTGTTCTTGATGCTGGCATTATTCTGAGGAACTCTTAGAAACAGTGTCCAAAAACATTAAATTCTGGACCTCCTGAGGGAGAATTTAAAGTAGGATTCAGGATCTAATACCAAATGGCTAGGTGCCTGGAAGATGCCTCTTGATCTGACTTGCTTGAATCTCTGTTCCAGAACCAGTCCAGTTGAACTTGCTGGGATGATAGCCCTGCCATCCAGTTTGGTAGCCACTGGTCACATGTGACTATTGGGCACTTGAAATGTGGCTGGCAGGAAAAACGGAATTTTTAATTTAAGTTCAGTTAAAATTTAAATAGCTGCATGTTGGGGCACCTGGTTGGGGGCACAAGGTATTACTTGAGAACAAAAACCAAAAACCAGTGGAACAGAAAAGATATTCCAGTTGGTTAAGTGTCTGACTCTTGGTTTTGACTTAGGTGTTGATCTCAGGGTCTTGAGATCAAGCCCTACATGGGGCTTGGTGCTCCGTGGGGAGTCTGCTTGAGATTCCCTCCTTTTCCCTCCGCCCCTCCCCCAACCTCACCCCTGAGCACTCATTTGTTGTCTCTCTAAAATAAGAAAATAACTCTTTAAAAACGATTTTTATTTGATAGAGCACAAGCAGAAGGAGCAGAGGAGGGAGAAGCAGGTTCCCCGCTGAACAGGGAGCCCAATGCAGGGCTAGATCCCAGGACTCTGGGATCATGACCTGAGCTAAAGGCAGATGCTTAACCAACTGAGCCACCCAGGTGCCCTGAAAATAAATAAATATTTTTAAAAAAGAGCTGCATGTGGCTAGTGGCTACTATATTGGATAACACAGCTCTATACAATGAATCAGTATATATATCTTAGGTCATTCATATCTCTCAAACTGTGCCTCTCTGAATATGGCTGGAAATTTCCTAAGAGTCTTAAATGTCAAGAATTTATAAATTGGAAGATTTGGGAAGGAAATCTATAATGGTCTGATTTTTGGATTCTTGTTAAGGTACTCCCTGTATTCAGATGATATGCATAGCTGTTGACAACTCCTAGTATCCATATGAAAAATAATGTGTTTGTGGTCATTGACAAATTAACATATTCATGATGATCTGAAGGACTTTTTCCTTTTGCAGTTGCTGGGTTAATATTGCCAAAATGAAACTCACTTGTAGATCATGTGCTTCTGTAGCACTGAAGGTTGGTTGTCACAAAAACCATTTACTACAGATGCTCAGAAAGAAACCCTCTTGTGTAATTGACCTTCACCTACTACTTCTGTTACAAAATGTGGTTTTAGAGGTGCTTCCATTTCTTGAAATAAACTTGATTTTATATCTGTTCTAATATTTTCTAATCTTGTATTTCAACTATTATATGTAGGTCTTCTAGAAATAAAAGAATCTTTAGAAAAGGTACATGAAAGGATGTGAATCCATGTAGCCTCAATATGCATGATGTGATGCCACCACTGGCTTTAAGCTTTGCAGCTTGCTAAATGCAGTATTTACATTTGGTGTAGACCCTCCCCTCCCCCCTCCCTGTTCTGTCATGGGTAATTGATTAAAGTGAATATATTTTATAACCATCTTGAACTTAGTTGTTATATGCTATATCAATTATATATCTCTTAATTCATTAGGGCATTGCCCAACAAGTTTTTTAAAAGTTGGGCTTGCTTGCTCTGATACATCTATATTTCTAGGAATTTCTAAATTCCATGTGCGTATGCTAAAAGTTTAAAGTAAACATTAGTAAAGGTTACATTAGTGTGAGTCTTTTAGGAGAAATTTTGAAAAAGGAAAAGAGATTTGAAGTAATTATTTTAGTGGTTAGGAATAGTTATAACTTAATGAGACAGAAGAGATTCCAATGCTAGTTTCAATTTCTGGCTATAATTCTTTGGGCCAGTAATAAAATCTTTGCATATCAAGTTCTTGATCTGAAATGCTCAGAGCTTTAGTATACATTAGATGGTGGGCCCAGTGCTAGTTTTAGATGCTCCCTTTTCTGGCAACCTTTGAAATACTCACTTTTTAGAGGCCTTTTACTATGGTAGAAGTTGTATATAAACATTTAAAAGGATCAGTGCTTTGCCAAATAGACATAAAAGATTAGGATCTAAGATTACTAAATTTGATTTTTAGAGACTAAGACCTTACATACACATATAACTTATTTGAGGGACCACAGCTTTTAACTGACATAATTTATTAAAAAGACCTACAATTTGATATTTCGTCACCCTCTTTAAAAAGTACACATTTTTTAATGTCAGTTTTTTCTTAATTTAAAAAGAGACACATTTGGAATTCTAATCTTCTTCCTTCAGAATAGAAGTCTTTATATAAAACTGTGTGTGTTTGTGTATATATATACATAACGTGTGTGTGTGTGTGTGTGTGTGTGTGTGTGTATGATGTTTTCTGTGTCTCTGGCCTAAAGTCTTTAGGTACGGAGGAAGCTACTTACATGAATTTGCTTTTGAAATTCAAAGCTTCATTTCATTTTTGTCCCATAATGCTGAGTAACAAATCATCCCCAAACTCTGACTTTTATTTATTTTTTATTTTTATTTTTTTTTTAAGATTTTATTTATTTATTTATTTGAGAGAGAGAGAGAGAGAGCATGAGAGCAGAGAAGGTCAGAAGGAGAAGCAGACTCCCCATGGAGTTGGGAGCCTGATGCGGGACTCGATCCCAGGACTCCAGAACCATGACTTGAACTGAAGGCAGTTGCTTAACCAACTGAGCCACCCAGGTGCCCCCAAACTCTGACTTTTAAAACAACAATGATTTATTCTTATGAGTCCGTGATTGGTTGAGATGACTTTGCCTTAGGCAGTGATGCCATGGCTTTGCTTCGTGCTTGGAGGAAGAAGCACCTAGGGAGGGGTGACCCTCTCTGTAGTAACTGAGTAAATGCGAAAAAGAAAGGCAGGATGGCCCAGCAGTCAGTGTAGGTGTGGCACCAGTAAGGCTGGGTCCCTACCTCTCTGGAACTCCTCTCCCAGCACACCACAGCAGAATGCAAACCTAGAACTTTCCGCTTTCCTCCTTGAGAGGGAGGGAGAGTGCACTTCCGAGGAGTGCAGGAACTTGAGCCAAGTCCCCTCTGGAATGGGAGGGAGGACTAGGAGGGCTCCCTGGGTAAGGTCTGCCGCAGAGAGGCTGGAGGGGAGTGTGCCGGTGTACAAAGCCCAGAGGAACAGCCTAAGATCTCCTATTGTGGGGACAGTACTATGTTCCTCATATAAAAGACTTTGTAATATTTCACTTTGGGAAATGTTTTGGTTTGGGGATGCTAAAAAACCAAAAACAAACCAAAAAAACAAAACCTCAAGATAATAAGTCTAACTGCAAACCTAAATGCCCTAAAGATCGGGGGAGGCTTTTGGAAGGGGTTCACATCTGTAAAAGCCGGTAGTTTCCGGAACTGCCAGGACCTTCACCTTCCTGAGCCAGGACCACGGTTTTAGCCAGTGAGACGCCTTCTGTGTCCATCCGTACTTGGAATGCTCCAAAGAGGCATGGGAGTCTCTGAAATAGAATTTGTAATTTTGTGTCGCTCTCTCTGTAGCTGAAGAAATAGGCCCATCTTCCCTAGGTTCCAGCCCTGGGTAGGAAGGAGTGGGAGCTAGAATTCCTGTCTCCCAGTCCCTGCACCATTAACGTGGTAACTGTGTTACTGAGCCCCGCCTCAGTTTAAAGGTGCCAAGTAGAGGGGAAGGGGCTTAGGCAAATCGAAAGGAAACTTGTCGAAAAGCATCCAATCAAAACGGTGTGAGTTATAAAGGGAAGATTAAGCCCTTGAGGTTGCTTGGATCTGGTAGAGCAGATAGCTCTTAGAGTTCCATGACTCCGATCCCACATTCTGGGTCCTGATTCAGAACATAATGTTCTGGTTTGTTTTTTCCCATTGTGTTCTAATTCCTTTTCATTAGTGTTTATCAATATATATATATTTTTTTATCATTTCGTTACCTTGGCTGCCTTTACCTCGCTCTCTCAGGAGGCAAGAAGGGCTCTTGTGAGTATCCTTAGCCCCTTAGCCTCTGGCCCTGGGGCTTGACCCCCACCCCCCACCCCAGACACCTCATGGGGGGCATTCTTGAGTGAATGTATTGTTTTTATATTGATTGGACCTTTAGTAGCTACTTGAAGCAAGGACCATTTCCAACCAGAAATGGGACATGGAGAATTCTCATTTTCAGGCCGAGCCCAGGACGATTTTCTGAATGAACATCATGATGTTTTAAAAAGCTGCAGCAGGTAATCACCAGAGGGGAGAGACTGTTCAGATCCTGTCATAATTAGTTCTTTGGCCAGCAGTGCATGTCGGTTTACAAAACCCTACACCATGCAGCAGTGGCGTGAGACACAGAGGAATGGACACTGTTGGATCCCAGGCTTTGGATGGAATGCTCATTTGGGCGGGGCCAGGCCAGTTGCGTTCTGACAGTGAGCACTGAGTCGGGGCTGGTGTCCGGCACTTACGGGCTCACGTGCATGTTCTTGCACTTGCACTAGCACGTTCACTCTCCAGGTGAGCTGCTGTGTGCTGTGTCCGGGCAGGTGCCACATGGCAGGAGTTCATCAGCCTCTGTGCCCTGTCTGTACATCTCGTTTGTCATGTCCCTGAACTGTTCGTCTGCTGCATACAGCTTGCTTTGGTTACAGGAGTTGTTCGTGATTTGTCTGTACAAGGGACAGAAATGCTGCTTTGGAGGGACGACAGGATGTTCAGACTGTGGCGGGAAGCTGGGCTGCCTCTGGAACCCGGTCTGGGATGCTGTATTCCACGTCCTCTTTCCCATGTCCATGTGGATACAGCTCCAAGTTCAGGCTGCTGAGGATCAAATGTGTTGCCTCCCAAGTGGGACGGGGAGCCCCTGGCACACCTCTCTTGCTGTTTCCTGTAGAAAATTCTTTTTGTTAAGTGCTTGTTTAGGTGGCAGGCATCTCCTTGAGACAGTATCTTGGTGTTATATGCCAAGAAATGCCTTAACTTCAGAAATTGTCAGCATCTACTGGAAAGCATGACATTTGGAGTCAGACAGAAGCAGGTGTGCATTAGGGTTCTGTCTGCCCTTTCCTAGCTGTGCGTGTTTGTGTGTGTATTTCAACCATTCGAGCCCGTTGCCTGTCCACGGAGAGTAGTAATGCCTCCCTCCCGGCTTTCCTTGTCCGTGGTAAATGCACAGAGAATGATGGTGAAAACATATATGAACTCCGCAGTTGAAACCAGGAAAAACCCTTGATTTGTGAGGTTTCTTACACAGATTTTTTGTTGTCATTCACAGCATCCAAATACCTTTATTATTAAGACCCACTATTTGCCCTGCATATAGGAAGAGTTAAATTTTCATTTTACACTTACTAAATAAGTGGTTTTTTGGTTGTCGTTTGTTTTTTGTTTTGTTTTATCTTAATGGGAAACTTGAAAAGTGACCTCTGGGTTTGAACCCAAATACCCCTGTTCGACTAAAACAGGTGGCACCAACACTTGGAAATATTATTTCTAAAACTTACTGGCTGAAGAGCTTGCCAGGGTGGGGAACATTCTTGGGTTCTTCCTTGGAATGATGACTTTTTGCCTTTGTTGGGAAAATCACCTCTCTGGGCTCTTCTCCACTGTATAAATGATGGTCCTTCTCTCTGGTCATGTAGCTGCCCTGGGCGGGTCTCCATGCCTGGGTGCCTCCTATGCTTGGGTGCGGTGTTGGGTGCTGAGGTTGGACCACACAGTCCCGGGGGGAAGCTAGGCTGGATGGGGAGGCAGGAGGTGGGAGGGGAAGAGCCTGTGATCACGGTCAGGAAGAGGTGACCATGCTTGATAGATCACTTTTCCTGTGTGATCACCTACCCCCAACTTAGTGGCGTGACACAGAGACCATTCTTCTTTACTGCTCCATTGTGTGGGTCAGGGATTCGGGCCATGATCAGCGGGGCTGTTTTTCTGCCCTGCGTGGTATCACCGTCACTTGGTAATAGCTGGGAGATAGGCTAGTCAGGAAGGTTCAAGCTGCTTCATTCATATGGCTGGTGCCTTAACTGGGTGCTTAGAAAGCTGAGCTCAGCTGAGCCTGCCGACTGGAGTACCTAGATATAGGCCCCCCAGCATGGTGGTGGTCCCAGGTCTCTCCCATGGCTCTTAAAGGCACAAAAGACCCAGGCAGAAACTGCGAGGCTCTTTCAGACTTGGCTCAGAATGTCTCCCCACATCACTTCCCTCCCCATCCTGTTGGTAAGCAAGGCCCTAAGGCCAGCCCAGCTGTAGGAGTTAGACTCCACCCCCCCACCCGCCCAACCCCCACGTGGGAGAAGTCCTTGGCACATGTGGTCCTCTCTGATCTGCCACACTGATCTGAGAGCCAATGGGAAACTTTCAGGGTGGGCTGGAGGTTGGACAGGTGATGGCAGGATCCATGGCCAAATGTACTTTTTGGTTTGGAGCAAAGATCAGGTGATAGTGATAGTCCAGGAGTATCAGAAGCAGGACTGTGGGAGAGGGGCGCTCTGCGGCGATTCTCGGCCATGAGGGGAACATGGAATGGGAGGGGAGGCTCAGAGGGAGACCCAGGGTCAGGGGCTGGCTTGTGTTTCCTTGTTCACTCTGGAGATGGATGGGGTCCCCAGAAGCCTGTATGCCATTACCCCTCTGCCCCTCCACCCTGTGCAGCCGAACAGGTCCCCAGGTGCTACTGATACTTGTCTTACGGCGCTCAGCCGTGGCTGCAGGTGCGTCTCCCTGTGTGGCTGACAGATACACGCCTGCGGCCGTGCACCGGACTCCACACGTGAAGCTCTCGAGACTTTGGCGCGCATGTTTGATAAAGCTTCCCCGGAGGTTCTGAGGCTTACCTCGCACTGAAGACAACACTTTGGAACTTTTCAGCTGATCTTCCCAGTCCTTTCCTCGCCGCTTTTAGTCTAGGCTGTTAACTACTGGGACCAGTAACCACCGGCGTGGTGGTTCAAGACCACAGAATGGATTCTCACGGTTCTGGAGGCCTCCAGCCTGGAACCACAGTACTGCCAAGGTCACGCTGTCGCGGGGCGGCTCTGGGGGGCGGGGTCCTTCCTTGTCTCTTCCCGCTTCTGGAGGCTCCCGGCATTCCTTGGTTCACGATTGTCCGTTTGTAGTTTCTGCATCTCTGTGCACACGGTCCTGTGTGACTCTTACACAGATGCTTGTTTCTGGATTTAGGGCCCTCCAGTAACCTAGGATGATTTCATCTCCTCAGCTTTAACTATATCTGCAAAGACCCTTTTCCCAAAGGATCCGGGACATGGACCCATCTATTTGGGGGCCACCATTCAACCCACTACACTTGCCTGTGGTTCGGCCGGCTGTCCTGTCTGACCAACTTGACTCCAGTCTGCCAGTCATCCGGCACTCTGCTGCCTCAGCCATTACCTTATGTCCGGTCGTGTTAGTCCTTTGCTTACATCTTACCGCTCCCCATTCTTCCAAAGCGCCACACCCTCATGGAGCGCCAGGCTCTCATTGTCACCTTGCCCACTACAGCTCTTCCATGGGCCTTGATGCTCTCACAGTACTGAATTACCCTCACTCCTTGCCTTTGTACGTACTGTTGCCCTGCATTCCCATTTAGTCCGGTTCCTGTTTCGAGACCATTCACACACTGCCTCTTCCACGAAGTTCTCCCTGATGCCTCTTCCCACGTGCTTTGTGCACTAGTCCCATCTTGTTGCAGGTCTTATCACACTTGTTCTTATACCTTTCTCTGCTCTTAGGTGGAGAGATCTGAAGACCGGGAAGCCGATATTCATCACTGTAGCTCTAGGACTTGGCATTTTTAATACTGAACAACCATGTAGCTTCACCTAATTAGAAACTTGTCTCATCATAACACTGGTTTTTCCACCATCACCTTGATTATTTCTGGTACGATTGTTCCCCGATCATCATTTAGCTGTATTGAGTGAGTAGGTAATCTGTCTGTAGACTGGCATAGTGTTGGCTTAACGTGCAGCATCTGCTTCTATGCTCAGGTCTTTTTAAACGCTTCTGTAGAAGTTAAGGTGATCCTAGTTTTTGTGCCCCTCACCCCCTTTATAGTAGATAGGACTTGGGGGTTGTAGGTAGCAGAAGCCAACTTGAGCTAGCCGAAACGAAAGATGTGTCATGAACAAGGGTCGGCGTACAACAGGGCCAACACAAGCCCTGAGGATCCTCTTTGTCTCTGGTCACTGCTGTCTGTTCGTCTGCTTCATTCCTCACTTTGGTGCCGCTGTGTCATGTGACCGGTTGGGACATCCCCGCGGTTGGTGCACTTACATCGTACAGCTCTGGCTGTCCACAGACCCTGGCTGGCTTTCTCTCTGTCCCAATTTTGAGTTTTCCATAATGAGCATGTCCTTGGCCAGTGTGTGCCAGATGTCCACCCCCAGCCATTCAGCTACAGTGAGGTGGGGAGTGTGCTGACTGGGCCAGTTCTCTCAGCCATGGTGCCTCACACACCTGAGGCCATTAAGAGATGGGTTCCTGAGAGGGTGTGCAGACGTGAGGGATCCCTAAAAGCATCTGACACCCTCTTGCCGTGTTAGATCTCAGCCAGTAGCGTGTAGTTGGAAGATGGGTCCGGGAGCTGGGGAGACATGAGAGGCACAGGAAATGCTTCCAGATCTTGTCGCGTTTGCCTCTGGGTCTCAGTGGGGAACACCATTCCTCTAAACTGTTGGGAGTCCTAGCTTTAATTCATTTATATATATTTCTCTTAATACAGAATGTTCATCTTGATTTAAGTGATCTGGAAATATAATAAAACAAAGTGGGCTTACGATGGTGGTTTACTCCCAGATAGTTTCATTATAGTAGCAATCACAAATCTGTGTAAGAAAACCATGCATGTTTTGATCTTGCCTCACAAAGACGAGACTCGCAATAAATCATCTCTGTATTCTAGAGATACTTTTCTGTAGCTGATGTTCCTTTGTGATGGAAATGGAAACAGATTAAAAACACAGCAGGAATCAGTTCAAGTGATAATTTAAATCCATGATCAAACTGTAGCTACTGAATTATAAAACAAATTCTTTGTTTCCACTTTTATTGAGGGCCCCCTCTGCCCTCCTGGCCACCGTGTCCTGGGCATGGCTCAACAGGAGGCAAAGGGGCATGGCTCAACAGGAGGCAAAGGCAAGACTTCCAAGTTGAACTTCTCTAGAGAAGGGGGTGGAGAACAGTCCTGTCAGCTGGGCGACAGGAGACACTGGTCAGAACATACACATACAGGGGCCCATTAAAGCCAGAGTGAGAAATACAATCGGAAAAAGAAATATGAAGTGTAGTCCTGCATTTCTTTTATTTTTATTTATTTTTTTAAAGATTTTATTTATTTGACAGAGATCACAAGTAGGCAGAGAGGCAGTCAGAGAGAGATTGGGGGAAGCAGGCTCCTTTCTGAGCAGAGAGCCCAACTCAGTCCCAGGACCCTGAGATCATGACCTGAGCCTAGGCAGAGGCTCAACCCACTGAGCCACCCAGACGCCCCCTGCATTTCTTTTAAATACAGATATTAGCTTAAGGTATTAATGTGGGGAATCTGCATAAGGACGTTGTTTTTCAGATGACTTTTTAAGTTGTTGGACAGTTTGGACCACGATTCCTCCTCCTTACCACCCCCTCGCCCCCCCGGGCCCCTTTATGGGCAACCTTCTTGTGAAGTCCTGTTTTATGTTTAATTTTCACAAGGTGTTTTTGCTCACCTGACAGTTTAAAAGTTCAACTAGAAATGAGAGTGAATGTGGAGAATTTAGAACTTTTAAGACTGCAAGTAACTAAATTTGGTTTTCTTACACATAAAGATCCTAAAGACATTAACATGATTTGGGAGTGAGAGATGAGGTTTAATTAGCATGCTATTTTCTAACTAGTTCATTTAAAAATATTTCTTGAGTGCTTCTCTGGGGTCCATTAGAACAACACTTGCTAAATTGAGCCGGCTCTAATACAGCCTCTGCAGAATTCTCATTTGCTTATTTATACTGTCTCTTTCCAAAAAGATTTGAAGAGTCTCACTTTATAGGATAGGAAACCTATAATTACTTTGTACATCACTCTTAAATTAAGTTTCTAGAAGTGATTTGAATTTCATTACAGCTGAAGTCTCCTTTGCAGCCCATTCCTTCTGTGGGGTGTTTAGTGGGCGATGTTTTTCTTTTTCTTTTTTTTTTTTTTTTGTGACCATCCCTGTCTTTTCTCTTATTCCATCTTTTTGTCTTAAAACTTTAAAAAAACCTACAAATAAATGAACTTTGGTTTTTGTTTATAGGTACAATGGTGCTTTACCTAATGGAGACCGAGGCCGGAGGAAAAGCAGATTTGCTCTCTATAAGCGGCCAAAGGCGAATGGAGTCAAACCCAGCACGGTCCACGTGATATCCACGCCGCAGGCGTCCAAGGTAGGTGGCTCCTGCAGTATTGGGAAGGCCTTGGTGGGTGGTGACTCAAGGTCACTTCTTGTCTTGGCTGGTTTTTTTGTTTTGTTTTGTTTTGTCCCAGTTGCTTTTCTTTTTTCTTTTGGTGGACAGTTTCTCAGTCATTGAGGCCAGATAGTTTTTTGTTGGGATGGGCTGTCCTGTGCTTTGTATGTGAGCCACATCCCTGGCTTTGACCCACTATATCCCCACCCCCAATTGCCACTGCTGTTGAGACAACCAAACAGGTCTCCAAACATGGCCATATGGCCCCTGAGTGGTGGTCGGCAAATGCCACCCGACCCCACCCCCTGCCACGATGGACCGCTCACTGCTTGGGATATAGTGGAACCAACATATGTCAATTTAGAATAGTTGTGGTTGAAGGGTAAATGATGTTCTGTATCCTAAAGAGTTTTTGCAGTAAGTCTTAGTAAAACCTCATTAAGATTTGTTCTTTTCCTTCTATTTATTGAGTAGTAGTTTTCACATAATCTGCATCTACATGGAATTGAATTTGGGTGATTACTAGAAAGACTGGAAGCAAACAGCTAAGTTGTGTAAGAAATGTACTATATCTCCTCTCATAGGTTTGAAACATATAAAATGTTAATTTTTAAGACTACTTTATTTTCTAATATGGAAATAGGGAGAAACCTGAGTTTCCATTCTGGTTGATATGTTCCATCTACTTAGATAGGAACATTTTCTAATTAAGTAAATTATTTAACTTGTAACATAGTTTCCTTTTCTATAAAAATTATATCCCCCTGAAATATTTCATGTGGTGCATTGGCTATACATGTTTATCATAATGGGTTTGAACCATCTGGAATAAATAAGACTTAATTCCCATTTTTACTGAAAATCCATAGTTCAAAGGGAAATGAATAGCTTCAAGGAAGCATGTGTGGTATTTATGCTCTGTCCTAGAAACTGATCACCTTGGTTAATGTTTTTATTTAAAAAAAAAAAAAGCTGCTGGTGTTATTTCTGAAGCTGTGCCATGGAAAAAATTTCCTAGAATGTACCAGTTAAGATTGTCTTATATTAATGAGGGAATGGTTAGATCCAAAAATATCAAACACCAAGGAAACAGGAAAGATTAATATTTAGCATCCAAGGTTTTGGCTAGAGAAAGGGAAATAAAGTAAGTTCTAGGAAGGGAAGGACGCTGGATAGGGAAAACAAAGGAAATGAGCTTTACAAAGATTCTGAGAAAAGGGGAAGTGAAGTAACAGTCTTGGGAGATTAAGGAAGTAGGAGAAATATTTTATAGTCGAAAAATATTTGGAGGATACGAAGACAAAGGTGTTTGAGCATGTGATCAGTGCCAGAATGCTCTGATACTGTAGACCCGGTCTTCATATTTGTCCGTGGATTGGCATTCGTCTTCCCTTCCCCTCGCTCTGTACTTTTATTTTCCTTAAGCTTGGATTTGATATTGATACAGTGGCTTCAGATATTTAAGAACATTTTTATAGAAATCTTCTTGAGTCCTCAGGCTTCGCATTGTGATAAAATATGAAATACAGCTGGAATTTGAAATAGATCTTCTGGTAGCCACTTTCAAGATCAGTGGCTTTTCCCTTGTTTTTTTACCCACCTCCATCGGCTCCAATTTTAGCTTTTTATAAAACTTTAACCTTTTATACCTAGATTTTACCTAACATTTAAATAACTCTAAACCTTTTGGTCTCAATCTGTGTTTATGGTCTCCATTACTAGGAGTAGGGAAATTGCTCTTTGGTCTTGTAACCTGGGAAAAATCTATATTCTCGGGGCCTCGGTTTCCTCCTCTACAAAATGAATGAGTTGGCTGTAGACAGGAGCTATGCTGAATCCAGCAAGACACTTTGGTTATAAGCAACACATGATTCTGGCTTGGGGGAAGAAAAAAAAAAGGGGGAAAATGGAGAAATTATTAAAGGCTAGAGGGCAGGAACAGCTCAGAGAGAACCAGACTATCAACGGGGGTTAATGTGGACATTCTTGAAAGGTGTTGGAAAGTGACTTGGCTCCAACTACCTTTCTGTCCCCTTTGAGATTTTCAGTTGTGAGGAAAGGGACGCTGCTAGGCCTGGCGGGGGTCATTTGGCTAGGACTGAGGGAGAGGAGTAGACCAGACACGCTTACTGTGAGTGGATCAGCTCGCCCTTACTGCCTCGCCCTTCTGCATCTTACTCCTCCTGGTGCCATGTGCGTGGAGGGCCTCACGCGCAGGATTCCATCCCACCTGGGCCCAGCCCCTTGGTCCTCACTCCTTCTGTTCCCACCCCTGATCAGCTGTGCCCTGCCCCTCCGGCTGCCACCTGCTCTGTTGACCCCTACACAAAGTCTCTTAGACATTTAACCTTTCCTTCAAATGTTCCTCCTCTTGCCTCACCTGAACTGAATGCTGATTTTCTTTTTCCCCCCACCAATAGTCTTTTTTCCTCTTCCCCTTCTCCCCACCATCTTTCCAGTTTATGGAACTAGAAATGATTTCATTGTGTTTCCCTTTCAGTCTGTTCTTTATCCCTACATTATTGACATAAGCTGCCTCTTCCCCTGCATCTCTTGGCCTTACCCACCTGCAGTCCATCTTGTGCATATTTTGGTGATTGTGTACTTGGGCCCCTCTGTTTCCCCTAACCTGTGTTAAACCATACATTGGCATCCTTGGGTGATAGTTTGACTCTCCCTTCACTTTTCCCACTTATATAGTGTACCTTAGAGTCCACTGTCACTTGAAAGTGACCATACTCTCCAGTAGATTCTACTTGTGTACGCACAGCTTTCTTGTCTAAAGACCTTCAGCCTGTCCTCAGCTCAGTTGTTAGCCCACTTGGGTTTTGCAGTAACGTGTTGACTTCACCCTGGACTCCCTTTCTCTGGTACCTGTGGGCACCCTTCTTTGTGAGTCTCTGCCTCTGGACCCATCCCAGGGCCTGCTGGCCTGTTTTTACTTCTTTCTTGCTCACACCATTTCCTGTCAGAATGCCAGGGTATGTGGTGTACTTGGCAAAAGCTGTTGGGCCTGTATCAGCCGTGGTTTGTCTGCTCTGAAATTTCTCATTCTGCGGTATGGGTAATGAAAGGGTCCTCTTTGATTTGGACTTGGCAGACAGGAGACCTAGAACGGCAGGTGTGGTTACCATGGTTAATCAGAAGGCCAAGTGCTGACATCCTATGTTTCTTCTGTCTGCCCCACCACCTGGGGGCACACCAAGGTATACCCCCTTGTGAATAGTAGTGGCTGCTGGAAAGTGGGGCCTCTTAGTCTTCGTGCGTGCCCCTGTCCACACAAAGTCCCGTGAGGACGTCAAGGACGTGCTACTGTTGGGTAATCTCGTTCGTATAATCTCTCCTCGTGTGTATATTTACTCTTGAAATAGTAATACTCAGCTATTTCATCTCTTATGTAATTGTTTAAAGAAAACCTAGAGTAAAACCTTGTTCTACTTCTGGCAGCTCTGTTACATGGGCATAGGGCATTTAGCAGTTTATTCACTATTCGTCTATTCATGTATTTACGCAGCACATTTCTGTGGCCCAGCATGCGCTAGGATTAGTTCTGCTGCGGTGTGCAGACCTTGTCTGCATGGAGCGAATTGTCTAGTGAGGAGGCAAACAGTGGGTTCTCGTGTGAACACATGCTTAGCTGCACGTTGTGCAGGGCAGGAAATGATGATGGAGCTGTGAGAACAGGGATAGGGCTTGGATGGGGTGGACAGGGCAGGACCTCTGAGGGCACGGGAGCTTCGAGGTGAGGGCTCAGGAGGAGTTAGCCAGGAGAGCAGAGCGATCTGGAACAGAGATTTGGGTTTTTTCTAAAAGGAAACATCGGAGGGTATTAAGTAGAGGACGTGGCCTCATCAGACTGAGAATTTAAGTCCTTTTTTGTTTGGTCATTTCCTTTTAAGGCTGTGGGGCAACTGTTTTGCTCCTGACCAGTAAATAGGCCAGTGGTGGCGATGGTGACTATTTTGGTATCACCATGGTTTAAATTTAGCCACGTCATGGAGGAAAACTCTTGATCATCGTGTTCCCTTGTAGGCTGTGCTTTATTGAAATCTCCTTTTTTGGGCATTTTTATTTTTCAAAAGTGACAGACTATCCCTTTGTTCCAGTTGGCATATTTCAGAATGGAAAATATCCATGCTCTCGGAGTGACCGTTGAGCAAGAAGTCAGAACCATTTCAAGTGACCATTGCAGCCAGGACCATTCTTGAGCTCTTGGTGCTGCGACGGCTCTCCTGGTTGATACTGACCCTCTTCTGTAGCAGTAAATGATATGGTAGTAACTCAGACATGCTGATATAAACTGCAACGTAAACTCATTAGTTCAAGCTAATTTTGTAGGCTGTAGCGGGGTCTGCTTTTGAAGCATTGTCTGTCTCTCCAGCCTGGGTCTTGGTGCAGTGGGAGGTCTGTCTCTGCTGCACGGTCATTCTGAAGCTGCAACCTTCTGTGCTTGAGGAATCCCCTGTTTATCATTATCCTCAGACTGTTCAATGCAGCTTTTAAATAGTTGTCTTTTTGTTGTTGTTGTTGTTTTACTTTGTTTTATTTATAGAATGGAATCTATCTTAATGATTTTGACAAAGTATAAACCCAAACAACCTAACTTTATGCCTCAAAGAGCTAGAAATGGGAGCAACAGACTAAGCCTGTAGGTAGGAGAAGGGAGGAAATAACAAAGGTCAGATTAGGAGCCAATGGAGAGAAAAAAAGACAATAGAGAAGAGCAACGGAACTAAGAGCTGTTTTTTTGAAAATATAAAGATGAATCTTTAGACTCACCAAGAAAACAGGACTCAAAATTAGACATTACAGTTGCTGCCACAGAAATAAGGAAGATCATATGAGATTACAGTGAACCATCCTATGCCAACAAATTGATCAATGCAGAAGAAATGGATAAATTCCTAGAAACATACAGCCTACTGAGTCATGAGGAAATAGAAAATCTCAACAGACCAATTATTAGTAAGGAGGTTATTTAGGGGTTTGACTGCTAATTAAAAGTACAGGACCAGAAGACTTCACTGGTGAAACCTCCCAAACATTTAAATAAGAATTAACAGGAGTTCTTCTCAAATTCTTCCAAAAATTAGAGAGGGACTACTTTGAAACTTTTTATAAGGCCAGCATTACCCTGATACCAAAACCAGATAAGGACACTAGAAGAGAAGAAAATCGTGTGCCATTATCCCTGATTGATTGAATGTAGATGTAAAAATTCTTAAAATACCAACAAACCAAATTCAACAGTACAATAAAAGGATCATACAGCATGGTCAAGTGGGATTTATTCCTGGGATGCAAGAATGATTCAACATCTGCAAATCACTGTAATACACTACATTAACAATATGAGAGTAAGAGTCTTACGATCATCCCAACAGATAAGGAAAAACACCCAAAATTCAACGTCCATTTATGATTAAAAAATATTGAACAAATTGGGTACAGAAGAAATGTACCTCAACCTAATAAAAGCCATATGTGACAAGCCGACAGCTAATCTCATAGTCAATGGTAAAAAAACAAAAGCTTTTTCTCTAAGATCGGGAACAAGACCAGAATGCCCAGTCTGGCCACTTTTGTTCAGTATAGTACTAGAAGTCCTAGGCAGAGTAGTTAGGCAAGAAAAGGAGCTAGTCTTCCAAATTGGAAAGGAATAAGTAACATGGTTTATTTGCAGATGACATAATATTATGTAGAGAAAACCCAGAAGACCGCACCAAAAAACTGTTAGACAAATTCAGTAAAGTTGCAAGATAGAAAATCAGTATACAATAATCAGTAACAAACTCAGAAATTAAAATAATCCCATTTACAATTGCGTCGGAAAGAATAAAATAGGAATAAGTTGAACCAGGGAGGTGAAAGATAGGTCCACTGAAAACTATACGATGTCAATGGAAGGAACTGAAGACACAAATAGATGGAAAGACCATGCTTCCTGCTCATGAGCATAAACAAACATGGATGTCCATACTACCCAAAGCAATCTATAGATTCAATGCGATACCTGTGAAAATTCCAATGGTATTTTTCAGAGAAGTAGAATAAAGAGCCTGAAAGCATGTGTAGAACCACCCAAAAACCCAAATAGCCAAGCCAGTGTTGAAGCAGAAGAACAAAGCTGGAGGCATTATGCTCTCTGATGTCTAACTGTATCACAAACTTAATAGTAATCAAAGCAGGATGGTATTGCCATATAAACATACCCCCAGGTCAGTGGAACAGAATAGAGAGCCCAGAAATAACCCACGCATATATGGTCTACTTAATTACAAAGGAGCCAAGAGTAATCAAAGGGGGAAAGACAGTCTCTTCAATAAATAGCATTGGAAAAACTGGACAGCCGCATACAAAAAATGAAACTGGTCCCCTATCTAACTCCATACACACACACACAAAAAAAAAACCAGCGTAAAGTGGATCAAAGACTTGAACATAAGACCTTAAACTATAAAACTCCTAGAGTAAAATATAGGGAATAAACTCCTTAACATAGGTCTGGCAATGATTGATTTCTTGACACCAAAAGTGAAGGCAAAGAAAGCAAAAATAAACAAGTGAGACCACACCAAACTAAAAAGCTTCTGCATAGCAAAGGAAATGGTCAACAAGATGAAAAGGCAACTTCGAGAATAGGAGAAATAGGATTTTCAAATCCTATATTTGATAAGGAGTTAATATCCAAAATCTATGAGGAACTCCTACAACTCAATACCAAAACCGTCTGATTTAAAAATGGGCAGAGGGATGGATTGAAGATGGCGGAGAAGTAGCAGGCTGAGACTACTTCAGATAGCAGGAGAACAGCTAGATAGCTTATCTAAAGATTGCAAACACCTACAAATCCAATGGGAGATCGAAGAGAAGAACAACAATTCTAGAAACAGAAAATCAACCACTTTCTGAAAGGTAGGACTGGCCGAGAAGTGAATCCAAAGCGACCAGAAGATAGACCGCGGGGGGAGGGGCCGGCTCCCGGCAAGCGGTGGAGCAACGGAGCACAAAATCAGGACTTTTAAAAGTCTGTTCCGCTGAGAGACATCGCTCCAGAGGCTTAACCGGGGTGAAGCCCACGCGGGGTTAGCGTGGCCTCAGGTCCCGCAGGGTCACAGAAGGATCGGGGGTGTCTGAGTGTCTCAGAGCTTACAGGTATTAGAACAGGGAAGCCGGCTACAGAGACAGAGCCGAGGAGTGGGCTCTAAGCTCGGGGTTACCTTGAACCAGTCTCAGGCTCGGTGAGCTCGGAGCGCGGCTGGAGGCCAGGCAGACGGGAGTAATTGGACGCTGTTCCCTGAGGGCGCACTGAGGAGTGGGACCCCGAGCTCTCGGCTCCTTCGGGCCGGAGACTGGGAGGCCGCCATCTTCATTCCCGTCCTCCGGAACTCTACGGAAAGCGCTCAGGGAACAAAAGCTCCTGAAAGCAAACCCAAGTGGATTACTCAGCCCGGCCCCTGGTAAGGGCCGTGCAACTCCGCCTGGGGCAAAGACACTTGAGAATCACTACAACAGGCCCCTCCCCCAGAAGATCAACAAGAAACCCAGCCAGGACCAAGTTCACCTACCAAGGAGTGCAGTTTCAATACCAAGGAGAGCCCCGGAATTCCAGAGGAGGAGAAAGCAAAGCACGGAACTCATGGCTTTCTCCCCATGATTCTTTACCTTGCAGTTAATTTAATTTTTTTTCTTTTTCAATTTTTTTTCTCTTCTTCTGCTATTTTTTTTAACTTTTACCCTTTTCTTTTTTAACATTTTTTAACTAGTTTATCTAATATATATATATTTTTTTCTTTTTTATATTTTTCTTTATTCGTTTTCTTTTTTTAATTTCTTCTTTTCTTTTTTTTTCTTTCTGAACCTCTTTTTATCCCCTTTCTCCCCCCTCACGATTTGGGATCTCTTCTGATTTGGCTAAAGCATATTTTCCTGGGGTTGTTGCCACCCTTTTAGTATTTTACTTGCTCCTTCGTATACTCCTATCTGGACAAAATGACAAGGCGGAAAAATTCACAGAAAAAAAAAAGAACAAGAGGCAGTACCAAAGGCTAGGGACCTAATCAATACAGATATTGGTAATATGTCAGATCTAGAGTTCAGAATGACGATTCTCAAGGTTCTAGCTGGGCTCGAAAAAGTCATGGAAGATATTAGAGAAACCCTCTCGGGAGATATAAAAGCCCTTTCTGGAGAAATAAAAGAACTAAAATCTAACCAAGTTGAAATCAAAAAAGCTATTAATGAGGTGCAATCAAAAATGGAGGCTCTCACTGCTAGGATAAATGAGGCAGAAGAAAGAATTAGCGATATAGAAGACCAAATGACAGAGAATAAAGAAGCTGAGCAAAAGAGGGACAAACAGCTACTGGACCACGAGGGGAGAATTCGAGAGATAAGTGACACCATAAGACGAAACAACATTAGAATAATTGGGATTCCAGAAGAAGAGGAAACAGAGAGGGGAGCAGAAGGTATATTGGAGAGAATTATTGGAGAGAATTTCCCCAATATGGCAAAGGCAACAAGCATCAAAATCCAGGAGGTTCAGAGAACCCCCCTCAAAATCAATAAGAATAGGTCCACACCCTGTCACCTAATAGTAAAATTTACAAGTCTTAGTGACAAAGAGAAAATCCTGAAAGCAGCCCGGGAAAAGAAGTCTGTAACATACAATGGTAAAAACATTAGATTGGCAGCAGACTTATCCACAGAGACCTGGCAGGCCAGAAAGAGCTGGCATGATATATTCAGAGCACTAAACGAGAAAAACATGCAGCCAAGAATACTATATCCAGCTAGGCTATCATTGAAAATAGAAGAAGACATTAAAAGCTTCCAGGACAAACAGAAACTGAAAGAATTTGCAAACAGCAAACCAGCTCTACAGGAAATATTGAAAGGGGTCCTCTAAGAAAAGAGAGACCCTAAAAGTAGTAGATCAGAAAGGAACAGAGACAATATACAATAATAGTCACCTTACAGGCAATACAATGGCACTAAATTCATATCTCTCAATAGTTACCCTGAATGTTAATGGGCTAAATGCCCCAATCAAAAGACACAGGGTATCAGAATGGATAAAAAAACAAAACCCATCTATATGTTGCCTGCAAGAAACTCATCTTAAACCCGAAGACACCTCCAGATTTAAAGTGAGGGGGTGGAAAACAATTTACCATGCTAATGGACATCAGAAGAAAGCAGGAGTGGCAATCCTTATACCAGATCAATTAGATTTTAAGCCAAAGACTATAATAAGAGATGAGGAAGGACACTATATCATACTCCAAGGATCTGTCCAACAAGAAGATCTAACAATTGTAAATATCTATGCCCCTAACGTGGGAGCAGCCAACTATATAAACCAATTAATAACAAAATCAAAGAAACACATCCACAATAATACAATAATAGTAGGGGACTTTAACACTCCCCTCACTGAAATGGACAGATCATCCAAACAAAAGATCGACAAGGAAATAAAGGCCTTAAATGACACATTGGACCAGATGGACATCACAGATCTATTCAGAACATTTCATCCCAAAGCAACAGAATACACATTCTTCTCTAGTGCACATGGAACATTCTCCAGAATAGATTACATCCTGTATCCTAAATCAGGTCTCAACTGGTATCAAAAGATTGGGATCATTCCCTGCATATTTTCACACCACAATGCTCTGAAGCTAGAACTCAATCACAAGAGGAAATGTGGAAAGAACCCAAATACATGGAGACTAAACAGCATCCTTCTAAAGAATGAATGGGTCAACCAGGAAATTAAAGAAGAATTGAAAAAATTCATGGAAACAAATGATCATGAAAACACAACGGTTCAAAATCTGTGGGACACAACAAAGGCAGTCCTGAGAGGAAAATATATAGCGGTCCAAGCCTTTCTCAAGAAACAAGAAAGGTCTCAGGTACACAACCTAACCCTACACCTAAAGGAGCTGGAGAAAGAACAAGAAAGAAACCCTAAACCCAGCAGGAGAAGAGAAATCATAAAGATCAGAGCAGAAATCAATGAAATAGAAACCAAAAAAAACAATAGAACAAATCAACGAAACTAGGAGCTGGTTCTTTGAAAGAATTAATAAGATTGATAAACCCCTGGCCAGACTTATCAAAAAGAAAAGAGAAAGGACCCAAATAAATAAAATCATGAATGAAAGAGGAGAGATCACAACGAACACCAAAGAAATACAGACAATTATAAGAACATACTATGAGCAACTCTACGCCAACAAATTTGACAATCTGGAAGAAATGGATGCATTCCTAGAGACATATAAACTACCACAACTGAACCAGGAAGAAATAGAAAGCCTGAACAGACCCATAACCAGTAAGGAGATTGAAACAGTCATCAAAAATCTCCAAACAAACAAAAGCCCGGGGCCAGACGGCTTCCCGGGGGAATTCTACCAAACATTTAAAAAAGAACTACTTCCTATTCTCCTGAAACTGTTCCAAAAAATAGAAATGGAAGGAAGACTTCCAAACTCATTTTATGAGGCCAGCATCACCTTGATCCCAAAACCAGACAAGGATCCCATCAAAAAAGAGAACTACAGACCAATATCCTTGATGAACACAGATGCAAAAATTCTCACCAAAATACTAGCCAGTAGGATTCAACAGTACATTAAAAGGATTATTCACCACGACCAAGTGGGATTTATTCCAGGTCTGCAAGGTTGGTTCAACATCCGCAAATCAATCAATGTGATACAACACATTAATAAAGGAAATAACAAGAACCATATGATACTCTCTATAGATCTTGAAAAAGCATTTGACAAAGTACAGCATCCCTTCCTGATCAAAACTCTTCAAAGTGTAGGGATAGAGGGCACATACCTTAATATTATCAAAGCCATCTATGAAAAACCCACCGCAAATATCATTCTCAACGGAGAAAAACTGAAAGCTTTTCCGCTAAGGTCAGGAACACGGCAGGGATGTCCATTATCACCACTGCTATTCAACATAGTGCTAGAAGTCCTAGCCTCAGCAATCAGACAACAAAAGGAAATTAAAGGCATCCAAATCAGCAAAGAAGAAGTCAAACTATCACTTTTCACAGATGATATGATACTATATGTGGAAAACCCAAAAGACTCCACTCCAAAACTGCTAGAACTGGTACAGGAATTCAGTAAAGTGTCAGGATATAAAATCAATGCACAGAAATCAGTTGCATTTCTCTATACCAAAAACAAGACAGAAGAAAGAGAAATTAAGGAGTCCATCCCATTTAGAATTTCACCCAAAACTATAAGATACCTAGGAATAAACCTAACCAAAGAGACTAAAAATCTATACACAGAAGACTATAAAGTCCTCATTAAAGAAATTGAGGAAGACACAAAGAAATGGAAAAATGTTCCATGCTTCTGGATTGGAAGAATAAATATTGTGAAAATGTCTATGCTACCTAAAGCAATCTACACATTTAATGCAATTCCTATCAAAATACCATCCATTTTTTTCAAAGAAATGGAACAAATAATCCTAAAATTTATATGGAACCGGAAAAGACCTCGAATAGCCAAAGGAATATTGAAAAAGAAAGTCAAGGTTGGTGGCATCACAATTCCGGACTTCAAGCTCTATTACAAAGCTGTCATCATCAAGACAGCATGGTACTGGCACAAAAACAGACACATAGATCAATGGAACAGAATAGAGAGCCCAGAAATAGACCCTCAACTCTATGGTGAACTAATCTTCGACAAAGCAGGAAAGAATGTCCAATGGAAAAAAGACAGCCTCTTCAATAAATGGTGTTGGGAAAATTGGACAGCCACATGCAGAAAAATGAAATTGGACCATACATGAAAATGGACTCAAAATGGATGAAGGACCTCAATGTGAGAAAGGAATCCATCAAAATCCTTGAGGAGAACACAGGCAGCAACCTCTCCGACCTCAGCCGCAGCAACATCTTCCTAGGAACATCGCCAAAGGCAATGGGCAAAATGAAGCAAGGGCAAAAATGAACTATTGGGATTTTATCAAGATCAAAAGCTTTTGCACAGCAAAGGAAACCGTTAATAAAACCAAAAGACAACTGACAGAATGGGAGAAGATATTTGCAAACGACATATCAGATAAAGGGCTAGTGTCCAAAATCTATAAAGAACTTAGCAAACTCAACACCAAAGAACAAATAATCCAATCAAGAAATGGGCAGAGGACATGAACAGACATTTCTGCAAAGAAGACATCCAGATGGCCAACAGACACATGAAAAAGTGCTCCATATCACTCGGCATCAGGGAAATACAAATCAAAACCACAATGAGATACCACCTCACACCAGTCAGAATGGCTAAAATTAACAAGTCAGGAAATGACAGATGCTGGCGAGGATGCGGAGAAAGGGGAACCCTCCTACACTGTTGGTGGGAATGCGAGCTGGTGCAACCACTCTGGAAAACAGCGAGGATGTTCCTCAAAATGTTGAAAATAGAACTACCCTATGACCCAGCAATTGCACTACTGGGTATTTACCCTAAAGATACAAACTTAGTGATCCGAAGGGGCACGTGCACCCGAATGTTTATAGCAGCAATGTCTACAATAGCCAAACAATGGAAAGAACCTAGACGTCCATCAACAGATGAATGGATAATGAAGAAGTGGTATATATACACAATGGAATACTATGCAGCCATCAAAAGAAATGAAATCTTGCCTTTTGCGATGTCGTGGATGGAACTAGAGGGTATCATGCTTAGCAAAATAAGTCAATCGGAGAAAGACGGCTACATATGATCTCCCTAATATGAGGGAGTGGAGATGCAACATGGGGTGTTAAGGGTGTAGGATAAGATAATGAAACAAGATGGGATTGGGAGGGAGACAAACCATAAGTGACTCTTAATCTCACAAAACAAACTGAGGGTTGCTGGGGGGGATTTGGTTGGGAGGGGGCGTGGGGTTATGTACATTGGGGAGGGTATGTGCTATGGTGAGTGCTGTGAAGTACGTAAACCTGGCGATTCACAGACCTCTACCCCTGGGGATAAAAATATATGTTTATAAAAAATAAAAAAAAATTAAAAAAATAAAAATAAAAATGGGAAGAGGTTCTTAATGGACCCTTTTCCACGAAGACCTCCAGATTGCCAACAGCTATGTAAAAAGGTGCTCAGGGACCCTAGTGATCAAGGAAATGCAAATCAAAACCACAATGAAACATCATCTCATGCCTGTTAAAATGGATGTCATCAAAAAGACAAGAGAGGTATCGGCAAAGATATGGAGAAAAGGAAACTCTCATGCACTGTTGGTGGGAATGTAAATTGGTGCAGCCACTGTGGGAAACCATATGGAGGGTCCTCAGACTAAACCTAGAACTGCTTTCTGATCCAGCAGTCCCGCTTTGACTATATATTCAAAGGAAATGAAAACCGCATCTCCAAGAGATACCTGCACTCCCATGTTCTTTGCAGCATTCTTTACACTAGCCAAAGTATGGGATCAACCTAAATGTTTGTCAGCAGTTTGAATGAATGGTTTATGAAAATGTGGGACATAGTTGACCCTTAAACAACGTGGCTGTTAAGAGTACCAACCACCTGCCCCCCACCAGCCAAACAGTTGGAAATTTTCATAAAAGTTTGACTCCCTGTAACTTTACCAGTAGCCTACCTTCACTGAAAGCCTTACTGATAAACAGTCATTTAACACCTAGGCTGTATGTTACATCTATTTTATACTGTATTTTTTTTTATTAACATATAATGTACTATTTGCCCCAGGGGTACAGGTCTGTGTTAAAAGTAAACTGAGAAAAGAAAAGGTTAAGAAAATCCTAAAGAAGAGAAACTACATTTAGAGTACTACCATATGAAAGAAATCTGTGTTAAGTGGACCCACATCATTCAGACCTCTGTTGAAGGGCCAACTGTGTATGTCTCTACAGTGTAATACTGTTTGGCCATGAGAAGAGACCTCCTGCCATTTACAAAGACCTAGATGGACCTGGAGGGCATTATGTTAAGTGAAGTAAGTCAGACAGGAAGATAAATACTACTTATCTTTTATATCTGGAATCTAAAAACCTGATACCCTAGAAACAGACTCAAATGATGGTATCTACCTGAAGGGTTGAGGATATAGGGAGATGGTCAGTGTATACAAACACTTAGAAACCTCCAGTTATCATTTGAAGAATGTTTGGCGATCTCATGTACAGCATGCTTATCATCTTTAATAAAACTGTTTTATATACTTGAACGTGAGGAGTAGATCTGAAATGTTCTCAGCACAAAAAAGAAATGGTAATTATGTGATATTATGGAGGCACCCACTAGGGATACATTGGTAGTCATTTCACAGTACAGAAGTGGACCAAGGTAACATACTGTGTGCCTTAAACTTAATGTTATATGTCAAATATATCTCAAAGCTGGAAAACCTATAAACCTAAGTTTCAAAAAAAAAAAAAGATTGAAATGACTTCCAAAGACATTTTTATCAAAGGGTTTTATTAAAGCCAAGGAAAAAAGAAAAAAAGGTTACTTCAAATAACAACAACATACTGCATAGTTTAAAATAATTTTCTGATTTAGTATTTATTGAGACTTCAAAAAATAACTCTTATCTGAATGTAGTGTGGCAGTTTAGAGTTATGGTCTGGATTGTTGCAAAACATATTAGATGAGAGAACACCTTCTTGGAAAGCTTGTAAATCAGGGCAGTAAAATTTCAGTCCTTACTGACAAAGCTGCAACCATTTCACATAGAAGTGGTTTAACAATTTACTTAAAATACAATATTCAAGACTTTGAAGATAGCTGATGGTTTTTGATTGCATGGAGCTGGAAGGACAAAGTCTCGAAATATATTAAACTTTACTGTCACTCAAGAAAAATGGTTCCAGTGAGATGGGCAGCTTGTGGCATTATTGATGCAAACTGAGTTTGGAAATCAAAGACCTGAATATTCACTTTAATAGAAACTGTGAGATGGCATTTAGATGATTAAATACTTAAGAGATTTGGCTTTATTACATCAATTCTAACCATTCTTATTTCTTTGATTTTAGAGGAAAGAAATTTCAATTATTAAAATGGCTAGATTTACTTGACAAATGGGTGGTAGCATAATAAAACCAAATACAGAAAACCGTGATAGAGAAATGGAGAATACTGGAGAAACAAATTTGAAATACAGCAGAATATTCCAAGAGAAAAACTATTAAATTATCCAGCTAACATGAGGTTTCTTATTTGATAAGAAATCTGAAGAGTATAACTGACTTCCTTTTAATTAATTCATCTTTGGAATTTGATCACGACACTGGTTTCAAAGCACGTGGATGGAAGGTGAATGAAATTTTGTAAAATTATAAGCTAGATAATTAACTAGGACAGTCCAATAAGTGGCTTTCTTGGCTTAGGTGATGATAGAAATACTGAACATAAAAATTGTAATATTGGGGCTAGGAAAATATGGAACTGAATGGGTACTTGTTCAACAGAAGGTAGTAGATTTACTAGGAGCAACATTGTGTTAAAGAAAAGTCTCTGTAAGACTCCATTTACTCCTTTCAATTAAATGGGGGAAGTAATTGGAAGAGTTTCGTTTGTCATATGAAATCCTAGCTCAGACATTGCTTAGTTGTGACCCTTTACATCAAGTAAAGGATCACACCAGTAATCTCTAACAATTAACAGATTACTTAGAAATATATTAGCATGATTTGGTGAATGATTGGTGCTCTGACTTGGATGGCTTAAACAGTTTTATACTATCTATAGTTCATATTATTCAGACCATGGAATGTTTCGATTTTTTGACTAATATACTTACTATAATTCTGATTGTTAAATATTAGCACTCCTGACATGAATGATTTTTATAAATCTGTCTAGGTGATTTTCTCATTTTATGTTTTACATGTTAGGAGTTTTAACATCAAGAATTAGTTATTAACTACTATATTTCTATATATTTTGGCTAACCAGTACTTGTATGGTTTTCTAAGGTTTTTGATGGATTTGCCATTGCAAATAGCATAAGTTTATTAATTTGTGAGCTGTTCTTTTCCCTTTTTTGGTTTAGCTTTGACACAAAGTAAACAGTAGCTTTTCTTATTTAAGTACACTTTTGGGGCGCCTGGGTGGCTCAGTGGGTTAAAGCCTCTGCCTTTGGCCTGGTCATGATCCCAGGGTCCTGGGATGGAGCCCTGCATCAGGCTCTCTGCTCAGCAGGGAGCCTGCTTCCCTTCCTCCCTCTCTGCCTGCCTCTCTGCCTACTTGTGATCTCTGTCTGTCAAATAAATAAATAAAATCTTTAAAAAAACAACAAAAAAGTACACTTTCTTTCAAATCCTCTAATGTTGACATCTCTCCTGCTGTGTTTAGGCTAGACAGTTTGACTTGTACTGGTTGAAGATCTCAAACAGTAATTGTTCATCACCATTTCTCCATTTTGATTTGTGTGAGAGGCTTTAGGGTAGGTTGTGAGATATTTTATATTATTCTTAAAACTAAATTTTGAGGTACGGTTCACAGCAAATAATCCCAGAAAGTTGAAGTAGATTTAGAATATCCCATTCGCCATTAACATAGGTTGGCACTATCATTTTCATTTTCTTTAATCCTTCTAACATATGTTTTCATTGGTTCAAGCACAAATAATGAATGGAGTTTCTTGTGTGTGTACAAAATAATCACAAGGTCCTTGCTGCTGTCTTTCCTGTTCATTGGTACCTACTCTAAATCTCTGCTCTGTGGAGTGGGCAGAAGAATTACTGTTCCCTCCCAAAAGGAGCCATAAGGCTCCCCCCCACCAAAGATGCTCATGCCTTATTGTCTGGGACCTGCCAACACATTATCTCACGTGGTAGAGGGGACTTTGCAGATGGAGTTGAAGTTGTGGAACTGAACATAGGGGGCTCACTTGGGTCTACCCCCACAGTTTACAATAATCCCAAGAGTCCTTAAAAATGGAGGAGGAAGGTGGAAGACTCACAGAAATGTGCAGGAGGAAGAGGCAGGGAAGTTTGAAGGACGAGCAGCACTCTACCTGCCGGTCCTTGCTCTGACGTTGGAGGCAGGGGCTGCGAGCCAAGGAACAGGGGCCACCTCTAGAAGCTGAGGACAGCTCTGGCAGGCAGCAGCAAGGAAACCAGGACCTCTGCCCTATGGTCACATGGAACTCAGTTCTGCTAACAACCTGAATGTCCTTGGAAACCACCTTACCTAGAGCCTTACAGAGGAACACGACCCCGCTGTACCCTTGATTTCAGTCTCCCGAGGCTTGGGCAGAGAAAGCCTGTGGAGCCTCAGGTCTTCGAGATAACAAATCTATGTTTGGAGCTGCTGCGTTTTGTGATAATTTGTTACAGTAGCATGAGAAAACTTCTGTGTACTATTGTGGGAAATTGAATACAAAATACCTTGTGTTACTGAGCGGCCCTTGACCTTGTACTGGGGGAGATAAAAGGCTGGGGAAGCCATCGCGGAACTGGCAGGCAGGAAAAGAGTTTGTGTTTCTTTTCTTTCGTTCTCTAGGATCCTGATTGTTGGAGCAGCTTGTTGGAAAGCTTGACTCTGGCACTCACTAACTTAATTATCAATGTAATCATCTGCTTTACTGAGATATAATAATTTTACTATTGACTTGATTCACATATCAGTTGGAAAAATCATATTTAATTTGTGTTGTCCTTAAAGCACACTTTCATTAATGAGTTGCTTTTAACATGTCCATGTGGGAGAATACGTGTATTTATTTTTACAATTATGCCATTACACAGACTTATTTGAATTATGCCTGGTTCGGGCACTTAAACCCATCCTGTCTTTCCATGGAGGAAGAGCATCTTCTGCCTGTAACGTTCCTTTTTAAAAACACGGAACGTGAAAGTTGGAAGGAACCTTCTGTCCTCTGACTCCCTTTTACACGCGAGGTACTTGAAGTTTAGAGAAGCCCAGTAAGTAGTCCAAGGTCCCCCAGCCAGATGTGGTGCCCAGGGCCCCGGAATACCAGTCTGTAGCTGCAGGTACCAGGCAGAGGGTGCTCTGAGGGACAGGAACCATGCTGGATATTCTGCTCCTGAGTCTCTTACCTCCTAGGAGTGTGGCTTGGAAAGTCCATTTATTTCTGAACTAGGAATGCTGTAATGATGCAATAAATGAATATGGTATTTGTTAGTAAGAGTGGAAGTTGCTTTGGCAACATAAGGATTATCAGCACTGTTAGCACAAGCTGTCCAGTCTGGAATCCAGCTCTCCTGAGGGAGGCTTCTTTGGAAAGGGCACCGCGATGGAGGCTTGCATTTAGGAGCTATTTTGTTTGAAGTGGAACTTAGAACAGGAAGTAGTAAAAGCAACATCAGAATAAATTCTGTGCGGCTGAAAAGAAGTCCTGACCTTGGAGGGCGGGTCCCAGAGGTATCATGGACTGTCTTCAATTTGCTGGTGGCCTCTTTTGTTATACCTTTGCCTTTCACATTGAAGTATGCTGTTGACCTTCTCTTTTGTGAAAAAGTGCTTCAGCTCTTTGAAGTCCCAGGCTGCTGCCTGATGCTCAGGAGAAACCTACTTGAAAGCCCTTTATTGATCACACCCATGTTGGGGGCGAGGCATGAATACATGGCTTCAGGGAACTTTGGGGTTTTTCTTACCAGAGTTGAGTTAATGGGAGCTTAGTGGAGTCCGGCCTCAGGAGCTCTCCCATTAGTAAGCTCATTCCGGCTTCTCTCTTTATCCTTATTTTGCTATCAGGTGAGCCCTGTGGGACAGGCTCTGTCTTCTCTGTGCTGCAGCCTGACACTCAAGTTAAATTCCCCTGGGTGGCCATGAATGTGCTCTAGCCTTGAACACTATACTCCCGCCACCCTCTAAAACATGGCCCAGATGACCTTTCCCCTGGGAACTCTGATACTCCTCACTCCTAGCCTCAGTGAAAAGTCCTTTTGTGGACTCCTAAAGTTCACAAAAAATGTGTGTGTGTGTGTGTATGTGTGTGTGTGTGTGTATCTCCACAAGAGTTCTACACTGTGCTAGAGTTGTCAGCCTATTGTCTTGTCATGCTGGAAAGCAAGTCCCTCGAAGGCAGGGGTCTGTTCTATCTTCAGCATGCCCAGCCCTGGTTGCTGAATGAGTGGCCAGGTGCTGCGGCCTGCCTTGGGCATAGGGTGGGACAGCTGGTGGTTCTAATGGGTCAGTGTTCTGCAAACCCACAGGTACTTGCACAGGTCCATTTATATTTCAGGCACATTTAGTAAATTAACTCAGTTTTCAAATTTTCTCTATTTTAAGTAATGTGATAACTTGCTCTACAAAACTTGTGTTAATTTCTCATCCATTTTTTCCTTCCAATCTCAGGAATCACCTATTTGAGAGTTTTAGGAAGAAAGGTTCTTTTTAAAAATTCCTTTTTAAAATTTTTTAAGTTCAATTAGCCAACATACAGTACAATTTTTTATTTATTATTATTATGTTCAGTTAGCCAGCATATCGTAAGTTTTTATTGTAGTGTTCAGCGATTCATTAGTTGGTTATAACACCCAGTGCTCATCCCAACATGAGCCCTCTTTAATACCCATTACCCTGCTACCCCATCCTCCCAACCCCCTGCCTTCTGTAATCCTTCAACATATGAATGGATAAAGATGTGGTTCATATATACAATGAAATATTACTCAGCCATCAGAATGGATGAATACCCACCATTTGCATCAACATGGATGGAACTGGAGGGGGTTATGTTAAGTAAGTCAAGCAGAGAAAGACAGTTATCATATGATTTCACTCATGTGGAACATAAGTAATAGTGTGGGAGGACCACAGGGAAAGGGAGGAAAAACTAAATGGGAAAAAATCAGAGAAGGAGACTAACCATGAGAGAGACTGGTTTTTTGTTTGTTTGTTTTTATTTTTGTTTGTTTTTTAAAGTTTATTTATCTACTCATTTATGTACTCTCTACATCCAACATGAGGCTCGAACTCATGACCCTGAGATCAACAGTTGCTTGCTCCTCCAACCAAGCCAACCAGGTGCCCCATTAATAAGTTTTATAAATCATGAGAAGGAGAATGGAATGAAAGGGTGGTCTTTGGAGTTTTGACTTCCTGAATTCCTAGTTTCCCCCATTTACTGCCTGTAGACTCACTTGGGCAAAATCCTTTTACGTAGCTCACTTTCCAGTTTTTTTTTTTTTTTTAAGATTTTATTTATTTATTTGACAGATCACAAGTAGGCAGAGAGGCAGGCAGAGAGAGAGAGGAGGAAGCAGGCTCCCCGCTCAGCAGAGAGCCCGCCCGATGTGGGGCTCGATCCCAGGACTCTGGGATCATGACCTGAGCCGAAGGCAGAGGCTTTAACCCACTGAGCCACCCAGGCGCCCCAACTTTCCAGTTTTTTATAAAATAGATTTACGTCCGTATGGGCCAAATTATCCTGCAGTAAAAACAACTCCTGAATCTCCATGGGTTTCTGGCAGCCCAGCATACTTATTGTTCCTGTTTCATGGCTATTGTGGGTTAGCATGGGGGCGGGGTTCATCATGGGACTTCAAGGATCCAGATAGAGGGTGTATCTTAACTTCTATTTCAAAGATTGCGGGGGGCAGGGAATGTAAGGAAATACAGCTTTTAAAACTTCTACTTGGAGAGGACATATTTGGACTTTACTGGCTGAAGCAGGTCTTATGGCTGACTAAGTTCAAAGGTTGGGATGCATAAACCTTTTACAGAGAGAGGCAGCAAATATTTGCAAACAGTAGTGCAGTCTGCCTCCAGGTAGCCGCTCAGGAAGGGAAACACTTGGAATGGATTACACATAGCTGGTACGTGGTAGCGATTGATGAATGTGAGCTCATAGTAGTGATTGGTTTCTCGGAAAGTATTAATTGTCTGTTTTAAGAAGATATAAATGGGCTTAGGATAGGATGACACCTAGCATCCGGAGCAAATTATTAGCAATTTGATTATATATTCCAAAAAAAAACTTTAAAATGCACTGATTAAAAAAAAAAACTGTAGCTTCATGGTTTGAATACAGGTTTTCTCTGTAAACTTCACATTTTAAATTAATCATTTTCTTTAGATCCCAGCAACAAAGGTTTAATGATATTTTTTGAATTGTGAACCCCACTATCTCTGAAGATCAGTGTATTTCCTTATTGGAAAACATACTTACAGTTAGAACATTTCGGTAAGCCATTCTTAGGTGAAAATGCATCCGTCCTGGATCCATCCGGTTCCTCATACGACCTTCAGACTGCCAGCATTCGTTTCATTCTTTCCTTTTCAAATAGAGGAGTAGTTCTGTATTTTTTCACTCCAGAGTTGAGCCTTTGTTTCACATGACTCGTTTAGATTAGAAAACCCCTTTTAAGTCTTTCCGTAGTGCCGGGTTGACACTAACATGAATATCCGTTTAGATCAGTTCAGATTGCTTTGGGTAGTGTGGACATTTTAACAATATTCTTACAATCTGTGAGTGTGGACTTATCTTTTCATTTGTACCATCGTCATCGTCGGTGTTTCACAGTTTTTGGAGTACAGGTCCTTTACTACTTTGGTCAAGCTGATTCATAGGTTTTCTTTCTGGAGCAACTGTAAATGGAATTCTTTGTTTCTCTCTGCTGCTACTTTGTTATCAGGATGGAGAAAGGCAATCACTTTCTGTGTTTCTAGTCCTTCATTCTTCGCACGGAATCAAATTGAACAGTGGTAAAAGGGAAAAGATTAAGAAGTTTATGAATACTGCTTTTGATTAGGGTTTCTTGACCTCAGCACCATTGACCGTTGCGTCGGATTAGTCTTTGTTGTGAGGCAGTGCCGTACATTGGAGAATGTTCAGCACCATCCTTGGCCTCTTGCCACTTGATGCCAAAAGCATGCCTACTCCCAGCTCTGACAGCCAGAACTGTCTCCAGACTTTGCTGAATGTTCTTTTGGAGCGAGGGATGACCCTAGTCGAGTCAGTGTGTCACCTGGTTCAGAGCGCAGGCTCTGGAGTTAGAGTCCTGTGGTTGATACCCCGGTTCTTCTTTGGCCAGGTGACAATTACGCTGTCCCTCCGTTTTCTCATCTTGCAAGTGACAGAAAATAATACTGAACTCCTAGGTTGGAGTAAGTGAGTTAATGCATGTAAAGTTTCTTAGTGTTGAGAATGACACCTGGCATTCTGTAAATGCTGAGTAAATGTTCACCGTGATTATTATGGTCACTGCTTATAAGAACATTGGGTATCCTATCACATATTTCTCTTCTTTTCCTCCTTCTATTGCTTATTTTTTCATTGTGTCACAGAATGGAGACCTAAGGGGAAATCCTAATCGAGTAAGAGTTTCAGCAAATTAATCCCCCTTTTAGAAGCTGTATCACCGTGTGCTGTGGCTGGCAGGCAGTGTGGCAGTGAAGTGATACCAGACTCTTCTGACCGCTCCCTTGCCTTCAGTGATTATGTGCTGCGTTGCAGAAACTGTTGCTAAAAATTGGGCGTGGTTGGGGTGGAGGGAGATGCTTTGCACATTGACTGTCTTTGGCCTGGATTAAGAACTGCCCTACATTATGGTGTCTGTCCTAAGCCTCTCTCTTGCTCGGGTCAGGAGCACAGTAAGACCTTCTGTCCCTGGGATGGAGAGCAGTGGAAAGGCTTCCAGAGGGGCTCCTGGGTGGCTCAGTCCATTAAGCGTCTGCCTTCAGCTCAAGTCATGATCCTGGGGTTCTGGGATCGAGCCCCTCACTGGGCTCCCTGCTCAGTGGGGGGAGTCGGCTTCTCCCTCTACCTGCCTCCCCCCAGCTTATGCTCATGCTTTCTCTCCAATAAATCTTAAAAATAAAATAAAATAAAAATTTAAAAAATGCTTCCAGATAGAAGTATGGGCTGGAAGGAATGCATTTTTTTCCTGTTACTGCAGTTAGTTGAACCTCCCTCTGTCTTGAATTTCACCCATTATCTAATCTGACATGGACAAATTCATCTTGCCAAAGCCTGGACTGTGGTGGAAGTGGTTGCTAATTTCATAGAAAAAAAAAAAAAAAAGCAGTGGAGGGGGTAAGGAATAGGGGCTTGTTTGGGGGGTGGGGAGCAGCAGGGATTTGGCGGGAGGAAAACATTTTTCTACATCCTGAGAATGGAAAAAGAAGGAGTTGCAAGCAAATCTGTAGTCATACATATTAAGAGGGACTTGAAACAATTTAAATATACAAAATAGTTCCTTTGATGATATATGCAATTGAATTGTATGGTGGTTAGGTTTTTAAAAAATCCATTCATTAATCCCGTATATGTTGATGACAGATCTTCTTCTAACATCTTATTGAGTCTGACTCTTAAAAATACACTTTTAATAAAGAATGGGAATTTTCAGAATTTAAAAAATTTTAAGTTTAAATTTTAACTTATTTTTTTTAATTTAAAACTTCCAGTTAATATATAATTTTAAAAGGCCAGTCAGCTTCCTTTTTTGTCAAAGGAACATATAATTTACCCCTGGTTATGATGCCATTTTGTAATAATTGTAGGAAAACTCTAGAGCTACCTGGTCAGTGTTCCTAATGGGAAAACTGAGGTCTAGAGCTATAGGACCTTTCTAAATTTGCTTGGCTAGCTTGAACCCAAGGTTCTTAAGTGTTAGATTTTTTGTTGTTGTTGTTGGATTCTTAATTCAGTTTGAGAAATTAAGTCTTTTACCACCTTGTTCGTTTTTATTAAAGCAGTCATTGTTTCTGAAATTTGTGGACTCTTATGTGGTAAAAAGCACTTAAAAATCCACAGCTGAGCATAAGATACTTTTATTGCATGAAATGTGGGGTACTGACTGAGTATTCCGCCTATGTGGTAGCATTTCCCAGTGGCTCTCTGCCCCTCCTTACTCGAACACCTCTGTTCCTGTCCTAAGCCTCTGCTTCTTGACCTGCTTCCCACCGTCCCATTCACTTCTGAACTTCCTGTCTTTGGTTCTAGTCCATCACCACCTACCTTGTAGTCTAAATGAGAACCTGAGTATCATGACTAACTTTTCCTTCCACTGCTGGGACCTGGGCACCTACCCCTGCCACCCGTCCCCGCCCTCCCACCTCGACCCTGCCCACCTCTAGATCCTGCACGATGTATGTCTACAGTGGCCCCATGCTGCCTTCCTTCCCATCTCTGTAGCCAGTCCCTGGTGCTGATATTGACCGTGATTCTTGAATGGATGGATGGATGAGGCCCTAACAGTTTTTCCTTTACTCCAGGCCATGGACTCTTCATACCTCTTAGATGCCACTGAAGTGTGAAAATGCTTTTCAGGTGATAGGAAGCGCTGTCCTTTTCATACTATAGTGTCTGCCCAGTGCCTCACTTCACCCAGCTGAAAGCTCCATTGTACACAGAGAAGGCCCCATTTTCAGGGAATGGCTGTGAAGTCTTTCATACCCTGGCCCCTGTGCCTTTCCAGCTTCCTTTTCTCCCCTGGCACCTCTTTTCTCTTCCTTGAAAATGGAATCAATGGAGAATGGTAAGGGATGAGTATGTTTAAGATTTTGGCCTTTACATATATGAATTTAAGGACTGCATGTTGGTCCTGTTGTCAGAATTCAGCTGCCAGTGGCAGAAAATTCACACGGTCCTGCCCCTTGTCTGTGGTGACCACTGTAAGAAATGCAGGGAAATCCACTTCCCACTGATGATGGTGAAATCTGAAACTAGAAACTGGATGGGCATTCATTTAATGTTTTTCCTTGATGCAAGTTTATCCGGTTTTTAATAAAAAAATTTTAGGTACCCATGCAGGCTCAAGGATGTGTACAAGCCAGAGATAGTCTATAAAATGAATGCCATTCCTTTCTGGTAGTCCCTGTAACATGTCCTTATGAAAATACCCTTGTGATCATCCCAGTAAAAGGGGACCCCCTGCTAAAAATAAAATCTACCCTTCGCTAAGTCACTGTGGTTCAATCTTCACCCTTTGTGTTTGCTTCTTACCATTTCACTGTTGCCTTGTTTTCTAGTAGGCTTCGAAGACCCCAACACCGCTCAGACCAGGAAAGAGTTCTGCTTTACCGATCTGCATGTGATGCTCTCCCGAGGTGCCATTTCTCTTTTCTCGATGACGCTTTTTTGGCTCCTCCGTCCTCACCTCGCTCACAGCTGGTCTGAGGCTGAAGCCATTTGCAACAACATCTGCTCACTAAGGCAGCTCTGAAGCTAGTTGGGCATTTTAATGACCATAAAACAGAATTACTGTGTGAAAGACCTTTCAGCGATTTAGCTAAAGGCTTTCGAAGCAGTGGAGACCTTTTCACTTACAAAAATTGCCACTAAAGAAACGTGTGGTGGAGATACCTTCCCTCTAAATGCAACCACCTTCTGTGTTAGATTAATACAGACCACTCATCAGACGGAGCTCCCCCACCTTCACTGTTTTAGTTTATATTAAACCATTTCTTAGATTTTAGAGTGGTTCCACAGAGATCTTTTGGTTATTTAAATATGAGTCAGACTCAGAACCATCCACAGATTCAATGCCGTACCTATTAAAATTCCAATGGCATTTTCACAGAAATAGAATAAACCTAAAATTTTTATGAAACCACAAAAGACTCCACTAACCAAGGCAGTCTCGAGGAGGAACAAAGCTGGAGGCATCATGGTTCCTGATGTCAAGCTATATTCCAAAGCTGTAGTAATCAAAACAGGATGGCGTTGGCATAAAAACAGATTCCTAGACCAGTGGAACAGAATAGAGAGCCCAAGAATAAACGCATGCATATGTTGTCCATTTATGAGAAAGGAGCCAAGAATAACAATAGAAAAAGATGTTCTGGTCGATAAATGGTGTTGGTAAAATTGGACTGCCATATGCAGGACAACGAGACTGGACCACTATCTTAAACCACACACAAAGGATTAAAGACTTGAACAGAAGTCCTAGAACCATAAAATTCCTAGAAGAAAACATGGGGGTAAGCTTCCTGACATTGGTCTTGGTGAGGATTTCCTGAATTTGACAGCAAAAGCAAAGGCAGCAAAAGGGAAATAAACAAGTGGGATTACATCCAACCAAAAAGCCTCTGTACAACAGAGGAAACCATCAACACAATGAAAAGGCAGCCTACAGAGTGGGAGAAAATATCTGCAAATTATTTCTGATAAGGTGTTAATATCCAAAATATGTAAAGAAGTCACACAACTCAATAGGAGAAAACAAGCAGATTTAAAAATGGGCAGAGGAACTGCATAGACACTTCTAAAGATCTCCAGATGAAAAGGTGCTCAGCATCACCTGTCATCGGGGACATGCAAATCAAAAACCACAGGGAGCTACCATCTTACACCTGTCAAGATGCCTATCCTCAGAAAGATAAGTGTTCACAAGGATGTGGAGGAAAGGGAACTCTTACGCACTATTGGTAGAAATGTAAATGGTACAGCCACTATGGAAAATGATACGGCAGTTTCTCAAGGCTAAGACTAGAACTGCCATACAATCTAGCAGTTACACTTGTGGGCATATATGCAAAAGAAGTGGAAACAGGAGGTTGAAGAGACAGCTGCACTCCCATGTTGACTGAAACACTATTCACAATAGCCAAGATATGGAAAGAACCATATCTGTCAGTGGAAGATATGTAGGTAGGTAATAAAGAAAATGCAGTGTACACACACACACACACACACACACACACACTAGAATATTACTCAGCCATGAGAAAGGACATCCTGCCATTTAGGGCCACATGGATAGGCCTTGAGGACATTTATGCTACATGAAATAAGTCCAAAAGGCAGATAGCATATGGTCTAATTTATAGGTAGAATCTAAAAACGCTGAACTTCTAGAAACAGAGACTAGAACAGTAGCTGCCAACGGGAGGGTGGCAGAAATGGGGAGATGTGAGTCAGAGGTACAGACGTCTGGTTATAAGTGCTGGGGATCCACTGTACAGCATGGCGATTATAGTTAATAATACTGTATGATGGAAAAAATACTGTATCATATACTTGCAAGTTGCCAAAGAAATCAATCTTCTATATTCCCACCCCCTCCCCCAAAGTAATGGTAATGGCCCGGCATGATGGAGGGCTGAGCTAAAGCTCTGGTAATAATAATCCTTCTTGCAAAATATGTGTGTCAGATCAATGTGTTGTACATCTTACACGATGTTATGGTTATGTCAGTCATACCTCAGTGAAGCCGGGAAGTATGCGCATCACCTGTCACAAAGCTCTGTCTGTCCAGCGGGCAGTGTGGGACACTGTTCTCAGAGGCTGACGAGCGATGGCGGCTGCACTTTGCTCACGTAAGCTGTCCAGCAGAATGGGAACAGACTCCCCCCACGGGAGAGCACCGTTTCCACCCGGTATATTCCCAGCTGACCGAATAGACCTTCTGACTCCAAAATGTCAATCTAGGATTACTCAGGTGGGAGTGGTTGGAGAGTCTGATGGAACTAGGCATTTATCCACCTTAACAGATAAGAGGATATCACAGTGCTTCAGATATTAGCTGTGGTTTTTAAATACAATTTCCAGGATTTTAGAGGTTCTGTAAATAGAATTAATGCCAAGTGAATTTGAAAGCCAGAGAGAAGCCAGATATTCCTTAGCGGTCTTTTCCCTCCTTAAAATAACCAGACCTTTCCTTCCTAAATCATTTTTTGGGGGGAGGTGCAAATTGTAAACCCTGAAACTAATGTGTTTGGCATTGATTTCTGAAGGACACTCTTCTCAGTCTGTATTTACGGAGGAATTTGAGCCATAGGAAAAAAAAAAAAACTTCAGCCCTTGGTATTGTACTTGTGGTGATGGGACCATGATTATGTCGCTGTCCCTGGGTTGGTGAGCTTTGCTTTGGAAAATGCAGGATCCCCTACTTCAAAGTCTGTGTGGATTCCTCGCAGCTGTGGCTGTAGGGAAACCGTCTTCTCCTCTGTGTTCCCCGCACTCCCCCACCCCACCCCACCCATCCCTTCCTCTCACCAGAGCTGGCTGGAGCACTGCGCAGAGCGTGTAGGCTACCGCCCATCTGAAAAGGGACCAGTAGAACCATTTTTTAAAATCATTGTTCTCTATCTTTGAAAGTATTTTTCATTTTTATTTCTAAAATGTCAGGTAATTTTTTGCCTGTCTGATGAATGAAGGCTGGAATTTCTGTTCTTCATTTCCTGGCATTTGTTTAATCTCTAACGCTTTGATTCCTTGCCTATTTTTAAATTGTATTGTTTGGCTTTTTTATGTATGTCATATATCTAACAAAGAGGTCTTATAAATTTTGTCTTTTGACTCTGGTCACCCCATTCGAGGGTTTTTTTTTTAACCTTGATGTAATCATATGTGGAATTGTTTCACTTATGATTTATGTTTCCTGTGCTTTAAGAGGTACTCTATCTGCGGTGCCTGGGTGGTTCAGTCACTTAAGTGTCTGCCTCCCTCCCAGGTCATGATCCCATCAGGGTCCTAAGATCTAGTCCCCTCAGTTTCCTTACTCAGCGGGGAGCCTGCTTCTCCATCTCCCTCTGCCTGGTGTTCCCCCTGCTTGTGCACTCTGTGTCTCAAATAAATAAAATCTCTTAAAAAAAAAATACCCTATCCCAAGGTTTACATATCTTATACTTTTTGCAAATGCTTTTTAAACTTTTTATATTTAGATTTTTCTTCCATTTGAATTTTATTTTTAAAAGAATATCAGTTGAGCATCTCCTAATGCCAGGCACTGAGCTCCGTATTGATGAGTAAAATTTGATTCCTTTGCTAATGGAGCTCCTACTGGCAAGCAGTGAGTAAGTTACCAAACAAACATATAATATTCATCCAGAGCTGCCAAGGAAGCAGTGATGGAGAATACTGTGTGGTCCAGCGACATAAACACGAGTTAGGCTAAATTATGAAGGGATACACTGAAGTTAGTTTTGCGGGGGGTGGGGGAGGGTTTGGGGGTGGGGGGGTGGACTATAACTGGCAGGATATTCCAAGACCCTGAGACAGATTTGAGGATTGGTAAGTGCAGAGAGGAAGCCTGGGATGAGATGAGGGTCTAGAAGTAATGGATCCTTCGTGTCTTGGTAAGGGGCCTTGTTTTTAATCTAGATGTAGTAGGAAGCTTTTGGGGCTGGAGGTTAGGGAGAGAGGAATGAAGAAAGAGCATGTTTGGTCTTTGATGTGGAGCCTAGTATGGAAGCAGAGAAACCAGATAGACTACTCTAATAGGCTAGATGAGAGATGAGTGGCTTAGACTGCCATGATAGTTAATTTTGCGTGTCAGCCTGGCTCTGGGACCCAGGTACTTGGTCAGACATTTAGAGTAATACTGTTCTTTGAGGGTGTTTTTGGAGATTAACATTTTAATCCACAGTCTCTAACTAACAGATTGCCTATCTGTAATGGTGGGCCTCATCTAACCAATTGAAGGTCTGGATAGAGCGAAAGACAGGCCTTCTTTTTTTTTTTTTTTTTTAAGATTATTTATTTATTTATTTGACAGAGAGAGAGATCACAAGTAGGCAGAGAGGCAGGCAGAGGAGAGGAGGAAGCAGGCTCCCTGCTGAGCAGAGAGCCCGATGTGGGACTCGAACCCAGGACCCTGAGATCATGACCCGAGCCGAAGGCAGAGGCTTAACCCACTGAGCCACCCAGGCGCCCCAAGACAGGCCTTCTTGAACAAGAGGGATTTCTGCAGTAGCTTAGTAGACAGCCTTCAGACCTGAACTGTAGCATGAGCTTTTCCCTGGTCTCCGACTTGTAGGCTCACCCTGCAGATTCTGGACAGGCCAGCCTCTGTAATAACATGAGCCAATTCCTTGAAACACAAAAACAAAAAGCCAAAACTTTCTGTATATATTTACCCATACTGGTTCTCTTTCTCTGGACAGCCCTGACTAATGCAACAGAGGGGGTAACAATGTAAATACAGAGAAGTGAGCACATCTTGGGGAGGAAACAATAGGACTCACTGAGAGGAGCAAATTGTAACTGAGTGGATAGATGATGGAAATAAAGGCAACAGAAAAGAGCCAAGACAGGGAGAAATTCAGGAGTTTGGTTTGTTATCTGTTTAATTTGAGGTGCCACTGAGCTATGAGTGGAAGGATTCAGAATCCAAATTGGAGGTAGGATTCTGGAACTCAGCAGTATAGAGAGGGGCAGAAGATACAGGGCCAAGCACTAGACAACGCCACCTTCAGAAATAGACTGACAGGGAGTGACCAGAAACCTAGGAGGACTAAGAGCTTGAAAGAAAGTAGCTGACATCAGATGCTGCTGCATGGTTCCAGAAGATGAAGATTAAGGAGAAGTGACTGTTAGGTTTGACAGATTGCTGATTGGTGGTTCACTGACTAAAGGAAAGTTGATGGAGTAGTGGGAGCAAAGTCAGGAATGGAATGGGCTGAGTGAAATGGAGTACAAAAAGGGAAGAACATACCTGTGGCCACTCTTTGGCTGTGCAGCAAGAGGGAACAGCAAAACTGGGGGAGGAATAGTTGAGGATTTGGGCTCAAAGGAATTTCACTTTTACTCTTTAACTATAGAGAATAGGAGTACATGTTCATGTGCTGATGGGTGATGATCCAGGAGCATGGAAGATTGAAGATGAGGACAGAGAAGGTGTGTCACTGAAGCAACAGGTCCTTGGGCAAGCAGTCATATTTGTTGCTGGGGAGGACGAAGGAGCTCCATGTCATGCATTTTGTGCTCCTGCAAAAGGGAATGGGGAAGGAGGGTGTGTGAAGACAGAGGTAGCAGGTAGAGTTGAGAAGAAATAAAGGCAAGAAACAGAATAATTAAGATGGTGTTAAAAGCCCCCTTGAGAGTTGACACTGATCTAGTTTGTGTTTTTCCATTATAAATGTTTGCTGCAGCTGTGGAAAAGAAGATTGGGTTAGAGTTTGACAGGACAGAAAGAATGGAGTGGTTAAAGTGATGGATGAAATTTCAGTTTGCTTTAAAGTGTAGATAACTGCTGACATCTAAGAACTGTGCTGAAGAGATATGATGAGATCACATGTATGGTATGAGGTTAGGGGTCTGCCTGCTCTACTTCCAGGAGAAGCACTTGTGCCCCAAGCCTTTATTGAATAGTCTATCCTTTCTTCACTGACTTTACTTGCCATTGTTCCTATATACTGACTTTCTATATAATCCTAGGAACCCTTTCTGGTTGTCTGTTCTGTTCTTCAGATCTCTTCACCTCTTGCTGTGTAGACACACACTGTTTTAACTACGGGGTGGAGCAGGATCAGGGTCCTTTGGCACCACATACAGTAGTTTCTCCAGACCTACCACCTGGAATGGAGTTGCTTGGTAAGACAGAAGTTCATCCTCTGTGTCACTACCATTTCTAATTGTTCTTTAAGATGGTTATAGCATTTTGTACTCCCATCTATGAGATCGGTTTCTATTTCTTTACCTTCTCACAAATACTTGGTGTTACCAGGCTAATGTTCTGGGGAGAGCATTTTGTTGACCTTCTTACTCCATTATGCTGTAAGTCAGAATTCAAAAGATTTTAGATTTAAATGTAGTTACATAAATCTGTTTCTTCCCTCTACCTACTTTTTTAGATAAATCTGTTTCTTCCCTCTACCTACTTTTTTATGGTCTGTGCTTTTGTGTGTCTCATTTAAATCCTCTTTTCTTATGCTAGTGTCACAGATATTGTTTCTTTTTTTTTAAGATTTTATTTATTTATTTGACAGAGATCATAAGTAGGCAGAGAGGCAGGCAGAGAGAATGGGGGAAACAGGCTCCCTGCTGAGCAGAGAGCCTGATGTGGGGCTCGATCCCAGGACCCTGAGATCATGACCTGAACTGAAGGCAGAGGCTTTAACCCACTGAGCCACCCAGGTACCCACAGATGTTGTTTCTGATACTATCTTTTTTTAATTTTTATTTTAATTCCAGATAGTTAACATACAATGTAATATCAGCTTTAGGTGTACAATTGAGTGATCTAGCACTTCCATGAAACATCCAGTGATGGTCATAAGTGCACTCCCTAATCCCCATCACCTGTTTTACCCATCCCCACCACCCCCACCTCTCCTCTGGTTACCATCTGTTTGTTCTCTATAGATGAGTCTGTTGTCTTGGTTTGCCTTTCTTGTGTCCACTATGATGAGTTTTGCTTCTTAAATTTCACATGTGAGTGAAATATGGTTTTGTCTTTCTCTGACTGACTGACTTTTAGCATTATTTCTCTAGCTCCATCCAAGTAGCTGGAATGGCAAGATCTCATTCTTTCTGATGGCTGAGTAATATTCCACTGCACGTGTGTGTGTGTGTGTGTGTGTGTACACCACATCTTCCTTATCCATCAGTCAGTGGGCATTTGGGCTCTTTCCTAATTTGGCTAATGTTGATACTGCTGCTGTAAACATAGGTATATGTGTCCTTTCAAATTAGTGTTTTTGTATTCTTTGGTTTAATACCCAGTAGTGCTATTGCTGGATGATGTACTAGTTCTATTCTTAACTTTTTGAGGAACCTCCATCCTATTTTCCGGAGTGGCTACACCAGTTTTCATCCCCACCAGCAGTGTAAGAGGTTCCCCTTTCTTCGCATCCTCGCCCACACTCGTTTCCTGTGTTGTTGATTTTAGCCATTCCGATGTTATGAGGTGAAACCTCATTGAAGTTTTGTTTTGATACTATCTTTTAATATATTTTATTTTATTTTTTTTTAAGATTTTATTTATTTATTCGACAGAGATCACAAGTAGGCAGAGAGGCAGGCAGATAGAGAGGGGAAGCAGGCTCCCCACTGAGCAGAGAGCTCAATGTGGGGTTCGATCCCAGGACCCTGGGATCATGACCTGAGCTGAAGGCAGAGGCTTTAACCCACTGAGCCACCCAGGTACCCTCTTTTAATATATTTTAAATAAAGTTTTGCTTTTCATGATTAGGACTTTAAACCAGAATTTATTTTGTGTAGGTTATAAGCTAAGTAAAGATCCAGAATTGTTTTTTCCTTGTCAGTAACCAGTTTTCTCAGCACTTTCCCTGGTTAACTTTTTCAGTCATTTACTAAATTCCTACATAAGTACGTGGACCCAAATCTGTAACTCTCTATTCTCTTCCATTCATCTGTTTATCCCTGCACCAATACCACACTATTTTCAATTACCACACCTTGATGATGAATCCTAATGTTTGGTAAAGTAAGTCCTACCCCCCCTTGTTCTTCAGAAGTGTCTTTATTTGGGGCACGTCTGGGTGGCTCAGTCAGTTAAGCATCTGCCTTGGGCTCGGGTTATGGTCTCAGGGTCGGGGGATGGAGTCCCGCATTGGGCTCCCTGCCCAGTGGGGAGTGTGCCTTTCCCTCTCTCTCTTTTTCTCTCTCCTTCCCCCTGCTTATGCACTCTCTCTCTTTCAAATAAATAGTATCTTTAAAAAAAAAAAAGTCTTCACTATTCTTGTCTCTCTTCTCTTCCATATGAATTCTAAGGATCAGATTGCCAGGTCCTGTCAAAAAGCACATTAGAGTTCTGATGGGAATTGCACGTAAACTATAGATTAATTGGGATGAAAGTTGTACAGTTGAATCTTCCTGCAATCATTCATATCTGTAATTATGTCCCCCTTTTTTCCTAATATTGTATATTTTTGTTTTTCCTTCTCTTTGTTTAGATGTATTTCATTTTACTCATATTTACAAAAAGCCAGATTTTGACTTATTTTTCTACTGTTACTTATTTTCTTAAATTTCGTTGATTTTAGTTCATCTCTCTTCTTATCGTAACTATATAAACAACATTTTTTAAAAGATTTTATTTATTTACGAGAAAGAGAGAGAGGGAGAAGAGCAGGAGATAGAGGGAGAGGCAGACTCCACACTGAGCAAGGAGCCTGATGTGGAACTCGATCCCAGGACCCCGAGATCATGACCCAAGTGGAAGTAAGACGCTTAATCAACTGAGCCCCCAGGTGTCCCAACAACAACAGCTTTATATTACTGTCATGTGTGAGCCAGAGTTTCTATCTTTCTGCTCAAGGCTTTTCTCCTGAGGACAGTCACATGTTTCTGAGTCATCTTTAGTGACCGTCCTGAATCTGTCTACCTACCCATGTTTGGAAACTGAATGCCTCTGCTCTGCTTGGGCTCTAATAAAGCCACTTATTTCTGTTCCATTTTTGTGTTTATACAAGAGCTGGATTAGTCTGGGTCCTTTCTTCTCTTCCCGTGTTGCTGCTGGTGCCAAATCCAGTTAAAGAACTGGGACTGAGAGGATGAACGTGTCCAATAATCACAGATGGTAGGTTGCCAGACGTAATTCGAAATCATTCCTTATTTTCAGGAATATTAAAATAGAAGATTTAAAATGGGCTAATTAAATCTATCCAATGCTTCTTGGGTCTTCCTGTTGACTTGTCAGGGTGGCGAACAAGAATTAAGGTTTATAACTGGCAAAGATGAGTGAAATCCCATTATAATATGGGATTAATGGCCAGCTTGACATATTTATTCTGATTAAACACCAACCCTACTGGCCACATACCGAGATAAAAGTTGTTTTGGTAAATTCAAATATGTGAACATACATGATAAACCAATCTCTTTGCTCTTTCTCCAGTGTATATAATTTGCTCTCAGCTTATCGGGATCCAGGGATTTCATTCTGTACTACACACAGGTGGGGCTTGATAAATCGTTGCTTACTTGATGTTGACCGTGTGTCGCTACAGTTCACCTTCACTGTGGAAACCTGCCCTACAGGGGGGCAGCCCTTGGTGTATTCACGTGGGAGACAGCACATTGGTGTCGAGCTTTGGTTTCCTGGCCCACAGCCATTTACGAGATGAATGAAGAGTTCATATGAAACCGGGAGGAATGATTTAAAGCAAGAATTCAGAGCTTCCTAGAAATGTTTATATTCTTCATAATCTAGTTCATCATTCACATTCCAAATATTTATTGTTGTTTTTGTTCCTCTAGGGAATCAAAATACTTCCAGCTACTTTCCTTTGCTACTACCATAGTAGAGCTTAACTCTACTCTGGCAATGCCAGATCGTGTTAAGGACTTTTTGTAGATTTCCTTGTTTCCCTTCTCAGTTTCACCTTGTAGGATTTTTTTAATCATCTTTTTTCAGATGAGTAATCTGAGGTGTAGAGTAATTAAGGAGCCTCCCCAAGAATCACACAGAAGGTGAGAAGTAGAGACTCAAACCTGGTCTGATGGCCAAGCCTGCTTTCTCGTAGTGAGCACACACTGGATTGTTCCTATATTGGTGTTAACCTTAAAAATTGTCAGTTCTCTTACCAGCAAAAAATGGTTTTATTCTGGGAATAGCAGAGAATTGCATTTCAGGATATGCATACTATTTCAAAACCATAAGCAAGCCTGGAGCACAGAAGAGGAGAATGTGCTTTTATAGACAAAACGGTGGGGGCAGGGAAAGGGAGGGGGGAAGCACCACAAGGCGGGTGGGGTACTCTTAGAAAACAAAAAGTCATCTAGGGCCATACCTGAACATGCCAGATCTCATCTGATCTCGGAAGCTAAGCAGGTTTAGGCCTGGTTAGTACTTGGATGGGAGATAACAAAAAGTCCATTGATGTAAACTGGGAGTTCACAGTGTAACGGCTTTTCATTGGCTGAATCGTGACAATCTCTCATTGGCGGTACTATTGCTAGGCAACGAGAAAAACTTCCTTCTTCTTAGGGTAGTAATTACCAATTTGGTAGACTTGCAAGATATTTCTCTTCTTGGGTCTATAGCTGGCCAGCAGTAGGGTGAGCGCTCCCCATTCTGGCCTCCTGATTCCATTTTAAATGAGGTTGTTTTTTTTTTTTTTTTTAATTTAAATTTGACTTGCATGTAATGTATTTGCTTCAGGGGAATAGGTCTGTGGTTCATCAGTCTTATATAATATTACCCAGTTATTCCATCTCTCCACCCTCCTCACCCCTCCAGCAATCCTCCATTTGTTTCCTATGTTTAAGAGTCTCCTATGATTTATCTCCCTTTCTGGTTTTGTCAGCAATTGCACTACTGGGTACTTACCCTAAAGATACAAATGCAGTGATCTGAAGGGACACTTGCACCCCAATATTTATAGCAGCAATGTCCACAATAGCCAAACTTTGGAAAGAGCCCAGATGTCCATCAACAGATAAATGGCTAAAGAAGATATGGTACACACACACACGAATATTACTCAGCCATCAAAAAGATGAAATCTTGCCATTTGCAATGACATGGATGAAACTAGATGAAACTAGAGGGTATTATGCTAAGCGACATAAGTCAGAGGAAGATAGTTACCATATGATCTCACTGATACTGTGGAATTTAAGAAACAAGGCAGAGTATCATGGGGAAGAGAGGGGGAAATTAGGTGGTTTTTAAATTTTCACATAGGATGCCATCTAGAACTACAAGTGATGACTAACGGTGAAAGAAACATTATTAAAAGATAGCAAAATAATCAATATAGCCAACACTCAGCCATAATCCCGTGTGTTGAAATTTTGGATATAGACATTTGGAGTGTTGACTATAAGTGAACAGCCTACAGTTCAGGCAAAGAAGATTTTTTTTTTAAGATTTTATTTATTTTGACAGAGAGCACGCGCACAAGTAGGCAGAGCAGCAGATAGAGGGAAGGGGAGAGCATGCTCCCCGCTGAGCAGGGGAGCCCAATGCCAGGCTCGGTCCCAGGACCCTGGGATCATGACCTGAGTAGAAGGCAGTCGCTTAACTGAGTTAGCCACTCTGGTGCCCCAAGATGACTCTTGAAAGAGTGAGTTCCTATCTCAGGTCTCTCCTTATTAAAGTTCCTATTAGATTGATTTTTAATATTGTAGCAGGCTTTAGCAGAAGACCCGTCGGCATTTTCATTAATTATCTTATGTTTGCATTTCAAACATTCTTGATTGTTTGGCTCACAGATTTTGCCTGGTCTAGAGGCTATTATTGATCATTATTAAAAGATACCATTCAGGGAATTCACAAATATGTTTAGATTTCATAGGCCTCCTTTTTTTACATCAAAAAGACATACAGAGTCCTCATTACTATTAAAATACACCTGATCTAGACCTAAAACACCAAATAAAATAACATTAAGCTTCAGTCTTTAAATATAAACCCAAGGCCGAGCACTGGCCTGTGAATTTGGAGGTCTGGAACTTCTCTCTGCTTGGGACTCCAAATAAATGATACCCTCTCTGAGCCTCACTGAGGAAGCCATAAAGTGAAACTGTAAATTGACCCAGTTTCCATGCAGTTTTTCACATTTCATTGTTCCATCAAAGGATGAGTCTAGATTTGCTGGTGGTTTTCCGTGAGTGTGTTCCTTAGGAGAAATGTTGAAAATATGGAGAAAGATAAGCTGAAACGCATTACAGATATTTTCAGTTTTTCTTTAAGTAGATTTCAAGGTGCCCTCTACTTAATGTGAGATAGTTTTTCATCCCAGTCTTGGATGGTGATGTATCTATCCAGTGGGATAGTTACCCAGGACTGGTCTAGGGATTTTATTTTATTTTATTTTATTTTATTTTATTTTATTTATTTTTAAAGATTCAGAGTAGGAGAGAGAACTTTTTTTTTTTTTTAAGGTTTTATTTATTCATTTAACAGAGAGGGAGAGTACAAGCAGGGAGAACAGCAGACAGTGGGAGGGAGAAGCAGGCTCTCCGCTGAGCCAGGAGCCAGAGGTGGGACTTGATCCTTCGACTCTGGGATCATGACCTGAGCTGAAGGCAGCTGCTCAACGAGCTGAGCCACCCAGGCATCCGTGGTCTGGGGATTTTAAAAAGCAGAGCAGCGCCATTTGCTCTTAAGCTTGTGTTCCTGTGTATAGTGCATTTTGTGTGCATTCAACCTACATTTATTAAGGACCTACCGTGTAAATGTTATTTAAGAAAAATACTTTTTCCTGTATAATTCGGTCGAATTGTGTTGTCAGACTCCTCCCGAAACCGTTTAGTTCTTACAAGGCTCCCATCCACTTAAGTTGCCGAGTACTGTGAAGTGATGCTTCTAAGCCACTACTAGACCAGTGGGTGGTCTGTAGCTCCATGGTTTAGTGAGATGCGGTTAGGAGTGTTTACCCAGGAATTCATCTGGCTGATCATTTACAATAATCCCGTGAATGCATGGTCAATCAGTACCTATTCTTTTTCTACAAAAGCTGAATTCTTATTGCTGAGTCATTTTAAACTTAAAACAGGTTTCTTAACCTTATAATACTAATATTCACTGCGATGGCAAAGCTGTGTTGCATATTTACTGTGTGTTAGATATTGTTCTAAATATTAACTCATTGTCACCACCCAGTGGGGTAGGTTCTATTAGCCCGATTTTATAGTTGGAGAAACTGAGGCAGAGACACATAAAGTCACCTGCCAATGTCACCGAGCTAGTAGGTGCCAGGTCTTGAGAGCTCACACTTTCAACCAATTTAAAATCATCCAACTGGGACCATATAAGGTATTTTTATGAAGAAATACTTTGTTATTATCATTGAATAAAAATGAGATGATCATAAAAAATGAAAGGGAAAAGTAGAGAGAATATCATCTTTAGCAAAAAATTTGTTTTAGGAAATTTTGCCTAAAATGTAAAAATAATCCTGCGGTTAATTTTTTTTCTTTTTGCTTAGTTTTCAGTTTTTCTAGAAGGGCTTCATACCCCCGTCTCTCCCACAGAAGTGTAAGTCTGCCCTCTGTACCATCTGACTCCTCATTTCCCTGTCTGTTGTGTTTCTCAGTGGGGGTGTTCCTCCAGGAACCCACCCCCCCTCCTCACCCCCGTTGGCTGTGCTCCAGACGTGTTGGTCTCCGGGCCTGCTCACTGCTCACGTCCTGCTTGCTCTGCCCCATATCTCTCATTAGGGGGCTTCCTAAGTGTCTGAGGCTTGATTGTTCTATAAGCTGGCTGAAATCTGGGTATGGGGAAGGCGTGGGGGTTTCTGCAGTGTGGTGCTTAAGTACATTAGGATTGAGTTGGGGACACCGTCATATCTTCCGGGGGGTGTGTCTTCTGATACGATGCAGCGAGAAGTACGCAACCTGTCAGATGAGATGAGACCAGATCAGATGAACCTCAGATGAGACCCCTTCTTGACAACATCTTCGCCTGAATCTGGTCATTAAACAGCCAGACAAATGCAGATCATGGGGCATTTTACAAGACCCCTGGCCTGGGCTTTTCAGAAATATGTATCATGGGAGACCACAGACCATGTGCCAGCTGCTGCGATCGGCCCCCGTGCTAGTTGACCTTGCGGTCCCGGGTAAGACCGTGTGAGTTTACAGGCCTCTCTGAAAGAGGTTATGACCATGTACAATGGAAAGCGAGTTTATAACCAAGTCTTCTGAAGAAAGATTAGTAGTTAACGTTGCGAAGTGGGGAGCTGGATAGGCGGGTGGAGAAGGTGTGGAATGAAGAAAGCCAGTGCAGGGGGCCTTGTAGCAAGAGAGGGGGACAGTGATTTCTGCCCCTGGGAAGGGTTAGGTATAGAGACGTGAGCCACGGGCAGGACTCAGTTCCCAAAAGGGCTTCTCAGCCTCAAGTATCAAGTAAGGGCTTTCAGCAGGGGGACTGGTGGGATCAAATTTCCACTCGGAACAGCCACAATGGTGACGGTTTGGCATCGTGGACGTGATCGACTTTTAAGGTTCGTGAATACCTAGAGGCCCGTTAGAAGCCACGTGACAATCCAGGTTTTTAAAGGAGTGGGTAGCAGTGAAGGTAGAAGTGGACAGATGCGAGGACTGGTCTGGGCTAGGTTGGTTGGATGCTCAGATCGGTCCTTAGATTGGCTGGATGTGGCAGGTGAGAGAGTGTAGGGCAGGGTGACTCCCAAGCCTCTGACTTGGGGACGTGGACAGATAGCTTGACTCCTGGAGGACCGGGTCCTTTCGGTTTGTGGGGGAGGAGGATAGGCAGAGACACTGAATTTGAAGCATTTGGGAGATCACAGCACTGGTGTTGAGAAGGCTGTAAGGTATATGGATCTGGAGTTCAGAAGTGAGGTTTGGGCAAGAGTAGGGAGTCATTGGCATAAAGATGGCATTTGGAAAGGCGAGTGTGTGCCCCTGGGGGGAGCTTCTAGATGATAAGGAGACTGGGTATATTTGAAGGGCTTGGTGGTGGGGGGGGGTGTGGTAAAGGGTCCGGAGTCAGGAGAGAACCCAGAGCCCTTTAAGCCCAGAGAGGACTGGCATGGCCCCATGAGATTTGCTGTGAGGGTTCTGGGAGAACTTGACAACACACTTTCACTCGACATGGAGTGTGGTGTTGGTGGTGGTACAGACGACAAACCACTGTGAAGTGGGGGTAGGAGGGACTACAGGGAACAGGCATCGGAAACTCCAGGTTTGTGACCAGGAGACTGAGAGTGTGGCATTGGGGGCAGGGAGTGGAGTTAAAAAAAGGTTTATTCATACTTTTTTTTAATATGGAAGAGTCTTGAGTATGCTTTAATGTGACAGCCTTGAGCCTGTGGGGAAGGGGAGATGCAGCAGAGGGCAGAGAACTGGTCAAGATCCTACGGAAGGCAGGCGGTGTGGGCTGAGCAAGCCTGCACTCCCTCCTCCATTGTAACAGGAAGCACCAGGGATGCTGGGAAGTGTGGATAAAGGGGACTGCTTAATGGGAGATTAAAAAGCATATTTACAAAGCAAAACTATTCACCGATTGATGAAAATAAATGTGTTACACCTTCATGTGGTGTTCATGTAGTGGGGGAGGTGGGGCGGGTGCCCCTGGACAGCACAGCCCCACTCCGAGGAGGAGATGGGGAGGAGCTGCATGCCAGCTGCCCCATGCATGGGTTGGGGGGATGGGGGAAAGCTGGATGCGGGATCTTAGGGGTAAGAAGTCATTGGACGAACTAGGAGAGTGGTTAATTCGGTGCAGTTGAAATAAAGGCTTTTCTCAGTATCATGCGTGTTTAAGAGGGTAATAATTGGAGAATTGGATTTTTGTTTTCCTGTGGACCAATTCGTAACCATTATTTTAATGCCTGAAAAGACCACAGATAAGGTACCAAAGAGCAGTTAGGTTGCAAGCAAATGCTCCCCAGCAGGAAGCAATGCCGCCCAGGAGAGGTTGACTCTCCTTTGCAAAGGTTGGGTACTGAAATGACACACCTCATTGACTGGGGTATTTACAGTAGGAAGGTGACCTAATTAGAACAAATGGTAACTTCAGAAAGTTTCTAGTCCTCCGATGACAGGGTCAGTGCCTCAAATTACTTCCCTTTACTTGACTGAAATAGATTAGTTCTGACTTATTACCAGAGTTAATTGGAGATAAACAAAAGTTGTATCACAATGATGGCTTTCGTGTCACCTTTCCTGTCCGTCTCAAGGAGGACTTTTTAAAAAAGTAATCCTTAGTTGACGAAACCATCTCTTCCGTTTGTCCTTTTCTTACAATATTCTTCACTGAACGGATCATACTCTGACCTTTTAAGAGCTTCCTTCTGGTTGACCGTCCTCATTCTCGTCATTCCCAAGTGCTCCAGTAAGCTGTCATTTCAGAATTCCGTAAATGACTCCTTCCCTGTGCCAAGATGGATGGGATCTATTTCCAGTATTTCCCCACGGAAGGGGAATTCTCTTGTTGAGAATTCAGGACTGGGACTCCCAAGGCAAACAGAAAGCGCTCCTCTTTTTCAGACATACAGACAATTAAAGCCAGACACCTCTTGCATGTCAGGCATGGCATTTGGTGCCTGAATTCAGCGTGCCCTTAGTAAGTTGCACGAGTCAGCTTCATGGACGGAGCTTTAACAGTGGAGGAATCGGTCTGGAGAGCAAAGAATCACTCTCGAGTGCTTGCCAGGATGAGAGGCAGGTGCCTATGGGGCAAGGATCCCTGACACTAGCATGTGCAGGTGCCGTGCAGGTGCCATGCAGGTGCGGAGCCCATTTGAGGGAGTTAGGGCTTTCCCTAGGAGATGACATCTAAGACCTGAAAACTAAATGGGTGGGGAGGGGAGAGGGCAGGGGGCAGGGGTAGGGGGAAAGAGATGACTGTTGAGGTACAGCAAAATCTGCTCCAAGAAGGAGAAATCTTTCCATTTGCCTAGAAGGGATAGGAGGGGGAGATCGAGGCTGTTGAGATACTACTGCATCAGTCTTTGCCTCTGTGTTGACATTTGCACCTGGGGAGCTCCTGGCTGAGGCCAGGCAGGGGCACAAACCGTCCTCTTGTTCTTCACTGCCACAAAGCCCCTGCAAGTTAAAAAGAGAATGCAGTTTCATCGGAGGTAGTAAACTCTTTTATTAAATCTCAACCCAGAGTACACATCTTTTTATGATGCATGCCGAAATGGGAAGTACATATAATGCACTTTCTCCACCCAGCACAATAGGCTAGTTTCTCTGGGAAAAGCACAGTGGTTTGACTCACAAGCTGAACTGTCTGCTCTAAGGGGGCAGCATTTCAAAAGAATGACCTGTAAACATGGTTACCCAGAGTTGGGTGTTTGGTAACCATTTTCTAAAGGAAAAATAGAGGAAGGTTCTATTTTTTATGTTAGAAATTCAAGCTTTCAAGCCAAAATTAGGGTTTTGGAAAACTTGTGTGACCACAGAGCCTGGACTTTTCTGATAAGCTTGGTAGTGACGTTAATAGTGATGTTTTTGACAAATGTATCAACATCTGGAAGCTCTACCTAACTCAGTGAGCTAGAATGTTCCAGAAGACTGTGGGTGAAGTTACATACATAACTCACATTACACATATTACTCAGACATAGTGAAAAGAGCTCAAGTATAAGTTAGACCAGTGGATTTAACAGAGTAAGAAAATCTCATTGATAGGATTCCAGATTTCACGTTGCAACCCTTAAGAAATGACTCCTTGTTGAGTTTTGGTGTTGTATCATAGCAAGTGTGATAATGGTATTGTGGTTATGATGGGATGAATGTCCTTATTCTTCAAAGCATCATAAGGTATGTAGGAGTGAAATGTCACATTTCAAATGGTTTGGCCAAGGAAAAAATACACTTACATATAAAAGAGGGGGCCCAGGGGTGCCTGGGTAGCTCAGTGGGTTAAGCCTCTGCCTTCGGCTCTGGTCATGTTCTCAGGGTCCTGGGATCGAGCCCCACATCGGGCTCTCTGCTCCAAGGGGAGCCTGCTTTCTCCTCTCTTTCTGCCTGCCTCTCTGCCTGCTTGTGATCTCTGTCTGTCAAATAAATAAATAAAATCTTTAAAAAAAAAAAAAAAGAGGGGGCCCATGTGGTAAAAAATTAACACTTGGTAAATCTAGGTGAATGGTCTACATGTGTACATACTCACTATACTATTTTTAAAAATTTGTTCAAACATTGTACTATTTTTATTTTATTTTTTTAAGATTTTATTTATTTGACAGAGAGGTAGAGCCAGAGAGCACAAGGTGAGGGGGCAGGAGGGAGGGAGGGGAGGGAGTGGATAGAGAAGCAGGCTCCCCTCTGAGCAGAGAGCCCGATGAGGGGCTCGATCCCAGGATGCAGGGCTCGATCCCAGGAACCTAGGATCATGACCTGAGACAAAGGCAGAGGCTTAACCATCGAGCCACCCAGGTGCCCCCGAAGATTGTATTAGTTTTTAAAACTACTATAACTGAAATTTTTTCAAAATGTGGAAAAATGAGTCGATAAAAATAAATCAAAGTTCAGAGAATCTCCTTAGAACATAGAAAAATAAGTGGAAGTTGAGGTAAAAAATTTTAAAAGTGATCAGTCTAGGAAGTCTAACATCCAATTTGTATGAACCTTACAGAAAGCAAGCCCACTGAAAGGAAAGGTGTTATCAATGGAATATTGGGATAAAATGGGATAAAAAATCCCAGAACTGACAATGAATCTTCAGATCAAATACCCATAGGAAGGGCCCAGCCTTGTGGTGGCACAAAAACGACTTCAAGGCATATTATCGTGAAATGCGGAATGCCAGAGGTAAAGAATCCTAACAACTTCCGGACAGAAAAATCATCACCTATAAAGGTCAAGGAATGAGAACAACCTTGGTCTTTGGATCAGCAACAGAATGAAGCAATATCTTCAAGACTGTGAATGAAAATGATTCCCAGCCTAAAGTTCTACTTCCTGTTAATGATCAACTAGACATGGAGACATCTTCAAATATGGAAGGATGTAAAAGTTTAACTGCCTGTGTCCTCCTTCTTGTGAAGCTAAGAAAGGGAGGTGCTCTATCTGGATGAGAGTAAATAAGGAGGAGTGCGTGAGATCCAGGTAAATACCCAGCAGAAGAAAAAGGCCAAGGGGTCTCCCATGCTGATAAAAGCAATCCCAGAATGGTAGCTGTAGAGCAGGTCTAGAAAATACTCCATCCAGGTGGGAGCAAAACACTGAAGATGGGTAAGCGAGAATATCTAAGAAAAAAATTGGATCCAAGAGCAATACACATGACTGCATTGAAAGAGTTCTAGACTTCTGCGGGAGAGTCTAGCAATTAATTCATGATCAACACAAAATAAGTATAAAGAAATTTAACCATAGTGCCCTGCAGGGCTCAACTCTAAACAGTGTTAAAACAGTCAAAACAACACCGACAGTGAATATTGATTTCACCAAAAACTGTAGTATAACCCCACTGGAAGAATGAAAAGAATGTTGTGTTGATGATCAGGGAGGGTTGCAGAGAAGGAAGAGGGAAAGATCAGTCCATGGATAATGTCTGAAATTGGAAAGCGTGTGCCTTTTAAAATTACAGAAGAAATTTGGAAACCAGCCAAGAGTTGAAGTGGTTTTCTCTGGGATGGGGACATCAGCCTGGAAAGAAGGGGGAGTGGGATGGGTTTCTGAGTTTCACCTGAAGTCTTAGAGAATGATTTAGACAATGTACAGGTACTTTGTAAATAAAAATTTTAGGACAGGGGAAAACCAGAGACCAATAGGATGGACATGGTGAATTGCAGAAACAAATGTTGCAGAATTCTCTAGCGAAAGAGTTGAAATAGGAATTTGTAAGCAGATCGGTCCACATTTAAGATTCCCAAACATAAAGAGGGGATAAAGGCCAAAGAATGTCTTTGAGAGCAGATGAACAGGGAGAGTCTGCAATTAATGAGGTGAAAGAATTGAAAGGCTAAGGTTCCATCTGACCATCAAGTGCATTGCTAGTTGCCTACAACAATGGCAGGATTCGGGGGACCAGGCAGACAGCAGCGCGGTCAGTCAGTAGAGGGACTCGGACTCTGCTACTTCCATCCAACCTGTGACAGGACATCTTAGAGTTTTCCCTCCACATAAATGAAACATGAGTCTTTTTCTCTCTAATTAAAAAATAATTAGAATAAACCATTGTTGCTTTTGGTGGTGTCGCTCATTTCCTTGGTGTGAAGGAACTAGCTGGACTTTTGGGGTGCAGTCCCCTCTTTCTGAGTGTATTGCATATGCAGGATTTCTAAGCCATTCAGAATCCTTTTTGCCTGCCTACTGGGATTCTAGCCACAGAAGAGAAGATAAAAATCTCAGGTCCGTGAGCCTTTGCCCCATTCCCTCTGCTCCTTCTTGGAAATGGGGAAGGCCCTGAAGCAACTCTGGCTTGTTACTGTACGTGTCCCCAGTTGCTTATTTGCTGACTGACTGGGTCTGGCCACTGGGAAGGTTGTCATGGTGTCAGAAGGTGACTGGATGGTTTTTGGTTGGGAGGTGGACCTCTGGGTTGAGATGTCCCAATATCACCGTGGCCTATCATTGCCTGTGAGGCACACCATCACGTTGCCATCTCCTCTGACTGACACCCATGGCAGGGCCAAACGCTCTCATAGTACTTAGGGTGCGCCTCTTAGAGACTGCCTTGTGTTCTGTGCTGTAGGTGTTTTCAGAGAAGTTTTCCAACCGTTTTAGAGAACACAACATATTCTCATGTGCATTTCTGCAGTTCCAAACATAATATCTGGCATGGGTGGATTGATGACTAGAAATAAGAGAGGTATTTGATTGATATTAAAGTTCTAGAGAAATTTTGTTATAAAAATATTAAACAGGGGCACCCAGGTGACTCATTTGGTTAAGCGTCTGACACTTGACCTCGGCTCAGGTCTTGACCTCGGGGTCATGAGTTCAAGCCCTGCATCAGGTTCCAAGCTGATTGTGGAGCCTACTTAATAATAACAATAATAATAAAAATATTAAACGTGGTATTTTGTATTTACTACTTCTAGCTGGTGAAGTTGCCAAACGACTGAATTCCAAGTCAGAGGTCGGGTAGGGATACTAGTAAAAAGTCTCTTCAATCCCCCACACCCCCGATCTAGCTAAGTCATTTCTTTTCCTTGTTTTAAGAGGAAAAATCCATACTACCAAAACTCATAATCCATGCAAATTCATACAGGTTGACTCTCCCCAAGAGTGGAAGTATGGTTCCGTGGAACACTAAAATCAGTGATCTGCAGGCAGATAGCTGGACCCAGGCACCGTTGGCCTTAAGCATGCCCTGTTCTCTTCCCTGGCAGGCTGGACTCCTGGCCTCCAAAGAAGAGCCTCTGTGTCTGGAACCGTGACCCCACACAGGTTTAGCTGAGCTCCCACAGGGGAACTAAAAGACACAACGTATGTGATGAGGAAGGGGTGGCCCGTGATCAGCTTTCTGAGAACAACTGAAGCTTCCCGATGCCGCCTTACTGATCTGCTTGTGGAGGAAGAGGATTCTGACTTTGAAGTGTTCTGTCCTAGTCCCGCAGGTGGCAGTTCCACGAGCCAAGCTCATGCCATCAACATCTGATGCTGTTGCTGAGAACGGTACCATTCACCATAACCCTTACTCTTACCTGCAAGTGTTCTTGAGGCTGGGAAGGACAGGGACCTGTGTTCCAGTAGCCGGTCTAGGCATGTACCTGGACTGAGCACAAACCTGTTCCTGCAGGAGGTGGGAGACAGGAGCCATGACTCTGAAGTCAAGCTGAGGCCAATGGCCAGACACGCAGGGGTGCTGGGGATGAAAGCTGGGTTGGGAGTTAGAGTCAGGAGGTTTGGGGTCTGTGTGCCACAGGTGCCTTTTTGGGGACCCTGGCTTGGAAGTGGGTGGCAGAGTTCTCTACCCTAACCTGTAGCTTGCCTCTCATTGCCCTTCACTCTTCTTGCCAACTCAAGTTCATCTTTAGAATTATTTCTAAAGTCAGAAAGTGATTGGACAGGCAGACTGCCTAGAGTACCAGATTATAAAGAACGCAAACTCCTTGGGAGTTGCCTTGGGAGACATCCTTATCACTTCCCTCAGAAAGTAGAGAAACCGACTAGTAAGGACATCTTTTCTCTTCTAACACAGTGCATGAACTTATAGTTTGTATTGTTAGGAATTACCTGGATTTCTCTTCTGCATCTCACCTTTCGGACCCAGGTTTGCACAGTAGAGGCAGAAAGAGATCCAGAAAGGAATTCATTTGTTCCAAGTGCTGGGAGCAACACACTTGCAAGCTGCGCAGGGTTGCGTTAGTGTGGGAGGGCTGAGGCGAGCCCACTAGGCAGCTTAGGGGAGGTCCCTGGAAGAGCTTGCAGAGAGTAAGTGGAAAAGAGCGGGAATTGAAGCAGCAGATGGACTGTGGGCTCTAGGAAGTTTGGCCCTTCGATGATGAAGGAAAGACTGGTGGTGGTTTTAGGATGGAAGGGGGCAAAAATGTGTTCAGGGGTGAAGTTAATAAGCCAGTGGTGGGGAAGGGGGGCACGGAAGGACCAAGAGGAGGGCTCAGAGTGAGTGTTATCGATAATGAGTAGGACGCCAGCAAAAATACCAGGTTTATTTAGTTTTTCTCTTGAGGAACATATCAGTCTTGTGAATGACAAATAGAGACCTCATGCAGCAGTAATGTTTAATGACTCCTTTATAAGGCTTGTCCTAATGTCAGTATGATGTAATTCAGTGAAACTCATAGATCCCAAATTAGGATCCACTGGGAAGTAAGTTCCTAAATTAATTGGAAGTAAGTTCGTAGAGCCAGAACGTTTGTCTTACTTTCTCACCTTAGCTCAGGGGCTAGGGAAGCCAGCCAGCCAAGATGGGAATCTGCTACCAGGAGGCACAGAGCTCGGGGTGGGGAGCCTAGAAGGTATTGAGCCCAATGCTGTGACTTTGACAGGTGCCAGGAATGAGTTTGGGACAAGAGTGATGCTGTTTTTTTCTTTGAATTCATTTTTGGATATGGATGGCACTCACCAGTGGGATTGACTGGGTTTGGGGTGTATTTTTTTTAAATATCCACACATGATGACATACCCATGTGTGCTGCTTTCAGCAAACTCTCCTTATTTTCAGCTTCTCTTCCCAGTTCTTCTGAGCGTGTCCATTGGGATGAATTTGATCAGGCATTTTCTTTTTGGTTTGTCCTCTTGGTAGAAAGAAGGTTCAAGTCTGTGTGTCCTAAAAGGAACTGAACTTGGAGTCAGTTGCATTTATCTATCAAGGGTGCTTTGGAGGGAGCTGGTGGATTTGGCAACCCCCTGAAGTTCTGAAGAGGGATATGCAACTTTTTTTGGTGGAACACTTATTAATAGATATTTTCCGTCTGTAAGACATTCAGACTCTGAGGGACACGGGAACAGCATTTTGAAGTTCAGTATTTGGTTAGTGGGGGAGAAAGTTGGGAGAGTAGACTTGGTTGCGGGCAGGGTCGGTGGGGGAGAACCTTGGGAATGTGATGAATGCCACACAGGGGGGCTCCTCTCAGACCTCTCCTCCCACCTGTGGTGTATCAGCGAGCTGGGAGAGGAGCTGGGGTACATGGGCCAAGACAGTGTGACCCTTTGGCTTCACAGCTGGGGGAGAGATGGTCATGGAGATGACCAGTCTGGTGCTGTGTGATCTGCTTTGATAGGGGAGCTCATGACTGAAAATGGCAGCATGGGGTTAGTGCTCTTCTTGGACATCTTCCTTTTCCTGATTTTCTTTATCTTTTCAAGATTCTGGGAATTTTAGTAATTGTTTTACTTAAACCTGTTCCTTTGAAAATATTGATTTGCCAGTCTTAGAGTTGTTGAGTAATTTGAGCGAAAGAGGTATCAATAATTAATATGTGCTGTTTGCTTCACTTCCTGAGGCCAGAACATCTCATTCATGAATGGCATAATTGTGATTATATCTGTGTCATTGTCTCACTTGGTAATCTAGATGATGCTAAAATAGATCTTCATCAGTTTTATTTTGAGCCTTGGCAATTGTAATTGTTCTTATCCTCAGAGGAATATTTAGTCAATAGTAAATCTACAGTGATAGACTTTGATGTGTCTTGCATGCTAAACCCTTTTCATGGAGCATAAAGGGTTTTCAGGAGAGGGCATTTGAGGATAGAAACCTCCCATACTGTTGCTGTAGCAAAACAGCACACAGAAAAACCAACTGAAGGGAAATGTAGCTGATTGCATTGTTAGGGAATACACTTTGGAGTGTTCTTTTCACACAGATTTTGGGTTTCCTCAAATAGTTGGGTGGAAGGAAACAATACTTGTTTTCTAGATTTAAGACTTATTTATAGCTTTTGAAAAACAGAAGTTCATGAACCAGGACTAAAGGAACTAGAAACAATACAAGTCAGTCGTTGAAAATTGCATTTGCTGTTCAACGGCATTAATATTTTTAACTAAAGTCTCCATTTCTGGTAGCAGAACACGTGCATTGAGGAACATTTTATTTGCAAAATTAACTGAGTCTTGAGAAAGACTCAGAGTGTCTAAATGTAGCCCAGTTTTGCAAAAACAAATTTTAATTAAATTCGCAGTTGCTGAATTACACCTGCCAGGTCTTGTCACTATCACCAGTGGTGTGGAATTTATATCACTCATGTTCATGGGCATCTGTCAGTAGCTCAAAACCTACATAATGGGGCCGCAAAGTCATGAAGGCGCAGTGGCTTCTAGAAACCCTGCCGCTTTATTGGGTCGTCCCCTTTCATGTGGTGACCGTACTTTGGATTCTATATCAAGCTCGCATTAACGTCATAATTGTATTTTTACACGGGAAATACATGTCGACCCTACTTGGGAACTTGCTTCATCTGCTTTCTATTTTTGCAAAACTGTCCTCTCTAAGCTTCCAGGGTAGCATTTAATGTTGCCTCTTTGTTTGATCAGCATTGTGAAAAAATAAAAACAAAACTGTGTGCAGTTGCTTTAACGTGCATCTGATAAATCACCTGTCATTTGGTTCGTGGAGGTTCTTGGCAGGGGGGACCGGGTGGGGACCATCCGCGGGTCTTGGAATGGCACTCAGTCACCCTTGCTTGGCCGCAGTGTGCTTTGTTAAGGCTCCTTTCCATTTTGTCTTCTGCCTTCCGAGCCAGTGGTGGAGTTACGCTCCGCTCAGTCTTATTCTCCAGACTCATTTCCAAGTTTATTATAAGAGTATATTGAACTACTTGTTCAGCCGGGTGTGAGCTGGTATTGTTGGATAGTTAGGCAGGGCTGTTATTCTGTGAAGTACAAATTCCTATCCAGTGAGACCCACATAGGCGCTTTCGAGCTGCCAACATAGTCGCTCCTAAAGGCAGAGAGTTCACATAATTGGGCTCATTTTTTTCAAATGTATGATTCTCTGTCTTAGTGGAGGTGTCTTGAGTTTTCATACATTTGATGGTAGTTTTTCAATGAACGCTGGTAGGCAGTTACAAACCAATTGTGATTGCATTCATTTTCATCTCATTCAGAGGGACGAAGGGAACAAAACTCTGCAGGCAGGGGCCGTGTTCAGAGCTCCATCGCTATCGGGATTCCTGTCATCAGGGCTCAGTGTTCCAGCTCCTCTGAAAAAGCTAATTCGGTTTCTTAAGAGGCATTTACTTCCCCGGCAGACATCTGGCTCCTTGCCAAGAGCTGTTGACAATTATTGCTTCTCCTGAGGCTGATTAACATGCATTGTTACAAGGTCTCTAAGAATAATTTTGCTTATCTATATAATAATTTAAGAATTTAATCATTTCCAAACATGTCCTAAGTTATTTAGTCCTTTGTCAGCATCTCAATTCAGGTCTAGAAGGTTTTTTTTTTCCCTTTCCTTTTTTTTTTTTTTTTAAGCATTCTCTGAGGGCACAGTAGTGTGTTAAAAACATTAAGGAGGGCGCCTGGGTGGCTCAGTGGGTTAAGCGTCTGCCTTCAACTCAGGTCATGATCTCAGGGTCCTGGGATCAAGTCCTGCATCAGGCTCTTTGCTAAGCAGGGAGTCTGCTTCTCCCTCTCCCTCTGCCTCTCATGAATAGATAAATAAAATCTTCAAATAAATAAATAAATACATTAAGGAAAGTGTTTCCAAATAGGTTGATTTTCTAATAATAGAATTCTTTACATTCTTGTGCTGCTTTAGAGCTTCACACGCATCTCATCTGATGGTCATAATAGTCCCGTGAGGCAAATTGAAGTAGCATGTATCCCCTTTTCACAGAGAAGGAAACTGAGGCCTTGGGAAGGCAAGGGTTCACGTGGGTCCACACAGCTCGTCAGCATTGTGGGCGGGTCTGCCCCGGGACCCTGACCCACGAGGTCAGTGTGATGTGGTAGTCAGAGGAGGACGGCTCCTCTGGCTTTGAAGGGAGGGCAGCCCGCGTGGCCAGAGGCCCCCTAGCCACCCCTTTCTGAAGGACATCCAGGGAGGGCTCATTCTCTCCTCTACCTCACCGCACCAGGGAGCCTTTCAAACAGGCCATTTTTGATACTTGTCTGAAACCAGACATTTGACACTCTCTTCTTCTCTACACTGAACACTATACCCATACTACCACAGGAGACAAGCAAACCCTAAAATGCGTGTGATAGAAAAAGGCACCTTATTTTTATTGTTTAACCTTTGAGATGTTAACATTTTGTCAGGCATCTCTGGTCCTTTCTGTCATCGTTATTTTGATCCGATGTGGCATTATTGCTCCTTGGCTTGTTTGCCTTCCCTGTGGTCTGCCCTTTGCCGGGGCTTATCATGATGGCACGTGTCTGTGGGGGAGACACGGTCTGTAGGCTCACCCTCCTGCTTGGCTGGCCAGCACAGACGACCACTACCTAAGGGTCATGTGCCAGGCAAGCGCTTTTGGGAGCACGCCTCACACAGTAGCTCCTGTCATTGCTCCCAGATCCGCTCCCAGTGGGTACTCCAGCCAGGCCTGTGTCAGAGGTGAGAAGTGACAACGCAGCGTGGGAGCCCTGTGTGGTCGCACTCTGTGGCCAGTGGTCTCCTGTATGCCCACACAGGTTCTGTGCCTGCCTTTGACTGTTTCAGTAGCTGTGCCCTCTCATTGCCTAGGACATCTCCTTTCAGAGAACGGAAGCGGGTTTTTGGGTGTGTGTGTGTGTGTGTGTTTTGTTGTTGTTTTTTAACAGCTGAGTAGCTTTTGCACTTAAAAGATTTTAATCTTGTTTTTCTGTTCTGATATTCAATTAAGCAAAATTAGTGTTTATAAGGGAAGAAGTTCACTCTTTTATGGTGGTAGAGCAGTGCAGTCACTCCAGGTGGATCTTGTGATTATAAAAATGATTGGTGTGGAAACCCACATTGCTACTTCTTTAATTGTTACCATTTGGACACATTGGAGGACGGTATAGAAACCTTCTGTTGCATAGAAGTTAATGATTTGTGCCAAATTTTAAGGCTAATTTATTGCTGCCTACTCTTCTACCTCCCAGATGTTCTCCTTTATTATTCCCGAGAGATGGAAATGTTATTCTGCTTTGTCTTGTGGGTAATACTTTTAGAAAATCAGATCCAAGACACAGGTGGGGGGCGGTGGAGGGGGGCAAGAACATGGGTGGGGAGAAGGAGGAGAGAGGGAGAGAGGATTTGATTTGCCAAGATTACAAACTAAAGCTACAGAAAGCGATTGGCATGTCTATAGGGAGCACCGTGGTTCACAGACCCAGAAGATTTGGTCAACATGAAATGCGACGGAGTTCTCAAAGTGAGGCAAGAAGCCGCAGGCGACATTCTGGCACTGCTCATGCCTTGACTTCCTACAGGGTCCCATCCTTGGGCTTTCTTGGCCGTGGCCAAGTCGATTTCCTCTTCTCTTCCTTCACCTTCTTTTCCTACAAAGTTGGGGTATCTTCATACCCAGGCCACATTAAGTTTCCTCATCTGTTAATTCTTAGGTTTCTTTTCTCACTACTGTCGTCTTGCCTAAAGTTGATGGTTTTCAACTCAACATTCTAGCTGCAGTTCTGTTTTGGTCCCTACTGCTCTGCCATCCTTCCCTCTCCCAGGAACTGCAAGGTGGTTGGTTTTGCTGCTCAGCACTCAGCTAGGGCAGCCGTGTCTCCCTTGCCTCAGCGACCCCTCCATCAGTCTAGCACTGGCCGGCCAGTCAGGATCAGGAAGGAAGGCGATGAGGGCTTTCTGAGCGGCCAGACCCTCACAAGAGGCTCCTTAGTCCTGCTCCCAGGACTCATTTGTTGTTTATAGACCATCCTTCACTGACTGATTATCCCATTTCCAGTTCTGCAGCCAACTTAAGAGCAGAAAATTAGATGGGGAAAATTGCACTGAGGTTGGTAAAGAAGTTACATGACATGCATGCATTTTATTCAGCGAGGCTCATTTATTTCCCCATGGTTACAACTAGCCCCGTTCCACAAAGGATTTAAGACTGCTGACATCCCTACAGAAAGAGTCCCTTGTTACACCTTTAATGGATAGAGGCGCCTTAAAGAAGGTTCTGGATTGAAAAACTCAATGCCGCAGAACAGATAACTTAAGTGTTCTGCTCACACTTTTTTATTGCTCTATTAATGCTCACCAGGGGAATCATATCACACGCTATCCAGGTAAACAGTAAGCAAACGACAGACACAGAGAACTTTCCTGTGTCACCAAACGTGGTTCTTATCTACAAGCTGCAGACATCTAGCTGCAGCTCGTTCCTCGCGTCTGCTCTCCTCAGAAGGCACTGAACAAGAGGCCTGCCGCAGATGTGTCCCAGCTGCTGACACCGGGGGCTAGAGCCCGATCACCAGCACCAGGGCGCCTGCAGTCAGCCACCCCGAGGGAATAATGGTTTCACTCCTTGGCTTTAAAGGCAGATGAATCTCATTTGTGCAGAGGCTCACGGGCAGGCGAGTGTTGCGCGGTTTGACACACAGATAACAATCTGGCTAGAAGCTAGTATTTGGGGGGGAAATAACTAAAAACAAAATGATAGTTTTGAAGCAACATATTTATAAGACACAGCGTGTGCCTACAGTTTTCTTTTGAAAGAAAATCAGAATTTCCACCCTGTAGAAAACAGCCAGAAACCAAGCCATGCCCACCCTGAGTCCTGGCATATATGTCATAGTTGGTGTGAAAGGACAATACTGTACGATTCCAACACTACTTGCTGATTTTGCCAAAACCGTGAAATTAAACAGTATATTTGCTCTTTGGGTTTGAATTTTTTTTTTTTTTTTTTTTTAAAGAATACAGCCATGCAAAGGAGAAGGAGGGAGGGAGAAGTCTGCCCCATGATAGGAGAAGACAGGGTGGTGTAGCAGAGCTTGGAAATCCAGGCCTCCACATAGTTGGTAGAGCGCCGCCGCCAGGGTGAGGAGGAGGCTGAAGAAGGCGCATGTGAAAACGGGGAGGACGACAGTGAAACAGCACCCCGTGGTGCCAGCCTTGGCGATGTGAACCCAGAATCCGGTAAAGGTTTCTGGACAGTATATAGTGGGCACAGTTCAAGTTACACTGCTGATACATTTATTCAGAGTTTGCAGAAATGCAGAATTCTGTGCCAGTAAGGGAGCCGTGCTGGAGATGAGGTTTATGCAAGCCAGTTGCTGAATCAGGCCAACGGTCAGGCCCAGGGCGGTTCTGTGGGCTGGACAGTGGAAGCCCACCTAAGACCAAGACCCTGCTCCAGGCTGGCCATGCCCTCCGGGAAGCCCAGGCTGCCTTCCCAGCCATGCCCCCGCCCCGCCCCCCGGACTCCTAATCCCTGCTCTGAAAAAGCGCAAACACCTGTGGGACCCTGAATTTCGGCAACTGAGGAGGAGAAGAAAGGCCCACCTAAAGGGGATCTGGCTCAGAGACCTTAAAAGAAGCAACTCAGGTGATCTGGATAAAGAGGGACAGGGCAGATTAAGGTTAGACCACCAGGGGGTCACACGGGGGATATGGAAGCAGACATATGTGTTTCCTTCCAGTGCCCCGATCCCCACCTACCCATAGCACTCAGGGATGGTCATTTCATCTAATAAAACAAATTATGGAAGACTTCTGTTTGCCATATCCCAAACTGGGATGGAATGTCTGCTCCATCTGAAACGTCTCTAACTGCCAAGTTGATGAGGCCCTTGAGGACCGAAGGGATGAGTCTGAAATGCAAACCCATGGCTGCTCCAGGCCCTCATTTTGAGTTCCCCCTCCTTTCCCGCTTGTGCAGAAGAGCAGAGGAAGCTTACACTGGAGGAAGCTGTCGGCTCTCTGAAGTCCTCAGTGGATGGAGGCTTCTGCATAGATGAGTTTTATAAATAGTTGATGGTGTGACCATTCACAGTTGATATTAACCACCTTCTGGGTGGTTCTGTCTTCCCTTGAGGCCAGGCATTCTTGCTGCCTTTTTTTTTTTTTCTTTTTTAATAGAAGAGGGTAACTATGCTCAGCTGATAAATTGTGAAGAGCTTAACCACATATCCTGATAACACGGGGTGCCTCCCAGGAACTCAGAGTCCCTGCTCCATCCCTCCCACTAAGCCAATACAGAGCAGGAGTTCATTGACAGCGGTAACAGTTATTTTGTACCAAGGTCTAGTTCCTCTAGGCATGATGATCTTGGGCTGATTTCCTTTTTCAGTTTTGGACTGCTTTTGAATATTTCTACCTCCTTTACCTTATGTTTTAAAAAATGTTTATCAAACTCCCGCTCTATTATGCTGGAAGCGTTTAAGTATGTCACCGCATTTTATCTTTTAGCAAGATGTCCTTTTCATTGGTTTGCATATGTATGGCTTAATTAAAGACTATTTTGCAGTTGTGATTTTTTTTTTCAATTTCCAACAATCATTTTGCTGGATATGGATCAGAAGCAGGAAGACTTCATTCTCTTAATTTGTCTAAGGTAGACTTCCCTCCCATCACTATTAAAAGTATTTAAGTTGCTGGGTAAGGCCAGCATTGAATGGCATTTTAAAAGGGAAGAAAGAATAAAAACAGCTGATGTAGTCGGAGCTCGCCATGTGACCATGTGCCAGGCACTCTTTGAAACCATTTATTTGTTTACTTGAGGTAAAACTGCTCTATTGGACATAAAGGGGAAAGGATATACTGATGTAATATTATGGCTTAAAATGAAATATTTTTATAGGTGATTCAAAAGAATTAGTTTTGATGGAAGAACTCTTTTTAGTTGACAACGGTGACATAGGGGGCCAGGAATCAGAGCCAGCCCCAGTCCATAAAAGAGAAAGTGCTGCCCTCTCAGAGCAGATGCTGCCCCTATGGCATAAGGGTGGTGAGGGTTGGTGCTTCTATGCCAGATAGAGAAAGGCCTCCCTTTCTTGGGTGGACACAGCCCATCACTGGGGTGTGTGGCTCAGGGAACGGTGCAGGCTGGATTTCAGGCCCTGCTGCTCCCCAGTACATCACACCACCTAGCCTAACTCTGCCCCTGTGTCTTTGGGGAGGGGCCTGAGAGGGAGCAGGGATGTTGATGGAGAAAAGGCAGGCAACAAATGTAGAAGAGAGCAGGCCCAGGTGAAAATGATGGATTGTGAAACTGGTCAACAATCAAAAGAATAATTTCAGGATGAGGGTGGAGGAGAATGGCTGTGGCCCACCTCTCCGTGAGGCATGTGAGGCAGTTTGGTCCTCCCAGGGACCCTTGTGGCTCATGGCCCCATTCCTGTTTAGAGCCTATGGCCAAAACCCAAAGGATGGCTCTGCAAAACCTGGGAAGGTCCTGCTGCTCATACAGTTCCCTTGCCATTGGGAAACCTTGCTTCCTTAACCTTAGATCCTTTCTCTGGTCTGAGTTTCTCTAACTGCAGAGCTTAAATATAGAACATATTGGGGGTGGGGGTGAGGGGGCAGCTTATTCTTAGGCTCCCAAGGCTTTTAGGAGCAAAGGAATTAGACTGGAGGAGTAATGAGAAATGCATTGATGCATTGGAGCCTTGACGGTCTCTCCCTTGATTAGTAATACGTGGGCATCTCCAGAACTAACTGATTCCCTGACACCCGAATTTTCTTCAGCTCTGAGGTGGTGAGAGCTGGCCCTTGGTCTTTGAAGAATGGCCTGGTCTCTTCTCCCAGATTAGCCTGTTCTCCTGAGGATTGCAGTTGTGCAGAGAAAGCCCAAAATTGTGGGTTGGATAGAATCCTAATAATAGGAAAGTGAAATATGGAAGCAGTTGTGGATTGCAGAGAAAGGAATGTCTTATTGTAAAGGAGCTTATTGATATTTATAAATTGGATGTATACTTTTTTTTTTTTTAAGAGCAAGAGAGCTCATGTAGGGGACAGCGCTGGGGGGAGGCAGAGAAAGAATCTTAAGCATCTTTTATGCCCAACGTGGATCCTGACGTGGGTCTTGATCTCACGACCCTGAGATCGTGACCTGAGCCAAAATCAGGAGTCAGACACTTAACCAACTTAGCCACCCAGGTGCCCCTTGAATATTACATCTTACTTTCCTTTTCAGACTAGAAGATATCTGATTACTTACTAATTTCATTGAGGACCAGATGCAGATTTTAATTCCACATTTAGTAACTTCCCAAAGTTGCAGAAGAATGAAAGAAATCACAGTAGGGTTTTTATTCTTTTTTCATGTTTGAAAGTTATCCTAATTTCACAAGAATTGAGTGCTATTTGCTAAAATTCCAGAAAGAGATTAATTTGCCAGTTTGTATCCTATAATACCTGTTTTCCTCCACCCACCTCCCATGGCAAATGTAAATGTATGACAATGGTGAGATCAATGTACATTAGAGTGTGTTTCTGAGGGGAAAAAAAGTCTTCATAGCCTGCAAAATAATGGGGTGAAATAAATTGATCTTCTCTGGAAATGTAGATCAACATGGCTTTTAAAAGGAAAAAAGGAGGTTGAGGAATGTATATTACACTTTAAAAGCTCTGGTTCAGAACTCAAAACAGGTTTGGAATTCAGCAGGTTTGGAAGTATCCAGAAGAATGCATGAGTAGCATAGATGTTCATTTAAATGGACTGGTTTCACATAAAGGGCTCCCATGTTCAGTTAGTGGAATACTTCAGTAAAGTGATTTAATATTGCTTTCAAGTGTAGAGACTGGTGACTTAGACTCAGGGTCCAGCAGATTCTCTGCTTTGGCATTCATTTACTTAATCTGCCCCAAATCTCACATCCTACCAGGTGGTGACTATGATTTGATGTGCTCTGTAGTTTTTAAGTTGGAATCTCCTAACTTGGCAAGCCCACTGCTATCTTGCCCTCTAGTGGCTTTTTAAAAACTCATTAATAGTTCATTCTGAAACAGCTGATAAAGTTGTTGCTCTTGAGAGAGGGTCATCCGTTCAAAGTTCAGTAGGGATAGAGTATCATGTGTGTTGTATCTTCCTCTGGTTGTAGGAACCGAGCTCACAAGTTCTACCCACTATAGTGTGTCAGAATTTTGTTCTAATTAACCCACAGAAGCAACTCAGAATCTAGATAATATATTTTGTAGAATATATTTATGTGTAATAGTTTCATTTCTGTATGTATAAATGGAATGAGAAGACTTTGCTACATTTGTGAAGGGCTTGTTAGAAGAAGGTGATTTGAGGCACCTGGGTGGCTCAGTGGGTTAAGACCTCTGCCTGCAGCTCAGGTCCTGGGATCGAGGGTCCTGGGATCCCAGGGTCCTAGGATCGAGCCCCACATTGAGCCCCACATTGAGCCCCGCACTGGACTCTCTGCTCAACGGGGAGCCTGCTTCTTCCTCTCTCTCTGCCTGCCTCTCTGCCTACTTGTGATCTCTGTCAAATTAAATAAATAAATCTTTAAAAAAAAGAGGAAGGTAATCTATTTTTGGACTTGGGAGAATGGTGAAAATGTCGGTACATAAAGTATAGTGGAGTTAAAGTGTAACAGTGCGTGCGCGTGCACACTCCTCTCTGTTTACTGCTGCTGCCTTCTCTGGGTTCCCTCGCGTTGTGTACATAATCCTTTCCTAGCACCAGCCACATTGCTCTGTAATTACTGATCTGCTAGTTGGTGTCTTCCTGGGCGCTCTAATTTGAAGGTCTTGGTGTATGCAGATATCTGTATTCTTGGTGTACATGTGCCCAGAGCTTACCATGAGGCTGGGTGCTTAGTACATGGAGAATGAAGAAATGTGCACGAGCATGTGTAATCAGTGTCATTGGTAATGGGGACCAATGAGAATGGAGATCTGACCCTAGGAAACAGAATAAGACCTGTCCAGGAACCCTGAGCAGCTGTATAAACTTGGGAACTCCAGCTATCCAGGCTTCGTTGGGCATTATGCTGCTATTAATAGAACAGTTTTGAAGCAGGGCAAAGGGGCTAGTTACTCCAGGAATCCAGTTCAAGCTGAGCATAGGTGTGGCAGGAGGTAAGCTCCAGAAGGAGTGGTGCCCTCAAGGTGCCGGGGCTGGAGGAGGAACCAGCGATGAGAGTGAGACCCTGCATTGAGGTTCACGATGGACTGAGCCTCCCCTAGAACTCCCTGAATGATGCGAGATGAGGTCTATAATTGACCTGAACTGGACATGCTTCCAGTGAGCTTCTGTGCTACACGTGTGAATGATGGAAACAGTCCTGGCTGTCCTCCAACAGATGGGGCAGCAAAGCTACCGTGAAGGAGGGAGGAGGAGAAGCTGCTGATGTCACAGCTCCAGACTCTTACCTTCTCAAGAGAGCTTTTGCCTGCCTTGGATCGTTACCACTCTGTTTTTCTTGTTCTAGAGGAGGCAGAAGCTACCAAAGAGCATTGAGGAGAGCCTATCCTGAGAAACCTTCTGACTTGGGGCATCCCCACACCACTTCCCCACACCTGCCCTTCAGTGGTCCAGCATTCTCCTGGCGGAGGAGGGGTGCCTCCTGACTCCCCTCATCCCCATTCCAGTGTTTAGGATCTCTGTGCCTCACGGGCGCTGAGGCACAGAAAGGTTATGGACCTTGCCCAAGGTTGTTCAGCTAATACACCGTGAATCCTCGACTTGAACTCAGTCTGATTTCCAGATCTAAGTTTTTAACAGTAGTCTACACTCCTTTGCCAGTGTGGGAACTGAACGCCCTCACCAGGGTTGCCAGGAAGAGACTCAGCATTAAAATCTGCCTCCAGCGGAGAAGTTTAGGTACGCTGACTTAACTCTGATTTCCTCTGCTTATCTGGTGTCGATATGACCCACCCATTTCATCCTTGCTCTGACTCTCTCCAGGTCAGCCTTCCTGCCCCTAGTTCCCAGATTGCTGTGAAGTGAGCACGGTCCTGTGGTAGTACTCCATTCCTTCTGTTTTTCGCCCTTGCCCACCTGGCACACCCTGCCCACCTGATACCCTTGTGTATCAGCCTGGGGCCAGCCCGCTGTGGCCTCCTTATGCCTGCTGGATGGATGCCTGCTGTCCACCAGACTCCCCTGATTCCAGGATCATTTGAGGCAAAAGGGTACTTTGTTCTTTCCTGATAGCAATTACATGACACAAAAGCAAGGGGAGATGGCATTGTGCTTTTTTCTAACCCACTTGGATGGATTTTGGACCATATTTTCTAAATAAATATACAGGTAATCATAAGTCCCTAAAATTCTAATCATCACATGTTTATACTAATACTACTTTATGAATTGTCAGTTTTAACTGCCCTCTTCCAGACTTAGATGCACTAACACTCATGTTGAGATGACATTCTCTGTTAACTTCCTAAATGTTCCTTTTAATTCATTTTACTGGGGGAGAAAAAAAACCTCTCTGAGGTTCAGTATTACAATGGAATGGTATTTCATTTTGCCTGTTTTATTTTTTTTTAAGACTTTATTTATTTATTTGACACAGAGAGAGAGATCACAAGTAGGCAGGGAGGTAGGCAGTGGGGGGTGGGGGTGGGGAAGCAGGCTCCCTGCTGAGCAGAGAGCCCAATGCAGGGCTCTATCCCAGGACCCTGAGATTATGACCCGAGCTGAAGGCAGAGGCTTAACCCACTGAGCCACCAGGTGTCATTTTGCCTGTGTTAGGCATGAGTTGTAAAATCTTAGAATACATTGATGAGTTAAGATATAAAGTTCACTAAATACTAAAGTACCAGCATCTTAAAAGATCATGTTTAAATGAAATCTTGCCATTTGCGACAACGTGGATGGAACTAGAGGGTATCATGCTTAGCGAAATAAGTCAATCAGAGAAAGACAACTATCATATGATCTCCCTGATATGAGGGAGAGGAGATGCAATATGGGGGGTTAAGGGGGTAGGAGAAGAGTAAATGAAGCAAGATGGGATTGGGAGGGAGATAAACCATAAGTGACTCTTAATCTCACAAAACAAACTGAGGGTTGCTGGGGGGAGGGGGGTTGGGAGGGGGGGGTGTGGTTATGGACATTGGGGAGGGTATGTGCTATGGTGAGTGCTGTGAAGTGTGTAAACCTGGCGATTCACAGACCTGTACCCCTGGGGGAAAAAAATATATGTTTATAAAAAATAAAATTAAAAAAAAAAGATCATGTTTGGAGAAAATCAAATTCTACAGAGCAGATACATGAAGAGGGATTATTCACACTATAAAATGACTTTTTTGCTTTATGAAATAACTCACTACAGTGTTTTTTTAACTAAAAGCCCCCCAGGGCTCTAGATGTGATTCCTCTATAAAAACTTAAATGTCTGTGGAAATTTTCATGATGACAACTGTTCTAAAAATGAAAATGTACCACCTGTCATTAGCTATATTTTTATTTGTAAACTTTACCTGCAAAGATTTCAGAGATGCACCCATCTGGCATTTGTCTCCTGCCATTCCTCTTTTCTATTAAGATCATTATCATGTTTTCCTTCTTCTATTTCTTTAGTAGTTCAGCCCAGAAACCATTAGCTAGGATGGGGCAAGGCAGCCATCTATGTGGGAAAGGGGGTGTGGCCATGCTGGTCCCACTACGGTGAGGAGGGTGTCCTCCTAGGAGGGTAGCCCACGGGGGAGTTGGCCATCACCTAGTTTGGGGTGAGGAAAGCAGCTTCGTGTGGGTGTCAGGGACCAAGAAGGGTGAGATGGGAGGCCTGGGGGGAGCGGGGAGTGACAGTATTCCCCATCCAGAGTGTTCAAGCCCACAAAGAGTAAGGAGAGTGCCCTAGTGGGACTAGGGGCTCAGTGGCAGCAATAAGAGATTATATCCGTATGAGGGAATTGATCAAATATACAAGTACACTGAGAATGATGGGAGCCAGATTGGACTTCAAGAGGAGAAAATTAGAGCAAACGCTGTGGTGGTAGCTTGGAATTGGAGATACTGGTACAAATTCATGAATCTCAATGAATATAGACTTACAGAAACAGATAGAGGCATCTGTATAGTCAAGTGTTGTCTTCCTGTGTTCACTGACCCCTGGGAGCAGCAACACACCAGGGCCAATGAGTATACCCAGCAAGCAGACCTTGGCTGTTAAATACCATTCTCCACTGAGAGCAACCAGGGCTCCCTGGAGAAATCCCTGATTCTGATTCTGAGGTCTGGGGAGGGAAAAGTACAAGATGAGCCTGAACATCATGTCATGCAAAAAAAAAGTAAGGAAGCGCTTAGGAATGACACCTGTTGGAGGGACTCGGAAGCCAGACTGGCAAGTCTGGACAGTGTAAGCATCAAATCAAATAGTGAAGCTCCCAAAAGAAACACAGATCCTGGGGTACCTGGGTGGCTCAGTCGTTAAGCATCTGCTTTCAGCTCAGATCATGATCCCAGGGTCCTGGGATCCAGCCCCGCATCAGGCTCCCTGTTCCACGGGAAACCTGCTTCTCCCTCTCCCACTCCCCCTGCTTGTGTTCCCACTCTCACTGTGTCTCTCTCTCTGTCACATTAATTAATAAAATCTTAAAAAAAAAAAAAAAGAATAAACACAAATCCAAACTGTGGAGTGGACCTGTGCCATTACTAGCAATGTAACTAAAGCAGGGAATTTACCTCATCGTCGCTTCTAAGGGTCCAAAATAATTTCTTACTCCTACAGTACAGCTTTTTCATAATTTGTTCTGAATTGAAGGTCTCGTCTTCACTGAACAGCCCCCCCATACCTGAAAAACGGTTATAAGAAATTTTAGAGATGACAATGTTTGTATGTAAAAAGGTAACATTTTTATTGAAAATTGGCCTTTAAACATTTCTGGTTTGACAGAGACACTGTTTTTATGCTTGTTAGTCATGGTGATTTTCCTTGCTGTGGTCTCTGCCCTCCCTTTCTAGCAGCATGTAACCACTTAATAATGCCACTCTGGGAATCCATGAGTGGATCCATACATTTTTGAAGGAAAAAGACTAATAAGCAACTGAAAAAATAGACTGCTGTTCGGTATATCTAAAAAAACCTCTAATTTCTTTCTAAGCATGCCTAATATCCTTTATTTTTCTTTTGTTTGCAATGAATCCTGCTTTTGTAACTAAGTGACTGAAATACTCTGTAATTTTATGTATTATGGGAAAATACAGAATTTTGCATTTTTAGAAAATTGGACTTAAAGAATTTAATCTACTAAATTTACCTTGAGTTTAGATTTAAAAAAATAAAACCAGTCAGGTCTGAGGGTGTACTTCCAACTAGCAAAATTAGAAATAAAGGTGAAGTGGGCAGTGGAAAATGGAGGTGGTTTGGGGTGTGGAGAGCCAATTGGATGGGGGGCCCCACCTCAGGATGGACTGGTTGAGGCATGTTTGCAAGGGCCTTTCCTTGCTCATATTTGCTCTCAGGGATAAGAAAGAGGGATTGTCCTAATAGGTGACCATGTAAACCTTTTTCTTCCCACCACTTCGCTCCCTTTTCTGAGTGTGTCAGAGAAAATTGAGACAAGACTTCATAAAGTAACCTGAAAAAAAAAAAAAAAAGATAATCCCTACTTCAAAGTTTGGTACTTAACATTCCTTTCCTACAACCTCCTTAAAAAAACTAAAACCAGGGCACCTGGGTGGCTCAGTCATTTAAGTGTCTGCCTTGGGTTTGGGTCATGATCCCAGAGTCCTAGGATCCAGTCCCGTGTCAGGCTCCCTGATTGGTGGGAAGCCTGCTTCTCCCTCTCCCACTCCCCTGCTTGTGTTCCCTCTCTCACTATCTCTCTCTCTGTCAAATAAATAAATAAAAATCTTAAAAAAAAAAAAAAACTAAACTAAAACAAAACAAAACAAAAAAACTCATGTTGTAATAAATGAAATGTTACATGCTCCAGGAATAATTAATACCAAGACCTTAAGAAAAAATATTATTATAATTATAGCATCAGAGTATATCCCCCAAATATTTGGGAACTTTCACAGAAGTCTTCAAAAATTCTTAGAGGAAGACTGAGTCTTGCAGACTTATGGAAGGATGGAAAAGGACTGTTTTTATTTCTTACTGGCATTTTTAATATATAAGCACCTCACCAGTAGATGAGAGCTTGTCTGCCCAGTTTCCCCGTTGGCTCTTCCCATGTCTGCCTGTAAACCTCAGGGAAAATCATGGAAGGAGAGGCAGCCTCTGCCTACATTCAGGCACAAAGGCATATCTTATTTCTGGGTGGTGGGGTTGTCTCTGTTGTGTTTATTTGATTTGGTTTCATTAGCTTTCCAATTACAAGAAATCCATTTTAGGAAGTAGTGCATAGTCCTTGGTAGTCCTTGGAATTCGGTTCTGCTTCTGTTTTGGTGCTGATGGGATTCCACACCCTCACACCTCCTTTAATGCATCTCTCTAGATTTTTAGTGGGATATTGGAAGAGGTTGCACTGGGAGCTGTAGCTGGATCACCTTTTTACATTTGAACATCTTGACAGGTGTGAAGCTCTAGTTGAACATTTGTTCCCATGTGTAATGCATTAAAAAGAGTCTAATAAACCTTCTTTTATTCATCCCTCTGACTCCTTACCCTCAACTTTGAGACTAATAGTAACAGTAGTGTTTGGATCATGACAAACCTTTATAGAGAAGGAATCATCTGAGGCTATCCTGGGTCCTGTATTTCTAGCAGCATCAGATACCTTTTTATAGGAGTTCATGGAAACCAGCGGAACAAGAACGATGCCGTCCTTTGGTTCTCCTGCCTGACACGTGTTCTATAAATGTACATTAGCACCAAAGTGTGAAGCTAAGAAAAGAACACTGGACTCCACTGAGAGTCAAAGAAAAAAGAATATGGATGCTTGGTTATTTTAAACCTTGGATAACTTCTCCATTTTGTAGTGAAACATGCCAGTGTTTAATTTTGACTTATTCCCACATCCAGTCAGCTGAAGACTCTTTGACTTGGAACCTATACTGCTAGGACTGTTTCCCATCTTTTCCTCCATTGCTTTTTTGCAGTGAAAGAGACACACAGGTTTAGAGATAGCGTTCCTTTTCCCAGGGGGCCATATCTGCTGCAGAATCCATGTATCGCCTTAACTAATGTTGGGTTCATTGAGACTTTTTAAAGGGAACTCTTCTGTGAGGTTGATAGAATTAAGTTTTTTGAGTTCATAAATCTGACCACTTTTACCTATGCAACTGTGTTTCAAAATAAGCATACTTAGGGGTTGACTTAAAAGGCATTTCCAGGGGCGCCTGGGTGGCTCAGTGGGTTAAAGCCTCTGCCTTCAGCTCAGGTCATGATCTCAGGGTCCTGGGATCGAGCCCCGCATAGGGCTCTCTGCTCAGCAGTGAGCCTGTCTCTCTGTCTACTTGTGATCTCTGTCTGTCAAATAAATAAATAAAATCTTTTAAAAAAAGGGGAAAAAAGGCATTTCCATAGGCTTGTGTGTACAAGTACTCAGCACTGTTCTAGCTACAGCTCATTCTGCAGAGATGAGCTATAGTCTAACTAAAATCAGGAAGAGACTTATTCTCAGGGTTTAATTATGATCTATGTGTTAATCTTTACAGCAGCTCGAATAGTGAGATGCTTCTGAAGAGTGAAAGAGATTTCAGCTTATCCGGAATCCCAGGCAGCTTTGGATACTGTGTGTGGGGTTCGTGGTTATGCATGTCTTCTGTCTCCCTTCTGGTTTTGATAAATGCGGCAGCTAAGGCTTGTACAGTTCTCGCTGTGGTTTTTGCTGGCTCTTACTCATGGTGCTCTGCTTTTGCATATATTTTTGTTTTGTTTTGTTTTTACCATGAGTTCATATTTCTTAGATGTTTATGCAGAAGTCTCTGCAACTAGAGTTGAGGGTGAGTTCCGCCACAGAGGAATTGCCCTCGCTTCTCCCAGATGACTGGGTTCACTTTCTATTCCTGGGAGCCCCGTAAATTCAGCTCTCAATGTGAGTTATTTCCGGCCACAGACTTGCATCAGGTCTGGCCTGTGGTTCTGAATTCTTAGGGGCGTGGGGATCTTCCCCCTTCACTTGGCATTGAAATTTGAACGCGGTGATTGTATTTGCAGTCGTGAGCTGTCTAGTTCCAGTTCTCCCAAACACGGAGGTCATGGTCTTTTGTGGGTATGTCCAATTAGATGTTCCACTTTCAGTGGGCCCTGAGTTGTTTCATTTTTTTTTCCTGCCTGTAACCACCAAGAGACTGTACAAATGAAAGCTGGAGTCCCCCAGAACATCCGATGCCCCCAAGGCAAACGTCACTTGGACTCCCCTGCTTACCTCTCGTGATTTCTGCCTTCACTTAATTTTGGCTTCTAATATTCCTTACTTATCAGCTGGCTCCTATCTGGCTATTTATTTTTAATGTTTTAGCCAATATTTTTAGTTTTTCAGTGAGGCTAGGTCAGAGTACCTACTTAGGCAGACCCTCCCAGAAATGGAAGTCCTCAGTTCTTTAGACTGCTTTAAACCTTTCTGTTTAGCCGACTTTCTACCACAAGGGCCGGCATCCCTTTTACAGAATTAAAAGGGATGCGGGGAGACATCCAGACCCCACTTAAATATCCGGTGTTCACTGCTGGTTCAGAATCCCATTCTGGTCAGACAGCTGTGATTTCTAGATCTTTTTTTCTTACACGGAACTACATTCTAGCTTCCTTTCATTCTCCTGGTTGTTTGAGGTTCTTGGTAAGTCTCTCCTTCCCATGTGGCATGACTTGAAACCTCCAGCATCAAACACCAGGATTGCAGACGGTCCCCTCCATGTGGCATCCAGTTTGTCAGCTCCGGCATGTTTGGAGCTGCCTCAGATATTCCAGAGAGAGCCTGATGGTGTCCCAAGCGTGTGGACTGCCTGCCTGCTTCTGTCTGTGCTCCTGGCTTCCCTAGCAACTCTGTCCTGTGCTTCATTACAGCGCGCTGAGCTAATAATGGGTTCTTCCCTCCCATCCCCCAACCCTGACCTTCATGTCAACTGTTTGAAGCCAGATCTTACACATCCTGAAATTAGGGATAATGGTGCATTTTCCAAAGGTAAATGGTCCGCTCTTACCTGATACCTTTTGGAACCGGCATATTAAGCCCCAATATGATTCCATTTATCTGTACTTAAGCATAATTTCCTTCAATACAAAATCATCTAGAATCTCAAACTCCTAAATTGTTAACTTGAAAACCTAGCACTTTCACTTGATAGGTTGCCAGTCAGTTCTGTCTGCAGAAATTGATAGTTATTCAGTTATTCTTAATAATGAAATCTATTGAATTAATAATCTACCTCGTGCAGTTATAGTGGCTCTTGCAAGATATTTAACCAAGGAGTTTCATTTACTATCTTTAATTTAAGGAAAGAGATTAACGTTCTCAAAGTCTCATCTTATCCAACATTTGGTGTCAATTGCCATTTTATATTGACCGCATTAATGAGATTTCCTGCTGATTTCAGCCTTGTAGTACATAATATATCAAAAGATCTATTAGTTATAATTTAGGCTTCTGTTGTAAATATTTCTGGAAGGCTGTCTTGGCAGTGGTAGTACGGTTAGCGGTGTTCAGGACCGTGAACCCTACAATCATTTTGCTCTTCTTCTCAAAATAAAAGCTTCTTCCTTCTTTTTCCTGTTGTTATTTCCTCACTTTGGCTGTGGGGCTTACTAGTTTTGTATCGACTTAGTGTGATTACATTTACAACAGAATGGTTCTAAATTTCAGACAAATTCTAATGAGTTACATTAGTGATTCCTGAATTTAATTGTACAGGGACATAAAGCATGTGTCTGAAAGCCAGGCAGTTTCCTGTGAACATATTTGACAAAGATATTAACCAGGAGGATTTGTGGGTTAAAGTTATTTTAAGGTTCACATGAAAGGATTTATTCAGTCGAATAGGGAAAAAAAAAAATCCTTGCCTGGCCATAAAAGAGATTAGAAGAGTAACAAGTTAGGGTGGTAGCTGAAAACTTCCTTGAAGTCACTAGAACAACTCAAGCAGTAAATGAAACATGTTTTACTGTTAGTGGTTAAAAATATTTTTCATTGATTTTTGATTGGAAACATGAACTAACTATAAAACATATCACATATTTTTTGGAGAGGACTTTTTATGCTAACATTTATTAGCGGCCTGGAGATTCTATTTTAAAGTAGAAATCCATCTTAATAAAGGGGCTAAAATCATGGAAAACATGAGTTATTAAACCACAGATGATACTCACTGCTAGCCTTGGTCTGTATAGTTTCAAAACTGCAAAACAGTTGTAGTTTTAGATAATCCAGAAAGATAAGGATACTTAGGTTATTTCTTGAATTTGAGAATAGAGAAAAAATTCTCAAAGGAGAATATCTTAGAGTGTCTGCTTTTAATAAAAAAACTCTTTGACGATTCTCTAGGAGAAAGCTGGACTTTAATTCAGTTTAAATCCTTTGAGTTTGATAGTCCTGTCTGACAGAAGAGAACTGACTTCGTTAGAGAGTGAACAGGAGTGCTGTAATGTTCTTTGCTTAAGCATGTTCTAGAATTTTACCTTTAAACCTGCTTTTATTTGTATTAATTACATTTATATTTATAGAGTATAAATATTTATAGAGTACTTGCTTGTTTCTTTTTACTTGATTTCCCCAAGAGTTCTGAGAGGCAGAGTAAACATTGTGTATGTGTGTGTACGTACACACACACACACAAACACACACACAACACACACACCAGGCAGGACTGTATATCTGCTTAATAAATGAAACCAAATTCAGCCAAGTGAAAGGACATGAATCCATTCACATAGTTAGTAGAGGACCAGACTAGATTCCAGGTCTTCCAACACCAAATTGAGTTCTCTGTGGAGACCTCCCCACCCCGACTCTGTGTAGCTGTGGAGAGAAACTACCCTTCTCAGCACCTGCGATTTGCTCAGCCCTCTAGAACAGAAGTCAGCTGGTCCCATTTCTTAATAGAAATGACAAAGAAGATGAGCCATGTAGAGTAGACAGTGAAAGAAATCCTTCATCAGTAATAGCGAGAGTGGTGGGGTTGGGACAAGGAGGATCTGGAGTCAAACTCGGTTTCCCACTGCTGGCGAACTGGCAATGGCAGCAAGTTTCTGGACGCCTCCGAATTTCTGGTTCTTTATCCATTAAGACCTTTGGGTTATATCATGAAGACATAAGCTTTTTTAAGGATTTGGAAAGTTATTTCAAGGGCAGGGAGATGCCGCAGAAGTATTTTAAGCAGGGACACTAACTGATCAGATTTCTGTTTCAAGAAGGTCACTCTGGTGCACTATGGAGGGCAAGACCTAAGGTTGGGGGGCCTGTGAGAACAACCCAGTGGCAGGATGGTGGGGCCTGGCAGTGAGGATGGAGGGAGGTGGACAGATTCCAGAGATGTGTAAGAAGCAACCTTGACTATCTCAGTAAATGTGACCGGATGTGGGGCATGAGGGAGACGGAGGAGACAGGGGTGATGCTGAAGAGTGTGGACAATCTTTTAGTGATCGTGGCAAGAACAGTTTCATTAGAGTTACGAGGACAAATGCCACTCTGTGGACAAACGATGAGTGAGAGAGACAGTGACTTGGAGACTGTACAAGAAAATAAGTCAAGATATTCAGCCTTCAGGGTGTTGGGACAATACAGCACAGTAAGTGGAGGGAGAGGAGGACCAAGAGGGGGTTTTAAATGAGTGAGTGCGAAGCGTGTTTGAACACTAGCCTAAGGAGGCGGTAACGAATATAGGGAGAAGACACAGAAGAGGGGATTGGTGGGTAAAGAGATTTTGATATCACGAAGAGGAGGTTTCTACCACTCAAGTGGAATGGCTGGCCTTGGGCGGACTCGCATCTCTGAGGCCCTGTGGTTGTGGGGAGGACCCCAAGTCCTAGAGTCTGGCTACTGGGAATGGAACCTTGCCTTTACCTCATGAAACCCAGTTTTCTTCTCTGCAAAATGGACCACTTAAAGCAAAAAGACAGTGCTGTTATTTTATTAATTTTTAATTAATTGTAATTTTATTATTAATCATAATTATATGATTATATAATTATTAAATTGACAGTTTCTTATTTTCCATATTCTATGATAACCTGCAGTTTTAAATCAATACATGTTTCTTAAAAGTAATAAGAAAGCAGAAACCATCAGGGCTTTTTTCAAAGTCGCTAGTATTGACCTTCATGGTTGGGAACTGCCCTCTTCGAACTTCCTACGGCTGATCTGTCTCAGCATGAATAATAGCATAATTTGTACCAGGCAGCTGTTCTGTGCAATTCTTAAGATTCTGACATATTCCACTCATTAGATGGCTTTGGAGTTACTTTTTAAAATAACTATAAATTTTTTAAATTTTAAAATTAATATGAAACATGTATATATATATTTTATACCAGCAGGAAAAATATAGCTGGCAGACGGGGAGGCACAAGAACAAAATTGTAAGAAATGTTAGATCAAAAAAAAAAAAAGAAAAAAAACAAATGTTACATCCCATGGCACAGTGCACTCTCTCCAGACACGTGATTTGGGCTAACAGTATATGGAAGGCCAGGTGTGTCAGGGTTAGGTGAGGAAGATTATTAAATCTTTTTTTGGAGTTTGGAGGCTGTGGGAGAAGAGGTGGATATATGTTGTTTGTAGCGAGTCTGGGGACCTTTGAGAGAGAAGGGACTAAGTCCATCTCTTGCTCTCTGACAATATGGTGGGGTGTGCTTATGAAATCATGAACAAGGCCATAATAACCCTTGTGAGGAGGAATAAATCTAGCTCGAGGGCACATCCATGTTCTCTTTTGGGAGTGTTAGCTGAGGGCTTCAGGAAAGTGGTACATTATTGAAAACCCAGGAACAAGTGAATGCCCATGTGCCAGTGAGGTCTTCAGCTGCCTTCCCTCACTGGCTCCAGGAACCCTGGAAGCTGGATCAATAATGTCCATCAGGAGACTTGAGAATTCTTCTCTGAAGAAACCAACTAGACCTAAAGGAAAAGACTTTAAAAATACCAAAGTTTTGGAATTCTGACCTTTCAGTGAAACTGAAGGGACGGTTGGTTACTCAGAGCGGGTCCTGCAAGAAAGAACGAGGAAGAAGCTAAATATTTGCTAGCTAAAGGTTAAAGTAGCTTTTGAAGATAAAAGTGGGAGAAATCTCCCAGAAGGTAGAACAAGGGAAGGGGGAGGAATATTTGGGTATCCATTCAAGAATCCAACACCCAACTAATGGGAGTTCCAGAAAACGTAGTAAGGAGAAAGTTACAAAAAAAGTAATTTAGGAAGATACATATGCCTCTAGATCGACTGAGATTCACAGGGCCTGACAAGACCAGGCTTATCCTCTCCTTTCATTTGACCCAGTTTCACTGGGAACCTGCTGTTAGGTACGGACAGGGACATGCGCTAGAGGCACAGGAGTGGGGGGGGAGGGGCAACAGATAAACAGCTGTGCCGTGGAGGTTGCATTCTACTGGAATTACATTAAAACAAAAATGACTCACCTGTGGTGCTTCATTGGGACATTTCAGAACACCAGGATTAAAGGGAAGGTAGTAAAACTTTCCAGGCAGAGAAAATCAGGTTATACTTAAAAGATCGGGTAGCATGGAACTTCTCCATAATAGCGATACACTGCTTAGGAGGGCAGGAGTTCCGGCCTGTAGTTCTATAGCCAGCCAAACCATCAAGTGAGAGAGTAGAACGAAGACATTTGTAGATATACAAGGGTTAAAATCTTTACCTACTGGACTTGTGCTCCACAACAACGACACAGGAAGATGAAGAAAGAGGAAGACGTGTTCCAGGAAGCAAGAGCTCCCACAGGAGAAGAAAGTAAAGGGGGCTCCCAGGAGAGTGAGGACACAGTGTTGTGTAGTGGTCCTGGAGGTCTGCCTGCTGAGGCAGGCAGGGGCCTCTAAAGTAATGCCTGTGTGTGAGGCATGTGGAGGTCAGGAGGAACCACCGGGAAATTACCTGGTAGGATTCTGCAGAGAGGAGTTTACTGTCATGTCAGAAGGCTTGGGGGTGAATTAGTGATAGGAAAATCGAAATCAAAGACAGGCATAGACAAAGTTATAATTAATGCCAGGAGAGAGAGCTATTAAAAAAGGAAATGTACTTATGGTATATTACAGGCTCAGCTGTGAACATTATATACAGAGTTGTAACCATGGAAACAGTGACTATCCATTTAATAAAAAATTTAATTATTTTAATTTTATTTTGATTCCTAAAATCACTTATTACAAGATCAGAGGGAGGGTCTGCATGAGAAAGCTAAAGGCTTACCTTGTATAATAGGAAGTCAAAACGAACAACTGGAAAATGAAGAAAGAATCATTTCGAAGGCCATGTGATACTAAACCAACCTGCCAAGGAATTCTGTGTAATTTCCACCCCAGTGTGACTTAGGCGCAGGATGGAAAGTGGTCTCTCAGCCCCTTGGCTGTTGACTTCCATAATGGAATCCCGTCTCTGAGGGAGGTGGGATGGCTTTATTGCAGTGAGGTGCCTGAAGGAAGTTATCCAGGACTTCTTAAGGCAAGCTTGTTCAAATATATTCCTAAGGCAAACCCTTGGGTTACAAGCAATGTGTCATTGCATTTGTTTTACCCGTTTGAGAGTTCTATAGCCAGCCAACGTGGTGCAGGGAAGAATACAGGCTCTTAGGCTGGACTGCCCGGTCCCAAACTCTGGCTCTTTGTGACCTTGGGCAAGTGAGGTCACAGCTCAGTGTCCCCATCTATAAAATGAGGGCAGTAATACTAGTAATACTACCTTCTCCTTAAGGTGGCTCTGAAGAGTAAATCAATTAGTAAATGTAGTATCTTTCAACCAGCACATGGTACATAGTAAGCATACATTCTACATTACTTTAGTAACCTTTCCATTTTTCACAATTACTATTTTGTTTTCAGTTCACAAAAATGGATCAATCATTCAGAAAGGTTCACTGAAGTATAAAAGGAGTGACAAAAATAGGAATAAAATACTGCAGCTCAAAATAACATCATAAACATACTGAACAGAAACCCAGTGTAATTATGTAATGTGAAACTTAATGTCCAGGGACTAGTGAACCTGCCAGATTGGTAATTTCACTAAGTAACAGAAAAAGAAAAATTTTAAATAGAAAGTACCACAATGACTCGCTGAAAATTAGATTTGACTTGGCATGTGATTTGTCCGTAGTCTCCAGTGCTTTTTCTGTTATGAAACTTTGTCAAATAATGGCATGAAACCCTTATCACTTTTGAGTCCTTTTCAGGTAAAGTACAGTGACCCTTCTAGTAAACCAGTTGGGTCTTCCCAGATCAAGTAGAAAATAATGTTTTCCAGGGTTGAAATTGACGAATTTTGTCACTGAGGGCCCAGAATAGAACAAAACCTCAAAGGCATCCTTCAAAATTGGATTCGTCATAGCAAAGGCAGATTTGCTGAGAAGTTTGCTACATCAACCTCGGAGCTGATAAGAACATCCTCGGAGGGAAAGAGGAACGAGCTTTTGGCAAAATCCCTTTATCAAATGCTGCTGTTGCTTGTCACATAATGTCAGTGGTATGTAGGGGAGTGTAGGGGAGCAGTCCCGTGTGTGAAAGAACATTCTCCTTTATAGTTTGTTGAAATCCCTGATGTGCAGGGTACAAGTCAGCCTTTAGTACCTTTCTGACAACACAGATCAGGGAGAAGTAGTCGATGACTTTTCATTGAAATACCTTTGCTTCAGAAGGGGAGGTGGTTTGTGGGGGGTTTTTTTGGGCGGAGGGTTGGGTTTTTGTTTTTTTGTTTTGTTTTGTTTTTTGTTTTTTTAAGATTTTGGTTATCCATTGGACAGACGGTAGTAGTAGACACAAGTAGGCAGAGAGGCAGGCAGAGAGAGAGGAAGGGAAGCAGGCTGCCCGCTGAGCAGAGAGCCCGATGCGGGGCTCTATCCGAGGACCGTGGGATCATGACCTGAGCCGAAGGCAGAGGCTTTAACCCACTGAGCCACCCAGGCGCCCCTGGGTTTTTGTTTTGATTTGGTTTTTTTGTTGTTGCTTTTTTGGTTGTTTATTTTGTTGAGTTCTGGTATCAATCAAAAGGTTCTTTGACAGGCCTAATGACAGATCACCAGCTGATAGAGCAGTCAGGAAGATGTCGTTCTGCAAATGCTTACCCACACGCCACTTTTCCCACTGAGGTGGTGATGAACGTTCCATCATTGAACTTAAGTTTTCCACTGGGCAGTATGAGGAAATAACGAATAAATACCCCAGCTTTTCCACACTGAATTTTGCTGGCTGTTGAGATCTCTCTGAAATAAGATATGAAATATTTCCTTATGGCTGTGTGTGACTAAAAACCATTTCTGTGCTATCACTTGGCTTAGGTAGAATCTAGCATAAGTATTTTTTTCTCTCTTCTCATTTCATCTGTCTCTTTCTGGCCCATGACAGATATAAGATACTGAGAATTTTTGAAAATTAGATGACACTGCTGACGCCTTGCTCACCAAGAATCTGGCTCTTTACTCGAATATGCTGATTTTCATCAAGAAAGCAGTGATATGTTGGGCATATGTAAAAATCTGCAGCAAGTTAAAACCTTCTATCTCCCCGCTTTTAGGGATGACTTAGGTTCTGGTAGATGCCAAGAGAAGCCTCTCACGAAAAGTTTCTCCATAATGTCTGGATTCATCCTTCATACAGGCGCCTATGGAACAGGACATTGCCACAGTCCCGGCTGTCTGGAGAGCACAATGAGCTATGATTTCCTAACTAAAATATATTAACCATAGATTTGTACCCGGACCATTGCTCAAGCTAAGTATGTCATTGAACCCAGATGGAAGAATGTGCTGATATAGAGTACTTACTAATTTTAAAATGTTTTATTGATTTTCAAAAATATGAATATATGAATTTTTTATTACAGTTAATTATCTGCATGTGTACCATATGCCCACTGAGTGAACTCATAGTTGGAGAAATTTGAGCCCACTGCCTCGGAGGTTGGAGAGCTATTCTGGCCTGGTATTCGGTCTGTATTAGTCAAGCCGTACGGGCACGTTTTCTTCCTTTGGAAGCTATTTCTTCCTTTAAAAGAATGAGCATCCTTAGGCAGTTTCACTGGTAAAAGTTTCAGTACAGAACGGTTAGACTTTTTGAGCGGCTAGATCCTTTAAATGTCATAGAGCTGGTAAATCTTAAAGGAACAGACTTCGGGAGTATCTGGTCCCTCCGTCCTCAGCGGACACAAATGGCCCCCGCGGCCGTCCTGGGGCACTGTCTGGGAATGTCTTTAGTGGAGCAAGGTGTGGTGCGGGGCAGCTCCGTTCCGTTGTCGACCACTGTGACTCCTACAGGGCTTATGGATGTACCCGAATCTGATTTCTCTTCCCATAACTTGTATATATTGCTTCTGGTTCTGTCCATCAAAGCCAAACAGAAGAAAATCTAATATTTCTGTTAAATCAGTATTTCTTCAATTATTTAGAGTCCATATTCATCTTCTACTAAGATACCACTCGGAGGGCAGCTTGCTGCAGTTTGCACTCTTCCTTCCGCGTGCCGGTTTCCCCGCTCCTCCTCTGTTCCAGCCCCTCCGTGTCTCTGCGTGCGAGTGCTCCTCAGGACGGCTGTGATCTGCCTGTTGATGAGAAGGATTTCTTGTTTGTTACATAAACAAGCAGTGTTTACTGAGGCAGGCCAACTGTGTGTAGGGAAGTGCGGGCTTGGCACAGCCCCCTGTTATTAAACCTATGTGACTTGACTAGAGGGCTGGACGGATGACAGTATGCTGACCAGGACACTGGGACTCGGACGTTAAGTCAGGGTTCAAGGTAACTTGCCCAGGAAGCAGGAGGTGGCTCCTACTCCTTTTATTATTTCATTGCACCTGTTGCACACCTTTCTCACACAGCCTCAGCCACATTTCCTTTTTTGAATAAAAATGTATTACGTGCTTTCTAAAAACTTTTAAACTGTAGAGAACATGTGACGAAAACTCTTCCCCACCCCAGTAATTCTGCTGGGAGTGTGATGTGACTGCCTTTTCACATTCTTGCCCTACCACTTACCTTCTGCACCTACATAAAACGGAGATACGTACCTGTTTTCCTGTAAGGACTGAACTAGTTAATATATATAAAGGATGTATAGAATCGTGTCTGGTACACAGAGCTCCAATGTTAGTTGCTCTTACACATTTAAACACACAAACACGCGCACATCCATATGTATATGAAAAGAAGGACATATATGATCAGTTTATATTTAACAAGGAAGCTGTGAATACTTCGTGGGGAAAGGGTAGTCTTTTCAATAAACGGTGTTGGAGAACAAGTCTTCGTGCAAAAGAAGCAAATTGGACCCCTGTCATTTCCACTCACAAACATTAACTAAAAATGAATTAAAAAATTAAATGTAAGACTTGAAACTGTAAAACTCCTACAAGGAAACAGGGAGAAAGCTCCTTGACGTTGGTCTTGGCAACAGTTTTTTGGATATGACACCAAAAGCGCAGGCACAAAAGCAAATTGATGAGATGCTATCAAACTAAAAAAACTTCTGCATAGCAAAAGAAACAGTCAACAAAATGAAGAGGCAACTATGAAACAGGAGGAAAATATTTGTAAACTGAGTGTCAAAGGGTCAGTCTCCAAAATATATGGGGAACTCCTACAACTCAAAAGCAAAAAGACTAATAATCCAATTTTAAAATAGGCAGAGGCCCTGAAGAGACATTTTTCCAGAAAAGACATATGCAAGGCCGACGGGCACGTGAAAAGGTGCTCAATATCACTCACTAATTTTAAAATGTTTTATTGAATGTATTATTCATCACAGAAATGCAAATCAAAACCACAGAAATATCACCTCACACTTGTTAGAATACCTGTCACCAAAAAGACAGGAGATTGGCAGTGTTGGCAAGGATGTTCAGCAAAGGGAACCCTTGTGCGTTTTTGCTGGGAATGTCAATTAGTGGGGCCAATCACTGAAAGCAATATGGAGGCTTCTCAAAAAATTAGAACTACCATGTGATCCAGCAATCCCATTTTTGGCTATCTATCTAAAGCTACAGCATTATTTACCATAAACTCTAGTCAAGACACGGAAGCAACCGAAGTGTCCATCAACAGATGAGTGGATAAAGATGACGTGATATATACCTACACACGGTGGAATAAGATCCTTAAGAAGGAGATCCTTCAATATGAAACAACATGGATGGGCCTGAAGGGTATTATGTCAAGTGAAATAGCCCTCATTGTGGAATCTTAAAACAAAATACCGAACTCCTAGAAATAGTAGAACGGTGGCCTCAGGGCATGGAAATTGGAAGGAAGATGTTGGTCAAAGGGCACATTTCGAGTTATGAGATGAATAAGTTCTGAAGGTCTAAGGTCCACCATGGTAATAATTATAGTTAATGATACATACTTGAAAGTTGATAAGGAAATAGATCTTAAATGTTCTAAACAAAAAAACCAGGTGATAAGTTAACTAACTTACAGAAATCAGTTCACAATATGTGTGTGTCAAATCACATTGTACACCTTACACGGTATTATAGGTCAGTTATATTTTTATAAAGCAGAGGGGAGCAACAGATCTTCCTCACACGAGGCTAAGAAAATTTGTCCTGCTTAAAAAGAAAAATAGAGACAGCTGGGAGAAAATCAGTATGCTGAAAAATTGAGCAAATAAAAAGAATTATTAGAAATAACAGAGTAGTTTTAAAAAAGTTTCATCAACCCAAAATGAAGATTTTTTAGCATTCAGACTGTCCAGACCACGGACTGATCTTTCATTCGTTACGGGTGTGTATAGCGGCGGCTTATTTACCATCTTACTCCCTGTTTTCTCTTTGTCCTACCTGTGGTAGATTCCTGTGTTAAGTCACTCTCCAAGCTTCATTTTTTAATGTTTAAAATCTGAACGTGGTTGACACATAATGTTCTGTTAGTTTCAGGTGTGCAACACAGTGATTCAACGAGTTTACGGATGACATTGTGCTCACAAGTGCAGCCGCCATCTGTCACCACACAGCACTCTCACAGGGTTACTGACTGGATTCCTTAGGCTGTGCCTTCTATTCCTGTGATTTATTCACTCCATAACTGGGAGCCTGTATCTCCCTCTCTCCCTCACCCACTGTAATGTATATACATACGGAATTCTTTTTAAAAAGCCCGGGGGTGGGGGGGAGACGGGGGCACTGGGTGGCTCCGTCATTCAGTGTCTGCCTTCGGCTCAGGTTGTGATTCCAGGGTTCTGGGATCGGGCCCCCAGTGGGGCTTCCTGCTCTTCAGGAAGCCTGCTTCTCCCTTTCCCACTCCCCCTGCTTGTGTTCCCTCTCTCCCTGTCTCTCTGCCAAATAAATAAAAATCTTTAAAAAAAAAAAAACAGAGGGGACAGTCTATATATAATATCTTCTACCTGTATTTATCACCTAAAATTTATCATAGACATTCTTCTGTAGCATCATATTTCAGTCCAATATAGTTTTTTTTTGATAGCTGCAAAGTATACTATAACCATTTAATTTATTTAACGATTCCCTTGTTAATGGATGTTTAGGTTGTCTATGTGCTGTTACAAATAGTAGTGTAGAGAGCAGTCTTATGCATGTATCTTTATTCGTAAGACTTGATTGAACCTATGCATAGAAATTTACATTTATTTCTTTAAAAATGTTTTATCTTGTTAGATCTTGCCTGTTTTTATAATGAATTGTGGTTGGATAGATTTTGACCTTCTTATTCAGTAGATTCACTGTCTTTAGTTTTATATCATTTCTTGTGATCAACCTATTCTCCTTGACATTTTTAAAATCATGGGTTAAAAAAAAGGTTGAATTCAGAGTCTAGGACATAATTCTGTAATTTCCACCAGGGAGATCCTGTTAGGCCAAAAGCGATGTTTTAGGTATAATCTTATTCACCCCGATATAAATCTACTTAAGGTAATTATCTTCTAACTGTGATTCTCTGTTGTACAAAAACATCACAGCAGACCTTGTCAGGTGCCTTCATGGAATCTTGTTAAAGTAGTTATTTAGTGAGTAGTCTTTGCTACCCAGTCTGGAAGGAGGATACTTTATATTTGGGAAAACTTGAAATATAAACAACAGATGTCTGTAGTTTGGGAAGTGTCTAAAAATGCCCAGTTTCATTGCATACACACACAGTATGAGTGCTATTTTGATTCCTTTCGGCTAGCTGCCACATAACTGGCATTGGTGTTGAGCTCCATTGGGAAGTTGTTCAGCAAGAAGAAATTTAATATAATTGGTTAAAATATATTTTCGGAACATTGGATTGACTTAAGCCATTAAAAGTGTTTGCATGAATATGAAGTAGACTACAAAAATAATTTTCAGTGTCTACTATGGTAACTGTTCTGCAATGAACATGGCATATAAGCCAATTAAATATGTGGCTTCATTGAACATAGTAAACAGTGAGAACATGGGTATGAGTGTACATTTTTATTCATCCTTCAACTTTTAAAAATTTTAGAGATTAAAACAACCATGTACATCATCTCACTCATGCTTTTCAAGAACTCTGCTGTGATAGAATACAGATCATTATTCTTTTTTTTTTTTTTTTTTTTTTTTTTTGTAGTTGAAGGAATGGAGGCAGAGAGAAATTAAATAACTGCCTGGGACCAGGAGTGATTCTTTCTGATTTTCAGGAACGTTCTGGAAATCTCCGAGGCAGAGGTAGCCCTTAATGAGGGCTTGACATTGTGCTATGGGGTGAGTGTGAAGTAGGAAAAGCAGCATCTAGGCAGAGCAGTGAGCCAAACTGGTCGGCACAGGAGAACCAGGAGGGTTTGGAAAGTAGAGGGAAGGCCAGCGTCTGGAGCATAATGGGTGATTGCATCGGATGGGTTATATGAGGTCAAATCCAATGGGGTCTTCAATGCCAAGCTTTGGAGTTGGTGCTGAAATCTGTACCAGTGGAAGGAAGGGGTGTCTCTCATCACCTCAGAAACAGAGTGGAGACCTCGGAGGATTGTGGCTGCTACCTATTCCAAGTTTAAGTGCCTGTAGTGAAGGACGGCCATGCTGGCCCTCTGTGCCTCCCATCCATCCGCCTTGTAAGGGTTTGTAAGGTAATGGGATTACCTTGTAAGGTAATGGGATCGGGAGGGAGACAAACCATAAGAGACTCTTAACCTCACAAAACAAACTGAGGGTTGCTGGGGGGAGCGGGGTAGGGAGAAAGGGGTTGGATTATGGACATTGGGGAGGGTATGTGCTATGGTGAGTGCTGTGAAGTGTGTAAACCTGGCGATTCACAGACCTATACCCCTGGGGCAAATAATACATTATATGTTAATAAAATACAAAAAATTTTTAAAAAATAAAAAAACGCACCGTCTTCTGTCCCAGCTGTTGCCTTGACTTCTGTATTCATTCTTCTGTTGACTGGGCCTTTCACACGGAGGTTGGAAAACTTCTGTCCGTTCCTCCCTGTAGTAGTCTTGTGACTTGGCCATACAAGATGGATTATTTGGTGCCCAGAAATGTTTATTGGTTTCAAAGGATTGATATAGGTATCTTTTAATTTCCAGAAATTCACATATGAGAATTCTAAGCTTAAGGAATTAATGTCCACCAAAATTCAAACAGCATTCACTCTGTGCCAGGCACCTGTGGGGAAAAAGGGAAGGAAAAAAAAAAAAAAGTAAGGACGAGTCCCCTAGTCAGTTAATTGTTCCTGTCCTTTTTGGTAAGAGTTATGTTGTACATTTGTCTGTCAGCCCTGATCACAGTGTTTGGTTATTCTTATAAGTCTTGTCTCCATTGCTGTGAATGCCTTCCCTGTCCCCCAGATACCTTCCCCCCCCCTCCATTCTGTCTAACCCCTGCTACTTCAGCACCCTGATGATCAAGGAGCACTTCCTCCCCAGAACCCTCATGCAACTCTTCCAAGCCACCGTCACGTCAATGCCATGAATCCTTCTGGAGTCATCCATTAGGTGCAAGGTCTCATGTGAGTAACTTAGGGGCCAAGAGCTGTGCCTGACTCAGTATCAGGCTGGGCAGTAGGCACATAGTGGGGGTTCCAAGTAGGTCTTATAAGGAAGTAAGTCCCTTATGTTCCCTTGAGGAGGCGAAAAAGTAAACACACACCGAAGACTTAACCGGCAGTTAGGGTAGCATATGTGGCCTGGGTGTTCATTTCTGCAGGAATCCTACATGAATTCAGGGAAGGTTTCCCTACTGGAGACAGCAGTAGGGAGCGTGTCTCACACCACTCTGTCCCCTTAGACCGTGTCCATGGACCGAGTCAGAGGCCATGGAGTGCCTGCTGTGGTCAGCAGCTGTTCTGAGACCTGCGGATATGTGAGTCATGATGTCACTTAAATGCCTTTTGAGGTGGAGGAAGCATTCCTAGAAGATTGGTTTGACTTGTGTCAACAGACTGGATTAGAGAGGTGTGTCATACAGGGAATGAGGCAGATAGTCTCTGATTATTCTCCAAAGGACAGAAGTCACCTTCGTGTGTGGGTTTTAGAAAATCCTGTCTTCCTTTCTGGGGATGCTCTAAGCAGGGATATAGCCTGTCCCTGCTGTCATACCATGTGCTCTGCCCAGACTTGGCTTCTGGCTTATTGCCAGCAGCAACCAGCCTTGGTGGGGCTTGTGGAGTAAGCTGTGATGTCCTGGGAGGCCCGAATGAAAGCCTGGGCCGTGCTGGAAACGCTTCCACTAGCTGAGGGCTGGTCCAACTTCAGCCAAAAGATATGGATGGTTCCTTAAATTAGGTTTTCTAGAAGCAAAGCGTGTGTAAGGGCTTTATTGAAGAATTGCTATCAGCAGAACCCAGTAAAGAAGCATGAGGACCAGGAGAGAACAGAGAAGCACCTGAGAAAATGTGCTTCTAGCCTCATTCTGGCCTCCGCCTGCTCCCCCGAGAGCTCTGAAGCATGCGACCACACAACTGCCCCACTTGATGCCAGGGCTTGAGCTGCAAGATGCCCTTGGAGGAAAAGCATTCTCTCCCACACATTTCTGAACTCCACTGTCCAAGGGCCCTTCCCTAGAAAAGAGTTTGGGAGTGAACCCTTAATAGCCACCATGCAGCTCCCACACTCCATATCAGGGGTGACAGGTGCACAGGACCTGTGGAGGGTCACCAACAGAGGCATTCTTCACAAACGCCTGACATCTGCACTTCCTCACCTTAGAACCTCTTTCACAGATTCTGTGAGGTGGGATTGCCTCTCCAGCAGTTGTAACGCAGGGAGGGTGAGTTGCTTACCGGTGCTCTCAGCGCTGAACTTGGTGCCCTTGTTACTGTGCCTCCCAGTGTGATTCCACACTCTCTGCAATTGTTAAGCAAAACCAAGCCCCAAGTGTTTGACACCTACAGCCCTTGGAAAGAGGCCTCCAGGTTTAAGTGACAGGAGACCATCAGATGTAAAATGTTAAGTGTGGTAGTTGCATAAAGCTAGGAGAGTGTATCAGGATGAGTTATTAAAGCTCTGGGGTTGCTACGTCATGAGTGGCCTCATATGTGATATCTTAGTTCAATTTATAACCATCTTTATTTCCTGTTGAGAGTGACAGGACAGCTTGAGACTCCAAACATTGTGTACCATTGGTCTCTCGGTTTTTTTGTTTTTGTTTTTGTTTTTTCATAGCAGGGAGTAAGTGGATCATGAGGTAGAACTTGGAGAATTTTTAAGTAATCTGAGGATGTCACAGAGTAATATCTCAGGCATCTAGAAGGCTTGAGAGGATAGGGTATTCTGATTTAATTATTTTTTTTCTATTTTATTTTTTTATTATGTTCAGTTTTTGATGTAGTGTTCCATGATTCATTAGTTAAGTATAACCCCCCAGTGCTTTATTTGGCAAATGCTTGAGTACTCTCTGTACCAGACATTGTGCTAACTAGATAGTAAGGGGCTGACAATTTACAGATAAGTAAATAGCATAGCAAAGGGTAAAGATGCTATAACAGTAGGCAGACTTGGGGGGAAAAAAAGGTGTGTGTTCAGTTCTTTAAAATTATTTTCAGTTCATGGTAGCATAGTCTTGTTTTAAAGTGAGATTTTCAAAAGCAAAGATATTCCAACACTGTGTTCATTTATTGGAACACTCATGTGTATATAAAGTACTATAACCCAAGACCCATCATTTGCCAAGTCAGTAAGTTTTAAAAGAAGTCTTAGGAAATACAACTCTAACATTTATGTGAATGATATCTAACCTGTAATATATTATAAGATGTGTATTGGTGGTCATAGTAGAGTTAGTTTGGGTTGGATAAGATCCAAAATACTCCCTTTAAAATAAAAACTAATTAGGGCGCCTGGGTGGCTCAGTCGGTTAAGCGGCTGCCTTCAGCTTAGGTCATGATCCCGGGGTCCTGGGATCAAGTCCCTCATCAGGCTCCCTGCCACTCTGCCTACTTGTGCTCTCTATCTTTGTCAAATAAATAAATAAAATCTTTAAAATAAAAACTAATTAGAAGCCAAGTATGATTCTGGAGAAAGGGGGTACCAGCAAACATTTATTGAAATTTGAATGAACACACACACACAAATTTAATTTGGCCTTGGATCTTTTAGCAAATATTTTATGTTAAAGCTGAATCTCTTTTGCATTTTTAATACAAATTATAGTTAGAAAGCAAAAAACTTTAGAACTTCTTGAGAAATAGCTAATATATGGAATAAATGAAATTGCTTGTTAATCTAGCCTATAACTTCTTTTTTTTTTTAAAGATTTTTCTTTATTTATTCAACAGACGGAGATCGCAAGTAGGCAAAGAGGCAGGCAGAAAGAGAGATAGGGAGGCAGGCTCCCTGCTGTGCAGAGAGCCCGATGTGGGGCTCGATCCCAGGACCCCGAGATCATGACCTGAGCCGAAGGCAGAGGCCTAACCCACTGAGCCACCCAGGCGCCCCACTAGCCTATAACTTCTTAAAGAACAAAAAATTTGATCACCGGTAGATTTCAGACATTAGGTGCTTGGAACTATTCTGGGTTCTGGAGATAAAAGCAATGAACACCATCAGGTTCTTACCCTCTCAGAGCTTGCTTTAATGTGAACTGGGAGGAAGACAGTAAACAAAATAAGAAATGAAGGTTTTTATTAAGTGCTCAAAACAAAGAAATAGAATAATAGAAACAAACAAAAGAAAGAAAAGAATAACAAATGATAGCTTTTATTAAGTGCTCAAAGTAAAATGGGATTAGAGAGAACTAGATTGGAGTACTACTTCATATTTACTGTCCCTAGGAGTGCTATATTTCAGGAAGTTGAATTGTTTGAGTTTAAAATTATCATTTCAAGCATACTAGATTCTCTCTACCACCCCTCCCCAAGAGATTTTCTAAATGTGTGCCAAGCAGAGTTTTGTTTCTACCTGTGAAGAATTAACTACTGCAGAAATTCCCTGCTGCTTCCTCCTATAAACAGCGGGAACATTAGACAAAATATATTGAATACTGTTGGCAGACATTGGACCATAGGCAGCTCAGGGCTGTGATCTCTAAGGGAAAGCAAATAAATGAGGCAAGCCCCCCACCCCACATTACTACCTGAAGACAGTTCCCAGGCTCAAGCATAGGGATGAGGAACCAAACTGCCCTGTGGTCTCATTGAGTTGAGCCAGAGATTACAGTTGAGGCAGCTAGAATTTGTGAAGGAGAGTACCAGAGATAAAGAAGGCTTCACAGGGAGAAAGAGCTCTGGATAGCTGCAGAGGATGCCTCTTGAGCTATTGGCTAATTTCTGCTTTTTCTCCTGTGTGAGTAGAACTCTAGGATAGGAAATGAACCACCAGGAAGCCATAAGTCAGATGATTTCTGTAGCTCACAAGGGGCTGGGGATTAGTTTATGTTCCTACCTGAAGAGTAGAAAGACCTCATAATGCAAGGGAAATAGGTTATACTCTTGTGCAGGCTCTATCCTAAGTAATGAGGTATTGTACCCAAGTTTTTGCATCCGAGAGACCACCAAGGAGCCAACACCGATGCAGTCACATGAGGGTTTATTTAACAAGGTTAAGCTTGGACCCAAATATACCCAACACAGAGGAGTAGGGACTTGGACCCCAAGCTTAGTTACCCCTAATACTTAGGGGTATTTATGGGTTCCTGTTACTAAAGCAGGGTGGGGGTTTCTAGAACCAAAGCAGGGTGGGGCTTCCTGTTACTAAAGCAGGGTGGGGGTCTCTGAAACCACAACAGGGTGGGGGTTCTTGTTAATAAAGCAGGGTGGGGGTCCTTAGAACTAAAGTAAAGTAGGGGAAAGTTCAGCCCTTGGGCACAGGCGTCTGAGATGGCTGCCAGAGCTAAGATGGCTGTACTTATGCTAAGGCTAAACCTGAGGTGGGATGGCCTTAATTTTTCTAGGCCTCCACAGAGGATGACTTATCCTTAGATCAAAGTGTCCTCTAGCCATGCCCCAACAAAGGTTTAAAAAGCAATCCTTGAGAGAGATAAACTGCTCTGAAGTAGCTTTAACTGCCTGCCAGAACAAGACCAACACCCTGAACAAGATCCAGTACCCTAAACCATAAAATTAATGGTGTCTAGCATCCAGTCGAAAATACCAGAAATGCAAAAAAGAAGTAAGATACGACATATTACTGAGGGAGGGAAATAATCAGTAGAAAAAAAAAATTACTGATGGGATTAAAGGACACAAGGGTAAAATGACTGCTATGGTTACATTCCCTATAGTCAAGAGTGTAGAAGAAAACAAGAGGATGTTGAAGGGAGAAATGAAATTACAAAAGGACCCAAATGAACCATCCAAAAGTGAAAAGTTCTGAGGTCACAGCAGATAAGGAGCTAAAGAAAAGGTCATTGAACTTGAAGACATAGTGGAAAGTGGCTGATATGAGACAGAGGGAAAAGACTGAAAAAAAAAAAAATGAAGAACCACAGTTGACTGTGGAAAAATAGTAGATGGTCTCAAATATGTGTATTTGATGTCCTAGAAAAATAGGGGTCCAGGAAGAAAGAACATAATGGCCAAGAATTTTCCAAATTTTCCTTTTTAGAATGGATTTTTCTTTTTTTTTTTTTTTTAATTTTAAATGTTTCATTTATTAGAGAGTGCACAAGCAGGGGGCGTGGCAGTCAGAGGAAGAAGCAGACTCCCCATGAAGCAGGGAATGCAATGTGAGGGCTCAATCCCAGGACCTGGAATCATGACCTGAGCCAAAGGCAGACACTTAACTGACTGAGCCACCCAGTTGCCTCCTCTTTTTTTTTTTTTTAATTTAATTTCAGTTAGCCAAGGTACAGTGTGAAAATGATAAATCCAATATCTAAGAGACTCAGCTAGCCCCAAAGAGAAGAAACATAAGGAACATCACAGTAAGACACATTGCAATCAAATAACCAAAAGCCAACAATAAAAATAAAATCTTGAAAGCTCCCAGAGGAAAAATGAGGCAATATGCAGAGAAGAACAAGGGATGAAAAAAGTCATATCAGAAATGCTGCATGACAGAAGACAGTGGAACAACATCTTTAAAGTACCAGAAAGGAGGTATAGAAACAGAACAGGAAGGCTTTCAACCCTAGAATTTTGTATTTCAAAAATGAAAATAAAGGGGTGCCTGGGTGATTCATTTGGTTAAGCATCTCACTCTTGATTTCAGCTCAGGTCATGAGATCAAACTCTGCTGAGCCCGGAGCCCACTTGAGATTCTCCCTCTCCCTCCGCTCCTCCTCCCTGCACTCTCTCTCAAATAATAAAGAAATCTTTTTTGAAAAAATGAAATTATGGACCTATTTCAGAGAAAGCTGGAAATGTCACCAGCAAAGTAGCACAACAAGAAATGTTAAAGGTTTTCAAACTGGGGGTGGCGGGGCAGGAGGGAACAGTGCCAGATGGAAATTTGGATTTACATGAAGTACCCCAGACATGGTATAAATGAGGATAAATAAAAAAGACATTTCTTATCTTTGATTTCTCTAAGATGATTAATTGGTTAGAGCAAAATGAATACTAATGTTATGGGGCTTATAACATGACAGTATGAATGTAACATCCAAGCCAGGAGGGAGGAAATTGGAAGATTCTTCCTTATTTATCCCAAGAATGCAGTATTGGTTCATCATTCAGAAGTCAGTGCCATTTACCATTATCTGCTGACAAGAACGAAAACCGTATGAGCCTTTCAAAAGGGGCACAAACAGCATTTGATAAACTAAACACTAATCCATGATGAAATCTCTCATGGAAACTAAGAATAAAAGGAAAGCCCTAACTCAATAAAGGATATCTATGAAAAACTCAGAGGTAATTATGCTTAATGGTGAAAGACTGGGTGCTGTTCTACCCTAGATTGGGACACAGGGAAGAACGTTTGCCTTCACTAGCTCTATTGAACATTGTGATGGAGGCCTTACAGTACGGCACAGCAAGAAAAAGCAATAATATGCATACAGCTTGGGGGCAGGCAGAGAAGTGAAACTGCTTTTATTGTCAGACCATAAGATGATCTGTGTAGAAAATCCTACAGTGGATACAAGAAAAAAAATTGTTTTAAACCTCAAACTAATAAATAGATTTAGTGGGCTTATAAGATGCAAGACCGATATGTAGAAGTCATTGTTTGTACTAGCATTTAGCAGTTGATAATGGAAAATGTGAGAACAAAACATTAGAAATACTATATGAAATACTTGGAGATAAATAGAATATATGTAACGCTATACACTGAAAACTGCAAAACCTTGAGATAAACTAGAGAATACTTAAATGGGGAGATACATGTTTGTGAATTGGAAGACTTGAGATGTCAGTTTTCCAAAAATTGGTTTATAGATTCAAAACAGTTCTAATCAAAACCCCAGAATGTTTGGAGGGGTGGAGGGCAAATGAATGTACACCTATTACATGTGAAATAGGAACTATATAGTGGTTTCTGACAAGAGTTCCTAAAACCCTTGTAATCTCCTGAGTGGTAGGAGTGTCTGACACAGAGCTTATGAATCCCCTGGGATGTCCTGGGTCAGAGGAGTGTCTTTTATTCTAATGAGATGACCTCTGGTGGACTCCTGGGTGGACGCTGGTACCAGAAAGACCACATCATGATTAGAAGCTTGGAACTTTCAGCTTCCCCCTCCCCATTGTCCAAATAGGGGAGATGGTCTGGAAATTAAGTTAATAATTCATCATAAGCCTACATGATGATGCCTCCATAAAAAATATGGGGTTTGGAGAGTTTCTGTGTTGGTGAACACAGCCATATGCCTAGAGGGTGGCATACCCCAAGGGAACAGAAACTCCTGCCTTCAAGACCCCTCCGGGGTCTTATGTACTTCATCTGGCTGTTCATTTGAATCCTGTAGAATGTCCTTTGCAATAAATCAGTAATAGGACACAGTTTCTCGGTTCTGTGAGCTGCTGAAGCAAATCATCAAACCCAAGATGGGGGTCATAGAAACCATCGATTTGTAGCCAAGTTGGACAAAAGTTGTGAATAACCAGGGGACCTACTGTTTGTGATTGAGGTCTGAAGTGGGAGCAATCTTGTGGGACTGAACCTTTAACCTGTGGGATCTGTTCTAACTCTAGGCAGTTAATGTTAGAATGGCATGGTGTGAAAAACTCACACGTTGAATGTGTGACATGTTGTGAGTGTGAACAAAGAAATAATAATAGCTTTTTTTCTGCTCCTCATATGGCCCAGCCATCCTCTCCTAGGTGTTTACCCAGAAGAAGTGAAAATGTACATCCATAGCCTTATACATGATAGCACAAAACTGGAAATAATGTAAATATCCATCAATTGATGAATGGATGAGCAAATTATAGTGTATTCATACAATAGAATACAGCTATAAAAGAAAAAGGAACAGGGGCACCTGGGTGGCTTAGTCAGTTAAGCATCTGCTTTCAGCTCAGGTCATGATCTCAGAGTCCTGGGATCGAGTTCTGCATTGAGCTTTCTGCTCAGCAGGGAACCTGCTTCTCTCTCTCTGCTCTCTCCATCTGCTTCATAAATATATAAATGAATGAATGAATGAATGAATGAATATATACTTTTAAAAGAAAAAGGAACAAATCATAGACATAGCAACAGAGGTAAATCTCAACAGGGGTTGGTAGTTTAGAGAAGCTAAATACAGTAAAGACCTAATTCTGTACCAACAGAAAGCAGCTCAGTGGTTGTTGGAAAAGTGGAGAAGGGGATTGGCTACAAAGTCATGAGGGCACCATTTGGGATGATGGAACCATTCTAAATCTTGAAGAAATGGCTATATACATGACTATTCATTTGTCAAAGTCCTCAAACTGCACACTTAAAATGGGTGAATTTTAGTAAATGTAAATTATCCTGAAAGCTGCTTCTTAAAGTATACAAAACAGATTTTCATAAACAGATCTGAGGTCTGATGATGCTCATGTATGTAAATTGTGTGTAAATAGTATGATGAGTACCTCAACAAGCTTATGCTGAAGTGATAGAAACAGAATTGTTGGCTCACTCTGTGCTCCGAGTAGGGTAAACCCCAAGGGGGGTAAAGGGATTTGGAGCCCGGAGTTTTGAAAAAAATTTTAAGGAATGGGAGATGCTGCACCAAGAGAAGGAAATATTGGAGGTGAGGTCCAAACTATGGTCTCTAGATGTTTGAAGGACTCTTGTATGGGAAAGAATTATTTTGTTTTCTTTTTCCCCTGAATGTTCTGGCTACAGAAAGATAGGTTTCTACCTACCACAGAGCTACTCAGGATATTCAGTTCAGGAAGTTTTTCAGACTGGATGGCATTGGCAAGAAATGGTGTGCTGTCGAGGAGATTCTAGAAACTTCTGAAGAATGTGCTTCAATTTCAACTTGTATTAATACTTTTTAATTGGGTACAGTGATTTCACAAGTGACCTAAATTCACTGGCCTCCCTGATCTCTCCTGTTTAATCCCTTTGCCACAGCCTCAGTTTGGATTAATGCTTGCTCTTGTAATTCATTCTGACAAATCCGGCTTCCATGATACCTTCCCTTCCTGGTTCTCCTCATGCTTCACTTAATGGTCCTTCCTTTCTAATGAGAGAAAGGGGGGTTGATAGGTGACAATTACATCACTTTCAGAGGGATTTGCTAAGCAATGATCTCATAAATTACAAGTGATTATGAAAGTTCATGTGAGTCTCCCCCCCCCCCCCAAATTTGGAAATTCTTTGGTAAGATAAAAAACATAAGTCAGTCGAAGAAAGACAAATATGATATGATTTCACTCACATGTGGAATCTAAGAAATAAAGCTGATGAGTAGAGGGAAAGCGAAGGAAAAGTAAGATAAAAACAGAGAGGGAGACAAACCAGAAAAGGCTCTATAGGGATCAGATAAGGTTGCTGGAGGGGAAGGTGGGGGGATGGGGTAACTGGGTGATGGACATTAAGGAGGGCACTTGTGATGAGCACTGGGTGTCGTATGCAAGAGACAAAATCACTACATTCTACCCCTGAAACTCATAAGGTACTATATGTTAACTAAATTGAATTTAAATAATTTTTTTAAAAAAATAATGAAATGTAATGAAGAGAAGATTCAATGCCATTGTAGACCCACCCATCAACTAAGGAAACTGACTGTCCTCTCCAAGCCCATTTCCTTATTTTACAAAATGGGGATAATTGTATCTACATCATAGTTGTTGTGTGGATCAGATGATTAAGTGAAATAACATTCATGAAATGCTCCACCTTGAAAAAGCATTATAGATGTAGAAATTCTTGCTAATTTGGTTATGAAAGTACAGATGTTTACCTTATTTTATAAATCTGGGGTTTTTTTAATTTTTTTATTTAATTTCAGTGTAACAGATTTCATTGTTTATGCACCACACCCAGTGCTCCATGCAATACGTGCCCTCCGTAATACCCACCACCAGGCTCCCCCAACCCATCCCCCTCCCTTTCAAAACCCTCAAATTGTTTTTCAGAGTCCATAGTCTCTAATGGTTCATCTTCCCCTCCAATTTCCCTCAACTCCCTTCTCCTCTCCATCTCCCTATGTCCTCCATGTTATCCCTTATGCTCCACAAATAAGTGAAACCATGTGATAATTGGTTCTCTCTGCTTAACTTATTTCACTCAGCATAATCTCTTCCAGTCCCATCCATGTTGTTACAAAAGTTGGGTATTCATCCTTTCTCGTGGACACATAATACTCCATAGCGTATATGGACCACATCTTCTTTATCCATTCATCCGTTGAAGGGCATCTTGGCTCTTTCCACAGTTTGGCGACCGTGGCCATTGCTGCTATGAACATTGGGGTACAGATGGCCCTTCTTTTCACTACATCTGTATCTTTGGGATAAATACCCAGTAGTGCAATTTCAGGGTCATAGGGAAGCTGTTTTTAATTTCTTAAGGAATCTCGACACTGTTCTCCAAATTTGGCTGCACCAACTTGCATTCTCACCAACAGTGTAAGAGGGTTCCCCTTTCTCCACATCCTCTCCAACACACATTATTTCCTGTCTTGCTAATTTTGGCCATTCTAACTGGTGTAAGGTGGTATCTCGATGTGGTTTTAATTTGAATCTCCCTGATGGCTAATGATGATGAACATTTTTTCATGTGTCTGATAGCCATTTGTATGTCTTCAGTGGAGAAGTGTCTGTTCATGTCTTCTGCCCATTTTTTGATATGATTATCTGTTTTGTGTGTGTTGAGTTTGAGAAGTTCTTTATAGATCCTGGATATCAGCCTTTTGTCTGTAGTGTCATTTGCAAATATCTTCTCCCATTCTGTGGGTTGCCTCTTTGTTTTGTTGACTGTTTCCTTTGCTGTGCAGAAGCTTTATTATCCACCATGACCAGGTGGGATTCATCCCTGGGTTGCAAGGATGGTTCAACATCCGCAAATCAATCAATGTGATAGAACAAATCAATAGGAGAAAAGAGAAGAATCACATGGTCCTCTTAATTGATGCAGAAAAAGCATTTGACAAAATCCAGCATCCATTCCTGATTAAAACGCTTCAAAGCATAGGGATAGAGGGAACAATCCTGAACTTCATAAAATCTATCTATGAAAAACCCACAGCAAATATCATCCTCAGTGGGAAAAAGCTCACAGCCTTCCCATTGAGATCAGGAACACAACAAGGATGCCCACTCTCACCACTCTTGTTCAACATAGTATTAGAAGTCCTAGCAACAGCAATCAGACAACAAAGATGAATAAAAGGTATCCAAGCTGGCAGTGAAGAAGTCAAACTCTCTCTCTTCACAGATGACATGATACTTTATATTGAAAACCCAAGAGACTCCACCCCCAAACTACTAGAACTCTTAGAGCAATTCAGTAATGTGGCAGGATACAAAGTCAATGTACAGAAATCAGTTGCTTTCTTATACACTAACAATGAAAACACAGGGAAATTAGAGAATCTATTCCATTTACTATAGCACCAAGAACCATAAGATACGTGGGAATTAAACCTAACCAAAGAGGTAAAGGATATAAATCTGTTTTGAGTTTTTTGGTTACACTTGTGTCCAAGCAGGGTATTGTGTGCATGCAAATGACTCATCGAATAACTTAACATTTAAATATGTGGCCACAGAGTGCTGACTTCCCAAGTACGGGAAATGAGACTTTTCTGCTCTGGTCCCCTAGAGTTCTACTCTTGAAGTTTCTTTGATAGGAGACATCTTTAGGGCTTCCCATTCAGGGCAGGTTCCATCCACTAGATAGCAACACGTTTATTTGTCAAACTTATTTCCATTCTGTCTCTTTCCAAAAACTACTAGAGGCAGGACAGATTTATTTTAAGCAGCAGTCTACAGGCAGAGTCCTAAGGCACATCTGTTCTTTCACGTGGCTGCTGTTAGTTAGTTAGCAAGTATGAGAACACAGCATTGACCCTGGTCATTTTAGCTGCAGTTCTCAGAGTTCTGTTCCACAGCATCGCCGGGGGAATAAACATTGTGTTACCTATTGCAGAGATAGACCTTTTAATCGATAGTAATCATGTTAATGACTTAATAACCAAGTCAGATCTGAAATCCTACCACACTGCATATCCTGCTGTTTTACTTTCCCGTTGACTGATTATGCATAAATGGATTATCTGTAGATATTTTACATCAGACAGTTTTCACTGAGATGTCCCTTACCCCCCTTCTTATCTGTCAGCCCTTAGTTTCTCAAGGAATATAAACTAATTTGAAGAAATACCTGAAGTTGGGGGAGGGGATGATAAAGATAATTCTTCTCCATACATAGAATATATTCTTTCAATGGAAAATGGCATTTAAAATCTGTGATACTTCTTTCCTTTTTGACCAAGTTTGTTGGGTTTTAGTAATGTTCCCAGGGATTCTGTTCATTCTAGAGGGGCTCAGCCTCATCCTAAGGGTCTCACTGCCGATCTGACGTTCTTTGCACTGTCGCATTATGTCCTACTGCTGTTGTCATCACAACCTGATTCTTGTGTTACATAACATCCCTGATTTCTTTGAATGATATTCTCAACAAATACTGCCAGGATGTAAAAGATTTAGGATAGAATATGCACAGAGCACAGCATTTTTGTGTACAGTAACCTCGTATCCGTTTTCGGTAGTGACCCATTTCATCTGCGGTTGTTCTGATGGTCCCTGCACGACTCTAGATGCTTTGATCCCTTTGCCAAAGGGATTCATAGTTTAGTGACTCAAGACTTCTTCACTGATTTCCAGACTTCTTTTAAATATACAGCCAACAGACAAATATTGATGAACATACAAGAACTTGAGATACAGAATTTTTAAGAGCCCTTACTAAAGAAATTACCAAAAGACAGATTTCAGCCAAACCAAGGAGATAAGTGGAGAATCTTTGGCAATGAGACTGTAGCATCTTAGCATCATATTCAATGTGCTTTGTAAGACTAAAACAAAAGAGAAAGTGATTGCCACAGAATGACAGTGTCATAAATTCTGACAATGTAGAAATAATAAAGAATAGGGGAGAGGAAGAGTCGAAAAGGTGAGAGGTAGCATATGCATGCTAATATCTTGAGATTTTATTGTTGGGAGATAAAAAAAATCACTTCAAACAAAGCTATAAGTATATTTAATGGTTAAAGAAAAGCAATAAACACTGTAAAATCAAAAGTATATGGGAGAATGGTGGAGAGGTAATTCAAATATTCTTATTTATCATTGCTCTCATTAGAGTTAGTACAACCATGTATATATAGTTATACATAAAAGTAACCACAAGAATAGAAACATACCCTTGTAAGCCATCATATAAAATAAAGAACATAAGGCAAAAAGCACAGACCATAATGTTGTGAAAGATTTTTTTAAATGATACTACAGAAGCTGAGAAATTGAAATTTTTAAAAAGTCACTTATAATAGCACTTAAAAATATAAAATCCAGTTGAACCTCATTATTCACAGATTCCATGTTTGCAAACTTAGTAAAATTTATTTGTAACCTCAAAATCCATATGTGTAGCACACATATGTGTAGCACAAAATCCGTATGTGTAGCACTTTCCCAGTGCTTTGTAGGCATGAACAGCGTAATGAAAAATTTGAGTTGCCTGCTGAGGTTGAAAAAGGTTTCAATCTGCCTTTTTATTTCACCTCTCGTATTGTAAACAATTATTTCAAAGAAATACATATTAACCAAGGTGTCTTTAAACAGGAATTCCTATAAAACAAGGTTATGTATTGATCAGTTGACAAAAATGCAGTGACCAGAGGCTCACAAGAACCTGCATTTTCCTAGGTACCCACTAATTCATTTTTGGAAACAACTTTGTAGAATATAACTATGACGAATAATGAGAATCGACTGTATTAAGGGACAGTTCTAACAAAAGATGGGCAATATTTCTACACCAAAAACTAAAAACACCTTTCTGACAGATGTATCATATCTTTAAATATATGAAGAGATATACTGTATTTGTAGATCAGAAAACTCGATATTGTGTCAGTTCTTCCCCAAATTATTTGTAAATTTGATACAATCCCAATAAAAATTTCACTAGGCTTTTTTTTTAAATAGAAATTGACAAGGAGATTCTAAAATTCATTTGAAAGAGCAGAAACCTAAAAACAAAAATAGTTTTAGAAAAGAAAAAGATTGGAATACTCCTGCTAACTTAAAGACTTTTTTTTAAGCTGTAAGAATTAAAACAGTGTGGTATTGATGTAAAGGTATGTAAATAGATCAACGGGATAGAGTCCAACTGACCCAGATACATATGTTGATTTTCAACGAAGGTGCGAAGGCGCAAAGGCAATCCGTTGAAAAAAGATAACCTTTTAAACAGATGGTGCTGGACCATTTGGATAGCCATATGCAAAAATGTGATTTTTGATCCATACCTTTTACCAGATCAAACGTTAGATCAAAATGGATGCTAGATCTTAATCTAAGACTTCTAAAAGGAAACCTAGGAGGAAAACTTTGGTGATTTTGGATTAGACAAAGATTTCTTAGACTCAAAAGCACGATTTGTAAAAGAACAAGTTAATTAGATGCAAATATTAAGAACTTCTCTTTGGAAGAAACTGTTCAGAGAATGAAAAGATAACTACAGAGTGGGGGGAAATATTTGCAAGTCATACATCTGGCAAAGGATTTGTATTCAGAATATATAGAGTCCTCAAAACTCAATAAGAAAACCTGATTTTTAAAAATCAGTGAAAGAGGGTTGTGGGTGGCTTAGTCATTAAGCATCTATCTGTCTTCAGCTCAGGTCATGATCCCAGGGTCCTGGGATCCACCGTGTCAGGCTTCCTGATGAGCAGGGAGCCTGCTTCTCAACCTCTCCTACTCCCCCTTCTTGTGTGTTCCCTCCCTTGCTGTGTCTCTTGTCAAATAAATAAAATCTTTAAAAAAATAAAACCAGCGTAAGATTTGAACACTTTCCAAAGAAGACAGAGATGGCAATTAGCACATGAAAACATTCTCAATGTCATTAGAGAAATACAATTAAAGCCACAATGAGGTATCACTACAGACTCCTAAGGATGACTAAAATGGAAAGATGTCCATACCAAGGGTTGGCATGATGTGGAGCAGCTGGAGCTCCCATGCTGATTGGAATGCAAAATGCTACAATCAATTTCAAAAATGGTTTGGCAGTTTCACAGATAGTTAAACATATACTTGGGCGCCTGGGTAGCCCAACTAGTTGAGCATCCAACTCTTGGTTTCGGCTGGGGTCATGATCTCATGAATGAATCTCAATGATGTTAAATAAAGAAGCCAGAACCCTCCAAAAGTACATAATTTAGGATTCCATGTCTGTAAAATTCTAGAAAATGCAGACTAGTCTATAGTGGCAGAAAACAGTTAATTGGCTGCCTGGGCATGAGGTAGGGGCTGGAAGAGAAGATTGAATTACAGAAGAGCATGGTAAAATGACTTCTGTTGTTTATGGAAATGTACGTTATTTTGATTATGATGGTTTTATAGGTATATAAACATGTCCAGACTTATTAAATTACACACTTTAAGTAGATGCAATTTATTGTGTCTCAATTATATCTCTAAAGCTGTTTTTAATAAGACTAGTAGCAATACAAGCAGAAAATATAGCATATATCTTGTGCTTATCAATAAACATAAATGTTCTAAACCTACATATTAAAAGAATTGGCTCACATAGAAACAAATACAATTACAGGCTGTGTATAAGGTACAAACTAAAACAAAGTGGTTTAGAATGAGGGTAAAATTACGGAGAAGAACATACAAATGAAATGCAAAGAAACCAGAACTTACAATCTTATAGAATGAATTAATGGTAAAAGTATTAAGTCAAAGAAGGGTTCTGTATAATAAAAAGGGGGTACAACCCAATGATAGCCCAAGAGTTATTATATATCAAATAACATCATTTCCTTAAAATATACAAGCAGTGCATAGAAGAAGAAACAAATTTTGTGTGATATGTGTATAATGTGACCTTTATACATAAAACAGACTGTCTTCTTTATAAACACTGACTATTCAGACAAATTATTTAAGTAATATTTTTATGTTTTTTATTTATTTTTTAAGGATTTTATTTATTTATTTGATAGAGAGCACAAGCAGCAGAGGCAGAGGGAGAAGCAGGCTTCTCATGGAGCAGGGAGCCCAATGCAGGGCTCAATCCCAGAACCCTGGGATCATAACCTGAGCTGAAGGCAGACACCTAACAAACTGAAGCACCCAGGTGCCCCTAAGTAATATTTTTATAACTTAAAAAGTTAAATCATAAGGAAAAATAGAAAATTCTTTGCTTTATCTGAAAGTGAGGAAAGCCTTGCTGATTATGAGGTAAACTCTGGGAACCATAAAAACAAATTTTAAAAGTTTCACGATATAAACTTGTTAAAAAAAATCTACATGGCAAAAAAAAATTTTTTTAGGTAAAGTCAAAACTCAAATGAGTAGGGAAATTTGGAATTCATATAGGAATTCATGGAGGTAATCTCCTTAATATATAAAGAGTGCCTCCAAATCAATAAGAAAAAGACTAATGTTCTATAAGAGTAAGGGCAAAGTATGTAAATATTTCATAGTAAGGAAAAGGAATGACTTTTAAGCATTTTAAAACATATTTAGCTTCATTTATAACAGTAGAAATGCTTAGTAAAAGCACAATGACATTTTTCACGTATCCAACTGTGGAGACTCTAACAATAAATCCCTATGTTGGTAAGGGTGGGGAGAACACACTTCCTATCTGGTAAGAATTTAAATTGGCTTAGCTTCTATGAAAAATAATTTGACAATAACTTTGAATATGTATATGCCATGTAATCTGGTAATTTTATTTCTAGAAATTTATCCTATAGATCTATCTCCCTATATGCAAACTGAATATATGGATATTTATTATAGCATCACTTGTAAAATAGAGAAAAAGTAATTTATTAAATTTATTAGAAAGTCAGGCTACATCTATACATCAAAAAGGATGAGACAGCACTAGTAGCTAGGCACTGTATATAGTATGCTATCATTTTTTTTTAATACATCTACTATGTTAGTATAGGCATAGATTTTCTCTGGAAGGATACACAGAGAATTGGTCATAGCACTTCTCCCTGTGCTTAAGGACTGGAATTGGAAGGAGCATACTAATTCACTGGTAACATTTGGTACTTTGTGCACATAATACCTAATGAAAAGTATTCTTTGCCTTGCGAATCAATCGAGAACCTGAAGGACCCTATACAATTAAATTGTCCAATAAAGATTATGAATGTTTTAGTAATAAAAATAGCTGACTATAATAATTATTACATGTTGGACACTGTGCTCTGGGTCCTTTACAAACAACTGAGTTTTTCTAAAAACTCTTGAAGGTAGTTGCCGTACTTTACAGGTAAAGAAATAGATTCAGAATATGACCTTAAGGACATGCAGATAATAAGTGCCCTCTTAAGAAGTTCAGTTGAATTAAAAAAAAAAAAAAAGTTCAGTTGAATTAGGATTGAGAAGTAACATCCAAATACACATCCAAGCTTCTCCCCAAAGCATTTCTGGATGGCTTGCATGTGTGCTGGTAGGTACATGTGTCAGGTCCATGGATGTTTTCTTATACTTCCAAGAAAAGACAGCCATCGTCTCACTCAAAATTATGTGCATTAGGATTGGAGCTTGTATGATCCCAGCACGCTGCCCATATTGGAAATACCAGCCGCCAAGATAAATGTTGTCTCTTGAGAGTAAATATTTTCACGTTTCTGTGTAGCTATGATGTGGCCTTGTTGGACGGTTTTATTCCATAAAGAAAAGGAGGTTCTTCAGCAGAGGGACGAATGTTAAATTCAGGCCAAGCCTTAAAAATAAAAATTGAAGTAAAATGAGGGGAAAATTTTGAAATGTTACCCCTCCCCTTTTTAACCTAACATTTTTTTAAATGAGGACTTTCGCTTCTATCACTATAAATAATTGATAAGGCTTTGTATTTTGAGCAAGGGTAAATTTCTCAGGGTAAATAAATTCCGTTTTATTCTTCGTTACTCAAGGGATCTTTTTGACAGTTGATAAACCGGCCTATGTATTTAAGTAATTATATGGTACATCTTTGGGTATCTTAATATAAGTCCCTTCATACCAGATTGAGTTTATAGCATCTGGAAGTTTGCCTGCTCCTGGCAACAAATTAGGGCTTGCATTTACTACTGACTCACTGTACCATTTAGTTTGTGGTGGATTCCTGTATATTTTTTATCCAGTGCTCTTTAGAAACAAGTTACACCTTGGAATTTTTTCCAGTTTTATTGAGATATAATTGACATACGGCATTGTATAAATTTAAGGGATACACCATAATGATTTGACTAACATGTGTTGTGGAATAATACAGGAATGAAGGTATACTTTGTTTTACCCAGTAAATGCATTATTTAAAAGGAAGCATGTAAATGGAATTACTGAACAATGAATCTTTTTCAGCTTAGTCATTTTCAAGGTGCTTTGTTTTTCCTTATAATTCATATTTATTCAGGTTCATTCTTTCAATTAGCTTTGTTTCCCATGGCAAGTAGCTCCCTGTGTCTGCAAATACTTGTTCAGATAAGTAAACATTCGTTGCAACAGGCAGATTCACATGCACCCTCCTTTAGAGCCTTGTCCATCGACTGACTAAATCTCTCTGCATAAAGCTCAGCAGCTCCTGTTCTTATGTGAGACTGCAGTTAGGCATTGCTGTCTGTCTGAAGGTGTCTGGCCGTAAGAAATCCCACCTTTGGTTTAATTCTCGCAGGAATATCTTCATTTCTTCCCATGCTCCTTCTTGTCCGCATCTAAAATCATCAACTGTTCAAAAGCAAAAGCACTGGTTTTTTTGAAGAATGGCTTTGTTGGAGGTCAGTTTCTCCAAGTGTGGCCCCCACTCTTCTCCAGGTTACCATGGATGGGGCGGTCCTTGCTGAGGGGTGGACTCTGGGTACGGGCGGTTCTGACATCGGCTGTGGAGACCAGTCAAGCTCCAGAGCGTTGCCTTGCCCTTGCAGGACCGCATCCCTCCTGCATCGTCTCCTGCTCTGTGGGGGCTGCTCCTCAATCCGTGTGGAAAGCCGTCTGCAGAGTCTGCAGTAAGGTGCACGCTTTGAAAGTCACCGTAAGAAATAGGTTAGGCTGTGTGACTCAGCCACCACATCCTGGGTGGGAACACTGCACTTCAGCCCTAGTTCCCAAAAGAGAAGCGATAAGACAACTAATAAAAGAAGAGATTGCATATTTGGCAGCTTAGTAGGTTCTGAAGGTACCTGTTATGTGAAATCATTGATGCAGACTAGAATCTGACCTTTCCCGTGCTCCATACTTTGTGATAAGATGTAACTGAAGCAGTGACCTTGCTGAGAGAGCAGTGACCTTCCTGGACACAGGACCAACGCTTGTAAGATGACATAACTGAGGCCCAGAGCCCTTATATATCTTGTCTAGGTGGCACGTGGGAATTCGTCTTGACCTGGACTGTTAAGCTTGCAGGATACTGCCTGAGTGAAGGCTGATTTGAAAAGAGAGGAGTTCCTGCCTTTGAGGAGCTTTTCATCCAATATAAATGGTAGAATTCCTTCGGGACACATCTCCCCCAAGGCATGTGAGTGTGTTCTTGCCCACCTCTCCAGCAACAGCCCTTGGCGGTTCATATTTTCTGAGCTCTATCTGAGGTCCTCTCTTGTGACTTGTCCCACTGTCCCACATCCAACTTCCTTGTAATTAGGAGTGACTCCAAATTGGAAACAGGTTCTCCTCCAGTGTTTGTATCTTCTCTAGCATCTGTGTCTGCTGGATTGATGGACCATGTCCCCCCAGCCCTGTGCATGCGGTAAGTTTTCTGCCAGGGTTCATTACATAGCTCAGTGAGCCGATCCTAGGCAGGCGTGGGAGTGACCCAGTGCCAGGTTCAAAGCCATCGCCTCTAACAAACAGGCTTAACTTTTCTATTTATTTATTCAGTGAAGCACTGTTGATTTTGATGAAATCCAAGTTAGCACCTTTGCGACTTTCTAATCGTACCCATGGTTCAGGCACTTGTTTGAAATATGGCTCTTTGAAAAGATGGACTATTTTAAAGTGTGTGTTCATGCAAAATAAATTATGAATTCCTTTAGCCACCTCTTCTCTTTAGAAATAGCACTCATACATATTTTATACATAAATTGACAAGGATGGCAGAGACCTCATCTTCCCTGTAGCAATTTGAGCCAGACTGATGGAGGATTTATTGCTTAATTATACTTGTCAGCCTGACATAAAAGTCATTAGTTCTGGAAAAACATGTTTGTCATACTGGGATTATCGCTAATTAATACAGTCAATATCGAACATATATTTAAAGCCAAACAGAGTTGTAATCTCCAAAGCATATGTTCTGGACGACAGTGAACTGATGGTAAACCCCCTCAGGTGGTGAAGTGGTGCTCTAAGAACAGGTTTGCATTTGAGAAGAGGAAATGTCATGTTGTGCCTCATTCCCTCGGCTTTGAATACAGTGAAATCCGTGCTCCTGGCGCTGACACCCACTGCTGATGAATGATCAAGGTAACTAAAGAGGTCACGGAATGTGACTGTTGTTGGTGAGTGACTGTATTCAAACCTGGGGTCCAGCATGTGGTTTTCCCAGTATCAGAATCCACTGACCAAGTTGATCACTTCAGTGCCCACACATGGTCTTACTCCCTTTTCCTGAATCACCCATGAACTTGGAAGTCAGCAGGATACACGAGGCAGTCCAATGAGGCAATCCCCTAGCGGGAATGGCTGCTTCTGCCCAGTGTCCAGGCGCGTGCTGGTTTATCGATGGTCATTGCCGTGAGGTGATGCAATGCTGCTGACCTGCCAGGGCAGTGGTCATGCGCCCTGCCACACTGGCCCAGCATCCTTGTGGACACGCTGCTCTGGACGGCAAAATCATTCTGCTGTTTCCAAGCCTCTGCACAGTTCACAGCAAACCCATTCATAGGCTCCTACGTGGGTCTGTCTCTGACATAAACGTAGATATCGGAAGTTGGCTTGGGCAGAAAAGGTTCAGTTCATTGGTGCTGTGCAGCACTAGCCCAAAACAGTTTCCATTATTTTTTTCCGTATCAGTTAAGAAGTTTGCAGCGATCCACCCTGTCCTAGAATACTTGTGTTCAGTAACCAGAACAGTTGTGAGAGGTCAGGGTTGTTATTTATCTGTTTTATCAGGTCCTCTGTGCAGTAATCCTCTTGTATAGCTCTTTATTTAAATCACAGGACGGACTGAAATATTAACTGACAAATTAGAGCTAACAGTTAAAGTGGCACAAAATAGACTTGCTGTAAACATCCGGAATAATTGGCCAGGGAGCACGTACTTTACTTTGCCTCAGTAAAGAGTGCTGAGTTGTGGACATCATTTGGAAGGCTGTTGGAAACACAGGCTTACAGGTTTCTTGGTGGAACCCAGAAGACAAAGGCATTACTGGCTTCCCAGGTAGGGTGTGCAGGATGTTTTCTAGGACTATTCCCTTTGGGTGGGGTGTTAGGTCACTTCCGACTTCTTCCCGAGTTGTTTTGTTGGAAACTGAAGGAGGGGTGCCGTCAACAGCCTCACAGAATACCACCACCTCTGGATACATGATGCAAAGCTCTTCAGAGCAGCTCTGTGAAATGTTGAGATTTATTTGGAAAAGATTCCCTCAGTGTAAGCCACACCAAGTGTCTGGCCCCCTCTTTGGAGAGGCAGACACAACACTAATTACATCTACTCATGGAGGAGACTCGGCAGGGCGCTGCTGTTTCCAAAACCACGGTCATTTGATTTAGTCAGACTCTGTGTGGTTCCAGAATAGGGACTGCTGTCCTGTCATAGTTGGCATCCAGGATGTCTAGACAAGAGAGATAATTAAACTCTTGAGTCATTTGGTTCTAAGACACATCAATAGAAAAATTAGATGTGGACTTGAAGAAGAATAATTTTGTTTCATTTCATTTGAAACTCAGATTCACACACTTACACAAACACGGTATTCCCTTAAGCGAGGTCGACTCTAGTAAGGCTTGCCCTCATTGGTGTGCATGATAGTCGAAGTTTGGTTCCTAGTATCTAACGTAACTAGCTATTTTTCTCTCCTGAATTTCTAGCATCCCTCCTATTCCTGATGCAAACACGTAAGGACTGAAAATTACCCATGTGACGAGCTTGGTAGCTTTGCCTCCTCTGAGAATGCTTTGAATGCCTTACGGATTCCTTTTATGTATTAACCCATAAATATTAATTTTAAATAGTAATATGAGACTTTATTTACATCTCCTCCCACAACTGAAGATTATCACAGTCCAAGTACATATTTGCTCAAGCCACAGACAGCCACCTCTTAGCCTGCATTCAGGAGCAAATGAAAGTGCCATGAGAAACTTAAGCACTTTGTGGAGGCTCTTGGCCACCTGCTCTGGTCACACAGCTAATCCCACACCCTTGGGCAGTGGTAAGGGGAATATGCAGATAACCATAATGTCTTAAGTGATGAGCGACATAAGAGAAAAAATGCTCAGACACCAATAGGCCTTGAAAATTGACTGGTCCAGTTGTCTTTCCCTGTGTGATAGATTTAGTAGCTTAGCTAAAACTATTTGATTTTGTTTATAATTTTGTGAGTCTCTAATTTGGGATGGGCATGCATGGTTCATTTGTCTCTGATCCACATCGTGAATTTTGGGGCATTTGGCACCAGAGAATCCACGCCCACAGTGGCTTCTTCACTCCTCTGTCTGGGGTCTTGGTGCTCTGGGGCCTCCCCTCTCCCCACATGGCATTTTGGGTTACAGGGCCTCTCTTGGTAGTGAAACTTCTTCTGTGGGGACTCGGGACTCTAAAAGCGAGTTCCAGGGTACTAAGGAGAAGCTGTAAGGCTACTTCTGACCCAGCCTTGGAAGTAGTCCCATATGTCACTTCTTGTGCATTCTGTTGGTCAAACAAGTTCCTAAAAGCAACCCAGATTCAATAAAGACAGATTAGATGATACATGAGAGATGCATTAGAGATAGTCCTCTCCAGAGCAGAAAGCTCTAGTCTGTTAGAAGAGCTGGTCGTAAAACTCCTTTTGGGAATAAATCAGTTTTGCCCAATAACTGTTTTGTATTTGAGGAGAAAGCCTGAAATGTAACACATTGTTTGTTCTACTTGTATTTGATTTTTGTCTCAATGCTGTGAAACCAGTGCTCCTGGCTTTAATCCTGGTGATAATGCCAACTGTGTATGGACAACAGTGACAAGTGAGGGTTGTTTTAAGTGGGGGTGGGGGGGCTGGGAATATGATGGTGCCCCTGACCGAAAGGGGAAACCCAGGAAGAGAAAAAATTAGGGCCAAAGAGTAGAGTGATGCCTTAGACCACAAGTAACCAAATGCCCTACTAAAAGCAGCCTTAAAACCCCTCATTTTTCTCTTAGAAGTTGTCTGGAGCAGGTAGTGGCAGATGTGGTTCAACTCACAGATGTCAGGGCTTGGCCCACCTCTTTGAGAGGCTCTGGACCTTCCTTTCATGGTGCTAGACAGCCCCCTCCACTCCAAACCTCACAGTACTCTTGTAGTAACAGAGAAAGGAAAGAAATCTCTCCTGACGGCTCCCCTCCCAAAGAGCCCCACACCAGATTTCTCCTAAGTCCCACTGTCAGTGTTGGCTCAGATCTACATGTGCTAGCCACAGAGCCTGGGAGAGTGGGTATGGGCACTTTCAGGCTTGTTCACAGGAAGCCAGCTCAGCTAGTCGGGAGAAAGGCATTAGGCAGGTAACCGACGATGTCTGTCACAGTGATGAATTCCATTTTCTCTCCCTACACAGTTGATAAAGGCTCACTTAGCAGCCTTATAGAGCTTGAATTAGGTAGGCTTAATCATAACTGTAATAAATTAGTATTTTCTAGAAGCCAGTTAGTTTCTCAGTGGACTTTTCCCTTCTGCTCTGTGATTGAGAGCTGATCCCACTGCTTCGTAACAAATAAAAGATTTGAGTGTTTTCCTCTTTAACTATGTGAATGAAGCCTCTGTGGCTGCCATAAAGACATGTATCCATCCTATCAGACGTCTGCAGGATTACCTTTCCAGTATCATTACATATTTGATATCTGCATATGCGCTCTTAGATAGGTACCTGCTGCCTTCTAGGAGCCAGCAAATTCTATAGGTGTTATGAGCCATGTTTGTTTTAGAGTCTGGGAGCTCAGAAAACTCCCTGACATTTCATCTGCATTGGACCAGGACCACCAATGCTTGCTCCCCTGAGAGGCAGAGGCGGGCTGAGTGGAACAGAACCTGTGACAATAAAGCTAAGAAAGGAAGAAAGGGGCCAAGCTTGGGCAACTGGGATTGCAGGTGGTGCAATGTATATACTTGTACGTTACATCGAGAATATCTGCGAAGATCGACTGCCTATGCTGGAATCCTCTTATTCTGTGGATCTGTAATTGTAATTGTCTAATCTGTAATTGCCCAACTGTGGTATTTTTCACTCGATAAAAATCACATGCCATAAATTTAAGCCGAGGTGTCACGGTGGGCACCTTGGTGAATAAAAAGCGGGGGGGGAGGGCGGGGTGGAGAGACCTGAAGAAGGAAGCTCTAAATTTCACCTTCTGTCTGTAGCAGTTCATTCAGTCCTCAGACATAGGCTGAGTGACTACCTGGAAAACAGATAAAGCTACTCACAGCGCTGAGAGAGAGTCAGCATTCCGGCCCCTCCGCTCCCCATAGTAGAAAAGCACAGAGGGGAGAGCAGGATCCTCCAAGCAAGCTAGTTGGGCTGGTTTTCCTTACAATTGTAAAGTACCTAGTTTCCGAGTTTGAGTTGGTGTAATAAAGATTATATTATGTTACAGTAATTGTGTTTGAGCTATATTACAGTGAGTGCCAGGAGGAGGCCTTACCTGCCTTTCTGTATGATATTTCAGAAATAGATTTCAAAGTAATTTGTTACCTTGGGGAAATTCGTATTTCCAAAATACCTGCAATGATTGACGCAAGTCAGTGCATCTGTAATTTACTAGACGCTGAGTTTCCAAAAGTCCTATTTTAAATGTTAGAAGTATTGTTGAAAAATTGGTACTTCTAACAAGAGAAGAGGGTAATAATGCATTAGATACTTGCCAGAAAGAAAGCAAAAATGGACTTCAAGCTTCAACTCTATTCTGATCCCCCCTACCCTGCCCCACCGCCACTAACGGAATCTAGCCCCACTCTTGGCTTCAGTATGCACACAAGATCATTCTGAGCCCAATTTGTGTCATCAAGGGCAGTCTGCATCTCTCCATTTGTTTCTGAGGATGCCATCGGTACCCTCAGGGGGCCTGGTGTGGACTGCCACCTTTTGCTCCAAATCGCAGTCCTGGCTTACCTCCCGGTCTTCTGAGGGCCAGCTATGCTTCTCCTCCCAATGGGTGCAGCCTGACACGCCGCCAGCACTCAGGACTCTGTCCAGGGAGGGCTGCTCTCCTGGCTTCAACAGAGGGAAATCACTGCGAGAACTGGAAGCAACGGAGAGGTGGCTGTCAGTCCAATTCTGAAGCTCCTCGGCCATCTCTGCCCCCAGGGGAGTCTGTCACCTGCTGGTCCAGAGCCAGTCCCTACTTTGTGGGATTCATTTCTCCCTGCAGAATCTCTTTTCCCCCACTTCTCCATCTTCGCTACAGCCAGAAGCTTCTGAACATAGCCTGCCTATGATATTTTCTTAATCAAAAAGTCTCAGAAAAAGCATTTCCCTAACCCAAGAGCGTTCACCTTTCCTAACCCTGGTCATTCACATTGAGCCACATAAAAGGCAGGCAGAAGGGCGCCTGGGTGGCTCAGTGGGTTAAGCTGCTGCCTTCGGCTCAGGTCATGATCTCAGGGTCCTGGGATCAAGTCCCACATCGGGCTCTCTGCTCGGCAGGGAGCCTGCTTCCCTCCCTCTCTCTCTGCCTTCCTCTCTGTCTACTTGTGATCTCTCTCTGTCAAATAAATAAAATCTTTAAAAAAAAAAAAAAAGGCAGGCAGAAGACTGAAGTTGTTCATTTTAAGTGGGCTCACCATTCAAGGTGTCCTGGGTCAGGCATTCAAGGCTTCAGAGTCCCTGTGCTTCCTTCCCTGTTGGGGTTGGCCAGACGGGCGGTCAGCCTGGGTTGTGTACTCCCCTGTACCATGAACAGTTCCTGGGTAGGACTTCCGTATCGGTAGCCTCTTCCATGTGATATGCGGGCTTATATTAACCTGGGTCACAAGAATAGTTTGAGTAGAATCTGTCAAAAGGATTGGGCCCACCAACAACATAGGGCCTGTAGAATGGCTATTTCCAGCCTTTCTGGGAGGAGGATAGAAGTGTCTGTGGGTTCCCATGCCCAGGGCTGTGCTGGATTATGGGATGAGCACAACGCATCCTCCCTGGGCATCAGCTTCCCAGCAAGTTTGGAAATATTAAAACCAATCAGCATATTATGGAAGGGAATATAAAAATTTACAATAATTTTCAAGTAAAATGTTGTAAGAGGAGAAACTTCACTACAGAGTGCTTTCCCAGATGTCTCCAAGGTTCAGGTGACTTTCTTCCAGTTTAAGGCAACTTTGATGGAAGTTTGAGAAACACTATACTTAAGAAGGTACGATCATACAAAAATTTATGGCATTTTAAATGGAGTTGTTATGGCACTTGTGAACTCCTGATTTGCTGGTATTTCTTATTTAATGCAAAGTATATGCCATAAAACTTTTGTTTCGAGTTGAGATATTTGTAAATTTAATACTTTTAAATGCAATAGGCACTTTTTTTTTTTTTAAGATTTTATTTATTTATTTGAGAGAAGAGGAAGCAGGCTCCCTGCCGAACAGGGTCCTGGGCCTGGGATCATGACCTGAGCCGAAGGCAGAGACTTTAACCCACTGAGCCACCCAGGCGCCCCCAACAGGCACCTTTTTAAGGAAACCTAAAATTAGTTTATAAATGATCACCCCCTGATTGTTAGTTTTAGAAGTTTGAGTTTAATAAAATTGTTTTTTTAAGTTTTATTTATTTCACCTAACTATAATATAAACATCCATTTATCTTGAAAATAGCTATTAGTTTGGCTTTCAAAAAATGTCACTTATATCAAGGCCATTAGATTTATCTGACTCAGACCAATGAAAATTTAAGACTATTTTTGTTACTGGAGTTGAGTAGTCTAAGAAGTCTTTTTTAGATTTCTGGCCATATTAAATATTTAGGTTATTTCCAATACTTGTATTGTCTTAATGAAGCACGTAGTACAAAACAGTTCAGTCACGAAGCTCCTCAGGGCAGATGATTAAATAACCATGAGATTAACCAGGCTAACTTCAAAGTTGATTTGGAATGTTGTACTACTTTTTGCTTTAAGCAATTATGTTAGTCAAATATAAATGTTCAGAGTACAATTTCATTAACATGCTTTATATGTCCAGCTACTTCCAAATGCTTTCTTAGTCCTCATACAGTGTCATTATTCAATAAATGTTTAATAGAAAGGCTCATTAAAATTTTATTTATTATACTTAATGTAAAAGCATAGAAATGAAGATAAATTAGGTTGACGTGGAATGGATAAAATGTAATTGAAATAATTTGGAGTACAATTTAAATAAACTTCTTCGTTAATTTGGAAGTATTAAAAGAGTGTGACCACAGCTTAAGATGTGTTCAAATATATCATTATGGAGAAAATAGGAATATTGTCTTACTGGTTTTTAGGTTCTTTGAAAAAGGCTATTAGCTCGACTCTAAAAATAGAAAAGATAAAATTAACTTAGCTTCCTTATTTATTAAATTAGTAAATGTCTGGGTTAAGCAACTACTTATGCTCTGTTCTCCATCTTACGTAAATCTTGTATGATTATCACTGGCTAGAATAATGTATAGAAATCCTTACAGAACACTTTTATTTTTTCAATGACTTTTTTTTTTTTTGCTAGATTACAATCTCTATTGCATGGGGAAAATATAACAAAATGTCATTGACTTAACTGCTGTAGTGTTGAAATAAATTTTAAATTTTTAAATAAACACTATTAATCTAAAAATTCAATCAGTGAGTTAAGGCAATATGGAGAAACTGTATGTTTTTCCAGAAATATGATTAAATCAAATCTTGCAAACTAGTAAATTAACTTTGATTTGACTTAAATATTGCTCATACTAAAAGTGTTGAGTAAAATCAGAGTTGTGACTGTTAGTTTCTCTATAATTCAGGGCACAGCACAGGGATAGGTTCCGACTTTTTTTTTTTTTTTTCAAGATTTATTTATTTATTTAGAGAAAGAGAGGGTGAGCAGGGGAGGGGCAGAAGGAGAAGAAGAAAGAATCCTCACGATCCTAAAATCATGACCTGAGCTGGAAATCAAGAGTCTGACACTTGACTGAGCCACCCAGGCTCCCCAGGGACAGGCTCTGACTTAAAAAAAAAAAAAAAAAAAAAAAAGGTTGGCTTGTACTGGTTTTGCTGGAGGAGTGATATTTGTTAACTACGAGCAGAATTGCAGTTAAGTGGCTGAAATGAGATTTTATTGAATTTTTGTATGTGTTTATTTCATTATTAGGCTATCAGCTGCAAAGGCCAACACAGTATATCGTACACTCTGTCAAGGAATCAGACTGTGGTGGTGGAGTACACGCATGATAAAGATACGGATATGTTTCAGGTAACATCTTTATTTTTCTTTCAGATGCGGTGTCATTAACATGACGTCAGTTTCAGGGGTATCATGTAACGGTTCCATACTTGTGCCTATGGCAAAGTAATCACCACAGAAGGCCAGTTAACAGTTGCCACCACATGGAGTTAGACAGCTTTTCTCCGGGAATGAGAACTTTTAAGAGCCATGCTCCTAGCTCCTTTGACCTACACGGTGCACTAGTAAATACTACTTTACCATAGGTGCCCTGCTGTCCGTGATGTCCCCATGACACACTTCTCTTTTCCTCATGGAAATTCTTGCACACTCTCCTTCAGTTCTGCATTTCAATATGTCATCAGAACTAGCACAGTAGTGTTTGGTGATGTACAAGGAGAAAGCAGAGAGGATAATATAAAATCTAATTCCTATGTGGCTTTTGGAAGACTAAGGGGAAAAAAAACTTGATTCTAAAACTGCAGACAGAAATGATAAAAGCTACATTCTTAGGTCTCACTGCAGTAAAAATACCCATTAATAACAATCATAAAAATTTTAAAAACCAACCACTTTGAAAAGCCAACATGTTGAAAAACCTCCTAAATAACACTTGAATCAGAAATGCAGACATCAGTACTGCAATTATTAGGTCTTTTAAAAAATTACTGTGGGAACATTATGTAGCAAAACTCATGAGATGTGACTGACCACATACTCAGAAGAAAATGTAAAAAAAATCTGAAGTGCTTCCATTATAGAAGGAAGGAGGGAACAAGGAACTAAACATTGGTCTCCAAGAGTTCTCTAAAAAATGATAGTAAAAAAATACAGAACAGGCTCATGACTAGCTTTAATGGTATATAATAAAAAGTCCAAAAATACATCAAAAGAAAACAGAAGGAAATAATAATAGAAAAAAATTCATCAGTTTAAGAAGAGAATTAATAATATATCTAAGATTTGGTATGTTAAAACTACTTAAAAAATTAAGGCTAATGAGGAAAAAAGCAAACTCAAATGGGGAACCATGAGGCTTTGCATTTCTATATGGAATGTTAAATTATTAAATGAATGATATTGAAACAGGTGTCAGAACAGTATTCCAGATAATATCAAAAAGGGGAAATAAGGAACCCTGAAAAATAAGAAAATATCCTCAATCTGGCTTATAAAAAGAGAAATGTGAATTCAAATCACACAGAGATTTTAATTTCCACTTATTAGATAGGGAAAAATCTACACAATTTTGTCAGAAATGTGAGGAAACCCTCTCCTAGTCCTTTAAACTGGTATGACCTCAGTGGGGCGGTGATGTGGAAATGCTTGTGAAAAATGTAAAATGCTTACACTCTTTGACTCAGCCCTTCTTTCTAAAATTCTTCTCTTTCTAGAGATTGACCCCAGAGATACCCCTATATACATGCAGAATGACATTTTTACCAAGTCATTGCTCAAAGCAAGGTTTAATAGCAAAAGATTACTAATTGAATTTAAATAAAAATTAAAATACTAGCGTAAGACCATAAGCAACATATGTGTCGTTCTGTAGGGGCCCCGCTCGGTAATTGCAGGTACAGCCATATCGTGGAAGGAGGCCTCCCAAGTCTATAAAACAGAATAAGAAAAAGCTTTATGTATGGACATGGGAAGAGCTCCATTTAATGAGTTTTTATTTTTTTATTTTATTTTCTTTATTTAATGAGTTAAATATTAATGTGATTATATTGAGCCATTGATAATATATTCAATTAAGATTACTTAATCTTCAGTGTTAATAAATTTAAGTTATTAAATATATTAAATATTAAATAGTATATTAATAATTAAATATTAGCATAGTTAAATGATTTAAATAATGCACGTATGTATTAAAAAGCTCCAAGAGGATGAATAAGACCTTATTATTAAACCAGTTCCCTTTGTGGGGAGAGGGATCAGGCAGGTGGTACACAGGGAGGTATTTCATACCTGATTTTTGAACTGTGTGAATATGTTAGTTTTTTCTTTTTTTTTTTTAAGATTTTATTTGTTTATTTGACAGAGAGATCACAAGTAGGCAGAGAGGCAAGCAGAGAGAGAGGAGGAATCAGCTCCCTGCCGAGCAGAGAGCCCAACCCAGGACCCTGAGATCATGACCTAAGCCAGAGGAGAGGCTTTCACGCACTGAGCCACACAGGCACCCCTGTGTTAGCTATTTTTTAAAAAGCTAAACGGGCACCTGGGTGGCTCAGTGGTTTAAACATCTGCCTTTGGCTCAGGTCATGATTAGGTCCTGGGGTCAGGACCTGCGTCAGGCTCCCTGCTCAGCGAGGAGCCTGCTTCTCCCTCTTCCTCTGCCCCTCTCCCATGTGAGCACACACTCTTCTTTCTCTCAAATAAATAAATAAAATCTTCTTTAAAAAATTAAAAACAAATAGTAAATTTAAACAGTCCTAGACTCGTAGTCATAGATGTAGACAATTATTTAAGTGCCTCAAAAGTAAGATTTATCCTATTTAGACAAAATATTAACAGTGGTTTTACTCCTCATGCAATTCCATTTTATAATATTCTAAATATTTTTTCTTCTCATTCTACCAGAGAAAATCCCTTCCAAAATATGTATATGCATACGCTTCCCTGCTGATAATTTTACGGGACTTCAAAATAATTTTTTAGTTAACTTTCCAAAATTATTAATCTTCTACTTAACAAGATTTCTTTTACGTAGAAAGTTTTCTTGACACACGTTTTACCCTAGAGAGCAGAGTCTCAACACTGAAAAAAGCACATCAAGAACATTTTTACAGTTGTCGTGATACATTTTTTTACCACTTTAAAATCAACACGTCACCGCGGAGGCCCCTGCAATTTCATCACTGTTCTGTGGTGACTTGTGACAGAGATCGCGTACTCTTCACCGTGGTACACATTTCACTCCCATGGCTCACTTTCTTCCTTCTCACCTCCGCAAGTGCAGAATGAATGAAAGATTCATGAGAATCTTAACATGAGATCCATCCTCTTGACAAATTAAACACAAAATGCGGTATTTGTACCATAGGCACAGCACTAGACAGCGCATCTTTGGAACTTCATCTTGCGGAACTGAAACTTTGGACCTGTTGAACAATGGTTCCCACTTCCCTCCACCCCCCAGCCCCTGGCAACCGCCATGCTCACTTTCCATTTGACTGCTTTAGGTACCTCCTGTAATTGGAATCCTGCAGCACTGTAATGTCCTCTGGGTTCATCCACACTGTTGCTTGTGGCAGGATTTCCTTGTTTTGAAGGCTGAATAGTATCCTACTGGATGTTTTACCACATTTTCTTTATCTACTCACCCACTGGTGGACATTTAGGTTGTTTCTATACCTTGGCTATTGTAAATAACGCTACAGTGAACGTGGGGAGCAGATCTCTCTTTGAGAGCTGATCTCTCTTTGAGAGCCTAATTTCAGCGTTTACTTTGATAAATACCCAGGAACAGGATTCCTGAGTCACATGGCAGTTTGATTTTTAATTTTTTAAGGAACCTCCATACTGTTATAAACTTCTAAATGCTTTTTAGCACACTTTCCATTTCATTATATAGATGATTATGTGAAAGGCCCAATATTTAATAAAAGTAATTTTTTATTACTTCATCAAAAGCATACTTAAGTGAAACTAGCATTATTTTTAACTACAAGTGCATGCCAATAAAGAATACAGAGGCCATTAATACAGTTTGGTGCCACTGGTTTGATTGCCATGAAAGCACTTGATCGCCTTAGCGCCATTAGGATAAATGTTAGCACGGTGGAAAAGGCCAACAGCATGTTTGTATTATTATGAAAGCAATTTTGGCTTCATGGACCTGGTCCTTAGAAAAGGTCTCAGGGACCCTGGGAGGTTCATAGACTGTGCTGAGAAATGCCAAACTACACTATACTATCCACTTACCTTCCATAGCTGGGAAATCTGGGTCTTTGAAAGGAAAGGTGACTAGTACTAAGGGCAGAGAAGGTGTTAGTGGCAGCTGTAAGATTTATGTCTGCTGAGTTCTACATTCCTACATAGTACCAGGTCGACCTCTTTAAATAAAGCATGGTAATTCAACAAGGATTTATTGATTTGCTAAGGAAACAGAACACATTTGTCATTTTTACTAAAATAATCTGATTCCACTTGCAAAATAACTAGACATATTGGAGGATTAATATCAGATCACTCTAAGCAGAGTAGAATTAAGTAACTCTTAGAAGATCCTGAAAAATCAAGCTTGTTTTAATTTTTTCTTCCTTTTACACATTTTTGTGTCCCCAGCCTATCATTGAGAAAGGTTTCTGAGCAAAAAACACTGTACTATTCCTATTTCTCAAGCATGGACCTTGGTGTTGAGGGCTGTTCATTATAGCCATTATTCTTTAAAATGATTTCTAGGCTAATTGAGCATTTAAAAGCAGAACATCAGACCAAACCAGAGAAGGGCCTTGTGCTGCCTTTCCCACGATGGAAACAGAGAGTAGGCTCAGAGCTCAGAAATATTATTGCCTGGGGAAAAAAGTATCAGTTTGATCGGAATTTAAGAGATGGGTTAAGTGTGAGAAAGTCTGAGTTGGTATAGCAACAATTTCATAGTAGTTATTTTCTAGAATGGGTGTAAATAAAGGACAGAAAAAAAAGAGTGTAGCTTTTGAGAGAGCAAAATATTAAAAATTGTCACAGGAAGTGACGAAATGTTTTACAAGGCCCCTAAAGGGAGGTGTGATGCCAAATCCATCCTGTTCCTTGGGGTAAGGAAACCAAAGGCCTTGAACATTGCTCAGTTTCATAGTCTCTGATCCTGGGTGTTGCTGGACCTTACAGTTTTGGTTTTGTTTGTTTGGTTTTTAATTTAGGTGTTTTACACACTTTTAGATGGTAACATCTTGTTAACACCCACCTAGGTGAGAAAAATGTGACAGTTATTTCTTGAAACATGATACCTGCCTCTCTCTCAGGGTTCAGGGTCACTGTCCTAATCATCCATGCGTCAGTTTCATTTCTCGAGCACCTGCTGTGTATCAGATACTCATCTAGTTACTGGAGGGAAGCAGCCCAGGCTCCCCTCTCGTGGAGCCTGCATTCTAGAGGAGGGAAACAGACCACAAACGAAGCAGCAGCAGGAGCAAGTGCCATGGCCCCCAGGAAGGAGCAGGGTGAAGGAGGAGGTCAGTAAAATGAAATGAGCTTAGAGAGGTGGGGCCCTTAGGCCAAGCAATAAAATTGGAGGATTAAGCAAGGGAGAGGTATAATCTGATTTACATTTCTGAGAGATACCTTCAAGTACTGTCTAGACAAGAATGGAAATGTCACATGTGAAAACAGGGAGACCAGTTTGGAGATGAGGGTAATGCAGTCCGAGGAGGAGCTCCCGGCAGCAGGAACTAAGGTGGGGAGAAATGGAAGGATGGAAACCGTGTTTGGAGGGAGCGTTGACAGGCAGGGTTAAATGTGGGTGTGGAGGAAAATAAAGGATCAAGGCTAATTCTTTGGTATTGATTTTTAGTTTGAGTAGATCGGATGCCAGTCGTTGACCTGGGGAATCTAGGGGTTGAAGGAGGAATCCAGGTTCTGTTTAGAACATGTTACATTTTGAGATGCTAATTAGACCCCCAAGTGGAGACTGAAGTTCTGGGTAGAGATCAGGGCTTTTTGGCTAATAATGGAATTTGATGGTATTACATAGGAAGAGAACAGAAAGTGCAGGGAAGGGATCTATTTGCCAACTAGCCTGTAAGAGTTTCATTATTCTAATACCAGGTACAGATATGCCAGGATACCAGTTATGTGCCCTGGAAACCTGTGCAAGAGTGCTGTCAGTGGGGGTAGAAACACCCCATGGGGCAGCTGAGGAGATAAGTGAAGGGCATGAGTAAGGAAATGGGAGGGTAGTAACTAGTGACAGATTTTTCAAGAAGTATTGCCACCAAGTGAATCAGAGAAATGGGCCTGTAGCTTGAGGATGTTTGCAAGTGAAGGAATGTGTTTTTTAAGGTGAGAGACTAGTCTAGAACAATGCTGTTCAGAGTATCCTCAACTGAGCGGCCAAGTGTCTGCTAATAGCACAGAGTGAGCTGGGTGGGAAATGGCGAGGAGGAGTTTGGAAACGTACAACACTTTTTATATTACCTGAAACCTCCAAGCAGGTGATCATTTTTCTGATACTCATTTTGATTGTACTTTTAAAATGAATCAGTGACAGGCTGAAATTTAAAAAACAAATTGGTCCTTTAAAACACCACCCCCCCACCCCCACAGAGTCACAGAGTTTGAGAAGCTCTAGAATGTGTTTGATAGCTGATGATAAGATCTAGTAGTAGAGAGAGAGAAGTGGATGATTCAGGAGAGAGAAGGGATAGTGTCAGGAGCAGAATCCTTGGGAAGGGAAGAATACTGAGACCCCAGGCATCAGTAGAAAGATTGGTCTTGGGTAGGAGCAGTGATATTTCTTCCTTGTCATTGGAAGGAAGTTAGGAAATAAGGTTACAGACACAGGGGTAGGAGTACCATTGGTCCAGGAAAGGTGAGGGAGGCCCTTTCAGGTGTTTCTGTGCCATCTTACCTGCACTGAATTGGACTGACAACCAGACAAACCCAAACTTTTCTTACATATGTGTGTGGTGTCAGTAAAATCCTCCCTCAGGCTACTATATGAGAATCAGCACTGAATGATCACCAGACAGAATTCAGAACCATCTTTCTTTGTCTACATGACCACCCTTAAGATGATGTAGAGTTGATCCAGTACCCAAAAGGATGGGTTCCAAGTTTTGCACATCGGGTGAACTTTCAGTAGGAAAATAGCTTACTTTTTTTTTTTTTTTTCTGGCAAAAAGAACATGAGGCTTGTATCCAAAAGTATAAAATTATACTGGTGGCACACCACAGGTTAGATTTAAGGGGAAGTGAATTGATAAACAAATCGAACATGACCAATCAGATAAGTATCATGACTTGCAATAATCGATCCTAGCAGTATGTTCCGGTTGGACTAAAATGTCATGCGTTATAGCCCATTTCCGTTAACTCATCAAGACATTCATTTAATACACTGGGATGAAAACAACATGGCCTTTCCCGAAGAGAGTAATCTTTGTAGACCGTAACAGTTGTGTGACATTCTACTCGAGCATGGTCTTAGCTTTGCGCTTCTAACAGAGCTTAAAGAGACTTTGTCTTCTTTTGTGGAGGTGACAGAAGGTAGTCAGGGACTTTGTCTTTGTGAGAGTGCTAGGCAATTGTAGAACTTTCCACATTTCACTCCTAAGCTTAGCGGTTCAGGACAAGTTGATTCCTGAGTTCAGAGAAGCCTTTATGGTATTTTTTTTTCTGTATTTGTGAAATATTTTACATTAAGTATTTGTTACTTTCTAGTTTAAAAAATCTCTTTAAAGTGAAATAACTCAAAGAAAAATACTGTGTATCACTTATATATGGAATCTAAACAAAGTCAAAACTGTAGAAGAAGAGACTAGCATGGGAGTTAGCAGGGGCTGAGGGGATGGGGAAGATAGAGAAGTGTTGGTCACAGAGTACAAACTTCCTGCTGTAAGATGAATAGGTTCTGGGGATCTAATGTACAGCATGGTGATTATAGTTAATAATACTGTATTGTACACCTCAAAGTAGCTAAGAGAATAGCTTAAAAAAAAAAAAAAAACCAGACTGAATCAGAGCTTCTGAGTCACATATCCAGCTTTTCAATGAATCTAGCCAAGGGAAGATCCAACCTTAGAAAGATGATTTGTATAAGATTTATAATGTTTTTTAATTTAGATTTTATGTTGCGTTTTTTAACAAGTTCTATGTTTTCTAAACCTGAAACACATACATTCAGGCAATGTGCATCTTTTCACATCGATGAGTTTCAGTGAATCCAGAAGTCTACTTTATTCCAGGCACATTTCATTAGGACAAAAAATTAAGAGTTTAAAAAAAAAAGAGAGAAGAGATGTCTGTTGTCTGTTGGCTTAATAGAGATAATCTGTGCATGAAAATGTGTGAGTTTACAAAAGAAAGTTAATAATTTTCTGGAAAGGAAATATTTTGACCTAAATGATGCAAGATAATATATATTTTTTCACTCTTACCTCTTTGGATGAAAAATATATTACATCTTATATTTTAGATAGAATTTTGTGATCAGGATTAAGATACCTGAGAAATTGACTTTTGGGGGTCTTTGCATACACGTCTGTCTGGGGGCTCCCTGTGTCCCTCCCCTAATCAGCTTCTGAATCAAAGTCACTAGTGTTAGGAAAGAACAGTGATGTCCTATTTAGTGAGAAATGATTTATTTACATATAAATGATTTTAATTTGAAACGTTTCAATGGTATATAAATAATACGTATCATTGTTTTCTGGTGAGAGATTCATAGAAAACATTACAAAATGTTTTGATATTTTATCTTGAGGATTTTGCATTTGTAAACAAATACTTTTCCTAGTTCACAGGACAGAGCAGTACCCATCTTATTGGTATTTATTAAGTATGAACACCTTTTTTTTTAAGAACTTTAAGCTCTTCCAAATGAAATATATTCTTTCTGGAAGCATTTAATCTTACCAAAGAAGTAAGTCAACATAATATTATTGGCAGGTTTTTAGACTTTCCCAAAAGAGATTTTTTTTTTTTTCAATCCAAAATTGAAATGTTAAGACCAGATTTTTGAACCTTTCATCTGACTGCATCCCAAACTTTGGGCTAACTTGTATTTCCCTTTACATCATTTTCGTTTACACTTTATAATGGCAACAGGAATTTGATCTGTGTCTGGGTCAGGGCTGTTCTTTGCTCTATGCCATGAGTCACTGGTAGATGTACTTAGTGTGGAAAACCAGTCCCTGCTGCTGGGCAAGAATTCCTTTGTTTGTTGGCTTTCTTTAAAATCTTGGTTTTTTTCCATCTGGAAATAGGGGGGGCAGGGTGAGTGGGGTAGAGAGTAATTTGCTGTGTTAAAGTAATGTTTTCACCTAATCTAAGAGATTACAATCTGTTGGGGGGTAGGAGGAAGCAAGATGTAATGTTTTTCTCCAGAATAAAAAATTTAGCTCTTCTCTTAATATTTAAACTCTAATGATTGGTTACTCTAATATCTCCCTTAAACAAGAAAAGGAACAGAACTGATTTTTTTTTCATTAAATTCTTACCCTCAGAGCAGAAATAATAAATGTTAAAGGGATCCTGAACACTCATTCCATGTGAACCAAATATGGTGACATATTTTTCAGACGAGTCATGAGTACATTTGATTTATTTAGGTGGGCAGATCAACAGAAAGCCCTATCGACTTCGTTGTTACAGACACAATTTCTGGCAGTCAGAACAACGATGAGGCCCAGATTACACAAAGTACCATATCCCGGTTTGCCTGCAGGATTGTCTGCGACAGGAATGAACCTTACACCGCACGGATATTTGCAGCCGGATTTGACTCTTCCAAAAACATATTTCTTGGAGTAAGTACTATTACTGAAGACACTGTTTCAAGAAAAACACCCATTATCATCAGATATAACATTTAATTGTAGCCAAAGATTTGCTTTCCACGATGCCTCTACTTAGATTTGGAGATTTTAATTTTCAGATGTAGAGCCTGAAAGGTTGTTATTAAGAATCTAAATATAACTAAGTCATTACCTGATTCTTGTTACATTTGCTGTATTAAGTGCATGTACAATAATTGCTTCTTTTAAATGTATATGAATATATTTATAGTAGATTTAAGGGGTTTATTTCAGTGGGAGAAAATAAATGGTCAAATCTACATAGAGTTCAAAGGAAAAGGTGACATTCTTTCATTCAGAAAATTTTCACTGGGCTGTGTCCCACATCAGGTGTCATAGATGTGATAGCACAGAGAACAAAACAGATTAAAAACTTCTGACTCCATGAGGCTTCCGAGTAAATGAAACCCAGAAGTTTTAGTCAATATACAATTGTAATATAGTTCTTCTTCTTTTTTTTTTAATCAGTATGTTTTTGCAGGGGAAAAAAAAAAAAGAACATTCAAAATGGCCTTTAAAAAATGGCCTAAACAGGGGCATCTGGGTGGCTCAATCAGTTAAGCATCTGCCTTCCACTCAGGTCATTCTCCGAGGTTCATGGAATCGAGTCCCACAACGGGCTCCTTGCTCAAGCAGGAAGTCTGCTTTCCCCTCTGCCCCTTTATCTCTGCTTTTACACACTCTCTCTCTCTCTCTCTCAAATAAATAAATAAAAATTTTTTTAATGGCCGAAACAATAACAAGAATGTATTATTTCTGTAACAAGAAGCACCAAGGAAGACAGGCCCAGGCCTGGGTAATTCAATGGTTCTGTGACATCCAGGGAAGCAAGTTTGTTCTATCTTACCCCCATGTCCCTAGGCAGATCTGCTTCCTCAAACTGCCTTAGGGATGAGAGATGGCTCCCACACTTCATACACCCCTGCCACATGGCGACTTCCAGCTGAAGAAGAGGCGGCAGAGGCACTGTTTCTTCCTTATCTCTTTATATTGGTGGGGTTTTTTTAAGATTTTATTTATTTATTTGACAGAGAGGGAGAGAGAGAGCACAAATGGGGAGGGGCAGAGGGAGAAGCAGGCTCCCCACTAAACAGGAAACCTGACCAAGGGCTTGATCCCAAGACCCCAGGATCATGACCTGAACCAAAGGCAGATGCTTAACAGACTGAGCCACCCTTTTTTTTTTTTAATTTACTTTTCATAATTGAATAAATTTGACATGTAGCATTCCATGTCAAATTTGTTCAATTTTATACTTACTTGTGTAAGTATAAGGTGTACAGCCATGTTACCATGATGTACTTATGTGTTGTAAAATGATTGCCAGTATTGGATTATTTACCACATTGTACAACTGGAGTACAATAATACGAGCTATATTCATAACACGGTGCATTAGATCTCTGTGGCTGATTCACTGCTCATTACAAGCTTGAACCCTTAAACACCATCAGTCTTACCACTCTCTCCCTGTACACCCCCTCCCCCATCCCATCCCTGATAACTGTCATTTTACTCTGTTTTTCATAGGCTTAACTTTTTAAGATTCCACATACATGTGATATCATTTTTCTCTGACTTGCTTAGCATAATGTGCTTAGCATAATGTGCTCAGGGTCCATCCACGTTGTTGCAAATGGAAGGAGATCCTCCTTTCTTGTGGGTAAATAATATTTACAGTGTCTTTTTTTAATCTGTTCACTCATTGATGGGTATTGGGGTGGCCTTTTATATCTTGGCTATTAAGAATAATGCAATAAACATGGGAGTGCCTGTATCTCCTTGAAATCCTGTCTTCATTTCCTTTGAGTGTGTGCCCTAAAGTGGAAATGCTGGATCACGTGGTAGCTGTTTTTCATTTTTTGGCTATTTGGGGTCTTTCCTGGCTGCACACAAAGTTCAGGATTATTTCTTCTATTTCTGTAGGGAATTCTCTTAATATTTAGATGGAGATTGTGCTGAATCTGTAGATGGGTTTGGGTAGTATGGCCGTTTTAACAATATTCTTCTGATTCAGCTCTCTTCCCATTTGTCTGTGCCTTCAGTTTCTTTCAGCAAAGTCTGTACTTTTCACTGTACAGATCTTTCACGTCCTTGGTGAAATTTATTCGTAAGTATTTTACTGTTCTTGATGGTGTTGTGAGTGGAATAGTTTTCTTTAGGCCTTTTTCAAATGCTTCCTCATTAGTGTAAAAGAATGCAGCTTACTTCTCTATGTTGGTTTTGCGCCCTGCCATTTTCCTGAAAACGTTAATTCCAACAGCTTTTTGACTGAATCTTTGCAATTTTCAATATATAAGATCATATCATTAGCAAACAGTGCTAAGCAATAGTTTTACTTCTTTCTTTCCAATCTGTATGCCATGTATTTATTTATCTTGCCTAATTGCTCTGGCTAGGACATGTAGCACTATATTGAGTAGGAACGGTGAGCGTGGGCATCCTTGTCTTTCTGATCTTAGAGGAAACTTAGCTGCAGGTTTGTCATCTATGAACTTGATTATGTTGAGGTATATTCCTTCTGTAGCCAATCTGTTAATGGTTTTTATTCTGTAAGGATAATGTATTTTGTCAAATGCTCTTTCTGTGGCTATTAAGATGATCATGTGATTATCTTTCATTTTCTTGATATGATGTATTACATTTATTGATTTGCATTTTGAACCCTCCTTGCATCCCAGGGGAAGTCTCACTTGCTCATGGTGTATAATCCTTTTAATGCGTTTTTTAATTTGTTCGTATTTTCTTGAGAAAATTTACATCTACATATATCAGGGATATTGGTCTATAATTTTCTTGTAGTATCTTTATATGGTTTTGGTATCAAAGGAATGAGTTTGGAAATGTTCCTTCCTCCTCAACATTTTGGAAGAGTTTGAGGAGGATTGGTGTTAATTCTTCTTTAAATGTTTGGTAGAATTCTCCAGTTGAAGCCGTCTGGTCCTGGAGTTTCTTGGGATTTCGTTTAAATTACTGATTTGATCTCTTTACTCATTATTGGGCTGTTCAAATTTTCTGACTCTTCCTGATTTAGTCTTGGTAGATGTGTGTTTCTGGGAATGTTTCTTTTCTTCTACATTCTAGCTGTCTTTCATGATTCTGTGTATGTCTATAATACCAGATATAATGTTTCCTCTTTCATATCTAATTTTGGGTCTTCTTTTTTCCTAGTTTAGCTAAAGGTTTGTCAATTTTGTTCATCTTTCTGAAGAACAGTTCTTAGTTTCATTAATCTTTTCTGTTGTTTTTCTGGTGTCTAGTTAATTTATTTCTGCTTCAATCCTTATTTCTGCTAACTTTGGGATTGCTTATTCTTTTTCTAGTTCCTTGAAGTATAAAATTAGGTTAAAATTAGCTTGTTTGAGACTTTTCTGATTTCTTTTGGTTTTTAAGATTTTATTTATTTATTTGACAGAGAGAGCGAGAGAAGGAACACAAACAAGTGGAGTGGGAGAGGGAGAAGCAGGCCTCCCGCTGAGCAGGGAGCCTGACGTGGGGCTCGATCCCAGGACCCTGGGATCATGACCCAAGCCAAAGGCAGACGCCCAACAACTGAGCCACCCAGGCGCCCCTAGACTTTTCTAATTTCTTAATATGCATGTTTATTGCTATAAGATTCTCAGAACTTCTTTTGTTGTATCCCACAATATTTGATGTTGTGTTTTCAATTGTTTCAAGATAATTTTTCCCCTTTTGATTTCTTCTTTGACCCAATGGTTATTTAAAAGGGGGTTGTTTAGTTTTTTTTTTTTTGCAGATCTTCTCACTTCTCTTTGATTGTCACTTTCTAGTTCATACCACTGTGGTCAGGGAAGATAGTTGATATGATTTTAGTCTTCTTAAACTTACTAAATTTGTTTTGTGGCCTATCCTGTCTCTCCTAGAGAATGTTCCAGTGCACTTGAGAAAAATATGTTCTGCTACTGTTGGATAGAATGTTCTGTATAGATCTTTTAAGTCTGCTTATTCTAAAGTGTGGTTCAGTTCCAGTGTTTCCTTGTTGATTTTCTTTCTGAAAAATCTATTCTTTGCTGACAGTGGGGTATTGAAGTCTCCTGCAATTATTATATCGTAGTCCATTTCTCTTTTAGATCGGTTATTATTTGCTTAATATAATTTGGTGCTTGGATGTTGGGCACATATATATATTCACAATCGTATTTTCTTAATATACTGACCCTTTTATGATTATGTAATGACTTTGTCTCTTATTACCCTTTTTGGCTTGAAATCTGTTTTGTCTTATACAAATTTGACTATACCAGCCTTACTTTAGATTCTTTTTGCTCGTAATATCATCTTCTATCCTTTCATTTTGAGCCTATGTGTGTCTTTAAAGCAGAGATGAATCTCCTATAGGACAGCATATAGTTGGGTCTTTTGTTGTTGTTTTTATTTTTAATCCATCCAACCACTCTATGCCTTTTGGTGAGTTCAGTGCATTTGCAGTTGGTGTGATTATTGATATGTAAGGACTCACCACTGTCATTTTCTCTTTTGCCTTCTGGTTATTTTGTCTCTCCATTGTTTCTTTTTTCCTTCCATTTCTACCTGCTTCTGTACATTGGTGGTTTTCCATGGTGCTTTTTGCTTAGTTTTCCCCACTTTTAATGTTTTGTCTCTGCTCTAGATTTTTGCTTTGTAGTTTTCATGAAGTTTACATAAAACAACTCATAGATAAAATAGTCCTTTTTCTGCTGAGAGCAATTTCTCTTCTTTTGCCTATGAAGATTCCTTTTACTCTTTTCCTTTTATGTTTTTGATGTCACAAACTCTTTTTATGCTGTGATCTTGTTACCACATTGTAGTAGCTGTAGTTATTTTTACTATTTATTACAGGTATTTTTAATGCTCTTCACCTTTAAACTTTGTGCTATCATTATAGAGTTTAGTATACTCTTATAAAGAGTTGCCATTTCTGATTCTGTCACCTTAATCAGAGTTTTGTGTCCCTCTGTCTTTTCATTTCAGCTTGAAGAGCTCCTTTCAGCAATTATATAAGGCAGATCTAGGGATGGTGAACTCCCTCAGCTCTTGTTTGGGAAAGCCTTTAATTCTCCTTCATATCTAAAGCATAACTTTACTGGGTAGAATATTCTTGGCTGGCAGTTTTTAATCTGAGAAATTGTATAGCCTGATGGGGATTCCTTTGCAAGGAATCTTTTATTGCCCTAGCTGCCTTTAAAATTTTATAATTGACTTTTTAATAGTTTTAATATAATGTGTCTTGGAGAAGGTCTTGCATTGAGATAATAAGATGTTCTTTTGGCTTCATGGACTTTATATATCAAGTTCTTTTCCCCAAGTTTTGGAGGTTCTCAAGAGTTATTTCTTTAAGTATGCTGTTTGTCCTTTTTCCCCTTGCTTCTCCCTCTAGAAAATTCATTATTCTTATGTTGGCTTTTCTGATGGAGTCTACTAGCTCTTGTAGTTTTTCTTCACTTCTTAAATCTTAATTCTCTCCTCCCTTCCATCTGAATCATTTCTCTGTTCCTGTCTTCCATCTTACTAATTCTCTCTTCCACCTGATCTGCTCTATTTCCAGTGCATTCTAATGCATTCCTCATGTCATTTATTGAGATCTTTTGTTTGGTTCTTTTTTAGAATTTCGGTGCCTTTGGTAAAGCATTCCTTCTGTCAGTTATATTTCTGAGGTCATTGTATTGCCTGACTTTTCTTGTAGCTCATTAAATTTCTTCATAGCAGCTGTTTTGAATTATCCATTAGATTGCAATATACCATGTCTTTGGGTTCAGTTGCTGGAAAATTGTCAATTTCTTTTTGTGATACTATATTACTGTGATTTTTTTCTTGATGTTTGATTAAAAGTGCCTCTGTCTTCACATTTAAAGTAGGGAACACCCTATTTAGGCAAGGTTCTATTTACTTTGATTCTAACAGTTCAATGTGTTGGTAGTTAGGAGCCTTTTATTTTTCAAAGATAGCACTATAGCACAAATTTTTGGTTTCTCTTAAGAGTGTGGGGGCAGACTTCACAGAGGTTGGAAGTGGGCGTCAAGGGAAAAGGAATGGGGGGGTGCAGCAGAGCTGAGGGAGGTGTGTACTTAGTTCTTGGGACTTTGATGTGCCCACAGCCTGGTAGGGAGGATCCTCAAGTTGGAGCAGGGGATGGGGTGAGGGGGGGGCTCCCAGCAGTCCATGGACCAGAACCCTGGGGCAGACAGTAGGAGACAGTTCTCTGAAGTTCTCTTTGCCTTACTTGCCTCCCCCCACTCACTGCAGTCTTTCCTCAGAGACAGCAGTGGGTTCTTCCAGCTATAGAACATGCATGCGGCAGAACTCTCCCGACCTCCTTCACCCTCCACCTCCTTTGTCAGAAAAGGTCACGCTATCCCCCTGCCCACCAGCCACTGCCTTTGTCACCTCTGACTCCCCAGCAACTCCCCTCACCTGCCTCTTCTGTGAGGCCATCTACCCACTTTGAGGGGCATGGACATATGGCTGTCAGGTGATCTGGAGGCCACGCCGCCATGCTCTTTTTTGGCTATTGATGTCTGATTAGTTGTAAATCCAAGGGGCAAGGAGAAAGGAATAACCCATGCTGCTTGGAGCCTGAGGTCACTCCCCCTTCTTGTTCTCTCTTTAGAGCAAAGGATCCTTACAGGAAGGCTCCTAGAAAACCCACTCGTATCTCATTGGCCAGAACTCAGTCACTGGCAAGAGGGCTTATCCTAATCAGAATGGACTCCTGAGTCATGTGAGCAGTAGCTGGCCGTGTCATCAAGAAAGAGAGCTCACTAGCCCAGGCATCGAAGAGCATTTGTCCTGCCCTTTTAGCAAGCCGTCTTTACCTTCCATCTTTGAGGATATAAACAGTGATATTTATGAAGATACACTGGCCCCAACATGTTAGTGTAACATTTTTTTAAATTTTGCATGTTTAATAAAAACTCCTTTTTTCCCCTTCCTTCTGTATACTTCCCAGGTAATGATTACATGTAAAGCACTGATACATAAGAGGCAAAAGGATTGCACAAATAGAACCGAAGAAGACATAGTAGATTCCCAGAATCTCCCCAGGGTAACGGGGTTGGATAGAAAAGAACCTCTGAAGGAAGGGCTCAGGCATCAGGTTCTTTTTTTTTTTTTTAAAGCTCCCAAGATGAATAGAATGCATATCCAATGATAAATCATTCATACATTTTAGCACTTTCATGTTATCAGAATAATTGCATATTTTATCCTTCTGATTATTAGCTTTAAATAGAAAATGAAAATTCATCACTTCCCTTCCTTCTGCCTGTACCGGATATTTTAAAGAGATTCTGGAATCCCTTCATTTTGAACACAATCTTAGCGTGCTTTTTCTCTTCTGTGGTATGTTCTCCAGGAAAAGGCAGCGAAATGGAAAAACCCCGACGGCCACATGGATGGGCTCACTACTAATGGCGTTCTCGTGATGCATCCCCGAGGGGGCTTCACTGAGGAGTCCCAGCCTGGGGTCTGGCGTGAAATCTCAGTCTGTGGAGACGTGTACACCCTGCGAGAAACCAGGTCAGCCCAGCAAAGAGGAAAGCTGGTGAGTGGTCTTCACTCTGGAAAATGTACCACACTACAAGAGCCTCGCTCAGGGACTGTCATTTTTCTCCCCTGAAATCTAGAGCCTTTATGGAGGTAACAGTGCTGTGAACCATTGACCCAGAAGAATGAGAATTCCCTAAGCCCCTGAAAATGCTAACAACATGGGCTCATTTCCTTCCATGATTAAGCTTTTCCCATAGTAGAAGAAAATTATCTTTTTCCTCTTTACTACCTTAATAGTGTATCCTTTATTATTTGCTTCATTACAAAATTCCACTTAAATTCACTTTAAGAAGGACATACTTATTTTTCGTGTAAAACTTTACTAATTTGGAAAAATCCTGAGCTGTCCAAGACTAATTAGTGAAAATTATGAATTAAGGAATTATTTACTAGACTTTCTGGAACTAAAAGATAATTAAGTTAGCTTTTTTCCCCTTCAGTTCATTTTAAGAAATTAATACATAATTCCCTATGTAATTCACCAAAATCACAAAACTTTTTACTTGAAATCATTCATAGAGGGCATTGACTTGACATGTTAATATTTTCCTATAAATATCCCTGGCTTATCCCAAATGCCCTAAAGCAGTTGGCTTTTTAACTCTTTCCTTCTGTGGAGAATAATTATAAGCCCTTAAATGGGAAGTTTGCGGTGTGTGATCTTGCCATGGCTGTGTGGCACAGCGCCAGACGTTTCTGAGTAAACTTGCGGCTCCAGTGCTTTTCATTAATTGGTGGATAGAAGTTAGAATAGGAGAGAATGAATGTTTTCTTCCCCCCCTAGAAAAGCATAGAGTGATCTAGCATTTTTCAGCAAGCTGATAACAGGTTTCACTGAGTCAGAAAAAGAAGATGGCAGTGGTGGGAGGTTGGGGGGGTTGAGGGAGACTTTAGTACTAACCTGGTTTGCTAGACCCTACTCAATGTTTGTTTGTAGGGAACTGTTATTTTTATTTCTATTTCATACCATTACTGAACTACAAATACAGCTTCTGCATTTTTACAACAAGGCCCAATATTAGAGCATCCTGGCTGAGTAAACAGAAGTTTTTTCCAAGAAAGACCAGAGCAAATACGATAACATCTGTTTAAACACTTCTCAAGAGACTGTAAATAGGGAACAGACTGTGAAAGCAGTTTTTTCAAATAACTTTGTTTCTGATCACTGGATAACTTCATACAAAACTGACCGAGGTCGGCTGAACTGGTTCTCAGGCGTGATGATGGCAACAGTAGAAGTCAGTATAAGTCGTTGCTGGATCAGGCACTACGTGAACATTTCAGAGACCTCAGGTCATGAAATCTGGGCAGCTTTGTCAGAGAAGTGGAATCCTGCCCATTTTGTGGATGAGGAAGGTATGGCACAAGAGGTTAAATATTGCCCAGGGTCCCAGAGTGAGAAGGTGGCAGTAGATGGAATTATAACGTGTCCTCCTTGATAGAGTCTGGACTCCCACATTGCCATTTGGTATCCTCTTGTGGGGAGCCCCAGCCGGCCCTCACCTGGGAGAGTTACACCAGAGCATTTGCTTTCTTGGGAAATAGAAAGCGTTCGCTGGAGTCCGAGAAGGGCTTGTCTTTCTCAACGGGCACATTTCTAGAATGAGCTTCTTGCCCATCCTCGGTGATTGTGCAGTGACCCAGCTCAGGCAGCTGTGTGTGTCATGGGAGGGGACATGCTCCTGAGAAGAAACGACTCACAGAATAGCCTGTGTTCAGGGATTGTGTTAAGTGTCAACTAATTTTAAAGTCAGTCCCTGTAGGAGACCCTCAGATCTTCCCCAGATTGTGCTATACTGATAGTGTATGGTGTAAAGGTTTCTGAGTTCCATGCAGCTGATCTTGCACTATGGGAAACACGGGGTGGGGAGGGGGTCAGTGAGAGGACCCAGCCCCCCTATAGCCCCCTCTTGTTAACCAGGGAAGGTTCATCTGTGGTGAACACCTGCTGATTCTGGGAGCTTAGGTTTCCATTTCGGACTCTGGTTCTGTAGCTGTGGCTGGTAGCATTGAGGTAAGTGGTCTGTCTGGAGATAGATTTAGAGAATAGGGCTCTGGCAGTCCGTACGTTTGCAACCGAATACAGAAATACGGAGACTAATGTGATCTGCTGGCAATTCAGAATATTTTGAAAGTAGTAGATGCCTCCTGTTCTTGGTGTGGAACTAGTGCTGGTAGAAGGTTTCGGATTAATACCATACTCAGTGTTTAATGTGAATCATCATACTGATATGTTAACAACTGCCATGTTTCTCATCACAGCAAGCTTTGTCCTTGATCAATATAATTAATTAAACGTGGGGGAAATGCCCCTTCAGGAGCTGAACCCCCTGCATAATCAGGTGAATAGACTTTGAATTGTATCCTGTTTCTTATGTTTACAGCTAGGTGTGAGCATACTATAGGCTAGGTCTACCAGATCCATACTGGATACATAATGTATCACATAATACTGGGGTATTTAAACTACACTGGCTCTGTAAAACTTAGTAAATTTAGCTAAGTTCACCTCCTTACCCAATTTTAGATGCTATAAAAATAACCCTAGTGTCACATATCGACTCTCCCAAGTGAGTCACAGTAAGTCTCTCTCGGGCAGTGCTCAGAGCAACCTCATGACATCAGTGTCATGGTTCCCAGTACAGAGGAGAAAACCAGGGCTTTAAAAAGTTGGTAACTTGCTTGTAAGCAGTAGGTGGGACCCATCCAGTCCGTCCTCCCCACTTCTGAAGTGACCTTTTGGAAAAGCAGATCTGTTCTTTTATAGCTGTGGAAAACTGCCTCCATTTCCTCTGGGCACAGGAGGCCAGACGGAACCTCCAGGCCCACTGTTGGTCGCCTGTGGCACACCGGCAGCTCCCTCCGTGCGCCTGCTGTGTGGCCTTGCCTCCCTCTTTCTGGACCGTCTTCTCTTCCACCCACTAGTTCCTGACAACAATGTTTTCAAATCTCTGTTCAAGGGCAATCTTTTTTAAAAAGCATTTCTGACCTCCTGTCCTCAAACTAACAGTAGCAAACATCAGCATCGTGCTTACTGCCTGCCAGACATGGTTCTAAGAACATTCTTTGTATGATTTAATGCTCACCCTCCTCTTGTCCAGTCCAGAAGGGGGAACCAAGGGGAACGAAGGCACAGGTAGCTGAGGTAACCGCCCCAGGTTAGAGCTAGTACGTGACCGAGCCTGGGTGCACACGGAGGCCATGGGCTGTGAAGTCCACGCTCCTAGCCCCTTTGGGGACGTGGCCTCACATGACGGTTGCAGCACATTATGGACCTTCACTGGCTTCTAGCTCCAGCATGTCTGCCTCCTGCTAGTGAAGAAGACGTCTCTTCAGGATGGTAGAGAAGCTGTATTAGCTCCAGGCACATGGAAGCAGTGGTTGGATTCCTGCCTGCCGTGTCTAACAGCTTCACCTCAGCTGTTAATCAGACTTGTAAGCTCTTGGTGTACTATGTGTCGTCCTTTTTAAAGTGAAGGCTTTCTCTTTCTCTTTCTCTGACTTACTTCACTCAGCATAATACCATCCACATCAGTGTAAATGATAAAATTCCATCCTTTCTGATGTCCAGTAGTCCACTGTGTGTGCGTGTATGTACACACACCACATCTCTATCTAGTCTTCTGCCAACGGACAGTGGACATCTGAGCTCTTTCCATAGTCTGGCTAGTGTGGACATTGCTGCTATAAACATTGGGGGGCAGGTGCCCCTTCAGATTACTGCATTTGTAGCTTTGGCGTAAAAACCCAGTAGTGCAGTTGCTGGAAAGAAGTCAGAAAGGGAGGCAAACAGAGACTCTTAACTCTAGGAAACAGGGTTGCTGGAAGGGAGGAGGATGGGGGGTGGGGACAGGGTGACAGACATCAAGGAGGGCACGTGATATGAGGAGCACTGGGCGTTATACGCAACAGATGAATTACTCTACATATGAAAGTAAGTATGTACTATATGTTGGCTAACTGAATTTAACTTAAAAAAATGGCAAATGGCAAATGCTTCTCCAGATCATAGGAATTCAGAACAAACAACAGATTGAGGGAAGCTAAAGATCACCAGGCATCATTTGGGCCACTGCAGTCCTTATCGCAGGGTCCCACAAGGACCTGGGTCGGAGGTGGTCACAGGGAGGATGAATCTTCACAGCTGGACAGGTGGGACACGTCCTGTCCCTCGAGCGGTCAAGGAGCAATAGTGTTATTGATGAGGAAAAATGAAAACCTAAGATTGATGAAGTTGGTTAAAATAATCACTGCAGGAATTGAACATTTAGGGTTTGCGAGGACGGCCCACCCCTATTCCATCCCGTGTCCCTGTGAGGAAACAGGCGGGGCTCAGGGAGGAACAGCCTCCTGGAGCCTCTCAGGGAGGCCGCGGGGAGACCGCCTGCCCGTGTTCGCTTGCACGAGAATTTTTACTCAGAGAAAAGAACGTTAGAGCGCGGGGCTGCACGGTGCTTCTACCAGGCCTGTCCACCTCGTTGCAGGTGGAAAGCGAGACCAACGTCCTGCAGGACGGCTCCCTCATCGACCTGTGCGGGGCCACGCTCCTCTGGAGGACGGCGGACGGCCTGTTCCACACCCCGACGCAGAAGCACATCGAAGCCCTGCGCCAGGAGATCAACGCCGCGCGGCCGCAGTGCCCCGTGGGGCTCAACACCTTGGCCTTCCCCAGCATCAACAGGAAGGACGTGGTGGAGGAGAAGCAGCCCTGGGCCTACCTCAGCTGCGGCCACGTGCACGGCTACCACAACTGGGGCCACCGGAGCGACACGGAGGCCAACGAGCGCGAGTGCCCCATGTGCAGGACTGTGGGCCCCTACGTGCCGCTCTGGCTCGGCTGCGAGGCGGGCTTCTACGTGGACGCCGGGCCCCCCACGCACGCTTTCACCCCCTGCGGACACGTGTGCTCCGAGAAGTCCGCCAAATACTGGTCCCAGATTCCCCTGCCTCACGGGACTCACGCGTTCCACGCCGCCTGCCCTTTCTGCGCCACGCAGCTGGTCGGGGAGCAGAACTGCATCAAATTGATTTTCCAGGGACCCGTGGACTGATGCCCCGGACAGCCGTGTGCGACTTTATTAACAAGTTACTGTGAAGATTTTGCCACTAACTCTAGATTTTACCTTTTTATAATGCTGTTTATTAAGGGGAGGGGGGACCTGAGGCTGGGGGGGGGGTCGGGGGAGGGCAAAAAGGGGGGTGGGGTGTCACGGCGCTGAGACATGCCCGGAATTTAAGACCGCAGTGGCGTGGTGCATGCTCTGAACAGCGGCACTGTCATGGAAGTATGCTTGATGCAACCATCCTATCTTTGTACTAATTGGATTAAAAAGGCCATGCTTTTATTTTAACCTTAGGTTTTTAAACGAGGTTTTCCTTTGTAAACTTGGACGAGACTTGAAATCCTATTTTACAAATGCAGATGAAACTCATTCAAAAGGCGTTGCCTCTCCACGTGCGCCCTTCCGTGCAGCGTGGCCTCGGTGGTGACCCGGAGCCGTGCGCGGCGCCTGCAGAGCCTTGACCGAGACTGGGAGCTGAGCGGCTCTGACTCCGCCGCTCGGTACAAAGGGATGAAATGAGATGAAAACCTAAGATTGGTGAAGTTGGTTAAAATCATCACTGCAGTAATTGAAGGAGGCCTTAGGCATGGAGGGCTTGTTCTGAAAGCTGGGGTTTTCGGATTTTTCTGTTTTTTGGGGGGAAGAGAACATCCCTTTGCTGCCATGTTTTGTTTTTACTTTGGTGGAATTCAATGGCTTTATCCACACAGTCATCTGAGAACTTGGCATTTCAAAGAAATTTCCGTAATTTTTTATTCCACCTTTGGTTATGTCCTTGATAACGCCTTGTGCATGGCCAGAACTGTTTGGTTAATTAAAATGCAGCAACTCTTAAAAATTCCGTAATCAAGGGGGATTATTGCAGCAGTCAGTATGGCCTACGTACTATACCATCAAGTTTCTTTTCTTACTGCATTGTTGAGGATTTAGGATTAAAAATAAGGTTTTACCTTTTAGGAAACCACTTGTTGGGGTTTCTTAAGTGTTTCTCCCTTAAGGCGGCCAAAATTCTGGGAGCCTCGAAGCAACAGCTCACAAGGATGCAGACGTTTTGGTTCGCTCGCTCCCTGCCATCTGTCACCTTCTCCTGCAGCGTACGGAGCCCCGTAAGTCTAGAAAATGTTTGCAAATCAAACTAAATTTAAATGGGATCATTAGATATACACAACACCAAGTGCTACATCTGCAGAGATAATTTGAAATTCCTGATTTCAAGAGAGCAAATGAGTGTTTACTGAGGAATAATTAAATCAGAATTTCATATGAGCGCCACCATCCTTCTGTTAGTTCTATTCATTTTGAGTGATTCTCGGATGCTCATTCTCTGTCCTCGGTACAGATAGCGTCCCTGCTCCCAGAATGTAAAGATTTCTAGGCCAGGAGACTGCCACAGCTCCGCTCATAGACTTGAAGCAGAGCCTGCCACATGCAGCAAGTATTTATTTAAACTAACATCCATGCTATATTTTAACCTTTTAAGGGTATAGAATTTACAGGATTCTCACATACTGTGTTCATACTTGAATATCTTTCCATGTTTTGCCCCCTGGGAAATATGTTGCCCTGTTTTCAGTTGTTCTAACCCATGGTGAAGGTCTTTCTTCCTGAAAGCGATTAGATTACCCTTGATTGCTGCTACTTATTTGACCTAATATCTAAAAAGTTCAGCTCAGTTTTTTTAAAAAAAAGCTTTACTTTTCAGAGGAGATTATCATTGAGGAGATGTTTTTTTGTTTTGGTAATTTTTAAGTGATGTGAAAATCCAGCAACAGTCCTCTTCTGGATAGCTTACTCTGTTCTGTAGGTAATTTCATTTTCTTTTCGTCTGCAGGGAGAGTAAGTCGTAATGTATCAAATGCCTTTTTAGGTAGTCTCTGTCCCCGAGGATTAGCTTTCACTTAGTTTGTCTTTTCAGTTTGTGCTCCTTTGGGCTCCACAAAATGACAGAAGCTGCAACAGTCCCTTTTTTTGCTGTATGGCTAGAAGGTGATTGGGGGAGTCTTGATACCCTAAAAGCATCTTGTATGGTAAACGGCCTTGCCTCTAAGAACGGCTGGATTTTCCCTATCAGAAACATTTCTGGAAAGTTACAATCTGCTATAATCTTTCATTTCAAGGACTGTAATAGTTCAGGGTCTAGCAGATTTAAGTGTAACACATGGCCCCAAATAACTTTACAACGTGAAATGTTTGTTGTTGTTGTTTACTTCTAGTAAATGGAGATAACAAAGTAAAAGCTGAACTTGGAGTAATAAATTCCAAGCTCTTTGAAGGGGAGTAACAGTACACTGCCCCCCGTCCACATCGCATCTCCTGTGACCTCCAAGTGAGGTACCCTTGCCCTCCGGGGAAGGAACAGCAGAGGGGCAAGACTGCCAAAAAGATGCCAGGCTCCTCTTGGCCGCTTCTAATAAGAGTTGCTTAGAATCTGACCCAAGGAGTTTCCTCCCAGGTGGAGAACAATTCAGTTTTTGAGAATAAAGAGCTCCAGCTCGACAGAGAAATGCAATTTAGAAAAAGTAACTTCTCCGAGGTTACCTCTGTTTTCATCTTGCTTACCACCACATTAAAGGGTGAGTCCCACTCTCCCAGGTGTCCACATAGGAAACTGCCGATCGATTATTGTGATCTTGGCCTGACCGAAATGCCTTTGGTGAATAGGTCACCAGAAGTTTAAAAAAAAAAAAAATACCCAGTGATGTATTCCTGTAGTTAACTTTTTCCGTTGTCAGTTTACTGTTTTAAAAGAAAAAAGGGTGGATGGGATACAATTCTGAATATTTTTCTAGTCCGGAATTTTTTTTAATTAATAATCGGTGCTGTCAGGTCATGCATGCTGCAACTCAGTATTTCCCTTATTTGATTTCGCTTTTTGCAAAAAGGGCTATGGTTCACATGGCAGAGTAAATATTAAACTTTCTGGGGTTCCCTCCCCCCACCTGTGGCCCAAAAGAATTAAAATCTTTTAATATAAATAGCATATTTATCATTCCTCAATAGTTAATTATAAAGTTTGGTACCTTTGTGCCTCAGGGAAGCCACGTGATATAACTGGTTATAGAATTTCAGGGTTAGGGTTTAAAGAAAGGAGAAAGCCATTGGAAAAATGATGGGCTCCATGAAGGAGACTAATGAATCTGGATGCAGAAATATGCCAGGAACTGGCATACACATGATTGTAATAGAATTTCTTTCCAGTATCAATAGGGAAAGCTTAAGTTAATTGCATATGCTGTATTAGGAAAGTTGAGAACTCTTCCTAAAGCTTCAATTGCTTTATTTTTGCTTACATCCTGTGTCGTGGGAGCTCAGTATTGTGATTTGGGCACTTTTGAAAGTTAAAGCGAGCATGTTTTCTCCTTTTGTCATAGGTCTCACAACTGTTACTTGTGGTTCTAGGATTTTGATCAACTTTTTAGCCATTCTGTGCTTTGACTTCATGTGAAAGGACGTGTGATCACGGCATTGTTCACGCTGGCTACAGGCTGGTTATTTTCATGCAATTTTGCCTGGTAACAGTGGAATTTCTGATAGGCAAACCACAGAACCTTGATTTTAAGCCAGATCCATCTCCATTCCCTTGGCAGGCGATCTTCTAGTCCCTAGTTTAGCCTTCATGGGCTGAGGGTATGAAGTTCCTTCTCTAGGGCTGGAAATAGAGCCGAGCTCTGTTATCGTTTCTTAATGACCCAAAGGCCAACGAGACAACGCCAGGATTTTTTTTTTTTTTTCCAAAGAAGAATGTAAGCATTGCTAAAGTAGTAAAACAACAGAAGGTTCAGTGTTTCTTTTCAGGAAAACTTATATCCTCTCAAGTTTTCGCCCTCATGAAGAAGCCCTAGAGGAAGACAGGACAAAGCAAATATTTTTCCAGTTCTACTTAACCATTTCTAAACAAGAATAAACTTGATGAAAGGGAAATTATTTCTTTTTAGCTGAGATGACCGATTGTTTCTCTGTATGAAATAGTCTAGAAGTTACGGGGTGGTCACATTTACCATGTATAGTGTTATGAGCAGTTAAATATTATGGATATATTTGTAAAACTGTTCTTTTATATTTCATGTCAAATTGAAAAGTTTATTTCTTCACTATTGTACCTGTGGAAATACAAGCCATTTTACAGGAAAAAAAAAATCTTCGAAAATTATTAAAATGAATCTCAGTACGTTTGTGAGTCATTGTCTTCAGATTCTATGGCTCTCTGGGGCTTATCAGGACATTTAATACGAAGCCGTTACAATAGTAGACTTGATTTTTACATTTCTCAAACTTTCAAGTTGATCCCATGTCCTTGTGCTTATTGTATTCTATTCCACACAATATATTTTTAAATTTAATTTTGAAAATCCCATTTTTTTATTAAAAATTAAAATTCTTTTAAACTATTTTAAAATATCCCATTGGTGCTTAAATCTAACTTCCAGGAGAATTTAACCTGACTCGTAGAATTAATGGATTTTCTTCATGTTCACTATAGTTCTAGGGCTACTTTTGCAACAATCTTCATTCACTTCTAACAACGTAAGGATTATGGGTTAGCCTTTAAGCTGTAAACAAATAGATCTTTCATAAGAAAATATATGTATTTGATAGTTTCTCATCACATTGATATTTAAGGAGGCATAATATTTGAGGGAGATGGATTTTTCATTTCCCAAAAGAAAATGCACATTAACATGGGCTTTTATTTTGGGAATTAAATTTGATAAAGTATTGGAAGACTTAAGTTTCCACGAATTCTAAGATGGATTTTAGAAAAACATAGCCACTTGGAATTGTGAGATACATCCCATTTGACAAGGGTGCCAGAGTATTCAATGGGGAAAGAACAGTATTTTCAACAAATGAAACTGGGATAACTAGATAGCCACATACAAAAGAATGATGTTCTTACTTCACACAATACACCAAAATTAACTCAAAATGGATGAGAGTGCTGAAACTATAGAATTCTTAGAAGAAAACAATAAACATTTGTGACCTTAAATGTAACACGAAAAAAAAAAATGGGCTTTAAAAAAAAAAAAATGGTTCATTTCTTTTCCCTATATTCATCTGTTTCATTTCTTAAATTCCACATTGAAACAAAATGTTTTTTATACATTGAAGGACGGGGTCAAGAAAGTAAAAAGACAAACCACAAAATAGAATTGGAAAATTCTTTAAGAGAGTTGTACACAGAAGATGTTAAGAACTCATAACTCATCAATAAAAAGAACCAGTAAAAAGAGAATGGAAAAATACATACTCAAATCTTTTGACCAAAGAGGGTACAGAAATAACCAATAAGCACATAAAAAGATTCCCATCCCCAGGCACCAGAGAAGTGCAAGTTACAACCAGAAGATAACACTTTATACCCACTATGATGGTTATTAATAAAAAGATGTAGCAAGTGTCAACAATGTGTTGAAAAATTGAAACCCTCATACACTTACAATCCCTCATACACTGTTGGGGATTATAAGATAGAACATACAACCACTTAGGAACAAATAGTATGCCTGTTCCTCTTAAGGTAAAATATACGATTGCCATGGGACTCCTACATATGTAGCCAAAGATTCCTGAAAACATGTTCACACAAAAACTTGTACGTAAATATTAATAGCATCATTAGTCATAGTAATCAATAAGTAGAAACAACCCAAAAGTCCATCTGATGAATGAAGAGGTATCTACACAGCGGAGTTAGCTATAAAAATTAATGAAATACTGATATGAACTTTGAAAACATGCCAAGTGAAGGAAGCCATACACAAAAGACTACATTGCATGTCAGAAAATAGGCAAATTCAGAGACCGAATATAGATTGACAGGCACTGAGGAGAGAGAAGAGTCAAGGAGTAAGTACTACATTACTACTTTCGTTATTGCATGAAAATGTTCTCAGTTTACATAACAGTGATGGTTGCACAAACAATACTAAATAAATTTTATACTTTGAAAGGGTGACTTTCAATGTCTGAATATTATTTCTCAAAGCTAATTTTTTAAAAAGTTACATACTAAATTCAGAGATGTTGGGCTGAAAAATCTGCATCCTAGAATTTAAATACAGCCCCATAATCTTAGTGCTTCACATAAAAATATTGAGGATCCTTGAGATGTTTTCCAAAGTCTTAAAACAGCTTATTCCTTTCTATCACACTTCCACATGCCATTAAAGAAGAACAAAGATAAAAGCCCATTAAGAAGATTAGAAGAGGGGCGCCTGGGTGGCTCAGTGGGTTAAGCCACTGCCTTCGGCTCAGGTCATGATCTCGGGGTCCCGGGATCGAGCCCCTACATCAGGCTCTCTGCTCAGCAGGGAGCCTGCTTCCCCCACCTCTCTCTGCCTCTCTGCCTCTTGTGATTTCTCTGTCAAATAAATAAAATCTAAAAAAAAAAAAAACGATTAGACGAGAACTTGGTATTCTTAGGGATGGACTGTCCTTTTTGCTGTTAGGATGAAAAAACAGAATGGTATTTCTGGAAAAAATAGAATGCTATCTGAGGCTTCAAAATCCACTTTCTTTAAAAAGTATTTTTTTTGAGCACGCCAGTGACTCAGTCAAGTATCCCACTCTTGATTTGGGTTCTTGAGGTCATGATCTCAGGGTCACAAGATCGAGCCTCCTATTAGGCTCTGTTCTCAACAGGGAGTCTACTTGAGCTTTTCTCTCTCCCCCTCTCCCTTTGCCCCTCCCCCTGCTCCTCTGCACACTCTCTAAAATTTTTTTAAGCACATGTTGCAATGAGCACTGGCTGTTCTACACAAATAATGAATCATGGAACACTACATCAAAAACTAATGAAGTACTGTATGGTGACTAACATAAAAAATATTTTTAAGTTTAAAACTTTTTAACTCTTATAATCAAAATAAAAACTAACAGAACGCCACTGTAAAAGATTTAAAATCTAAGGCACATGAAGAATAAAACTTACTCCTCTACCACCCAAAAATAAACTATTAATATTTGAAGTTAGAGCTTTCTAAACTTAAAAAAAATTAATTTTTGTGAATTCAGTTTCATTCTGGTATTTAGTTACTTAAACAGTAATTGATAAAAATTTTGAAATGTGGTTTTGGGAACAGAGGGAAAAGTGACTGATGTATCTGGAGTGGGTTTCTCAGTAAACAGCTACAAAAAGGAAGTCTTCTCTCCTATGGCACAAAAAGTTTCCAAGGTTGGCAAAATGAAACTGTGATGGTTAGGCTGCCAAAGCTGTAAGTCTAAGAAGACTGTTTTCAAGCTGTTGTGTCCCCCTAAACACCCACTGCCAATCATGGGACATACTTTGGAAGGCCCACATGGACTATTTTTAAACATTACTTCCTTCTTTCATCTTCTAAACAGGTCCTAGTTGAAGAATAAAGTTATTCTTATTAGTTAAAAAAGGTAAAGTGGATTCTTTCTTGCCTACTTCTGGGTTCAAATTTGAGGTCACATCAGAGTGCCATGGGGTGTTTGTTGAAAATGCAGATTCTGTAGTGGCAGCTACAGAGGCTGGCGATGTTCTAGCCTTCTAGGTCTCTTCAGTAATTCATACCTTTGGACAGACAACATAAATGATTTCACAGGCAATGCATGTTCCATGCTTTAGGAAGCTTTTCTTCAAATAAATGATTGTATGATCCATGGGTTTCATGGTGCAAGTTATCATGCACTAACAAAATACAGTATTTTCCACAAAACTAGAATAACCCTAAGATTTGTATGGATCCACAGAAGACACCAAATAGCAAAAGCAATCTTGGAAAAAGAACAAAATTGGAGGTATAATAATCCCAGAATTGAAGATACCTTACAAAGCTGTAGTGATCAAAACAGTATGGTACTGGCACAAAAACAGACACCTAGATCAAGAGAACAGAATAGAAAGCCCAGAAATAAGTCCTTGATTAGATGGTCAATTAATCCACAACAAAGGAGGAAAGCATGTACATATACAATTGGGGAAAGTCTCAACAAATGGTGTTGGGAAAACTGGACAGCTACATGCAAAAGAATGAAACTGGACCACTTTCTTACACCATACACAAAAACTCAAAATGGATTAAGGACCTACATGTGAGACCTGAAAACACAGAAATCCTAGAAGAGCACACAGGCAATAATTTCTCTGACAGCCATAACAACACTTTTCTAGATTCCACTCCTGAGGTGAGGGAAACAAAAGCAAAAATAAACTATCAGAACTACATCAAAATAAAAAACTTCAGAGCAAAGGAAACAACCAACAAAACTAAAATACAACCTATTGAATAGGATATTTTCCAAGGACACATACAATAAGGGGTTAGTATCTAAAATATATAAAGAACTTAAATAACTCAACACTCTAAAACAAATAATCCAATGAACAAATGGGCAGAAGACATGGACAGATATTTCCCTAGACATACCTTTGGGCAACAGAGACAGGAAAAGACACTCAACATCACTCATCATTAGGGAAATGCAAATCAGAAATAACAGTGAGATATCATCTCACATTGGTCAGAATGGCTACTATCAAAAACACAAGAAATAACAAGTGTTAGTAGGATGTGAAAAAAGGAAACTTTGTGTATTGTTGGTGGGAATGCAAGCTGGTATAGCCACTGTGGAAGATGGTATGGAAGGTCCTCAAAAAAATGTAAAATAGAACTACACCATGATCCAGTAATCAGACTGGATTATCCAAAGAAAATGAAAACACTAATTTGAAGGGATATATATACCCCTATGTTCATTGTGGCATTAGTTCCTATAGCCTAATGACGCAATGAACATAGGGGTATATATATCATGAAGCAGCTCAACTGTCCATTGATAGAGGGGTGAATAAAGAGAGTGGTATATAGACCACGGAGTATTACTCAGCCATCATAAAGAATGAAATCTTGCCATTTGCAACAACTTGGGTGGAACCAGAGAGTATAACGATAAGTGAAATAAGTCAGAGAAAGATAAATACCATATAATTTCACTCATATCCGTAATTTAAGAGACAAAACAAATGAACAAAGGGAACAAAGACAAACCAAAATAGATTCTTAACTATACATAACAAACAGATGGTTACCCAAAAGGAGGTGGGTGGGAGATAGGTGAAAGAGGGGACTAGGAGTGAGCTCTCAGTAATATATGGAATTGTTGAATCACTATATTGTACACCTGAAATGAATATGACACAATATATAAGCTATACTGAAATTAAAATTTAAATAAATACATAAATAAAAGTTTGGCTGAGACCTCAGGTGGGAGGGAAGATCATTCTTAACCTTATGACCTTGGGAAATAATCCAGTACATCCCAAATTTATTTGGCCACAGACCCCCTCTTCTCCCATATAATGTGTTTTACTTTCTAGGCTTTAGCAGTTGTGGACCTATTGCCACACATTCTCAAAATTATTTTTTAATGAAACAAATGAACATGAGCCCAAAGGTATCCATTGATATTCGTGTAGTTCTAAATTCTAATATTTAAATATACTATTTGCTGCTATGTACAGCTCTGTATCACAGCCTCTAGGACTTATAATATTTTAATGATGATGATCATGTAATATTTGCCATATATTTTCATAAAGGTTATCTTTTGCCTATATATTTGAGAATAAGGCTACTGACAAGTATGTATGACCTTTTCAGTTGGTAGATGTTTCTTATTTTTAAGTGCATTTTTTGATAAAGTCCTATTAGATTTTATAAACTCCTACTCGAATTAGGTTATTCACTTATCCCACTTGGATACCAAGCTGGTTATCACTCCTTGTTCAGATGGAAAACATCATGATGCTTGATTGGTTCTCCATATTAGTTTCTTATATAGAGCAAGAGTAAAAACTCACTGAAAATCCCACAACCTATGCTGTGAAATCCAATGAACTGGCCAGATTTCAGTTCCTACCACCCACTAAGATTTCCTTTGGATGAGAACTAGTTACCATTGATTATAGTTTGATTTTTTAAAAAGATTCACTTATTTGAGAGAGGGGGGCAAAGGCAGAGGAAAAGAATCCTCAAGCAGACTACCTGCTGAGTGTGCAGCCCTAAACCGGGCTTGATCTCATGATCCTGAGATCATAATCTGAGCTCAAAATCAAGAGTTGGACACTTAACCTACTGAGCCTCCCAGGTATCCCAATTACAGTCCAATTTTTAGTGGATTTGATTGTCTGCTTGTATTCCTAAATCTGTAGGATGAAATCTGCTTTAGAAAATAAAGGTTTTAATGATGACCTCAATCTGAATCAACATGACTAATATTAGAAAACATAAAGCCAATGTGGAGAGAGGAAAGAACATTGAGGTAGGTGTCAGTTTCTGATAATTGTGTGACTTCTAATTATGTGATCTCAGGCAAGTTATTTAATCTTTCTGCTTATTTTTCCAATGGGAGATGATGAGATTGGACTAAATTGATCATGTCAAGTTATAAAATAAGTCTCAATTTAAAAGACAGAAAAAATTATATTAAATATTTTTTCCTACCACAACAAAATGAAACAAAATAACAGAAGGCAAACTGTAAACTTCACAGTAATGGGGAAATTAAATAGCACACTCCTGAACAATTATGAGGTCAAAGAGTAAACTAAAAAGGAAATTAGAAATTACTTTGAGGAAAGTGAAAACAAAACTACAACATATCTAAACTTACACATTAGAAGTGTAATTCATCGCAGTAAGTGCATACATCAAAAAAGAAGGGAGATTTCAAATAACCTAAAATTTACACCTCAAGGAGCTAGGAAAAGAAAAAACAAGCCCAAAGTTAGGAGAAGGAAGGAAATTACAAAGAGCAGAAAAAACAAAATAGAAATACTTTAAAAATAGAAAAAATTGACAACTTTTTTTGAAGAGATAAAACACAATTGACAAACCCTTAGCCAAACTAAGAAAAAAGGGGTAAACTCAAATAAAATCAGAATGAAGAGATATTACAACTGTGGACACAGAAATAAAAAGAATTATGATAGACAACTATGAACAATATACACCAACAAACTTGACAACCTAGAAGAAATGCTTAAGTTCCTAGAAACACAGAACCTACCAAAACTAAGTCATGAAGAAAAATAAAGTCTAAGCAGACCCATAACTACTATGGACATTGGACCTGTAATAAAAAAAAAAAATCTCCCAACAAAGAAGAGTCCAGGACTAGATGGTTTCACCAGTGAATTCTACCAAATACTTAAAGAGGAATTAAGGCCAATCCTTCTCAAACTCTTCCCCAAAATTGATAAGGAGGGAATCTTTCCAATTCATTTAATGAGGCTAGTATTATTTTGATAACAAAGCTGGACAAAGAAAAAGAAAACTATAGGCCAGTATCTCTGATAAATACAAAACAAAAATCCTAAAAAAAAAAAAAAAAAACTAGTTGCAAATTAAATTCAAACAGCACATTGAAAGGATTATACACCATGATCAAGTGAGATTTATCCCTGGGGTGCAAACATGATTTAATATACAAAAATCAATTAATGTAATATATTACATCCCAAGAATAAACGATAAAAATCACAATTATCTCTATAGAGGCAGAAAAAGTATTTGCTCAAATTCAACATCAATTCTTGATTATGATTCTTAACAAACTAGGAATAGAAGGAAAATACCTCAACAAAATAAAGGCCATATACTAAAAGCACAAAAATAACATTTTTGAAAAATCGAAAATTTTTCTTCTAAAAATCAGGAGGTTGGGAGCCTGGGTGGCTCAGTGGGTTAAGCCACTGCCTTCGGCTCAGGTCATGATCTCAGGGTCCTGGGATCGAGTCCCGCATCGGGCTCTCTGCTCAGCAGGGAGCCTGCTTCCCGCGCTCTCTCTCTCTCTCTCTCTCTGCCTGCCTCTCCGTCTACTTGTGATCTCTCTCTGTCAAATAAATAAATAAAATCTTAAAAAAAAAAGTCAGGAGGAACAAGGCAAGGATGCCCACCCTCCCCACTTCTGTTTAACACAGTACTCGGGGTGTTAGCTAAAGCAATTAGGCAAGACATAAAAGTCATCTAAATTGGAAAGAAAGTAAAACAATCTGTTTGCAGATGACATCTTATATACAGAAAGCCACAAGAATCCATTTCTTTAAAAAACCTACTGTAACTGATAAAACTAATAAGTGAATTCAGTAAAGTTGCCAGATACAAAGTTTGTTTCACAAGTTCCTATTCAAGAGCAGTGTAGGAAGACTCTAAAATCACCTCCTCCATAAAACACACCAAGTTACACCTATTAAAAGGACAATTTCTCCTGAAGAACTGGAGGCTGACTGAACAACTACTGAAAAACCAAAGTGGAGTCAGAACAGCAAGAGAATAGCAAGGAAGATAGACACAGTAAGGAGGACAGAGACACTGCCAACACTGTGAAAGGCAGTGGGGAAGGACAGTACTGAGGCACCAGGAACAAATCCCACTGCCCTTGGGCACAGAAAGAAAGCCATGATTTAAAGAGCAACTGGGGACCCAGGCAAGATGGTGGAGGAGTAGGGGACCCTATTTCAAACAGTCCCCTGAATTAAGCCAGATATCTGCCAGACCACTCTGAATGCCCACGAAATCAGCCTGAAATGTAAGCTATTCCAGGATCTATACCAAGAGAACATCTCCGGTAGCCCATTTTGGGGTATGAAGCGGGGAGCTGCAATTCTGTAGGCAGGTATCAGAAGATAAACAGAAGGGTGGGGGGGAGCTGCCACAAAGCTGGTGCCAGGAAGGTGAAATAACACAGAAGCACAAAAGTGTCCCGCTGTGGGGGCCTGGGCACAGACTCACAGACCGATAGGCAGCCACTGGAAAAGGACTTTAGGGTAGCCCCCTGGCTGAAACCTGGAGCTGCGGGGATGTGCATGCGAACTGGGAGCAGGTGGTGGTTTTAGAGACACAAAGGGCAGAGACATGCCTGGACATGGAAGTGAGGGCTTGGGAGTACTGCTGTGGGGAGCACAACCCAGGCTGCTGCGGTTTTTTTCAGCAGCACAGACAAAAGTGGAGTCAGTGTGACCTGGAGGGCTTTCTGGAGAACAGGGTGTGATCTCACTGTTCTGAGACAGAAGTTTGGACACTTCTGCTCTGACTCTTGGAAGAGACACGGAAATTCACCAGGGAAAGATGCCAGAGAGAGTAAAAGCCCTCCCAAACAGGTTTTCACCAGGCCCATCCCCCACTACTAGGGGAAAGGCAATTCTGCCCATACAGGGTTGCCTGAATAACAGCCCAGCAGACCCCTTCCCCCAGAAGATAGGCTGAAAGAACAAGAGGCCAAGAACCCTGAAGTCCCTATAAAACAGCTGCATTTTCTTGGATTGTGGCCAATAGTTTGAACTCTGTATATTCCCTCAACCACCTCTCACCAGAATGACTAGGAGGAGGAACCCCCAACAGAGGAAAAATTAAGAGACTGACCTCCGCCCTGAACTAATGGATATGGACATAAGCAAGAGGTTGGAAATAGACTTCAGGGTAACTGTTATGCAGCAATAGCTAGGGTAGAGAAAACCATTAGTGACAACACAGATTCTCTAAGGGCAGAAATGAGAGCTGATCTGGCAGAATTTAAAAATGCTATCAGTGATGGGACGCCTGGGTGGCTCAGTTGGTTAAGCAGCTGCCTTCGGCTCAGGTCATGATCCCAGCGTCCTGGGATCGAGTCCCACATCGGGCTCCTTGCTCGGCAGGGAGCCTGCTTCTCCCTCTGCCTCTGCCTGCCATTCTGTCTGCCTGTGCTCGCTCTCTCTCCCTCTCTCTCTCTGGCAAATAAATAAATAAAATCTTTAAAAAAAAAAAATGCTATCAGTGAGATCCAATCTAATCTAGATACTCTAACAGCTAGGGTAAATGAGGCAAAGAATGAATTAGTGATCTAGAAGACAAACTGATAGAAAAGAAGAATCAGGAGGAGGCCTGTAACAAACAGCTTAGAATCCATGAAAACAGAATTAGAGAAATAAATGACACCAATATTAGAATTATTGGGATCCCTGAGGGGGTGGAGAGAGAGAGAGAGAGAGAGAGAGAGAGAGGACTAGAAGATATAGCTGAGCAAATCCTAGGTGAGAATTTTCCTAACCTGGGGAATGAAACCAGTGCTCATGTCCTAAAGACAGAGAGGACACCCCCCAAGATCAACGAGGGTAGAGCAACACCCTGGCATGTGATAGTGAAACTCTCGAATGTTAAATCCAGAGAAAATATCTTAAGGGCAGCTAGAGGGAAGAGATCACTTATGTAGAGAGGGAGGAATATCCAAATAACGTCAGACTTGCCCACAGAAACCTGGCAGGCCAGAAAGGGCTGGCAAGACATACTCAAGGCACTAAATGAGAAGAACATGCAGCCAAGAATACTTTATCTGGCAAGGCTGCCATTTAGAATGGACAGAGAGATAAAGAGTTTCCAAGACTGGCAAAGACTGAAAGAATGTGTGGCCCCTGAACTGGCCCTGCAGGAAATATTAAGGGGGGACTGGTTGCTCTATAAAAGAAAAACCCCAAGAGTGGTATAGAACAGAAATTTACAGAGACAATCTATAGAAACAAGGACCTCACAGGCAACATGATGACAATAAAAACATATCTTTCAATAATCACTCCCAAAGTGAATGACCTAAATGCTCCCATAAAATGGCACAAGGTTGCAGACTGGATAAAAGACAGGACCTAACAATATGCTGTCTACAGAGACTCATTTTGAACCTAAAGATATATCCAGACTGAAAGTGAAGGGATGGAGAACCATCTTTCATGCCAACAGACCTCAAAAGAAAACTGGGGTAGTGATTCTCATATCAGACAAACTAGATTTTCAGCCAAAGGCTGTAGTCAGAGATACAGAAGGACACTACATCATTCTTAAAGAGCCATCCAACAAGAAGATCTAACAGTTGTAAATATCTATGCCCCTAACATGGGAGGGGTATACATTAGGCAACTGTTAACCAAAACAAAGAGACATATTGATAAGAATATGTTAATTGTAGGGGATCTTAACATGCCACTCTCAGCAACAGACATATCATCTAAGCAGAAAATCAACAAAGAAACAAGAGCTTTGAATGACACACTTTACCAGATGGACCTCATAGACATATACAGAACATTCTACCTTAAAACAATAAAATACCCATTCTTCTTGAGCACACATGGAATTTTCTCTAGAATAGACCACATATGGGGTCACAAAACAGGTCTCAACTGATCACAAAAGACAGATTGTTCCTTGCATATTCTCAGACCACAATGTTTTGAAACTGGAACTCAATCACAAGAACAAGTTTGGAAGAAACTCAAACACTTGGAAGCTAAAGACCATCCTGCTCAAGAATGTTTGGGTCAATCAGGAAATCAAAGAAGAACTTAAACAATTTATGGAAACCAATAAGAACAAAAACAAAATGGTCCAAAACCTATGGGATACAACAAAGGCAGTCGTAAGGGGGAAATACATAGCCATCCAAACCTCACTCAAAAAAATAGAAAAATCCTGACTACACAAACTCTTTATACCTTAAAGAACTGGAGAATCAACAACAAATTAAGCCTACCCCACACACCAGAAGGGAAATAGTTACGATTATAGCAGAGATCAATTGATTAGAAACCAGAGATATAGTAGAGCACATCAATGAAACTAGAAGCTGATTCTTTGAATTAATAAGATCAATAAACCACTGGCCAGACTAATCCAAAAGAAAAGAGAAGGACCCAAATTAATATAGGTATGACTGAAAGGGGGGAGAGATCACGACTAGCCCCAAGGAAATAAAAACAATCAGAAATTACTATCAATATCTATATGCCAAGAAGTTAAGCAACCTAGAAGAAATGGATGGTAAACTTCCAAGACTGAACCAGGGAGAAATTGACAACCTGAATAGAGCAATAACTAGTAAAGAGATTGAGAAGTGGTAAAAAAAAAAATAAATAAAATAAAAAAAATAAAAAAAAACACCTCCCAAAAAACCCAAGATCTAGGACCTGATGGATTCCCTGGGGAATTCTACCAAATATTCAAAGAGGAGAAAATAACTATTCTCCTGAAGCTGTTTCAAAAAATAGAAACAGAAAGAAAACTTCCAGACTCTTTCCATGAGGCATCACTTTGATCCCCAAACCAGGCAAAGACCCCATCAAAAAGGAGAATTTCAGACCAATATCGCTGATGAATATGGATGCCAAGATTCTCAAAAAGATCCTAGCTAACAAGATCCAACAGTACATTAAAAAGATTGTCCACCACAACCAGGTGGGATTTATCCCTGGGATGCAAGGGTGGTTCAACATTCACAAATCAGTCAATGTGACAGAATAAATTAATAAGAGAAGAGAGAAGAACCACATGGTCCTCTCAATTGATGCAGAAAAAGCATCTGAGTACAGCATCCTTTCCTAATTAAAACTCTTCAGAGTATAGGGATAGAGGGAACATTCCTCAACTTCATAAAATCTACCTATGAAAAACCTACAATGAATATCATTCTCAATGGGGAAAAGCTGACAGTCTTCCCTTTGAGATCAGGAACATGACAAGGATGCCCACTTCACCACTATTGTTTAACATAGTACTAGAAGTCCTAGCAACAGCAGTCATACAACAGAAAGAAATAAAAAGTATTCAAATTGGCAAAGAAGTCAAACTCTATTAGCAGATGACATGATACTTTACATGGAAAACCCAAAAGACTCCACCCCTAAATTACTAGAACTCATACAGCAATTCAGTAATGTGGCAGGATACAAAAAATCAAAGCACAGAAATCAGTTTTCTTATACACTAACAATGAAACTATAGAAAGGGAAATTAAAGAATCGATTCCATTTACAATAGCATCAAAAACCGTAAGATATCTTGGAATAAAACTAACCAAAGAAGTAAAGGATCTATACTCAAAGACTACAGAACACTCATGAAAGAAACTGAAGACACAAAAAGATGGAAAAACATGCTCATGGAACAGAAGAATAAACACTGATTAAATGTCTATGCTGCCCAGAGAAATCTATACTTTCAACACCAGCCCAATCAAAATATCATCAGCATTTTTCAAAGTGTTGGAACAAACAATCCTAAAATTTGTGTGGAACCAGAAAAGACCCCAAAATCGCCAAGGAAATGTTAAGAAAGAAAAACAAAGGTAGGGGTATCACATCGCCTGATTTCAAGCTATATTACAAAGTTGTGATCACCAAGACAGCTTGGTACTGGCACAAAAACAAACTCACAGACCAAAGGAACAGAGCAGAGAGCCCAGATATGGACCCTCAACTCTATGGCCAAATAATCTTTGACAAAGCAGGAAAAAATATCCAATGGAAAAAAGACAGTCTCTTCAATAAGTGGTGCTGGGATAATTGGACAGCTATATACAGAAGAATGAAACTCAACCATTCTATTACACCATACACAAAGATAAACTCAAAATTAATGAGAAACCTCAATGTGAGACAGGATTCCATCAAAATCCTAAAGTAGAACATAAGCAGTAACCTCTTCAACATTGACCACAGCAACTTCTTTCAAGACATGTCTCCAAAGGCAAAGGAAACAAAAGCAAAAATGAACTTGTGGGACTTCATCAAGATAAAAATCTTCTGCACAGCAAAAGGAAACAGTCAATAAAACAAAGAGGCAACCCACGGAATGGGAGAAGATATTTGCAAATGATACTACAGACAAAGGGCTGATATCCAAGATCTATAAAGAACTTCTCAAACTCAACACTCAAAAAGCAAATAAGTCAAAAAAATGGGCAGAAGACATGAGCAGACACTTCGCCAAAGAAGACATACAAATGGCTAACAGACACATGAAAAAATGTTCATCATCATTAGCCTTCAGGGAAATTCAAATCAAAACCATAATGAGATACCACCTTACACCAGTTAGAATGGCAAAATTTAACAAGGCAAGAAACAACAAATGTTGGAGAGGATGTGGAGAAAGGGGAACCCTCTTACACTGTTGGTAGGAATGCAAATTGGTACAGCCACTTTACAAAAGAGTGTGGAGGCTCCTCAAAAAAATTAAAAATAGAGCTACCCTATGATCTTGCAATTGCACTACTGGGTATTTACCCCAAAGATACAGATGTAGCGAAAAGAAGGACCATATGCACCCCAATGTTCATGGCAGCAATGCCCACAATAGCCAGACTATGGAAGGAGATGAGGAGCCCTTCAACAGACGAATAGATAAAGAAGATGTGGTCCATATGTACAATGGAATATTATGCCTTCATCAGAAAGGATAAATACCCAACTTTTGCATGAATATGGGTGGGACAGGAGGAGATTATGCTGAGTGAAATAAGTCAAGCAACGGAAGTCAATTATCATATGGTTTCACTTACTTGTGGAACATAGGGAATAGCATGGAGGACATTAGGAGAAGGAAGGGAAAAATGAAGTGGGTTAAGTCAGAGGGGTAGATGAACCATGAGAGACTGTGGACTCCCAGAAACAAACTGAGGGTTTTAGAGGGGAGGGCCGGGGGTGGGGGATGGGTTGGCCCAGTGATGGGTATTAAGGAGGGCACATATTGCATGGAGCCCTGGGTGTTATACATAAACAATTAACCCTGGAACACTACCCTGGAACACTACATTAAAAACTAATTACGTGCTGTATGGTAACTAACATAATAAAAAATAATAAAAACAATAAAATAGTGAAAAAAATAAATAAAAGAGCAACTGGTTAAAAGAGCAACTCCTTTATAGTAAATAACACCAGAAACTCTGCCAAATGGCAGAGGAGCTACAGGAATGCTCTCCAGGTCAGAGGAACTGACGAATGACATAGTTTATATTCCCACCCCAACATAAAAGCCCAGACCAGAGCAAAGTCTGGACACCATAAAGGGCATGTCTGGTTGTCTCAGTGAGCTCATTATCTCAGAGAGGCTAGAGTCCACAAGCCCACACCAGATCCTCACACTGAGCCATAGGAGAAGGGCTGGAGTTTAAAGGGGCTGATCAGCAGTAGGAATGCTCTCTCCCCCTCCATCTTAAAAGCCCAGAGCAGAGCGGGGTCTGGCTCACAGAAAACTTGCAACGTCAGTAAGCCCAGGATCCACAGCCCACAGCAGCTGCCCTTTGGTGCTGGGACACAGAAAACAAACTTCAGGTTTTTTCTGGTGTTTAATTTTTAATTTATTTTATTTTCCTTTTTAGAAATTTGTTTTGTCCTGTTTCATAATTTTAGTTTTCTCTTTTTCTTTTATTATTTTCTTTATTATTTTTTCTTTTCTTCTTTCTCTAAAATTCTGTATTATATATGCTAGTTACTCTTTTAAACCACAGCTCCAGCCAGCAAGCAAGTCACCAAGCACAGAGTCACATGAGGGCCACCATACACAAGACCACTCCAAGTTTAGAAGTAGCTGTTCCAGCTAATCCATAGAAACAAACACAGAAAGTCAAGCAAAATGTGGTGACAGAGGAATACATTCCAAAAGAAAGAAAAAGAGAAAACCTCAGAAAAGAATTAAAGGAAACAGATAACAATATGCCTGATAAAGAATTTAAAGTAATGATCATAAAGATATTCACTGGGCTCAAAAGGAAAGAGTGAAGAACTCAGACCTTCAATAAGAGAGAAAATATTAGAAAGAACCAGAAGTGAAGAACACAGTAATAGAAATAAATACACTAGAGGAAAACAACAGATTAGCAGATGCAGAAGAACTTGTGATCTGGAAGACAGGGTATTGGAAAGCATGCAAACAGAACAGCAAGAAGTAAATAAATTTTTTGAATGAGGACAGATTAAGAGATCTCTTAAACATCAGGTTAAACATTCATATTATAGGGGTAGGTCCCAGAAGAGAGGAAGGTGTAGAAAACTTATTTGAAGAAATAACTGAAAACTTCTCTAACCCAGGGAAGGAAAGAGATATTCAAGAAACACAGTTCCAGACAGGATGAATCCAAGGAGGCATATAATAATTAAAAATGTCAAATGTTAAAGATAAAGAGACTCTTAAAAGCAACAAGAAATAAAAAGTGACCTACAAGGGAAAACCTATATGGTTATCAGCTTATTTTTAAACAAAAATTTGGCAGCCAGAGAGAGTTGCATAATATATTCAAAGTGTTGAAAGGGAAAAACCTACAACCAAGAGTACTCTACCAGCAAGGTTATTATTCAGATTTGAAGGAGAGAAAGAGTTTCCCAGACAAACAAAAGATAAAGGAGTTTATCATCACTAAACCAACCTTAAAAGAAATGTTAAAGGGATTTCATTAAAGTGGAAAAGAAATGGCCATAATTAGACATAAGAAAACTCTGAACAAAAAGATGTAAAATATGACCACATATACATAAAACTTAGAGAAGGGAGTAAAAAAGGATGAGGAAAAGATTTTTTTTTCTATTTTTTGAAGGTGTCTGAATTTAAATGACCATTAAATTAATATAGAATGCAGGGCGCCTGGGTGGCTCAGTGGGTTAAAGCCTCTGCCTTCGGCTCAGGTCATGATCCCAGGGTCCTGGGATCAAGCCCTGCATCGGGCTCTCTGCTTGGCAGGGAGCCTGCTTCCTCCTCTCTCTCTGCCTGCCTCTCTGCCTACTTGTGTCTGTCAAATAAATAAATAAAATCTTTAAAAAAATTAATATAGAATGCTATTTATTTAGAATGTTATATATGAACCCCATGCTAACCACAAACCCCAAAGTCTATAATACCTACACAAAAAATAAAGAAATTCAAACAAAACAGTATACTCAATCATAAAGAGCAAGAGAAGAAAGGGAAGAACTACAAAAACAACCAGATAACATTTTTTAAATGGCAATAAGTATTATTCCATTGTATATATGGACCATATCTTCTTTATCCAATTCTTGGAACACGGAAAAAAAAATTAAAAAGGCAATAAGTACATACCTATCAATAATTACTTTGAATGTAAATGAACTAAATGCTCCAATCAAAAGACAGAGTAGCAGAATGGATTAAAAAAAAAATATATATATATATATGACCCATCTATATGCTACCTATAAGAAACTCGTGTTAGACCTAAAGATATCTACAGATTCAAAGTGAGAGGATGGAGAAACCTCTATCATGGAAATGTATGTTGAAAGAAAGCTGGAGAAGCAATAGTTATTTTAGACAAACTAGACTTTAAAACAAAGCCTGTAACAAGAGACAAAGAACACTATATTTTAATAAGGAAGACAATCCAACAAGAAGATACAACAATTGTAAATATTTATGCACCCAGTGTGGGAGCACCCAAACACCTAAAATAATTAACAAAGAAACTAATCGATAATAATACAATAGTAGGGGACTTTAACACCCCACTTACATCAATGGACAGATCATCTAAACAAAATAAACAAGGAAACAATGGGTTTGAATGACACACTGGAACAGATGGATTTAACAGATATATTCAGAACATTCCATCCTAAAACAGCAGAATGCACATTCTTTTCAAGTGTGCGTGGAACATTCTCCAGAATAGATTACATGTTAGGCCATAAAATAAGACTCAATAAATTTAAGATGAAAATCATACCATGCATTTGTTCTGACCACAACAATATAAAATTAGAAATAAATCACAAGAAAAGATGAAAAAAATACAAACACATGGAGACTAAACAGGATACTAAACAACCAATGGGGCAATAAAGCAATCAAAGAAATACACAGAGACACATGAATGTGAAAACACAATGGCCCAAAATCTTTAGTGAAAGCACTTCTAAGAAAATAAATAAATATTTTATATATGTATATAAAATATATGACAATACAGGCCTATCTCAAGAAACAAAGCTCAAACAATCGAACTTTATGCCTATAGGAACAAGAAACAATAAACAAAGCCCAAGGTGGGTGGAAGAGAGGAAGGAAAATCAGAACAGAAATAAAGAACATAGACACTAAAAAGCAAGAGACTGTGGTGTGTCTTGGCAAGTGGGGGGTGTTGTTGCTAGAAATCAATGAAACCAAGAGCTGGTTCTTTGAAAAGATAAATAAAATGGACAAACCCTAGGAGAGGGGGAAGATGGCCACAGAATAGGAGGACACTAGGCAAAGTTCATGCCATGAGTGCAAGTAGATACCTATCAAATCATCCTGAATATCCCAGAAACTGGCCTGAAGATTGACAGACAAACTCCACAGCTGAAGGGAGAGAAGAAGCCACACTGAAGAAAGTGGGAAGTACAGTGACAAGGTTTAGGGGAGAAAAGGATCCTGGCTGCTGCAGAAGACAGGAAGCTACAGTTGAGGAGAAGGGAAAGAGAGAAAGGAGCATACAGGATAATGCACAAGGAAAAGGCTTCCCCATAGCAAAATGAGAAGGCTTAATTTCCAAAGTTCTTGCAATCATCAGGGCTTAAAGCCTGGTTTTAAAGGTCAACAGGCTTGGCTGGGATAGAGCCCAAGGGCACTGAACTGCTCTTGGGGAGAAGGCAGGCCAAGAACCCATGGGGCTACAGTGTGGAAACAGTGATCTTAAGAGTGCTGGGACACACAGTGGGGAGATTATTTGCTCTTCTCAGAGTGTGTCCCTAAGAGGGAGGTTTCATTGAGGTACCTCTCCAGGAGCAAAGGAGATGGCCAATGCCATTTTCCTCCCCTAACCCCAACATAAACACAGAGCCACCTGCAGGAAGCAACGCAGCATAGCCACTGGCTGCCTACCTTGCTTACATAAGCCCTGTCTCCCTGTGCTCCAGTGGAACTACCTCTCTCAGTCAACTTACCTTGGTCCCAGCATGGCAGACCCCTCCCCAGAAGGCCAGCACAAACCCCTGCCCACACCATGTCTCTCAACAGAGAGTTTTGTAGGACCTTAGTTCCAGTGGAGGTGGTGACAGGTCTCATTTCACAAGCAAACCAAAGTAGTTAAAATTCAGCACATTTAGGCCAGGGACAAAACATTGCTTATAGCAGGCAAGGAGAGCCTCTGCAGAGGACTGGCCTGAAGGATAGAGCAGCCAGAATACAACAACACAATATGCATGCAACATACACTGGAGGCACTCCCTGAAGCACCAGGCTATGGGCACTGTAAGACTTCCTCAGAAGGCCATTATTTTCAGGAACAGGAGACATAACTGTCTTTTCTAACACACAGCAGAAGACAGAGACTAAGACAAAATGAGAAGACAGAGGAACCTATCCCAAATGAAAGAACAGGATAAGGCCACTTAGAAATCTAAGTGAAACAGATATAAGTAACATATCTGATAGATAATTTAAAGTAACGATCATAAGAATACTGACTAGGCTTGAGAAAAGAATGGAAGACATCAGTAAGGCCCTTACCACAGAGATAAAAGATCTGAAAAAGGTTCAGAGATGAATAGTGCAATAAATGAGATTAGAAACATATTTGATACCCTGAATAGCAGGCTGGAAGAAGCAGAGGGATGAATAAATGCCTAGAAGATAACTGACAGAAAACAATGAAGCTAAACAAAAGAAAGAAAGAATTATATGAAACAGAAATAGACTTACTGAACTCAGTAACACTATCAAGTGCAGTAACATTTGTATTATAGGCATCCCAGAAGGAGAAGAGAGAGAAAAGGGGCCAGAAGATTTACTTGAAGAAATAATAACTGAAAATTTTCCTAAGCTGGGGAAGAAAACAGACATCCAGATTCAGGAGGTACAGAGAATTCCCATCAAAAATCAACAAAATCAGGCCCACACCAAGACATATTGTAATTAAGTGGGCAAAATATAGTGATAAAGAAAAATCTTAAAAGCAGCAAGATAAAAGAAGTCATTAGCTTACAAGGAAAAACCCATAAGACTATCAGGAGATTCTCAACAGAAACTTGGCAAGCCAGAAGAAAATGGCATGATATATTCAAAGTTTTGAATGGGAAAAATCTGCAGCCAAGAATACTCTATCTAGGAAGGTTATCACTCAGAAAAGCAGGAGAGGTAAAGAACTTCCCAAACAAACAAAAATTAAAGAAGGTTGTGAGAACTAAACCAGCCCTGCAAGAAATATTAAAGGGTACTTTCTGAATGGAAAGGAAAGACCAAAAGTGACAGTATAAAGGCAAGGAATATAAAAGCAGTAAAAATTAATATTTTGATTTTTAAAAAATCAGTCAATGAATTCATAAAAAGGATATGAAATATACAAAGAGGTGAGAAAAGAATGGGTTCAAACTTATCAACTTAATACAAACTGCTATATTCCAAAAAGGTTTATAAAAACCTATTGGTAACGATATAGCCAAAACACTAATAAACATGCAAAGAATAAAGAGAAAGAATCCAAATATATCACCAAAGAAAGTCAGTAAACCATGAAAGAGACAAAAATCAGAAAATCTCCAGAAAGAACCACAAAATAAATACAACAATAAATACATATCAGTAATTACTGTAAATGTAAATGGACTAAATGTTCCAATCAGAAGATGAAGGGATGATAAATATTTATCACGCAAATGGATGTCAAAAGATAGCCAAAGTGTTATGAACCACTAACGAATTGTTGAACACTACAACAAAAACTTAGGATGTACTATATGTTGGTTAACTGAAAGAAAAAAAAAAAAAAAGCCAGGGTGCCAATGTTTAAATTGGGTAAACTAGACTTTAAAACAAAAACCATAACAAAAAACAAAAGACACTATATGATAATAAAGGGAACAATCCAACAAGAAGATACAACAATTTATATACCCAACACAGGAACACCCAACACCTAAAACAGTTAACGACAATCATAAGGGAGCTAATCAGTAATAATATAATAATAGTAGGGGACTTTAACACCAATGGACAGATCATCTAAACAGAAAATCAGCAAGGGAAAAATGGCTTTGAATGACACACTGGAACAGATGGATTTAACAGATATATTCAGAACATTCCATCCTAAAACAGAGGAATACACATTCAAGTGTACATGAAGTATTCTCCAGAGTAAGGCTACAAACAGGACTTAAATACAAGAGGATCAAAGTCCTACTATGCACCTTTTCTCACCATCACATTATGAAACTAGAAATCAACCACAAGAAAAAAAAAGTCTGGAAAGACCAAAAATATGGAGGTTAAGTAACATGCTACTAAACAATGAATGGGTCAACCAGAAAATAAAAGCAGAAATTAAGAAGTACATGAAATGAATGAAAACGAAAAGACAATGGTCCAAAACCTTTGGGATGCAACAAAAGCAGTTCTAAAAGGGAAGTTTTTAGCAATGCAGGCCTACCTCAAGAAGAATAATATCAAATAAACAACCTGACCTTACACTTAAAGGAGCTAGAAAGAGAGCAACAAACAAAACCCCAAACCAATAGAAGGAAGGAAATAAAGATTAGAGCAGAAATAAATGATATAAAAACTTTAAAAAAAAGAAACCAATATAATATTTCTTATCTTCTGCCTATTTCTTACTAGATTATTTGTTTTTTGGGGTGTTGAGTTTGATATCTTTATAGATCTTGGATACTAGCACTTTATCTGGTATGTCATTTGCAAATATCTTCTTCCATTCTCTCAGTTGTCTTTTGGTTTTGTTAACTGTTTTCTTGGCTGTGCAAAAGCTTTTTATCTGATGAAATCCAAATAGTTCTTTTCTGCTTTTGTTTCCCTTGCCTTTGGAGATGTGTCTTGTAAGATGTTGCTGTGGCAGAAATCGAAGAGGTTGCTACCTCTGTTCTCCTCTAGTATTTTGATGGATTCCTGTCTCACATTTAGGTCTTTCATCCATTTTGAGTCTATTTTTGTGTGTGGTGTAAGGAAATGCTCCAGTTTCATTTTTCTGCATGTGGCTGTCCAATTTTCCCAACACCATTTGTTGAAGACACTTTTTTCCATTGGATATTCTTTCTTGCTTTGTTAAGGATTAACTGACTGTAGAGTTGGGAGTCCATTTCTGGGTTCTGTATTCTGTTCCATTGATCCATGTGTTTGTTTTTGTGCCCATACCACACTGTCTTGATGATTGGCATCAGAGAAATACAAATCAAAACCACAATGAGATACCACCTCATAACATTCAGAATGGTTAAAATTAACAAAACAAGAAACAATGTTGGTGACATATTGTGACATTCATTTTCCACCCACCCTGGAAAATGGTATGGAGATTCCTCAAGAAGTTAAAAATAGAGCCACCCAGTGACCCAGCAATTGCACTACAGGTATTTAAAGATACAAGTTTAGTGATCTGAAGGGACACGTGCACCCCGATGTTCACAGCTGCAATGACCACAATAGCCAAATTGTGGAAAGAGCTGAGAGGTCCATCAACAGATGAATGGATAAAGAATATACACAACAGAATATTTCACAACCATCAGAAAGGATGAATAATTACTATTTACATAAATGTGGATAGAGCTAGAGGATATTATGCTGAGTGAAATAAGTCAATCAGAAGACCATTATCATATGGTTTCACTCATACGTGGAATATAAGAAGCAGGGCAGAGGACTGTATGGGAAGGGAGGGGAAACAGAATGGGAAGTCATCAGAGAGGGAGAAAAACCATGACTCTTCACTATAGGAAACAAACTGAAGGTTGCTGGAGGGGCCGTGGGTAGAGGGATGAGGTAATTGGGGATGTGATGAGCACTGGCTATTATACGAAACTGATAAACTATTGAACACTACATCTGAAACCAATGATGTACTGTAAGTTGTACTGTAAGTTTTTAATTGAATTTAAAAGAAAAAGTTAATGCCTATTATTCTCAAACTATTCCAAAAAATTTAAAAAAAAGAAAACTTCCAAATTCATTCTGTGAGGCCAGCATTACCCATACCAGATAAAGATATATAAAAAAAAAATCAAAAACAAAAAGCCTGCAGACCAATATCTCTGATGAACATAAATGCAAAACTCAACAAAATACTAGCAAACCGAATCCAACAATACATTAAAAAAAAAAAATCATTCACCACAATCAAGTAGGATTTATTCCTGGGCTGCAAGGGTGGTTCAATATTTGCAAATCAATCAATATGATACATCACTTTAATAAAAGAAAGGATAAGAACCATATGATCATTTCAATAGATGCAGAAAAAGCATTTAACAAAAGCAAAAAAAAAAAAAATCCATTCATGATAAAACCCCTCAACAATAGATTTAGAGGGAACATACCTTAACATAATAAAGACCATCTGTGAAAAACCCAGAGCTAATAGCCTAAATGGGGAAAAACAGAACCTTTCCCCTAAAGTCAGGGACAAGACAAAGAGATCCACTCTCACCACTTTTATTCAAATAGTATTGGAAGTCCTAGCCACAGCAGACAACAAAAACAAATAAAAGGCATCCAATTGGTAAGGAAGAAGTAAAACTTTCACTGTTTGCAGATGATATGATACTCTATAAAGGAAACCTGAAAGATTCCACCAAAAAACTGCTGGAACGGATACATGAATTCAGTAAAGTTGCAGGATACAAAATCCATGTACAGAAGTCTGTTGCATTTCTATACACCAATTATGAAGCAGCAGAAAGAGAAATTAAGAAATCTATTCTATTTACCATTACACCAAAACCAGGAATAAACCTAACCAAAGAGATAAAAGACTTGTACTCTGAAAACTATAAAAACTCTGCTGAAGGAGCACCTGGATGGCTCAGAGGGTTAAACCCCTGCCTTCAGCTCAGGTCATGATCTCAGGATCCTGGGATCGAGCCCCGCATTGGGCTCTCTGCTCAGTGGGGAGCCTGCTTCCTCCTCTGTCTCTCTCTCTCTCTGCCTGCCTCTCCACCTACTTGAGATTGAAATAAATAATATCTTAAAAAAAAAAAACCTTTGCTGAAAGAAATTGAAGATGACACGAAGAAATGGAAAGACATTCCATGCTCATGGATTAGAATATTGTTTAAATGTCTATACTACCCAAAGCAATCTATACATTTAATGGAATCCATATCAAAATAACAGCATTTTTCATAAAGCTAGAACAAACAATCCTAAAATTTGTACGGAACCACAGAAGATTCTGAATAGCCAAAGCGATCTTATTTATTTTATTTTATTTTTTTAGTGTTCCAAGTTTCATTGTTTATGTAATACCCAGTGCTCCAAGCAATCTTAAAGCAAACCAAAGCAGGAAGCATCACAATTCCAGAATAGAGAGCCCAGAAATGAATCCATATATATATATATGATCCATTAATTCCAACAAGGGTTCCAAGACTATACACTAGGGAAAGGATGGTCTTTTCAACCACTTGGTGCTGGGAAAACCAGATATTTAAATGTAAAAGAATGAAGTTGGACCATATCTTACTCCATATACAAAAATCAACTCAAACTGGGTTAAAGAGTTAAATGATGGGACACTTGGGTGGCTTAGTCCATCAAGTGTCTGACCCTTGGTTTCAGCTCAGGTTATGATCTCAAGCTCATGAGAGAAGCCTTGTGTCAGACTCAGCATGGAGTCTGATTGAGATTTTCTCTCTCTCTCTCTCTCTCTCTCCTCTTCTGCCCCTCCCCTTGCTCATGCTTCCACAGGCTCTCTCTCTCTCTCAAACAAATAAGTACAATCTTAAAAAGAGAGAGAAAGACTTAAATGAAAGACATGAAACTGCAAAAAAATTTCAAAAGCAAGCATAGGAGATAAGCTTCAGGATATTGGGTTTTGAAAATGATTTCAAGGATATGACCCCAAAAGTATAGGCAATAAAAACAAACAAATAATAGATCAGTGGGGCTACATCAAACTGAAAAGCTTCTGCACAGCAAAAGATACAACAGAGTGAAAAAGCAACCTATAGCAGGAGAGAAAATACTTGTAAACCATACATTTGCTATGGGGTTAATCTCTCAAATGTATAAGGAATTCATACAACTCAATGAGAAAATGACATACAAACGGCCAACAGGTATATGAAAAATTATCTTCATCCTTAATCAAAGAAATACAAATCAAAACCACAATGAGAAATCAGCTCACACCTGTCAGAGTGGCTAAAGTTAACCACAAGAAACAACAGGTGTTGGCAAAGATGTGGAGAGAGGCAAAGATTCCATCACTGTTGATGGGAATGCAAACTGGTACAGCCACTCTGGAAAACAGAATGGAGGCTCCTCAAAAAGTTAAAAATAGAATTACCCTATGATCCAGCAATTTCACTGCTAGGTATTTACCCCCAAAATACAAAAATATTAATTCAAAGGGATACAGGTTCCCTGATGTTAAGAGCAGCATTATCTACAATAGCTAAATTATGGAAACAGCCCAAAATACATTGACTGATGAATGGATAAAAAAGATGAGAGGTATATACAATGGAATATTACTCAGCCATCAAAAAAGAATGAAATCTTGTCTTTTGCAATGACTTGGAACTATATAGCAAAGTAAGTCAGAGAAAGACAAATACCATATGACTTTCCTCATGTGGAATTTAAGAAGCAAAACAAACAAGCAGAGGAGGGGAGAAGATACAAACCAAACAACAGATGCTTAACTACAGAGAACAAACTGAGGGGAAATGGGTGAGGAATGGGTGAAATAGGTGATGAGGATTAAGGAGTGCACTTGTGGTGAGCACCAGGTGTTGTATGGAAGTGTTGAGTCACTATTGTACACCTGAAACTAATATTATACTGAATGTTAACTGGAATTTGAATAAAAATTTAAAAAACAAACACAATAAGATATCAGGTCACATGTGTCAGAATGACTATTACTAAAAAACAAACAAAACCCAGAGATGCTAGTAGGGAGGTGGAGAAACTGGAACTTTAGCAAAATGTCGACGGAAATGCAAAAATGGCACAGCCTATATGGAAAACAGTGTAAATTTTCCTCAAAAAATTAAAAATAGACTAGGAATATTACACATCCAATCCACCAGAAAGGATGAATACCCAACTTTTGTATCAACATGGACAGGTCTGGAGGAGATAATGCTTAGTGAAATAAGTCAAGCAGAGAAAGTCAATTATCATATGGGTTCGCTTATTTGTGGAGCATAAGGAATAACACGGAGGACATTGGGAAAAGGAAAGGAAATGTGAGTTCAGGGAAATCGAAGAGGGAGACAAACCATGAGAGACTGTGGACTCTGAGAAACAAAGTGAGGGTTTTGGAGGGGAGGGAGATGGAGAGTTAGGTGAGGCTGGTCGTGGGTATTAAAGAGGGCATTTATTGCATGGAGCACTGGGTGTGGTGCATAAACAATGAATCTTGGAACACTGAAAAAATAAAATCAAGTTAAAAAAAAACAAACAAACTAGGATGTGATCAAGCAATCTCACCTCTAGGTATATAACCAAAAGAAGTGAAATCAGAATCTCAGATGGATATTAGCCCTCCCTTTTACTGTAGCACTGTTCACCTTAGCTAAGATATGGAAACAACCCAAATGTCCACAGAGAGATGAATAGATAATGTGGCATAGACATACAATGGAATATTATTTAGCCTTCAAATGGAAGGAAATGCTGTAATATGTGACAACATGGATGGACTTGAGGACATTATGCTAAGTGAAATAAACCTGATCCAGTAAGACAGGGTCTACATGATTCCACTTATATGAAATACCCAAAATAGTCAAATTTATAAAATTAAAGCCTGTTAGTGGTGGCTACTAAGGGCTAGGGAGGGAAGAAGATAGGGGGAAGAAGATAATGTCCTCTATGTTATTCCTTATTAGCCAACAGGCATAATAATTTAGTTAAATAAAATGAATAAACTCTACCACCTTTTAACACCATACACAAAAAGACACTTGAAATGGAATAAAGATCTGACACATAAAAATCCTAGAAGAGAACACAGGCAATAATTGCTCTGACATCAGCCATAGAAACATTTTTTCCTAGATGTCTCCTAAGGCAAGGGAAACAAAAGCAGAAAGCAAACTACTGGCACCACATCAAAATAAAAAGCTTTTATACGTGAGGGAAACCATCAACAAAACAAAAAGGCAGCCTACTGCACAAGAGAAGATATTTGCAAATGATATTCCCGATAAGGGTTAGTATCCAAAATATATAAGGAACTATACAACTCAACACCCCCACGCCCAAAAAGAAATCAATGAAAAAATGTGCAGAGGAACTGAACATTTTTCCAAAGAAGACATACAGTTGGCCAATAGACACATGAAAAGACGCTCAACGTGACTCATCATCAGGGAAATGCAAATCAAAACCACCTTGAAATATCACCTCACACCTGTTGGGTGTGAGGGTAGAATCAAAAACACAAACAAGTTTTGTTGAGGATGTGGGCAAAAAAAGGAACCCTTGTGCATTGTTGGTGAGAATGTAAATTGCTATAACCACAGTGGAAAACAGTATGTAAGTTCCTCAAAATTCCTCAAAAAGTTAATTAGAAATACCATATGACCCAATTCCACCACTGGATATTAACCCAAAAGGGGGAAAAAAAAAAACAACAACAACCCTAAATCAGAAAGATATATGCATCCCTGTGTTTTTTGCAGTATTCACAATAGTTGAATGGATAAGGAAGATGTAGTACACACACATACATGTGTACACGTGTATGTGCATGCACACACACACACACACACACACACACACAGGAATATTAGGCAGCCATATAAAAGGTGAGGTGGTACCATTTGAGACAACATGGAAGGACCTAAGTGAAAGAAGTCAGACTGAGAAAGACAAATACCATGTGATTTCACACATAAGTGGAGTCTAAACAAAATAAACAAAAAGCAGACGTAGACCTATAAATACAGGGAACAAATGGATGGTTGCCAGAAGGGTGCAGGGATTTGGGCAAAATGGGTGAAGGGAAGTGGGAGATTCAGGCTTTTGGTTATGGAATGAATAAATCACATGAACAAAAGGTACAGCATAGGGAATACAGTCAGTGATATTGTCACAGTAAAGAGTAGGGACAGATGGCAGCTACACTTGGGAAAGGAGCATAATGTATCAACTTGTCAAATCACGATGTTGTACACCTGAACCTACTGTAAAACTGTGTGTCAACCATACTCTAAAACAATGACTAAGGTCTAGAGAGCTGTACAACATTGTACCCATGCTCAACAATAATGTATACTTAAATTTGTCAAGAGGATAGATCTCAGGTTAGGTGTTCTAAAGACAATAAAATTTTTAAAAAAGAAATTGGACTAAATCCATGGCTTTCAGATTGTAGATATAAAAATCAAATAACAGCTCATGCAGTTTTCTAACATGTAAGTAGGTAAAAGCAATATGTTAGTGGCGTACGTTTTACAAGCTTAAATGGGTAAAATTACTCCAATGAGAAAAGAAGAAAATCTAGGATTATGGAAAATAGTTATAATCATATCATATCAGCCTTAGTGATTTTTCTGTTTCATTGGGGGGGGAATAGATTTATAGCACAACTTCAATCTTAATACCCTTTAATCCAAACCAGAATCTTGAAAGCGAAAAGGTTTTCAAAATTGAATCACTAACAGTATCTAACAACGAGAGCCACTCTTAGAAATAGGTCTGGCAAAAAATACTTAATATAAAACCACGAATAGTACTTTATCTTGCATTATACATAAGTGTAGGCAGCTCCAAGTGCATAGAGCTGAGCTGCGTTGTTACAGCCTGAATTTAAAAGGAAAAAATTATACTCACGAGGAACTAATGCTGGTGGCGTACTATGTACATTATATGCTCAGCATCAGTTTTATTCTCCAGGAGCTTGCATTCATTCCACAAGTGGCCTTACCATACCACATACTACTGTGTAATTTGCAATCCATTAATTTGGAGCTTCTGATAATCCAAACAGAATCAAATTCTGCCCATCAAACCCGTTCTTTTCCTCCTCAAGTGACAAATGAAGACGCAAAGGAAAATTAAACTTCAAAAAGACTGAGCATGGCAGAAATATCAAAAAGAAATTACTTAACATATTAAATATTTGTATCCATACATTTATATTACTATAAATGTACATGCATTGGTGATATATATATTCATTCTTTACAATAAAATGTTAACGGATACTTTAGGGTAGTTTAACTTGTATAGTGGTTAAACTTTCTCATATATAAATACTCTGGAACACTTGACCCTTTGCTGACAAAAGCCATTCCTCATCCTAAATAACTTACCTTGGAAACTCTCCTATCTGACCTTTATGTCACCTTCTTACGGAATTGACTGAGTAAGGGACAAGCAAGGCTAGGTAGGGGGCTCAGTAACCAGGCTCACAGAAACCCCAGATGTGGAGAAATGTCATAGACCAGATATTAACCAGAGAGAAGGGAACAGAACAAATCCACCTTGTTTGTTCTAAATATAGAGGAGATATTTACCTGATAGTTACAAGTCCACCTTGTTTTTTCTAAATATAGACAGGATATTTTCATGATATTTACAAATCCACTTTGTCTTAAACATTATAGACAAGATATTTACCAAGTTCCCTGCTCAGTTTTCTTTAAAAGACTGACCATAACAGCCCTCAGTGGCAACCCATTTGGGACCCCTCTCATTCTAGAGAGTTCCTTTTCTTTCCTTTTCTGTTCTTTCACTTAATAAACTTTCACCTTGCAACAGGACCATTAGTCCACCGTTCCTTCCATGAAACATGCTAACAGATGCCCCTAGTAGGTTTTTTGTGCTAGTGAGTGTTAGGGATTGCTACCCTCATATGAACCTTCAAACCCTATTAAGACCCGTCAAGAACCCTGATGGTTTCTCTACCTCTCTAGTATTTCCTACAGTCCTCTGTCCCAAGACCAGATTCTCAGGCACTGACTCTAGTTCCCAAATCTACAAATGTTGCGGGACAAAAAAGAAGCGCAGATCCATAGCTCACCTCTCCGATTCTACTCACAAAGGTGCCTGATGGACTTGCTCCTTGGCTAAAGTCAATTTCATCCACAACCTTGGGGAAACCAGAATGTATGTCAGTTCCCATCAAGTGAAGAGAAAGGCTTATGGAAATAGTACCACCTCATTCTAGACCTACATCCCTCTCTCTTGGCCCTGTTTTGCCTGTTACCTAGGAACCATCTGAAAGACAAACCACCCCCCATCACCACCACCGAACTCACAAGGTTCTTTAGCAAGAAGATAATTGTATTCAATCCACAGATCGCTGCTCTATTTGAAAAGCAAACCTCTCGTCACTGCAGGGCAGAGCATCTACAGGAGGTTACAAACCGTGCTGCTATTTTTAGTGTGTCCTTGCGCTTCTCCACGAGTGGGCATATTCTTTAAAATACTTGGCATTTCTCAGAAAAGAGGCAGTTAATATACAGTTAATGTTGCTAGTAGTCTAATTACAAAATAAACAGTTGCTCCTTTGCTTAGTGTCCTCAGTCTCACGGAGATGTTTGGACGGCATCTCCTCCCTGTCAGTGGTACTGCTCCTTCCAAAAGCCACAGCCAGGGGTGCCGGGGCGGGGTCGGGGGGGCTCAGTCAGTTAAGTGTCCGGCTCAGGTCTTGATCTCAGGGTTGTGAGCTCAAGCCTGCGTGGGGCTCTGCGCTCAGCGGGGACTCTGCTTGAGATGCTCTCCCTCTACCTCTCCTTCGCTGCTGGAGCTCTCTCTCTCCGTCTAAAATAAATAAATCTTAAAAGAAAAAAAAAAGTGACAGCCAAAGCAGATGCAAGGGAGATACGCAAGGGAGGCCCTAGTGCTCATAAATTCAAGGAGCTAAAATAGTAACAGCTGTGGCAATTGCAGGATTTGGACAGGCTATCAAGTAACTGAGTACCAAAACCAGGATTCCACCATTCTACCAGACTTTTGCCCTCAGAGGACAGAACCTCTAAGTACTGGCTTAGTGGCTAAGAGCACAGACTCTGCCTGATTCAAATATAATCTCTGTGATCTTGGGCATGTGTCTTAACTGGTCAGTGTCCTGGTTTTGGCATCTGTATAATCATGCTAGTAATCGTGCCACCTCAAACGATTTTTATGAGAATTAAATGATTCACTACATGCAAAGTGCTTAGAACGATACCTAGCATATAGGAAGCTCAGTAAATATGATCTCATTTTATAAATCCTGTATCTTTTTGATATTAAGCATGTGTTCAACTATTGGAATTTAAGAAAATAGCACTACAGAGTAAAGATATTCTTTTGTTGTTTTTAAAATGTTTTTGTATTAGTTAGAACGCTGTTGTTTGCAAGTTCAACTAAAACTAGCCCAAGGGGACAGAAAAATGAATTTATTTACTATTATGCCTAGAAGTTCAGTGTTGTATCTGGCTTGGACCCAATCTTTGTCTTTCTCTCTCTTTTGTTCTCTCTTTTGTTCTCTCTCTCTCTTTTTCTCCATCTCTTGGCTGAGCTCACATGATGTCGCCCACCACCAGCACATTACTTACACCCTCCTGGCCTGGCATCTCCTGTAGAAACAGTCTCATCTGACCCTTTAGCAGAAGTGACCCAGCAAGGACTGTGATTGTCTCAGCCTAGAACCAGTCACTTAGGGTTAATCTAACTTCCTAGATTAGAAGGAGCCTACATTGCACATTTCTTAGACAAAAATCCATTATAAACATATGAATATTCAATTAAGTTTCCAATTTTTGTAATCAATAAACTATTGATTACCTTACAGTCTCTAATTCTCTAAAAATTAATTGTAACACTGATAGAGGCAGGATCTTCAGTCCTTTGTATAGAGATGGCAAATACATTAATTTTGTCTTATATCTCATGCCAACCTAGAAAAACTGGTTGTGAATACCTAGGGTAACGTGTTGAGAAAGATTCTGAGGTCGCATCCTTGCTCAGCCAAAACAATACGGGCTGCAGGTATGTTTTGGGTGGTGGTGATACGTATAGCAGTTTAAGAGACCTTAACCACAAGGACATTGTAGATGGAGAGACTTTCAATTAGAGCCACAAGTAAGAGCTGAGCTTCCAGATAATGCTAGAATTCAAATGGCCAATGAACACCAAAATGGCAGGTTATGCACTTATGTGAGCAGTTTTCCAACAACACAAGTGAGTGTTGAGAGTTTCTTCTGTTAAGAAGGAAGAAAATGCTGATTTACCTCTTTCAAAACCCTCTAGGTCAACCTCTTATAAACCCTACCCTGAGATGCTTTCCCATAAAACAAGTAAGGATAAAAAGGTAACTTACACTTTTCTTTTTCATTTTAGCATTCTTACAGTTTAATACTTCAATTGAATAGCATTTACAGTGTTTCACCAATTGCTAGATATAGTAAGTACTCATCAATGGTATTATTTTCATAATTATCAACACAACTTTTCTCTTTAGAAAGCATATATTTTATCACCAAATAAAAAGTGAGGGACTTATGTGGCCAAATTCTAAAAGATTTTCTTGGAAGATACCAAAGAAGATCTCCCTGTATTAATCAGGTTTTTTTTTTAAATTTTTCTATATTTTATGATGTTTGACCTTGGGCAGCCCTTCCAGAACTGGCTAATTCTTAGAAGTAGCAAACAATTTGCCCAGGAGCACACTTCTCACCTACAAATCAACCAATCCAAAGTCCATATGCCCAACTACCTCCCTATATCAAACCCTCACACACCAAACCACATTTCCCCTCCCCCAAATGACGCCAGGTACAGGCACTAGACAACCAGAAACCGCCTGTGTAGCCCAGAGCCTGCCCCATCTATTCAAACTATACAATCCTGTTTGCTCAAACTTGCCTCACTCCGTCCTTCCCACAGAAACCACAATAAAGCCCCAGGGCTATGCTTTTCCTGTCACTCCTTCTGCTTTTGGATTTACCTGGGTGGGTTCCCCATGTGGAGCTGCACTGAGCCTCAGGCCCACTCCTCTTGGGTACTGTAAGGGATAAACTCTTCTTTCAAGGTCCTTTGTTGTCTCCGTGTCTGTCATCTTACTATACCTGGTTAAAACAAATCTTGGGTACGTTTGAAGACACTCTGAGACCACAAACAATAGGGTTGAGGAATAATATGCAAAGAAAAAAAAATGCTCTCAAAACTGAAGTGGAAATAAAAATAGAAGAGGAAAACCTTTGAATTTGTTATTCATTGTCTTTCCCTTGTTGTGTTGGGAAAGAAGTTGCCTCAATCCAAGCATATATTTGGAACTATGGAATTCCTATAGGAATAAATACCTATTTGCTTTAGGGTACTGAGTTTTAATAAAATTATGGACAGTATAAATATCAGCCAAAATAATCTCCAATATAATCTTTAGCAATTCGGCAATTAGTTAAATCTCATCAAAACATGTTCAAACCTCAACCAATTTTTTTTTTTTGCATTTTCTTCTTTTATTTTCAAGCAGCTTTTAAGTGATTTCTCTTGGTGTTCCTGCCAAATTTCAAAGCCCCAAGCCCTTGGGTTAGATGGAACACGCCTATGTATAAAATGAAGCATCAAAAGAAATGCCTAATTATAACGGCTTCTCGGAGTGAAGAATGAAGATGGTAGATACGGTGCGGAAGGGGAAGACCCGTGAGGAACTGTGGCGCACGCCCGCCAGGGGGCAGCACCCGCGGGGGCCATTCCGGGGACAAGATGGAAATCCCAGCTGCCCGAGTGGATTGTGCGTAGAAACTCTGTGCGTTGGCACGTGGGTGAAACGATTTATAGACCAAGGAAGACCTGGACAAAATGATCCATTTTGGGAGGAATCATTTGTGCTGAAGCCATGAACACTTTCTACAGAGCTATTTGAGGAAGCAGATGTTTAGATAATATATTGCTGCTTTGCATTTCTATAACACCTTCCATCTAAGAGCCACAGAGTGTAACACAAACATTAACTAATAAATTAAGCCTCGTGGCATCTCTGCGTGATCGATGGGCATAATAGCCATTTTTATAGTGTGGGAAAGGCAGCACCCTGCTCAGAGGTGCTGAAGTCATTTACCCAAGGTCATGGAGGGGAGAAAATATGACAAACTCTTTCAAAATGGAGCACCAGTTTTACCTACACTCACGTAATGTGTTTTTTCTCACTTGGCAGGTCAGCAGCTTCAAGACTATGTTCTTCTATGGGACACTGAGGCACTAGAAGAGGGTGCAATGTATATCCTGGTCTCCAGTGATTTGCTTCAGAAAATCTCTCTTTAATTTAACTGGGAGATGGTTTGAAAATATTAAGTCTTGGATCAAAGCCTTCCTCGTTTCTCTCTGGTTTACCCAGGAATTAATTTGTTTGCTAATGCTGGTCTCTTTCCTGATGTGACAGTGGCCTTTAGCTCTGGAGTTACGTGTTCCTGTTGTTTAATCCGATTATGCAAAGGACTTAAAATATTACAAGAATATCAAACAACCCCAACACATCTGTGTAGGCATTAATGTAATTATTTTTATTGCTATTTTAATTTCTGAAAAGCCCATAAAATTGTCATCAAAAGTAGAGTGTGACATCTCAACAAAAAACAGGGCCAATGCTTAACAGACTCTAACGAGCTTGTCAGTAAAATCTTTTTTACATCTTCCTAAAGGCTACTTATTCCATTATCACATGTTTGGCACAGTTAAAACTTGTTCCACAGCGGTATTGTCTTTTTCCTTTTTCTCTCTCGATAACCCACATAATTTCTCCAGTAGGATCATCAGGCAGAGGGAAAACAAAGCAAGAAAACCAAATATAAACCCCTGGTGCTCACAAACTCTTGGAAAAGAAAATGACCATGGCACCACTGTTACACAAAGCGATGGGGTTTTCTACCTTCTTGCTTGTTTTCAAATTTCTCAGGGAGTAACAGTTTCACCTCTGAGTCTCTCATGTCCTTAATTGCCATTTGTTTTGTTTTTCTTATTGGAAGAAACAGAAGCTGTTTTTTTTTTTTTTAATGAAGCAAAACATGATTTGCTTGTCGCTGGATAATGGCTTTCTTTCTTCTCTAGACGCTGTTCTGCAGCAGCATTGGCACTCACATGGTAGGACTATGGTTCATCATGTTCACAAATTACATTTAGGCAGTGTTTTGCATCACTCCACGTGTCCCCGCCCCACTTTCTCCCCAAACATCAGAATACCTCAGATGCAGGCACTGACTAGGATGTGATGAGGCAACAGAGCCAGGAAGGACCTGGGTGACCTGGTTTCCACCGTGTGCTGAGGGCACTAGAAACCACATGGGCGTGGAGGCAAGAAGGCTGGATGCAAATCCCCATCCCGGGGACCTCATCATCCCAAAGACATTCTGTCCCACATTGCTGGGTCATCTCAATGAGGAGTAGGTACTTATCCAAACAGGGGAGTGTGCATGTTTGGGGGAAGGAGCAGTGAATGCCCATAGCTTTGGAGGAAAGAAAAGCACCCTACATGGTTCTGATAGAGCCTCTGGGCTGGCTGGAATCATTCTTATACACTACATAGACTTTTTAAAACTCTAGTTTGCTCTAGAGTTAGGGTGTAAGTAAGCTTTGGTGTACAGTCCATTTCTGACCCATGTGGTCAAATTGCCAGGGTCAAAGGAAAGGAGGTGAAGAAGGGCAAGTTGGTGGAAATGGTACATGGGTCAACCAGCAGCCTGAGACACTTCTCCACCGGGAGCGCACACTTTTCATTTATGGTTGCCACCATTTCTTCAGAACTCTCTTGCGTACCAAAGCTGATAAAGGAAGAACTGAAGAAGTTGCTGGAAGAGAAACTGTTCCAAAGCCCTGGGAGAGGGAATAAGATCACTTCTCAGTTCTGAACTCTGTGGTTTGGCCTTTAGAAGCTGGTCCTTGTCAGTTTGAGGCTCATCTGCCTGGCTCAGAGAATAAAGCTGGGGTCAGTTGAAGAGCCATGCCTACTGTGCACACCCTCATCACTGAGGTTTTTAGAGAAAATACAGCCTCTTCTTTGGAAGATCATACTGCAGCCTTTGAAGCAACCATAACAAAATACCAGAGCACATGAAATCAGTCCCTCTGATCTTCCAGGGAATCTGTGTATTGTGACAGGAAAGAAAATAATTTCTTAACCATTTGAGCCCCTGTTTGAAGATTGGCAGGGTTGAGTGGTTTTATGACTAACAGAGGAAGATTTGTGGTTATAATGGAAGATTTCAGCTGTAATTCTCACTTGAAACAAAATATAAAATATTTTATCAACAAAATAAACAAAAATAAATTTTATCAACAAAAATTTTATCAACAAAATAAAAAGGAAACCTACTGAATGGGAGAAAATATTTGCAAACCATATACCTGATAAAGGGTTAATATCCCAAATCCATGCAACCGAATAGCAACAAAACAAAAAAACCCACACAATCTGATTAGCAAACAGGCAGAAGAACTGAATAGTTGTGTTTCCAAAGAAGACATACAACTTGTCAACAGGTACATGAAAAGACGCTCATCACTTATCATCATGGAAATACATATCAAAACTACAATGAAATATCACCTCACACCTGTTAGGATGGCTATTGTTAAAAAGACAGCACCTAAGTGTTGGTGAGGACGTGGAAAGAAGGGATCCTTTGTTCACTATTGGTGGGAATGTAAATTGATGCAGGAACCACGGAAAACAGTATGGAAGTTCCTCAAAAATTTAAAACTAAAACTACCATATGATCCAGGTATCCTGTTTCTGGGTCTATATCTAAAAGAATTGAAATCAGGATCTCAAAAGGATATCTGCATTCTATATTCATTGCAGTATTGTTCAAATAGCCAAGATGGGAAAACAACTTAAGTGTCTGCCAAGTGAATGGAAAGAGATATACTATTTTTCATGGAATAATAATTATTTTTATTATATATAATGCAATATTACTGAGCCATGAGAAAGAAGCAAATCCTGCCATTATAAACACAGATGGACTTTGAGGCCATTGTGTTAACTGAAATATGCCAGCCAGAGGAAGATAAATACTGCATGGTATTACTTATATGTGAAATCTTAAAAAAAAAAAAAAAAAGCCAAACTCATAGAAATAGAGTAGAAAAGTAGTTGTCAGGTGCTGGAGGGTGGGAGAAATAGCGAGAGGTTAGTAAAGGGGTAGAAGATGAATAAGGTTGAGTATCTAATGTAAATCATGATGACTGTGGTTGATAACAATGTATTGTATTATTGAAATTTGCTGAGAGAGTTGAACTTAAATGTTCTCACCCCTAAAGATAAATACGTGAGGGGATGGATGTATTAACTCAATGGGGAGAATCCTTTCACAAGAAATACATGTATCAAATGACCACAATGTACACTTAAAATATTTTACAATTTCATATGTCAATTATACCTCAGGAAAACAGAAATAAAATAAGTGAAATTTTAAAAAATTCTCACTTGGTTAAAAAAACAACTCAATTTCCATTTTGACTTTGATTCAAGTATTATTTGACAATGTGGAAGAAATAGAATATTTTCTCCTTGTATTATCCATATTACAAACTTCAGAAGTTAACACAGGTAACTTTAGTGGAAAAAGAATATACTAGAAGAGTTTTATTTGTAGAATTCATAGAAGGGAACCAGGAAAATGGGCAGGAGCCAGAAGCGAAAAGACCTCAGAGCTGTCCACATTTGGTTGAGAGTGCCGCCCCCCCCCACCCCTACCTTGTCACTCATTGCCCCTCCTCTCATCTCCATGGAAGGTCTGGTTGAACCTGCATCTTTGGGTCCCTCCTTTAAGATTAAGAGTCCTGGGCATGAGCATTCTACTGGATGCTTTCCAGTTGGTCTGTTCTTCAACTTTCAGAGAGCAGTTGAGGGAACACCTGCCACCCTTCAGCTTCCATCTTGAGATCACTCCAAAGTAGAATGGGTGTTCAACTATAGACTATAGAACACCACAAATGTCTACCACAATTTACCACATTCTGCTTAGGATACTGCCACCATACTTTGCAACTCATTCTTATGCTCGCTCGCTCTCTCTTCTCCATATATAACTTTATTTTTTTAGGATTTCATTTATTCATTTGAGAGAGAGAGAGAGAGAGCACAAGCATGGGCAGCAGCAGGCAGAGGCAGAAGGAGAAGCAGACTCCCCGAGGAGCACGGAGCCAACACAGAGATAGATCCCAGGACCCTGATATCATGACCTGAGCCAAAGGCAGATGCTTAACCGACTGAGCCACCCAAGTGCCCCTGTATATATAACTTTAGACAGATGATAGATGGATAGATATCACTTTTTTTAAAAGAAAGCTTGACACATTTTTTTATTGTGGTAAAATACATGTAACAAGAAGTTTACCATTTTAACTATTTCTAAGTGTATAATTCAATGTCATTAAGTACCCTTACAATATTGTGTAATGTTTAAATCAAACACAAATGGAGCAGACTTGAAATTTCTCAAAGCAGAGTAAACCAGTTTAGTCATACAAATAAAGCTTAATTTAGCTTATTTTGCGAGACAAGTGAGGCTATCTTGACCTAGGTCCCTTCTTATTTATAACTCTGAAATCATAAGTGAAACTTAGATTATTCCCAAAACTTGATACAAGGTAACCACTGACAAGTTCCCCTTTCATTGAAGAGAATTCCTGTATAGGAATCGATCACTGTGAAGACTAAACAGTCACATCCTCCATTCTATGTAAGCTGCTTTATAGCGATATACCTTGGAGCCTCATGCCATAACTTGGTTTGAGTGCTTCCAGTCTGCAAACTTATTTTTGCTGTGTTTTGTTCAGGTTTTGTTTTTTTGGTGTGTGCAACATAAACTCTTAGTAATTACTGCTTCAGTGATTCATTGGCTTTACGTTAACTTTTTTTTTTTTTTTTAACTTTTGACAGTTACTATCACCACTATCTGTCCCAAGCTAATTTCAGTCACAGTTATTCCTCTGGTGAATGCGGTCCGAGGGGACCAGAGGTAGTTCTATGGGCCAGGATGGAAAGGGATCCGTTCCGAACCCAGACTCCTGGCTGCACCTCCTCCTGCAACTGGCAGTGACTGACAAAAGACATTTGCACAACCGTGCCACTCTCATTACCGACAACCATGGCTTAATAGCACACGGCTGCTGGTTTGTGCTGAAGAGCCGACTCCAAAACCTTCCAAAGTGTGGCCAGTTTGTTTCACATTGAGGTCCCTTCCCAGCCCCATTAGCTGATTCATAAATAACTTCCCAGTGCAATGTTGGGAAATTGATAAATTCTTCGTGTGAGTCAACTCCTAACACATGAAATTGCTTTCAGTGCAACCCCAAGAAAAACTGAAATTGTCCTGGCAATTAAGAAGCTGTTTAATCTATTTGACGTCGTGTTACCTGTAAGGGGATTCTGGACACACTTATCACACTCAGCGTCACCTAAGGAGAGAACCCTCCTCGGAAGCCCACTCTTGTGACAATTCCAACATTGTCACTGATTTTGCGTAGGAGCCCCGCCCCATCCGGTGTTTGCGCAGCAGCAAGTAACACAAGGTGGGGCAGGGTGGGGGAGCCCTGTTGACAAGGGTCAGGCAATTGATCCCATTGTTGATAAGCTTTTGGAATTTTAAAAGCTAAATAATTTAGATACCTTCTGTAATAATGTCCTCGAGATTATTATGGCTCTAATTCACATTTCCTGACTACATTAGGCGAGAGACCCGCTCCGTAAATTGATTTTATAATCCATCAGTCTTCATACAAGTATTTTATATATTTTTTAAAGATTTTATTTATTTATTTGACAGAGAGAGAGAGAGAGAGACAGCAAGAGAGGGAACACAAGCCGGGGGAGTGGGAGAGGGAGAAACAGGCTTCCGACCAAGCAGTGAGCCTGACACCGGGCTGGATCCCAGGACCCTGGGACCATGACCTGAGCCAAAGGCAGATGCTTAACGACTGAGCCACCCCGGCATACCTCATACAAGTATTTTAAATACAGAAATTGGGACTCATGTGAATGAAGGGTGGGAAGACTGTCTCAGAGAATCCTGATTCAATGTAGTTTGAATAAGGTGAGGGAGAATGCAAAAAAATTCACAAAGTCTAAACAGCTTTGATCAGTTGTGCCCTGCTTCACAAAAGGGGGGAAATGAAAGTTGATGGTCAGCCATCTGATCTCCATTATGAGATCAGCAGCTGTGGGCCGCTGGAGTACTCAGAGGCTGAGAAGTTCCGGTCCTGAATGCACAGAGGTACTGGGAAGGGAAAGTGTGCCTGCAGGTTGCGAGTTTGGTTCCAGTTGCTTCTGCATTGTCTCAGGTTGGTAATTGGCCTGTAACACTGAGCGGAGGATGGGTTTAAACCTAAGGATTAGAGAGAATCCTTCCCCTGGGAGGGGCATCTGCTTCCTGCCATTCAGAAGCAATGATGCCACTTTCTCCTTCAAGCTGGTCGTTTTATGACAGTGTCATCTCCCTGCGTAATCTTCCCATTTCCTTCTCCGCTGAGAATCAACTATAGAGTGGAATTGGCAATTTTAGGGAGCTCTGAAATGGAATCTTTTATGCCTTTTCACTATCTGTTTTTCCTTCACATGGCGAAAGCTGGCAAGCAAAATTACAGAGGGCTTATGTCACAGATTAACTCAATTTCTGATGCTGGTATCTCCTCAAATTGTTTGTCTTCTTCTTTCTAGCCTCTTGCCCAGGAAGGTACAGAATTACAACACGACGAGTTACCATGGTAACCCTTATACATGATCTTTTAAAAGTTCCAGACCCACAGAGCCTAATTTGATGTTAGAGATTTTAATTAATGATTTCTGTGTTTTAGGTAATAACACATTTTTAAATTAATGAATCATAATAAGAAAAAGGTAGTCAAATTAGTCTTGATTAAAAGATGGTTCATTTATTCGGATATGCTGCTTCAATTTATGTTGCTCAGAAAACTGGGTCTTAATTCCATTCAGATCTTTACCACTAAAAGTCTGGTCCTTCTGTAACAGGCTACAGGACTCTGATGGGAAGCTCATGCTCAGGAAGATCTAGGAGAGTTGGCCTTGCCCTGCTGGTATTTGCTTGCTTGTTGTCCAAGGCTGCTATCGGTGATTGGTAAACAATGAACTACATCAAAGAAGAAGAGCATTTGAGTTTTAATATGCCTTTTGAGGGAAAATTCAGGAACAGTGCTTAAACCTCTTCTTCTGTTTGCCTTTGATTGGCAGACATTTGCCTGTTGAATGAGTTACTGCACGGAGAGCGCTTAGAACAGTGCCTACCACTGTGCGAACCCTCAGTGAATTCTCATCATTGTTGTTGGCCATTTTATGATGATTCCAGTATAAAGGGCTTGAGTATCTTGGCTTCCTCACCATGTTGGGCTTATGCATTCTGACCACAGTTAGGTCTCCCTCGACTTTCTCTACTGTGAGTTCTTGTTTTGAGAGTTCCACATGACCTCTGACCTTTCTGTTTGGATGGTTTTAAAAAAGAATTTTGTTTTAAAAAAAATTCAGAAAGAAGAATTTCATAGCATCTTGGGTTGTGCTCTTATTTGGTGGTTCATGTGAACGTAACTTGGGTTGTGAAATCACTGTTAGAGGAAACTTCACGAACTTAAAGAAACAACAGAGATGTTGCATCATAGTATCTTTAGCTTCTAAACTCTGTTGTCTTTTTCTAGTGCCCTCCAGAGCTGCTGGCATCTGTCCCTCCCCATCTATCCAAAGAAGGTTTGGACTAGTAATGCATACATAACTGGAGGGTGAAGAAGCCATGGTGGGAGAAGCTTTCTACTGAAAGGGCAGGCAACTCTGAAAGGGGCATTAGAGTCTAGGAGAATTGAAGGTTGAAACAACCAAAAAACACAACTCAACTGTCTTCTTGTGGCACAAACGGGAAGAAACACCTAAACACAGATCTCCATGATTTGTATTTTCCTGGGGTAGAGTCCCCCTTCCCTCTCTGTCCTCTCTCCAGGCACCTCCTCCATCCCTGACACCTGCTGGATGGCCTAATTGCCTTTCCCCAGGAAACTCTATCCCTCTAAAAAAAAGGAGTAAGATTCTCAACTCCTTCCTATTACTCACAACTTGAGTGATGCCTTGGGGCTTCAACCAGGCTTTGTTGATGTTTTCCTCTTCTTGGGTATGGTAAGCTCTGGAGAAAGATACAGATGGATCCAAGACATTGATGAATGGAAGTACTCCAATCCCAGACCAGTCTTACCACTTAAGGGAGCTACAGCTAAAGGTAAACAGGGAAACACTAATTTATTTTTTTCCTTGGAATCAGCAGCCTCATTTCATCTCAAAGAAAGAATGTTTCTTCCTAAGCCATAACTTTGATCTTTCTGTTCTCATAGGAGAGACCCCCAACTCGACCCTTTTTTTGCCCCTGAGCTCTGCTACCTCCTCAGAAAAACCACTTAGTTGTCAATGGCTGTTCTCCTTTTCATTCCTGGGTGGGGTGTTGCTTGCTCGAATGTACCATTTTAAACTGTTGTATCCCCTAGCACTGGTCATGGTGGAAAGGGGAAATAGAAACGGAAGTGGCAAGAAGGTGATTTCCAATTCATCCCATCACCAGAGTTAGCAGGAAAAATAGCCCTTTTGGCCTTGAGCTCGGGGGGGGGGGGGTGGGTGGTTATTGTGGATAATGGGGCACTCTATGGATAGATAACCATGCCTACAACCCAACAGATGCTCAATGAATCTTTCCTCTTGGACTTTAACTACTTTTTTGGCATCTCATTGCTCCTTAGTACCTCTAGAAAAGAGTAGTTGGAAAACAAAAGGGAGGATTGCATGGTTTTCACTGACTTTTAAAAACAATCGGGTGTTAATTTTGTCAAAAACTTTTGATGCACATTAATGGTTTAATCATAGAAATGAATATAAAACATTTAAAATTTTTCCTATTCTTACGTTCATCTTCAACTTCGACTTGTATCAGTTAACAGGATAATTTTCACCACCATTAGGGAACATGAGACCACACAGAGAAAGCAACAAAGCGTCCTGTGCTTGTAGGTGAAGACCGGGTACATGAGAAGTACCCCCTTTTAAAAAATAAAATATATTCAATCTGTATGATCTATGTCTCAGCAGTTACAAGAAAGTGTTCATTTAATGTGTCTCTGATTTTGGCCCTCGGCAAGGTACCAAACAGAAACTTACCCCGAACTCTACTATTCTAGGATCTTGCAAGCAAAGCTGACTATATTGGCAGCGATGCTGTGTCCTGTAGGGCACTACTGCCACACGTACATTATGTGGATGAATAAAGCAATCAGCTGCGAAGGGAACTCAATATGCCCCCCAGCTCAGCCTGTCTATTCAGTCCCATCCACTCTTATTGATGGATTACTTCCACCGGGGCCAGCCCTGCCTGGTCCACAGATCCTTACCCGCAACCCCAGCCACATCCATGTGGGGGAAGACAATCCTGTGTCAGCCCATTCCAAACCTAAGTGTGATGGAGAATTAGCCAGATGGGAATCTGTGACTCAGCCTGCCAGACCTTCCTCTCCAACATCTACTCCACGTGGGAAATGACTGGGGCCAAAGAACAGGCATCAGCTCCCTTGCTCTATATCAACTCAGAGCCAAGCAGAAAAAGGGCTGGTAGCCCAACTGAGAGATGGTGTGGCAGACGGAGCCATTTTGTTCCTTAATTAACATAACAGCTGCAAGCAATCTCTCCACTCTCCCCATAATCCTACCAACAACACTGGCGGGTCCTACGTGTGTTCGTTGGCGATGTGTGCTGTGTGTTTCCAATAATTGATAACATATGATTTTGTCCCTAGGCACAGAGCATGCTTTATTCTGCATATTCATTTTAAAAGAATTTTTAAAATGTTGTACATGTCAAATGTTCTGCAGATGCAGAATCATCTGGTATTATATCTAAGAATTTTTATCTGTCTTTATCATAGCGTGATAAGAAAGAGTCACAGAAAGTTTTGGGCTTCGTGGCTTCGAGTTTTCTGGTTTCCCCTAATTTGTTCCCTTTCAAAAGGCAAGGGGTAAATATTCGTGGTAACTGTGTGCCGAGTGGAACTGCATTCCTATATCACCTCGGAAAGATTATACTAATGCAGAGGCCAGACATCGGCTGAACTTCTAACTAACCAGTTCTCAAAGTTCTGAAGGAAGGTTTTTCAGAGTCCTTTGTGGTCTAGGTGGCATGTTCCCTCTGAAATTTGATTCTAACTCTTTGAAAATATGAAAGGATCTATGAAGAACATCATCTGTTATGTCACACGTAATATTTAGAATGCAGATAACTGCATAAGACGCACATCACCAAATTGTGCCTGGCACGTAAGAGGCATTGAGTGAGAACCTGATACAGGAATAAACGAAAGGCAACATGCCGTACTTAATGGGGTCCTAGTTAATCCTGTTGCAGGGATCTGTGAAGCCAACCCTAAATGTGGCCAGCACAAGCAGATCACCAAAATGGACACTCTACTCTATGTTGAAAATATGCTTTTTTAGTTTGAGGAAGTCTTTCTTATAAATCAAGTGAAATCAGCCACATAAGTATTTCTTGTATGACTTTTACCCTTCCTTCCATACACTCTAAGCGGGCCAGGACTCAAGTGTCCCATGGCATTCCCTTGGCTCTTGGGGATAAGCCAGAGAGGTTGGCTGACTATGGTGGCTTCATGCTTACAGTTCACAGAAAGATGGACATAGAATCAATTCTGGAAGCAGGAGTCCGAACTCTTTCAGAAGCCTCCAGAAAGCTTCACATTGGTCTGATTAGAGTGGCATGCCTGGTCTGGAATGAACCAACCACCAGCACCAGGGTTGAGTCAACCCATGGAATCGTTCTGTGGAATTACCACAGAAGGGTGGACGAGGTGAGTATAACATGGCATGTTACATTTCCTCTGCTCACGTGCACACTCCACTGTCTCAGCAGATTTCCTTACAAGTCACAGGTTCAAAAGTAGAATTTTTAACAATTTCAAGATGGTGACAGCAGAGCACTGAAGTGAGCACAGAGTCCTTCTGAGCATGAGGCTCTGTGCCTCTGTACAGGTCCCACCTCTGTGAAATCAGGCCTGGGTGAGTGGTTACCTAAACAAAATCAGGGTCCTCTTGGAAAGGAGGGCATCTAGATTGAATTCTTTTTTTTTTTTTTTTTTTTTTTTGACAGACACAGAGAGAGAGATCACAAGTAGGCAGAGAGGCAGGCAGAGGGAGAGGCAGAAGCAGTCTTCCGGATCAGCAGAGAGCCTGATGCAGGGCTCGATCCCAGGACTCTGGGATCATGACCTGAGCCAAAGGCAGTGACTTTAACCCACTGAGCCACCCAGGCACCCCTAGATTGAATTCTTAATCACCATGGCCCAGCCAGCATTATCTTCCCTTAGAAGATGAGGAGCCGGATTCTCCAAGATGGCAGTTATCCTGTTGTAAAGCTGCTATTCAACCCCAGACCAGCCTATAAAAACCAAGGCTACTCCTATTCTCCAACTGATAAGGTGTAACTGAGCATTGCTCTCTGTCTCCTGAGACTCGTGCTCCAGTGGATCGTCAGGGACTCGAAATCTATGCTCCTGGGTCCTCCCAGAAAGTAACTGGAATTCTGCCTAAATGCAGACCCCTGATAATGGTTTTCGTGTGGATTTACTTATTCAACTTGTTACCACTGCTCCTATGGTAAGGAGGGGTGCATAAAGGGAAGATAGATTCAAATGTGACCTTAAGGGAAGTCAGTAAAATCCCTGCTAAGGGGGAGTCAGACACCGACTGTTTGAATGGCTTAGTCTCATTTTCGAAACATGTGCACTTTAAAAATGCCTGGGCCTTAAATCTGGGGGTTCTGCTTCTCCTTCTCAGTGCTCCCGAGTTTCATGGGGCCCTGCTGTAGGGATGTATTTCTGAGAATGACACTCAGGTACTAGAAAGTAAATGATGAATGAGCAGACATTATTTGGGCAATGTGGTTTTCAGACAGGGGCTGCAAGAGAATATATTTTCAGGTGCTTCTGTTGGTATTTAACTTGGAGACTGTATATACAGTAAATCAGGAGGGCCAATAATACAGTGCAGAAGGGGCATGTTTTATGTATGGTTCTGACGGCGTCCCACGGCTCCTCTGTCGGGGGGCGGGGGTGGATTTATGGTCCCGTGCTCGCAGGTGGTGGCAGCTAATATGAGGTTTGGCTCTCTGTCTACGCCTGGGAGTATTTATTTTGTGGTTCATCCTGAGGTAAAGGAAAAGTGTAAGGCAAACTGTGGACTTTTTGACTCAAGAAATGCAACCCCCATGAAGACAACGTCACTTTCCAAGGATGGAGAGAGTGCTTAGATATAACACACTTGTTCATAGATCTTTCCGAGGCTGTTTCTTATGGCAATAGCCACAAGCAGGGGTAGGAGTTTTTCGACACCCCGGTGGCTCACTGTTTTTTTTTCCCTGGGGCAGGGCTGATTTATCAATAGGCACAGTGCCTGGGGCCCACAACACTTCTAGGGGCCCACAGACATGTTTTAGTTTCTTTTAAAATATGAAGAAAACTATCAATATAATAACGAATATATCACGATGGATCCAGCATGGATTATCCTTGTCTTGACATCAAGGAGGTTATCAATTTTTTTTTATTATTTTTAAAAATTATTAAAGTTTTTACATTTTTTATTAACATACAATGTATTATTAGCCTCAGGGGTACAGGTCTGTGAATTGCCAGGTTTACACACTTCACAACACTCACCATAGCACATACACTTCCCAATGTCCATAACCCAACCACCCTCTCCCTACCACCCCCTACCCCCTACCCCCGGCAACCCTGTTTGTTTTGTGAGATTAAGAGTCTCTTATGGTTTGTCTCCCTCTCCAACCCATCTTAGTGTTTTGTTTGGTTTTGTTTTTTTCAATACAGGAAGGAGCCCACAAACATCACATTGCCTCAGGCCCATGAAAGTCATTATATGCCCCTGTGGTCGAGGTAGATCTAGGCTTAAAATTGAACTTCTTCCCTTTCCCCGGGCAGGCACTAGTAAAAGTCCACGCATCAGGTATTTTGTTGAGGGTGAGCTGTTCCTGGTCTAGAACAGTCTCCAAGGAACCTCAGGTGGGGTTGGGGTATCCATGCACCAAAACCCCCCCACCCCGGGGCAGGAAGGCTCCCACACTCTTGCCTCTGTTTGTGCCCCACCTCACCCGTGTCTGAGCTCACAATAGCTTTCAGATGACTTTTCTGGGCATTTTTCCAGTTTAGTAGTTTCCTGGGATTGTGGCAACAAAGTGCCCCAAACAGGGTGGGGGGAGATGAGTTGCTTACACACTGAAATTTATTTCCTCATAGTCCTGGCAGCAAGACGTCCACATCAAGGGGTTAGTGGGGTTGGCTCCTCCTGAGGACTGTGATGAAGAATCTAATGATTCCTCTCTTCTAGCTCCCGATGGCTTGCTGGCAATCTCTGGTGGTCCTTGATTTGTAGAATGACCCATTGGGTGATCTCTGCTTTCATCTTCCAATGGCATTCCCTCTGGGGACATGCAAACTTGTGTCCAAATTTCCTCCTTTTTATAAGGATAACAGCCATTGAATTTGGAGCCCGCCCTACTCCAGTATGACCTTGTCTTAACTAATTATATCTGCAATGACTCTTTTCCCAAATAAGGCCACATTTTGGGCTGCTAGGAGTTGGAATGTCAATGTATGAATTCTGAGCCTACCATTCAGGGCCAATTCAGCCCACAATCACAGTTCACACTGACCTGTGATCTCAGATGGGCCTTGAGTGAAAGCCTGAATTCCCATAAAAGCAGCTTAGTATGAGTTACCTGCAAATCTTCCATTTTACCTTCTGCCAACTTCTGTCTCGAGGCTGGTGTGTGCACTCTCACATACAGGAGCGTGTCATCTGGGGGTTAAGGGGAAATGAGAGGGGGGGGTCTCCATCATGTTCCTTTGTATCCCCCCAAACCTACTCTTCAAAAAGAAGAAGAGGGTGAGGAGTGGGCCATGGTGACAAGGTGAGAGAGAAGGTCACCAGACATGAGAACAGAGCAGGAGCGAGAAGACAGGACCAGGGCCTGTGGGCTTTATCTGATGGTCTCTGTGTCGGGGGGAGGATCCATTGCAGGCAGGGTCAGGAGCATAGATGCTGAGTCTGAAATGCGGGGGTGGATGCAAAGGGGCTGGTAAGATTGGCATCAGTCCAATGTGTGGGAAGCACTGAACAGTTCAGCACAGCAGCTGTGGCATTAGCCAGGTTCTTTCATCAGCAATGCAAACCCCCATGATTCGAGTCATCTTTGCATAAATATCGCACTGCACAGGAGTGGGAAAGATGGGAAAAGGATAGACTTGAGAGTTATACGGATCTGCATGTAAATTCCCAATTCTGAGTGCGCTTGGCATTAGGCAAATTGCTTTATCTTCCTGGCGGCAAGTTCCCAACCCCTGTAAAATGGGAAAAACTGCAACAACAGCTATACCTGTCCCATGAGGTTGCTGGAGACTGGATCCGGTTCTGTGAAGCACCTCACAGAGGCCTGGCATGCAGTAAGTGATGACAAGTCACAGTGAGGAGACAGTCTTGTACCAACGAAATGCCAGCATCACTGAGACAGGCTCTGTGCCTGAAGTTGAAACCACAGCTTAACTCCCAGGAGGTATTTGTCAGTTCTGGGCTTCAAGTGCATTCACAAAATCCCGAGTATTGTTTCTGGGTTAAAAACCTTTAAAAAACTGAATTCAAGAAAAGGGAACCAGGATTACATTGGATGGTTTGCCTTTTACTATTATCTATGGTTAGTGCCCAGTTAGTGTCCTTGACTTGTGCTACGCTCTCTGCTTTCCTTCAAAAGGGAGTGGGAAAAGATGGGGCTCATGGGGGGCTCAGTCAGTTAAGCATCCAACTCTTGATTTCAGCTCAGGTCATGATCTCAGGGTTGTGAGATCAAGCCATATGTGGGGCTCTGCACTGGGCATGGAGCCTGCTTAAGATTCTCTCTCTCTCCCCCTCTGTCCATCCCTCCACTTCTCTCTCTCTCTCCCCTCACACCCCCCCCCCAAAAAAAAGAGTGAAAAAGAAATGATAATAATTAGCCTTTATATGGTGTTTAATGTGTGGCACGTCCTATTCTTTATATAATCCCTACGACAAGCTTGTAGAGTGAGTGCCAATATTAGATCCTCATTTTTGCAGATCAGAACAGTTAAGGCACAAGAACACAGAGGCAAAGCCTGATTGCAGATTACTCACTCAGAGCCACTACTCTGCTGCCTCATAGACTGTATTCCTTCATTACGTGACTCTACTGAAGCGGGGTGCATGTCTGTGCATTGGGTGGCAGAGGGCACCCAGCCCTCACCTCACAGCCATGGGCAAGAAGGCAGGTGAGTAGTTTAATTTCAGCTATTCTCTCTGCTTTCTGCAGAACTTGTTGTCCTTTGAAGGATATCAATACAGGAAATGAATAAAGAGGGGTTTCAAAACAAAACTGAGACCAAGATAGCTCGTGTCGTGTGCAAGTCTGATGGATAAGCCCTCAGAGTGATAAGCTCCTTGGTACCAGACTTCTCTCCCTGGAATATTAAGTACTCCAGTGCTCACAAATAACAGTGGTGGGACTCATTCTGTGAACTATATTGTGGCCATCTGCTCAAATACCTCCCTTCCTTTCTCTGTGTTATAATGGCATATCAACTCTAGGGACTATTATGTAACCATTAAAAATGGTAACTTATAGGGGTGCCTGGGTGGCTCAGTCAGCTAAGTGTTTAGCTCTTAATTTTGGCTCAGGTCATGATCTTAGGGCTGTGAGATCAAGTCCTGCGTTGGGCTCTGCACTGGGTGTGGACCCCGCTTAAAAGTCTCTATTTTGGGGCACCTGGGTGGCTCAGTGGGTTAAAGCCTCTGCCTTCGGCTCAGGTCATGGTCCTGGGGTCCTGGGATCGAGCCCCACATCGGGCTCTCTGCTCAGCAGGGAACCTGCTTCCTCCTCTCTCTCTGCCTGCCTCGGATCTCTGTCTGTCAAGTAAATAAATAAAATCTTTAAAAAAATAAATAAATAAATAAAAGTCTCTCTTTTGGGGCACCTGGGTGGCTCACTGGGTTAAAGCCTCTGCCTTCGGCTCAGGTCATGATTCCAGGGTCCTGGGATAGACCCCACATCGGGCTTTCTGCTCAGGGGGGGCCTGCTTCCCTTCCTCTCTCTCTGCCTGCCTCTCTGCCTACTTGTGATCCCTATCTGTCAAATAAATAAATAAAATCTTAAAAAAAAAAAGAGTCCCTCTCTCCTTTTCCCTGCTCACCGCACATGTGTAATCTCAAAAAAAGTATATATATATTATATATATCACATATATAATATATATATAAATGATATATCACATATATATTATATATATATAAATGGTAACTTGTAAGCTTTCAAAGTTAAAATGTATAACAGTGCAGAAAATGTTCACAATATAATAGTGAGTAAAATAGTTGCATTTGAAATATACATGCATGAGGACAAGACCCTGAAGGACTAGGAAAAGGAACAGTGTTTCCAAAAATTGCAGGCTTATTAAAAAAAAAGTCTCAGTTACTTCTAAAAATGCAAATGAAGATGCTTACCTGTGCCATCAACTGCAAACATAATACATACATGTAGACTCATAGGTTTTCAGAGACGGCAAGATCTCTAAGATTGGTAAAAATCTCTATTCAAATGGCAGAGATTATACTGGATGCTGGAAAACTTATTATAGGACAAGTAATGTGCTTTCCTTATCCTGTTTGAAATTCCTAAGTGGTTGGAGAACTTGAGAGGATGGAGGAGATGAAGATAAAGAGATGATCTTTTCCTTTAAAATGTTATCTCACACTAGGTACCGAAAATAAATGAGCAGCCTCAAATCCTTTGAGGAAGGAAGCAGGACATAAATAACAAATAAAATATGGACCAAATGAAATATTACTTAAGAACTCTCCCTAGGTACCTTTTTCGATGAACCTAAAACCTATTAGGTATTTTTTTAGTTCTTCATTTTCTTCACTAACTTAAAGTCTTCTTTGCCCTTGTTGCTTTTTTTTTTCTACCTTTAGTTTATTCACTGAATGATTTACTGTCAGCTTTGGGCATTCAAGGTTTCCTGGAGTGAAATGATTTTTTTTATAATTCAGCTCTGTTTATTAACACATCTTTTTAAAGGTGGATATTACAAATAAAAAGAGTATTTTTTTTTTAAGGGCAAGGCCATTTTGCATCTGTACTTCATTTGCTCCGTTGGTCTGGGACAGTTGAGACTCTAATACATCTTTAGTATAGATGCATCAAAGAGAAATTAATCAACTGCCTTCATTCCACAGGAAGTGTAGGTCATTAACAAAAGCTCATTTTCCCCCATTTCAAAATGTTATAACATAGAAAGGGAAATGAAAATGAAATGACTTAGAGTAAGTCCAATCCAAGACTAATTTCCATTTAAAGTAAACTCTCAGCTTCAGTTAGAACTAGACAAATTAATTGTCTTTCAATTCTTAGAGGTCAAATCCAGCATATTCTTGATTGTTCCCATGGCCAAAGTCCCTGGAACAAGTGATGGGTTTCCCAGTCCTCCTTAAAGACTCTGATACTAAGGAGATCCCTTGAGAAATCAATGTAAATGATGTGTGATACTAGAGTGAAAAAACAATGAACATGGAGCAAACAGACTTGCTAAGAAGGTCCAAAATGAACCCAGTGTTCCTAAATAAAAATATTCCAGAACACTGTGATCAAGGAGCAGGTCCCAGTGGAGAGAAGAATAATGGGATTTTGAAAATGTGTTGAAGTTTCCATCAGTATAGCCGTTGGTATGACAGCGACTCGACTTGTCCCTAGTTGACTTGTGCTGTTACTCCGGTCCTCAAGGTGTGGCCTTTGGGAGAGTGTGTGACCCTCAGTCTCCATGTCACCTGGAGTCCTGCCACAAAGGCAGAGAGACTGTGAGTAGATTTTTGTCTGCTTGTTCACTTGCATTTCCCTCATGTCTCTAACAGTGTCCAGCACACATAATTGCTGGATGAATTAATTTCTCCAGCCCAATCCATAATCACTGAATTAAACTCTCTGGAGGCAGGTCCCGTGAATCTGCATGTTAATGGAATCCCCAGGTGGTTCTTAGGCACAGTTAAGAGTGAGAACCTTCACCTTACTGATGCTGGCCAATATACTATTAGGCTGAGCTGTTCCCTTGAATACACCACAAAAAAATCTGGAAGATTAAGATGAAGGAACAGTCATTGCTTGGTTTCCACTATGGCAACAACTAGTCCTGACATTGTACAAAACATTTGCACTCATTATCTCTGGTCGTTAGGTGAGACAGTTATTATCCCCATTTTACAAGGCGGGGGGGCGGGGGGAGACCTGGACATGTGCCAGGCTGAATAATGAACAAAATAGGAATCAAAACTTACTCCACTAGACGGAGGTTGGGAAATTCTTCTAGTTGCTTGGGCAAAAGGTCCCGCATAAATCCCCAGCATTATTATTCCCAACACTTCGCATGGTATTAGATCACTTTCTTATAATCACTCCATTCTCTTTTATGAGACTTGAGGTTTAATTGGAGGTTCCAATAAGAGATTTTATGTGTTTAATGGATTTGGGTGTAATAATCAAGGGTCTGAAATACTAGTCAGAAAGCCAGCTGACTTCTAATGAAGCTGCTGTTGGGAGAGCAGATTTTTCAAAAGGCATTACAAGTCTATGCAGTAGAAGCAGACATGCAAATATTTAGGGGAAAAAATATGTAAGGTGTCTAGTTACTTCTAAAACCTTGGATACTGACAGGCATGTGTATTCCAAAACCCACTGTTAAAATAGCGTAACTCATGTTAGAAATTTAAATTTTGGTGCTCCCAGCACAATTTTTAGGAAGGACCCAGCTGGGGTAGGAATGGGATGCTTCAACAGTTTCCTCCATTAGGCACTTCCGAGGGCACTGGGACTGGGCTCACTTTCCTTTCCCCAGTGCTCCCTTCTGACCCTAACAAGCGCCCCCATGCAGAATAGAAGGCTGGCTTTCCAGCTTCCCTAACCACACCCTACCTTTGTTGTCTCCTAAACATGCACTCACCCACTCCTTTTTTTTTTTTTTTAAGATTATTTGTTTGTTTATTTGACAGAGAGAGAAAGAGAGAGAGAGAGCATAAGCAGGCAGAGCAGGAGAGGGAGAAACAGTCTCCCTGCCAAGCAGGGAGCCTGATGCAGGGGTCAATCCCAGGACCTTAGGATCACAACCCAAGCCAAAGGCAGATGCTCAACCAACTGAGCCACCCAGATGCCCTTCACCCACTCTTTTTTAATTACTTAAGGCACTTTTCAACTGGGCACCACAAGAAGAATGGTATTAACAAAAAGGACAAGAAATGAGGAAGTTAGATATTACAGGAACTCTTATATTTATAGCTACATCAGAGCCATTTCCCCAGGAAATTTTATGGCGCATTACTAGCTAGGCATTTCCTTACATTCCCAGCACTCCTGGGAATATTTTAAATACCAGGTGAGCACTCTTACCAAAGAGATATATTAAGTTTAATATACTTAGAATACTACATAGTCCATATCTCAAACCTTAAGTGCTTGGTCTACACAGGGAAACCAACAATTCACAATTGACCTCACCCACAACCAATGACGTTTTTTACTTTCCTGAGGTGGGACTGTGACCCAAGGATCCTCCTTGCTTCTGCATCCAGGCCACACAGCTTTCGGTCCTGGACCTTCTCTGATTCTCCCTTTTTTACTAAAATGTAAATGATGGTAACCAGCCTACTTCTATACCCATTTTTTCTAGACTTGGTGATCAGTCGCTTTCAAACTTGAATGTGTATGAGAGGCGACTAAAGCATTCATAAAGAATTTAGATTCTCGGTCCCCAATCCCACAAATTCAGCAAACCCGATTGGGGCCCAGGAATCCGGATCTGCATTTGTAACAGCTCCGGGGTGATCCTAAGGGCTGCCCATGGAGCCTCTGAATGCTCGATCCCGCCTGCAGAAGCTCAGTGCCCTGTCCTACCTGGGTTGGACTCTTGGACCACGGCTGCCACCCCGAAAAACATCAATGAGTCTCTATGTCCCTCTGCGGTGCCCTATTCATTCTACAACTATGCCAGTTCTTTTGGGTCACGCTCTGGGCTGTGGATGAAGCATTCTTCCCTGGGTGTGATCTCCAAAACTTCCTTTCTGCCAGCAGGAGGACACCCTGTATGAATAAGGAGCATTAATTACGCTCTTCACCTATCCTGGGAGGCCTCTATTGTTTCAGTAGGTGTTGAATTCACTAGCAATATTGACTCGGATTTCAGGCTATGGGACTCAGCTTCTTCTTAACCTATTGTTCTAGTGGTTCTCAGATGTGGAGAGGCCCCCAAGTGATCCACAGAGCTTGTTGAACATTGGGAGACAGGTTTATAGGATCAAAGGCCTACAGGATCAAAATCCCTGGTGTCTATGGCAGAGATTCTTTATTTGACAAACTCTCCTGGGGGTTCCGGTGCCACCCACACTGAGAATCATTGCATACACCAGTTATTCTCAAATGCCAGATGGATCGGGGTCACCCGGAGGACTCACTTCACCAAAGCCCTGGGCCCTATCTCCAAGCATCTGGTTTAGTGGATCCGCATAGGGCCCGAGAGTGGGGATTTCTAGCAAGCTCACCAGTGATTCTTGGGTTTGGGGTCCATGATCCTCATTTAGAGAACCACTAAGTGCCTATCTAGGCTGAGTCACACTCAGAACCATGCAACACCATTATCCCAAACATCTCATGGCCTTAAAACAGCCTCTTATCAAGACAAATCCTTCCATGGACATCCATGAACTTTTGCTTTCAGCCTAGGAGGGCATTTCGTTCTCAAATCCATGGCAGAGCACCAGGGGTGGCTGAAGATGGCATTTCTACAGGTTCTTTGTGGTGTGTTTCCATTAACTCATCTGGAGAGTGTCCCCATCACCTTGGCTCTAACCATAATCGACCCTCACCTTTGTTAACCACACATTGTTGTCCAGTTCTGTCTCAGCCCTTTAGGCAGTCCTTGGTCACCCAAGACACTTCCTCAAAAATGGAACCCCTTCTTGTATTCCATTCTTCCCCTCCCTCCAATACTCAATAGAATTGCAAAGGCATTGGTAGGTGATGTTGACTTTTTACAGGCTGTTTAAAAGAAAGATGGAGATGACCTCATCAAAATCTCCACCATAGTTGTCTCCTTCTCACCTCACGCACCCCTTACCAGTTTTTTTCTGTCTCTTTCTTCCTCCTATTGTCTAGAATAATCAGGGGCCCTCCTGGCCAATTCACATTCTCCCACCTAAGTCAATCCAACAGCCCTATCTTCACTTAGCAATTGAGGGGTCCTCTTTAGGATCATTCTTCCTTATTTATCTTTTTAAAGATTTTATTTATTTATTTATTTATTTATTTATTTATTTATTTATTTATCTATCAGAGAGACAGAGCACACAAGCAGGGAGAGTTGAAGGCAGAGGGAGATGCAGGTTCCCCGCTGAGCAAGGAGCCCACTGCAGGACCCGATCCCAGGATCCTTCCTCTTTAGAAGTCAGGAGAGGATTGTTAAAAATCTCTCTCTCTCCTCTCCCCATCCCCAGCCTAGCCTGCCGCAGAGAACTAAGAAGACAATCCAGGGGACTCACAACATTTTGGTTAGAGCAGTGAGCAGAGGCCACTGTTAGAGAGCACCCACAAAGCTCAAATTGATGAGGACTACAGAGCCACTTGCCAGCTGGGGGCCTTTTGTATGACTCTTGCACTGGCCCCATTTTAGAAGTTATTCTCCAAGCCCCAAGCACAGCAAGGATCTCTAAGACCCCTGTAGACTGAACATAGGAGGTTGTTCAGGCGGGCTGTCTCTCTGAACCAGACTTCATAAGAGGTCATTCTGTGAGTCTCTCTCTGTCCTTGAGGAACTTCAATGATCTAAAACTCAGAAGGATCCAAAACTGTTGAGAAGTGTTGAAAGAAAAGAAAGAAAATCTATTAAGCCTAGCAACTAAAATATGTCCTTCCGACATTTTGCATGGGCTTAAAATTCTTCAAGCTAGCATAAAATAGTCACCAACCAAACTATTAATGTGATCATGCAAATGGCCAGTGTCCTTACTTGTGCCTCTGGTTGTTAATGATGTCCAGCTGCAGTCCAGCTCCTCAGTGGACCAGTGTCACTGTGGACTTGGAGTCATACCTTCTCTATTCGCTCTGCCCTGCATTTATAGACATCAATGGTCTTTACATTTACTAATGAAGATGGATGCAAGTTTCAGTGAAATTTCCATAGCTGGCTGATTATTTATCAATACGTTCCAAGCAGGGATTGATTCCAGGATCATGAAGAAAGCAGAAATGCAGACATATGGTTGGAATTTGTCTTTAAATTCTAATACCTCTGACTAAAGACTTTACCGCTATGGCCATTTCCCTGCTGGGCGAGTGAAATGCTTTTCCATGGGCACTAAGGTTAACAGTTTTCCTTCTCATCTCCTCGAAGTGTGAACCAGCTGGACCTCTGTTTAACAACTTCTGTGAAGTGTGCTCTGACAGCTTGCTTGATGGATGGAGCTGTCAGTATATCCCCAGTCCAAAGATGAGGAGGACATTGTCTTGTCCATCACCTCTATAAATCAGATGAATAAAAATTAGTAACAGGCTAGGCCCAGGAATGTTTTCTCATTTTTGTATTCTTCATAGATCATAATCTTTGAAATGTGCTCCAGGAAAAAAAAAAAATTTACTTTAAGCTTGCTTTGCTTTCAAGAATTAGCATTGATTTACTCTACAAAGAACCGCTCATGAGCAGGACATGGGGAAATCCGTACCACGTGCACAGAACTGTCCTCCGTGCTGTGGAATAATAACTTTCAGGGGCTTTGGAGGTCTGATCTGAAGTGCAGTGAGGGAGATGGGAGAGGAAGTACCAACACCAAAGGGGAACGGGGCGGAGTGGTCAGGGCAGAGGTGAGAGGTCAGAAAGAGATAACCAAGGGTACCCAGGAAGGAGAAGAGCCTTTCCTTGCGCATCAGATGATTGCTTCCACAGTTCCTTGTGTATTTCTTTGAAATCTGTCTCCTGGTTTCCACATCAGTTCCCATCGGTGGACTCTGAATGCCTTGATCGCAGAACTCAAACTTGTTCATCTCTGCGTTCCCAGGTCCCTGACCCTGGGGCCCAGTAGCAGGGACTCGGTATGGAATCCGTGAAGAGATGAATGGGTTCAGGTACTTTAGCAAAATAATTATGGGAAGACTAGATGAGGAAAGAACTCCACAGCCTGGCAGAAATCTGTTGAAAACATTATCCAGATTAGGAATACGGAAAAAGGCTCTATGAGGTGTAAACTATTCCAATAAACATGGTCTCCCATCCTTTCTTCTCAGCTGAGGAAACAGAATCCGTACGTTGCAAACAGATGAAGCTCTGAGCGTTATCAAGTTCTTCAACAGGGAAGGAAGTACCAGTCAGGCTCTATGTTTTTCTAGGTCACCAAACTCAACCGCTTTGACCTGCTCCAAATCGGCATTCATGGAATCGGTATTCTTTCCCAGGTCCCAAGGAAAGGACATGGTAATCATTGTCCCTCCCTTGGCACTTGGGGTAGTTTTAAGCCAGCTGTGATGTGGCTTCTCGCTCTGCCTGGCCCTACTGTGTTCATGTTACTTAACGCTTTGGGGTCTCAGCTTTTCCATCTGTAAAATGTAAATGACGTGCCTTGGCTGCTAAGCAAGACTTGGATTAAAAAGTAAGATGTTGTCAGGGAAATCTGGAAGGCATTTGCATGGCACAGGGGTAAAAATAGCCAAAAGGCAGATAAATGCAGTCAAATATTTTGTCATGTGCACTGCCTTAAAAATGTTCATGACTCTTCGTGAAAATGGAAAGATGTCCTTTTGCAGGGTGACAGCTGTTGTTGGTTGCAGGAAGCTGCTGTCTGCTACTGATAAACAAAAGACAACTTCCCCTGAATGGATCCGTATACTGCCTGAAGTAGATTTGTGATTAATTTTGTGCTTGCTTGTCTTTTTTTTTTTTAAAGCACAGAAAAAGTTTGGCTGGAGTGGGTGTATTTCCCTCTTGACCAAATCCTTTTGGTGTTCTGAAAACTTTCCAAGTGATAAAATGAACCCTTTTACTAGCTAGAGTCAGATGCTCACAACACAAGATAAAAATAGCTCCTTGGGAAGCCTGGCACACTGCTGTGCTCTGCCCCGGGACAGTTAACCCCTCAGAGGGTCTTGCCTTGCAATAAGCCCTCTCCCCTGGCTTCTACTAGAGCTGGTCCTTCTCTCTTTTCATTTGGGATGTCCTTGTCATGACCCAGGCGAAGTTGCTATGATTATGGGAAGGAAAGTTGGGCATGTTCCAAGTGACAAAGTGCTCTTTCCAAGCCATCTGTGTTGAGGTGTTTTCCCCATTGGAGGGATCCATTCTGGGATTTAACTCTCCCTATTTCCAACAGTAGCTTGTGCATTCACTTCTCTTTTCTGGGCCATTTAGTAAATCTGATGAATCCGTATGTCAAGGGTCATAACAACGAAAATAATATTGTTGATACTAAAAGCTAACATTCAATGATTATAGACCAGCCACCTTAAATGCATATGTAAACATCATTCCATTTAATCCTCATTATAAATTCATGAAATGGATGCTATTAATAGTCGCCCCTACACACACTTACCTATACAGATGGCCAAAATGAAGCTCAGAGAAGCTGTGTGACTCCCCTCCAATCTCAGGGCTTGAACATGGCGGGCAAGAATCTAAACTCAGGGCTGGCTTTCCAGAATCTAAGTCCTTAGCCAGTGCGCCATGCCGAGCAAGTGGTGTCAGGCCATCAGTACTGCAATTCTGGATCTCATCTCTTCCAAAGTAACCCTCGATTGTTTTGATTTCAAACAAATTATTCAAGGATGAAGCTCGCCTAAAGGTGAAGACTTCATGGCAGGATGCAGTCAGTATGAGGTTCGGGTGGCTAAACATCTAGCACCTAGGCTTCCCGGAGAGCTGGAACTCCTGACTGGCCTTGAAAAGGGATAGGCATGGGGCGCCTGGGTGGCTCAGTGGGTTAAAGCCTCTGTCTTCAGCTCAGGTCATGATCTCAGGGTCCTGGGATCGAGCCCCGCATAGGGCTCTCTGCTCAGCGGGGAGCCTGCTTCCCTTCCTCTCTCTGCCTGCCTCTCTGCCTGCTTGTGGTCTCCGTCTGTCAAATAAATAATAAAATTAAAAAATCTTGGGGGAAAAAAAAAAAGAAAAGGGAGAGGCATGAAGATGAATATGAACCCGGGAGTCAGCATGGCTGGCTTCACTCTTATTTGTTTGGAAATTTGCTAGGCATTTTGGATACTCATCTAACATCCCTGGGGCTTAATTTATTCTTCTTGAAGTTGAGGGTTGGGGTAAGTGCAGGTTAATTAAGCAGCCCCGTTGGCAGGAAACTCACAGTTCAGTAGAGGGATTAAAGTGCCTTGATCCTGTGATGGGACACAAGTTCATAGTCAACTGAGGTGCAGGATGCTTTCTCTCAGATATCACTCAGTCTAGTCTTTGCAGTACTTGTTTGAAGGGAGACATTAAAGCTAAAAGGATAAGTCTACCTTTGGAAGATCTACAAAGACGGAAATCATTTACAAATCAGGCCATCCAAGGTTGAAGGCAAGAGCCATTTCCTCCAAATTGAGAAAACAGTGAGCTGTGGGGCAGGTACCACTGATTAATGAGCAGAGTGCAAAGTGACACAATGCCTTTATCAGTCTCAGGGGGGTCATTCCTCCTTCAGTGTAATCCCTGAACAAGGTAGGTGTCTCTCAGGGTCCTGGCAATAAAACTCATACTATTGGGTTCATCTAAATGGTCTTATTTAAGTTTAAAAGTAAAAAATAGAAAACGAGTATTCAGCGGGTTATCAAAGAAATACTAATATCATAAAACAAATTCACAAGGTTCTGAAGGTTAAAGTCTGGGAGTCTGACAACCTTCATTCCATCCTCTCTCTCGATCAGTCCAAGATGGTAGTGTTTCTGATGGCTTGAGACTCTCTAAAACCTCAAACCTGGGGGAAATTTCTTGTATTGTGTTAAAAAATAATTAGCCCCTAATTTTCTATTATATCTTTCTTAATGTCTTTTTAGCGGAATGTTGGAGTTCCTACACTAATCTGCCACGTTGACTGTTGATTCTCACCTCTTGCATTTCTCTGTGTAATGACTGTGTTCTAGATGATATCCTTCCAAACTTTCTAATAAGTCATTTTATTTTAGTAATAATATTTTACATTTCAAAGAATATTTCTTGTTCTGTCACTTTTCCTTTGCAATAGCAACATATTCTTGCTTTATGGATGCAAAATTCTCTCAACACTACAACCATACTAATTGGAATTTTCAAAAGGCACAGTGCTTATTTGATTCATTAGTAATAATTTGTACCCTTTGGTAAAGGACAAGAAAATACATTTTGCCAGGAGAGCATATGTTATGGAGTAAAAGGAGTGGGGGAACTGGGAATTGAGAAAAGATTGGGGAAGGCCAGGGCCAGGAAAAAAATGAGATGGCTTTGAGATAGGGCCTTGAACATCTAGGAACTGATGTTGGAAAAGTTGTCTAAGAAGGGAGAGATCCTGCCAGTAAGGAAAAACTATGTTATAAGGGCCATTTTGTGCTCAGGGGTTGCCTGAATTTCAGTTATAACAATATAAATATAAACATCCATATAAATACTGAGGGCTTTCTGAGTTCCAAGCACTGTACTAAGTGCTTTATCTGTATCATCTCATACAATCCTTATAACAACTTAAGGAGGTAAGTGTACTGGGTTGCCCTATTGTCATTAAATGTCACTCACATCTCTTTCTATATACTCTTCTATATTGCTGGTTTAGGAAGTCTAAAACTACATTTCTCAGATTCCCCTGAAGCTAGAGTTCTGGAAGCAAGAAAATTTTTACCTGTGAGAAGCAATGGCCCAAGATTTGGACAGTGGAAGTCAGGTGGTAACTATTTACCTCCTATTATTGGTGTTGCCAGCTAAAGTCAGATGGATAGGTTTGCTACAGAGAATTCCACATTTCAGTGTCTGGTCACCAGCATTATGGGGAAGAAAAGCATCAGTGGCTGCACATCCTCATGGCCTCTGGACTTCAGCAAGGGTGGTCTGCCCTTGAAGTCTATGGTCCACTGGTGTCTCCCCAGACTCCTGCTACACCAGTCCAATCTATGATTTTGTGAGCACTATCTCCCTATATTAGATCTATTTCTGCTTAAAATACATGGGATGTCTTTCTGCATTAAATTCATACACCCTATTATCATTTCCATTTTGTAGAGGAAGCAAATGAGGCTCACACAAATTAAGTGCCATACCAAAAGTCACCCAACTATTAGGTGGTAGAGCTGAATTTGAACTACGTGTATCAGACCCCAAGGTCTATGGGCTTAACCACTACATTTGATTGTCTCTTGTTCTCCATCTGAAATTGGCCCAAACTAATGCAGACTGTTCAGTTCTTATGAACAAGGATACTCCTAAGATTGGTCCACCCACAATAGAATATATGCTTTCAAGATGAATGGGTCAGAACTATAGCCACTGGTTTTACCAAGGTCAAACTTTTGCCTTGATCTCATTAACCAAGGTACTCTGAATGAGGTAACTCACATTCCTCAAATCATCCTATCAGCTCTGAGTTTTCTATAGATCTTAAAAAAGTAAATTTAGTTAACTTTGATCATGAAAATACGCAGTCAGGTAAATGGGAGCCTGCAAATTCTTCTGAAACTTGAAGTAATGGGAATGCTCTTGATTCTGAAAACAGGAACCTTCTGACATTTTCCTATTTCCATAACCGACCATCACTAATAACTTTATTACAATATGAGTAAAAGCAGAATATCCCTGAGGCAAGCCAATGAAGAAGAAGATATGTTTTGAGAATTTCTCCTTCCCCAGGTCAGGAACACTGTATTGCTATTCTTGCTACACTGTATTGCACCATTCTTGTGAATGGTGGCTATTATACATTTATTTGACTCAAATACAAATAGCAGTTAGGTTATTTACCATAAGTAAAAGGAATTTCGGTCTTATCAAATCAGCTCAGCTCCCTCCTGTGATTTTTCAGTCTTGTGGAGGAGAGTACTGGAAGTTTGTGCTAATGGGTACCTCATTTTAGATGGAAATGCTTTGTTTCTGCAGTAATGCACTCATGATTCTGTGTACATTTGCTCTGCTGAGCTCAGAAAAGCCTAGAGATTACCTAGCTGGTGCTCTTAAGCCATGCTTCCATCACTCTGTGCACACACTAAAATCACAGACATTCCACTTTAGATGGCAAGGAGCAAGGGTAAATCCATTGTAATTGAGATGTGCACTAAAGTCTGATGTAATAGAAATCACTAATGGATATTATGGAAGTCACCTGAAGAGTTCTGGTTGTTATTTCCAAGCACTTAAACTATTTATCTAGTCTGGATGGACTGAGGGCATCCAAGATATAATGGAAAGTGTTTGGGATTGGGGACACCATGGGGTATCATATTGGGGACCTGTGTTGATTCATACAATGGAGGAAGGAGGGAGAGAGGGATTCATGCAGAGAAGGAGGGCTAGAATAATACACTTCAACCAGGTACTTCATAAAAACCAATTTCACAGGCCTACCCAACTATACCTGAGCATCACTCCAGTTGGACCAAGAAAATTCTCTTTAATTGGAAAATCACTCAAGAATATGAAATGCTCATATCACTGCCAGGTACTTGTATGTGGAGGAGCCCCAAATACCATTGTTGTAAACTTCCATTGCTCAGGGGTCTGGTAAGTACAGTGAATGTATTCAAATAAGATCTAAGAAAGATATTAAACCTGTTTTCACTTAAAAGGTTGTTTTTTTAAATCCGAATTTGGGGTCTCAGAATAATAGTGTTATAGAGGTTCATTGTGGACTCAAGAAAAAGCAATATCCACTTTTCCTTGGGAATATGTCATGTTTTCCTGAAAAGGAGTTAATGGAAACCTCCAACACAAGTACACTCCAAGGATACATTTTTATCTTGTGTTTCTGAGCATTTTTCTTGGCAGACTCTTTCACTCCTATGAAACACAGCTAAGGACCTGATAGGCAACAACAACAAAAAAAGGCCTCAGCAGCAAAGTAATGTTCACCCAGTCCAGGCTCTCAAGGTCATGCACTTTACCTACAAATGGATCTCTTAGGTGCTCAGCAGAACCTCTTCACTCTCGCTTTGCCCACAAATCAGTAAGCTTGATTATCTGGTTATAAAACAGACTGGAGACAGCAATTGCAAGGGACGGCCAGGTAGCAACTACTGATGCAAGGGAAGGCCAGGTAGCAACTCTAGTTATTACAGAACTAGAAATAAACACTATAAAATGTAGAAATAAGAATTCAATGAGCACAACGGACTGAGGTCATTTCACACACTGGAAAACAGCCAGCACCTCAAATTCCTTGAATGAACTCCAAGGACATATATTTTATTCTAGCGTAATCATGTTTAGAAGGACAGCTCCAAAGTACCAAGGAAGTGTTTGGAATTCTCTCTTTACAATACAGGGAAGAGCGAAGCACATTTTTAGAGGGTTACCATCTGGAAAGACAGAAACTAAAATCGGTGATCGAGGTCATAACATCTTTTTTTTTTTAAAGATTTTATTTTTATTTATTTGACAGACAGAGATCACAAGCAGGCAGAGAGGCAGGCAGAGAGAGAGGAGGAAGCAGGCTCCCTGCTGAGCAGAGAGCATGATGTTGGGCTCCATCCCAGGACCCTGAGATCATGATCTGAGCCGAAGGCAGAGGCTTAACCCACTGAGTCACCCAGGTGCCTTGAGGTCATAACATCTTGATTTATTTTGGACTCTTTACATATCCAGATGAATTTATTTCCTGGGAGTATCCCATAGCCAGTGTTTTACTATGTAAGATTTTACTTGGGAGAAAGAAAAATAAAAAAGGTTTATTATCTACTCAGGGCTCAAAGGTATATGCATATCTGAACATATGTTAGTAAATTTTGTCAACATATGTGTGTACATACATATGCATACAACACTGCCATACTGTTTAAAGTGAATACATGTGGGTGTGTATACGTGGTCATGCCAAATCTTTCTGTGATCAGAGGGTTCTTAAAAAGTGTGAAGGTTTAGATCTTATGAACTGGTGAGACTTTCAGTTTTGCCATTGCTTCATGATGTAGGCTAATTGTACATTACTTGTTTGCCCTAACTTTTCCTTGCACATTTGGAAGCTGTGTTTTCTTCATATGTTTAAGATTTTTCAAATATTCTAGACAAAAGCCTCAGAAAATAAAGTATATAATTTTCGAAGCTTATTTTAATGATAGATTTCCCAGACTTGAAGTTCTGGAACTGGAGATATGGGGGAATAGTCATAGTAATAATGTGAAATGTTTAATGATGTGGTCATTTATGAAGCATTTTCACCCATATGTTCCATTTGGTTAACAGGCTCTTAAGTTTTTTTAACTCTACAACTGTTAACCACCTTTTTATTTTAAGAAGCTGGGTCATTCACCCTGTGGTAAGATCTCACAATTTAGATTTGGGTAATGTGTCCATGTGATGTCATTTAACATATTTTTGTATTCCCCATAATTTTGTGTTTACATCTAAAGTCCTGATTAGATTCAAATTCATTTTTTTCTATAGTATATAAGATACAGATAGAAGGATACCTCATAGGTAGGTCAACAACTTCCCATCAAATTACATGGGAAAGCTCATAATGTCTGCCTGTCTTTCCATCAATGCCTTTAAGATTGATCAGTCAAATCAGGTATTGTCAACTTGATCCATCCATTATAAAATTCCTCATCAAGATTTTACCTAATGCTTTGAGCAGTCATTCATCACTGTCTAGAACAGGCCAATTGTTTCACTGGGTGTTCCAAAATGGTAATTTTCTAATTCCACCATTCTTCATGCATTCATTAGCTGGAATTCTAAAGAAAAGCTTGCCCTTGTCAACTAGTTGGAAGCTGTGAAACACATTTAATACAGGAAAGATAGGATGACTGTAAAGCCATGCTTTTATCACCATGCTACCCTGGAAAGATACTGCTTTCCTGGAGGTAAGACCTGATAGATCAGGCCTGGCAGCAAAAGCCTCGAGGCAGTGGAGGTCCTCCTCCTTAGGGCCCAAGAGAGTCTATCCAGAATAAAGCAGGATCCCTGGTGGGAGATGGAGAAGATAGGGCCCAACTCCAGGTGGAGAAAGCTGACAAAGTTTAGGCAGGCTTTCGGATGTAATTCAAGGAGGCTAATGCAGTTCCAGAATGGAGAATGTTGGAGAAATAGAATAGAGACCCAGGAATATGGATGAGGCAAAGTAGGTATGGCTAAGAGAGGAAGATCATCAATGGCCATGTCAGGGTCTAGGATCTTAACCCAAGCAGAAAGGAAACTGCCAATGTGTGGCTGGGCTCCTTGGAGGAGCCTGGGGAGTCAATCTGGGACCAAACCCTGGTGTGAGTGTTCTGAGAAGTGTTTAAAAATGCCTACATTTGGATGGCTGAAGGACTGTGCTTTCCCACTTGCATCCCAGGACAACTAACTATGCCTCAGCTGGCTTGGCACCAGCCACACCACATGAACCTAATGGGAAACTCCACCCCTTTCCATGACAGAACGGAAAGGCCCTGGTTTCCGAAGGGGCACAGTGAGAAGAAATGGGGCTAGAGCTGACTTTACCAAGGTGTTCACTCCTAGTTCCAAGAGTACCACTGGGTCAGTGAACCCTCAACCACAGTTTTGCACGCATCTCACTCTACCCCCACCACAATCACAAAAACTCTCCAAAACGGAGATTCGAAGTATTTCAGGTTCCAGAGTCATGCAGAATTTGTAAAAGCAAAGCATTGCCAGGGCCTGTGGCCAGCTGCTCCATGCCTGATTCTCTCTCCATTTGGTGGGGGGGCTTTCAGAACAACCGCACCCCCTGTTCTAGTGAGGAACCGAGGACATTGGCTACTAAAAACCAAACCACTCCAGCCGGTTAAATACAATTTCTTTTCTTCCTACATTACTTACACACAAGAGCACCGAGAATTATTTTTAGACTTAAAAAATAGCAGTTTGCTGGTGCTTGCCATCCAATTTGTAACAGATTTCCAGAGATTAACACTTGCAAGGTTTTTGGCCACGTTTAATCACAAAAGTAATTCCGTATTCCGTCAATATGCTCAGCGAGGAGGATAAAAATAGCAATGCAATCTGGTTGGGTGAGTCTCGGCCACAAAGCTTGGCTCGTCAGGGGCTGTTTTCTGTTGTTACAGAATTGCTGTCCTTTTCTAAGGGCGTGTGTTTGCGGGGTACCGTCTGAGGGTGGTACAGCATCTGATGTGCTATTAGGCTCAGTGAGCCCCTCAGCCTGCTTGAAACAAGATCTTTCCGCAGAGCCAACGAAGAGAGTAACTGTGTCTCGTTATCTGGCCAGATTTTACAACTGAGAAACTAGAGTACATGATTTAAAAAAAAAAAAAATTACTTTTGATAAGAAGTATTTTAGTAAGTGAAAACTGCTCCATGACAGCCATCCGGGACCCGGCTTATCTTTTCTGGTGGAATGGCCTCGAACTAACCCCTGAAAAGAGAAAGAAACCTCAGGAGGCAGTGCATAAAGCATGACATGTCAACCTCCATGCTGATGTGTTTTTGTTTTCTTGTGTAACTCCGGCTGTCTCAATCTGCCAATATCCAAAGTTGGATCCAATATCCAATATCCAATCTGCCAATATCCTGGTGTCCCTCAGGAAATAAACGTTGCTACAGTCCATTTGTATTGGTCATCTTAGGAAGGGTTGGATTGGGATTCTAGAAATTACAGCATTGCTGGGTCTCCAGTTTCTGTGGTAGAGTTCTGTGGTAGGAAGCATGAAGATAGTACCCATGCTGTCTAGAGAGATAAGGTGTGGGAATTCATCTGTCTTTCTCTCTCACACAACCCTCTCTGCTGCTTTAGCACTACCTCAAATGATGTCCTACTCAGGGCTCACCTTGTGTTTTTCTGTGGATAAAGGTACTGGTGGCAGAACTCCTGAGACAATAAGATAAAGGCCTCCTTCACCTGACAACCACCATTCCAAGAAGATACACACATCCTTAGAGCTCACACTAGGATTAAAAAAACAAAATACACATGAGCATCCTGGCCCCTTCAAAGGCAAGTGAATCGGACATCTCTGGGAGAACTACCAAATCCTACCAGAGTCCTCTTTAGCCCTCCCGGCCCTCCTTCGGGTCCTCTTTTCTGCCATCTTTTTCATGAACCTAACAAATAACCCAGGTGACACCAAGCTCTAACTTTTCTGACTTCCCAGGATATATATTTTCTTAACTAATCAATTATATTATGTTTTATATTGATTGACACGATTTTTCATAAAATCATGGCATTGTAGAGTGGAAAAAATGTTAAAGAACACCTCGTTCAGCATTTACCCAAAGTGTAATCTGAGAAACTCTGAGAAGAGAATGTTATGGAGAGAGTTCCATAATTGTTATTATTCTCTAGGGCCACTATAACCAAGTCCCACACACTGGGTGGCTTAAACAATAAAAAGTTACTTTCTAACAGTTCTAGAGACAAGAAGTCTGGAGACTGAGTGATCAGCACAGTTGGTCCTTCTGAGCCTCACTCGTTGACTTGCAGACAGCCATCTTTCCCTATGTCCTCACATTGTCTTCCCTCTGCATGGTGCCCGTGTTCCAGCTGCCTCTTCTTATGAAGATACCAGTCATATTGATTAAGGCCCTCTCTGGAGACCTCATTTTAACTTACAATCTTTAAAGACCCTGTCTCTATATCCAGTCACATTCTGAGGTATCTGGTGTTAGGACTTCAACCATATGAATTTGGCAAGGGACACAATTCAGCCCTTAACAGCAATCAAACAAATGTGGAGAGCATTAATGGAAATTCCCAAGTCAACGGCTAAATTTCAAAGTCTTTTAGAGGCTCTTGAGGTAGCTAACTGTTCTAAATATGTTTAACTCATTGTCTCCAAAACATATTTAAAATACTTTTTTTCCCCATAATTTTTACAGAACTTGATGTAGAAATGTTGATCCTATCTATCTCCTCCATTTTACAAATGAGAAAACTGTGGCTCAGAGATTCCAATGACTTGGCTAAGATCAATTTGTCCACAGCGAAACATGACTAGGTCTCCCAGTTATGGATTCGTAGCCCTCATGAAGCTCTGACCGTGTGGTCCACTCTCAGAGCAAGGCCACTTTTAAAGAAGCTCTACCCAAGAAGGAATTTTATTGTTTACTTGAATCTTCTAAAGGAAATCAAAGGGGACCCAAGTGATAAGCTCAGGCCCACTCTTTCCTCATTTTCCCAATTCTGTGGCACTCCAGACTCTCAGGAACTTTTCAGCTGCCCAGGACCTCACCAACAAAGCCAAATCAGATACACTTTCTTCATCTCCACCTCCACCCACGAAACTTTCACGGTCCCTCCTCTTTGTCACTTCTCCCGCTCCTTATTGTGTGTAGTTACTACACTTCTTGCTAGTCCTTATAATCCTCCTACCTTTCTAGGCTTTTCCTACCATTCCAATCCAACATCAAAAATGCCAGAAGAACTTGCCTGGCAAAGATAAACTCTCTTCAGGGGCAAGAGTCAATAGAACGAAATTGTGACAGCAATGGTAGTTTTCTGTCGGGCAGAGCAAGGAAAATGGAAGTCAGGGATCACTCTTGTGGTGGGTAGTAAAACCTTGCCTCCCTGCCTCCCAAACTTTCTCCCTTTCTCTGTATGTGTCTCTTAACCCTGTGGGTTTTTGGGGCAGCCCTCATTGTTTCTTTCAACAGATCCCACACACTGGGACAGAAACACAGGGGCAGGGGGCATGCCCTCTGGCCTCTATCCTTTGAAGAATGGCCCTGGCTCTCAGTTTCCACACCTGTCAACTCCATTCACCTCACAGCTGATGACCTATCAGGAATGGCAGACATTTACAGTAGCACACCTCTCTGAAGTGGAAATATGAAAAATGTCACTGTTGGTCGTGATTTACATTGGCCAGAATTGGCAGAATATTTACTCATCTCAAGCCCTAAACATACTGCTCACTGTTATGTTCTGTTACCTACACATTTCCATTTCAGAGCTCTATCAGGAAGACTAAAAGCATAAGGATAAGTATGACAACTTCTAGATGAGAGTATCCAATTTCGGTCTTCTCTGGAACATCATCTGTGCTGAATATCCAGCACTTGGATGTTTGGTTTTAAAGGTCTCTTCCCAGAAGACAAGCTTTTAGATCAGTAGGACCGACTCACATTCCTTGTAGCTGACATATGACAAGGAAGAGCTTTGAAGAACCCAACCCTGAACCCTTGGGCCTTATTCTTACCTTTTCCCATCTCTCCTGCCCCATCACTGCACTTACCCCAGGACTCTTGGCCTGTTAGCCTTGTCTCATGTTCCTGGCCCTAAGAATGCCCAGCTTAGATCTGAAGGTAAAGCTGGGCTCCCCTTTGGCAACTCCCTGTTGGCAAGTTCCTCAAACCTGGTTTGTCCTTACTTGTCCAGCTCTTCTGGTCACCACATTGCTCAACAAGTCCTTAGGCCCACATCTTTGTCCTGGGCACACTTTTTCCAGGGTTCCTCTTAACCATAGGAACAAGGGACATCTCTAAAGTTTGCAGCCTAGAAATAATCTTACTTTCCTAAGCTCCAAAGATCTTTCCTTTGGGCTTGCAGGAGGAAGCCCTCAAACTGTTGTACTGTTTTTCATGATGTCTGGGTTGATGATTAAGGGCTTTGGAGATAAAGTGCTCTCAGGCACAGGACTCAGGTGATCAGAGTGGCACACTGACTGCTCAGGGTCGCCTGGGGAAATCTGCACAGATATATCATGTAAAAAGTTCCAGGAGGATAATTTTGTCACACAAGGATTTCCTTTCTTGCCATCTTAAATGCATTTTTAGATAGGAAATATCAGACATAGTAAGTAAACCTGAAAATATTAAATGAAAGAGAAAATTGGCTTTTAAAGTCTCAGCGTTAAAAAAATCCACAACAGTATGCATTGTTCCCTCCAAAAGAACTAGTCTTTGAATGATTCTTATCTCCAGTGATTTTTATTAAAGACATTTCTGATTTGTTATTTTAATTGGTTTTCTGAAATCAGATGTGATGCTCATTATTCTTGTATGGTTGTTTTATTCTTGCATTTCTCAAACAAACAAGGGAGCCAGGGGACCCGGAGATGCTAATCGTTCTGTAACCCTCGCACCGTGACAGCCAGGCTTTCGATTCCAATATGGAAATGGTCATGAGAATACAACACTGAGGACCGTGTGAGGGTCCTCCTGGTCACTGGATAAATACTAAAACAAAGTTTATCTATATTTTGATCAATTTTGCAGCAACAGATTGTGTCTTTGACCAATGTGTGTAACAGGGCTCCAATGTAGATACGGGTTAGTAGAGCTAGCACGGATGTGAAAAAAAAACACCAGAAGCAGATATCCAGAGGATTGGCTTTTTTTTTTTTCTCCTTAATTTAATAATTTCCATTTATTAGGTGCAAGTATACCCCCAGCTTGGGGCTGTGAGTATTGTTCTAAGGGATATAATGTGTGATTACCAATGTATGTGCTCCCCACATACATTGGGGAGCACATACATTGTATTTCACAGCTTCGCCATTCCCTCCCCTTTGCCCCATGATCCCATGTTGCACCGACTCCTCCTGATCTAGCCAGCCCTGGTTGAAGAGATTTCTGATTAGCATATGAATTAGACTAGGATCCAACATCTAGAGAAGGATGTGGGGCTTGAAAGGGGCTCTGGATGAATTGGTGTGGACCGTCCATGGCTGCAAGGCCTGAATGAGGCACTTGGAGAACAAGTCCAGCTAAAAAGGAAATCAAAGAATTCTGGTTGGTCTGGGGAACAGTTGCTTCTCAATTCTTAGTACAATCACTGCAATTACCCCTCTTTCCTAGTTCTCCTCTGTTCCTCTCTGTCTGTCCCCCTCCCAAATTCCCCAATTTTCCATTGTCCTTATTCAATTCCACTTCACTAAATATTTGTGTGTTTATTTATACCCCTGAAGCATGGCTCATTCTTGTAGCTAAACTCGTGAATATTCCATCCACCCACGTGGAGAAGGGAGAACAGAACAAAGGGATGACTCCTAAATTGTGTGGCTGCCATTCAAGCAGCCAGAGAGGCCTAGACTCAAATCCCTGCTGTGCCTTTTCCTAGCTGAGTGATTCTGGGAAATGTACTAAACGTCTCTGAGCCTTGGTTGCCTCATTTGCAAACTGGGCCCAAGAAAATCTACATTTCAGGGTTGTTGAAAGGATTAGAGATAGTGTGTATGTTCTTAGCTTATGGTACTTGTTGAGGGGAGTTGCTGTTAATATTTTACATGGACAGAGTTATAATTTGACATTCTGCCTTTCTCATTTAACTCTATAATATGAACATCTCCCCATGTTCTTCAAAGCTCATTGTAAACGGCATTAATGCTTGCAAGTAGTGCATCAAAAGGATGTAATGTAATTACATGACTGTTTCTCCATTATTGGGCCCTAAACTCTTTTTTTTTTTTCTATTATAGTGGCTGCTACAGTGAACATCTTTGAGCATAAAGCATTATCTGTGTTTAGGTATACTTTCCATGGGCTTTGGTCCTAGAAGCAGAATTACTATGTCAAAGAGAATGGAGACTTTCAAGTATCTTGATATATAGTACCAAATACCTTCCAGAACTCCTACCAGCCACAGGTATGGCCTGCCTCATTATACCCTTGGCAGCTAGAGAAGACCACAGTTTGCCTACCCAAGAGCCATTATTTTCCCTTCTCCCTGTTGATAGAGCCTTGGGTTTTGGGGATGTCCCTGCTTCCTGCAGGACTAAATCTGGATGAGTCTAAACCAGGTTTAATAATCTCATTTCTTTTGCCTGTGATTGGCTTAGAGGTGGGCATGTGACCCAGTCCTGGCTAATAAAATGAGATGTGAGGTTTACCGGGTAATTTGTTTTCATTCTTAAAAAAGAGACAAGAAAGAAACAGTCTCCCTTCTCTCAGTGAACATTGTAAAGTCTACGTGTGACACTTGGAACCACGCCAGCCTGAAGACAAAACCAGTGAAAGATGGGAACTTGGTGTTGTTGAATCCCTGAACAAGCCCACCTAGGAGACACTCTTTTCTGAGACTGCTTTTCAAGTGAAATATATATTATGCATATTGTTTAACAAGTCTGATTTGCTCTGTTCTGCTACTGCAGCCTAAAAGCATTCTAACTGGAACACCAGGAATATAATCATTAAGAACCTTTCCTGTACTAATTCGCTCACACAGAACATCTTAATTTTGTTTGAATTTGCTCTTCTTTACTGATGAGATCACGTGTTTGTTATTCAGATATTTGCTAAAAACGTGCACTGTCTTTTCCTGATGGATCTGGAAAGATTTTTTTTTAAAGATCCATGGTTTTTGGAAAAGGATGATGTGCAGGCTGGACTGAGCAGGGAATAGTTAAGGTCATGTTGGGCCTGAGCCTGGAGATGTCCAAGGAAGCCTTTTGCTCGTTTTCATACAAATACTACTTCAACTTGCAAGTGTCCTCAACTCAACGAGATGGGCTTCCATCCAAAATATGGTAATGATGGAAGTCGATCTTTCAGGACTGTTTGTTTAGAGAAAACTAGACCTTGGGGAAGACTGTCTCTCAACAAGGAGACAGGAAGTCTGATGGGTAAAAGAAAAGTCCGACTTGGGAAGGGGAAGGAAAGATTAAGAGAGAAAACACTCAATCACAGGAGCACAGCTAGTGGGGTCCTGTCTTTCCTGGTTTTGAACCGCTGTGCTCCCTCTGTCCCCTGCTCCATGGGGCTCACCGATGTTTCTGCTCTTGGATAAGACCATATTCTTTGGATCTTCCATACAAAGTAATGTTTTCAATTACTCCAGCTTTGAAATACACTTTGAACACAAGTACTGGAGTAAGAGTCTCTGATTCATTTCCCAGAAAAGGGGACATATGAAAATGATTCACACTTTTTATTAGCACAATTAGAGAATCACAGAATACTGAGTCATCAGTATCAAGGTAATGTAGAATGGTCAGATAATTAGAAATTTAAATGACCTGGGTTTAATAGGATGTTTTCAATATTTTAAATAGTCGGTGAATTCACGCCCAACTGAGAAATGCCCCAGATGAAGTCTTGCCAATGAGTGTATGTATAATACATGGGTAAGGTTGTTTTATAAAAGACTTATTGATTTTCTGGTCAAGGCTCTAATAGCTTCCATCAAAGTCTTGTTCTAAACCATCATAAATTAACAGATCAATATTTGATGGTACTGCTGGCCAAGTTGAAAGCCAAATAACTCTGATCTCAAGACAACTTGATTTTACTCACTTGTAATTCAGAGGCACTTTGGTAGACAAATTGATGTTTGTTTAGCCAATTTGTGTATCTCAAGGTTCTCAGCCTGAACCTCCTTTCATGAAGCCCACAAAGACCATCTGCAGAATGGGGCTCATGAATCCACAGCTTGCTTCTCTTTATCTGTGTGGAGAAATTCCCTTACACAAGTTCCTGTAGTAGTGGCATCTCATAGGATTAAAGCCGGTCATCTGAGGCAAGATCCTTAAGATTCTGACAAATAAAATAGGGGACTCCATATCAAAGTTGGGAGTGAGAGAACAAGAAAATGTGTGTGAGAGGAAAAAAAAAAATCTGTATTTTTAAAAGATACATCGGGTAGTGTGAAGGGGTGTGATGTGTTGTGTTGGTGCCATGTGGCCTGTGTACGTGTTGGTGGGGGCACTTCATGTCCCTTCACGTTGCCTGTCACTCGTGCTCACTACTTGGTAATTTTTTTTAGGATTTTATTTATTTATCTGACAGAGAGATAGAGAGCACAAGTAGGCAGAGCAGCAGGCAGAGGGAGAGGGAGGAGCAGGCTCTCCACTGAGCAGGGAGCCTGATACAGGACTCAATCCCAGGACCCTGGGACCATGACCCAAAGCAAAGGCAGCCACTTAACTGACTGAGCCACCCAGGCACCCTACTTGGTAGTTTTTAAGATAATATTGCTCTGGCTTTAATGTGAATTCTGTTGGAAGAGAATAGAGAAAAAAAAAATAGATCATTTGTGTTTCTGGCTGCCTACGCTTAATACGTAGAATTATAAAATAAGTAGGATCTAACAATAGTGCTTTCTTTGCTCACCCAAAGATATCTTCCACTCATCTTTGAATTATAATAGCCTCTGGCTTAGAGGAACTACATAATGAATTAGGCTCACATGGGAAGAATGTAGGAGAAGGAGGCAAGACTAACTTTAAGGAAGGGCTCAGTTTCAGCTAAATCTGTTGATGTTTGTCCATGTCCGAGTGATTTCTCACTTCTGGGGTAAATGGTGCTATCTGAGTATTCAGACCCCACACTTGGGGTCATGAGTTTTCTTTTCCTTCTCTGATAAACCTCTGGGTGGACAATACCACTGTTTCTGCTCATTGAGGTCAAAACCAATCAATTCTTTAAGGCAGACAATGCAGCTTTGGCCTTGGCAACTGCCCAGTTGTCCGGCAGGGCACAGTCATGGTGGCCTTGTCTCATAAGTCCTGAGGTTTCAAAAGCCCCTCTCTCTCCTCCAGGCCCACACCACAGGAGTTTGCATTGACACCCAATCTTCATAGTCACTGCAACACCAGCATCAGATCCAGATTCCTGGGACCTACCACAGACCCACTGAGTCAGAATCTCAATACCAGAACCCAGGAATGTGCTTTTTAAAAAATAATTTACATTTTTAGGGCTCCTGGGTGGCTCAGTCAGGTAAGCGTCTCCCTTTGGCGCAGGTCATGATCCAGGTTCCAGGGATCAAACCCCACATCAGTCTCCCTGCTCAGCGGGGAGTCTGTTTCTTCCTCTGCCCCTGCTCATGTAAAAGCTCTCTCTCTTGCTCACTCTGTCTCTCAAATAAATAAATAAAATCCTAAATAATAATGCTAATTTAAGTTTTTAATTTTTCTCTCCTTAGAACATTAAATAACAAATAATAAACATGATGACAGGCAGGAGAAAAACCATGGAAGAAAAGAAAAGTTTCATATTTTAGTACTTTCCCTTCACTTTTTAAATTAAGTTTTTAATTTTAATTCCAGTAGAGTTAACATACAGTACAGTTATATCAGCTTCGTGCATACAATACAGTGGTTCAACAGTTCTATACATGACCCCATCTTCCATTTCACCCATCCCCCCACCCACCTCCTTCCTGGTAATAATTAGTTTGTTCTCAATATCTTGGCTCTCCAATCTTGGTTTGTCTCTCTCTTTTGTTTCCTTTGCTTTTTTTTTCCCCTTGAATTCCACATACGAGTGAAGTCATATGGTACTTATCCCTCTCTGACACTTCATTTAGCATTCTACTCTCTAGCTTCTTGCATGGTGCTGCAAATGGCAAGATTTCATTCCTCCTTATGGATGAATAATATTCCATTAGGTACATAGACCACATCCTTTCATCCATTGATGGGCACTTGGGTCCACCCCATAACCTGGCTATTGTAAATAATGCTGCAACAAACATAGGGGTGCATGTATGTAACACATTCTGAATGTGTTCTTGCAGTTCCATTACTGGTATAAGGTAGTCCTATTTTTAACAGTAAGAGGAAACGCCATTCTGTTTTCCACAGTATGGCACCAGTTTGCCTTTCTACCAACAACGCATGGGGGTTCCTTTTTCTCCATATCCTTGCCAACACTTGTTTCTTGTGTTTTTGATAGTAGCCATTCTGACATGTCTGAAGTGATAGCTCACTGTAGTTTTGATTTGCATGTCCCTGATGATGAGTGATTTTGAGCATCTTTTTTTCATGTGTCTGTTGGCCTTCTATAGGTCTTTGGAAAAATGTCTGTTTGTGTGTTCTGTCCATTTTTAAATTGGTTTATTTGGTTTTATGATGTTACATAAGCTCTTTATGTATTTTGGATACTAACCTTTTATCAGATATGTTTTTTGCTAATATTTTCTCCCATTCAGTGGGCTGTCTTTTTGTTTTGTTGATTGTTTCCTCTGCTGTGCAAAAGCTTTTTATTTTGATGTAGTTTCAATAGTTCATTTTTGTTTTTATTTCCCTTGCTTCAGGAGACATATCCAGAAAAATATGGCTACAGTCAATGTCAGAGAAGTTTCTGTCCGTGTTCTCTTCTAGGATTTCTATGGTTTCAGGCCTCACAGGTAGGTCTTTAATCCATTTTTATTTTATCATTGTGTGTGGTGTAAGAGTGGTCCAGGTTCATGCTTTTGCATGCAGCTGTCCAGTTTTCCCAGCACCATTTGTTGAAGAGACTATCTTTTCCCCATTGCATAGTCTTTTCTCCTTTGTTGAAGATTAATTGACCATGTAATTATGGGTTCTTTTCTGAATTTTTTATTCTGTTCCATTGATCTATATAACTCTTTCTGAACAGTACCTTACTATTTTGATTACTACAGCTCTGTAATATTACTCGAAATCTGGAATGGTGATACCTCCAGTTTTGCTTTTCTTTCTCAAGATTTCTTTGGCTATTAGGGGTCTTTTGTGGTTCCATACAAATTTTAGGATTGTTCTAGTTCTGTGAAAAATGCTGTTGGTATTTTGATAGAGATTGCATTAAATATTTTGGGTAGTATAGACATTTTCTGTCAGGTTGGGTTTTATTTAAATTCAAATTAGTTAACATATAGCGTAGTATTGGTTTCAGAAGAACTCAGTGATTCATCACTACATACAACACCCAGTGCTCATCCCAGCAAGTGCCCTCCTTAATACCCATCACCCATTTAGCCCATTTTCCTACCCACTTTCCCTCCAGCAATCCTTGGTTCATTCTCTATAGTTAAGAGTTTCTTACAGTTTGTCTCCCACGCTGTTTTTATCTTATTTTATGTTTCCTTCCCCTATGTTCATCAGTTTTGTTTCCCAAATTCCACATGAGTGAAATCATACACTTATCTTTCTCTGACTTATTTCACTTATAATAATATACTCTAGTTCCATCCACATTGTTGCAAATGGCAAAATTTCATTCATTTTGATTGCTGAGTAATATTACATTGAATATATATACCACATCTTCTTTATCTATTTATCAGTTGATGGACATTTGGGCTCTTTCTATAACTTAGCTACTGTTGATAGTGCTGCTATAAACATTGGTGTGCATGTGCTCCTTCCAATCAGTGTTTTGCTGGGTTGTAAGGTAGTTCTTTTTTTTTTTTTTAAGATTTATTTATTTATTAGACAGAGATCACAAGTAGGCAGAGAGGCAGGCAGAGAGAGACGAGGACGCAGGCTCCCTGCTGAGCAGAGAGCCTGATGCGGGACTTGATCCCAAGACCTGAGATCATGACCTGAGCCAAAGGAAGAGGCTTAACCCACTGAGCCACACAGGTGTCCTAAGGTAGTTCTATTTTTAACTTTTTGTTTTCCAGAGTGTTTGTACCAGTTTGCATTCCTATCAACAATGCAAAAGTGTTTCCCTTTCTCTGCATCCTTGCCAACATATGTTGGTTTATCGAATTGTTAATTTTAGCCATTCTGACAGGTGTGGTTTTGATTTATATTTCCCTGATGGTGAGTGATGTTGAGCATCTTTCCATGTGTCTGTTAGCCATCTGGATATTTTCTTCAGAAAGGTGTCTATTCAGGTCTTCTGCCCATTTCTTAACTGGATTATTTGGGTTTGGGGTGTTGAGTTTGATTAAATTTTTTATAGATTTTATCCAAGATGTCATTTGCAAATATCTTATCCCATTCCTTTGGTTGCTTTGGATATATAGACATTTTAAAAATATTTGTCCTTCTAATCCATGAGCATGGGATGTCTTTCCATCTCTTTGTGTCACCTTCAATTTCTTTCATCAATGTTTTATAGTTTTCAGAGTACAGGTTTTTCACTTCTTTGCTTAAGTTTGTTCCTAGATGTTTTATTATTTTTGGTGCAACTATAAATGGGATTGTTTTCTTAATTTAACTTTCTGTTTAAATTTAGTTTAAGTGTATAGAAAAAAAAAGTGTTTAGTGTATAGAAATGCAATGGATTTCTGTACATTGGTTTTGTATCTTTTGACTTTACTGAATTTATTTATCAGTTCCAGCGTCTTTTGATAGAATCTTTAGGGTTTTCTACACATCGTGTCATGTCACCTGCAAATAGTTTTACACGAAGTTTTACTTCGTCCTTACCAATTGGGTGTCTTAATTTCTTTCTGTTGTCTGACTGCTATGGCTATGACTTCCAGTACTATTTTGAATAAAGGTAGTGAGAGTAAACATCCTTGTTTTGTTCTTAGTGGCAAAGCTCTCAGCTTTTCTCCATTGAGGATGATCTTCACTGGGGATTATTCATATATGGCCTTTATTATGTTGAGTTATGTTCCCTCTAGACCTACTTTGTTGAGCATTTTATTTTTTATCATATATGGATGTTGTAGGTGGTCATATGCTTTTTCTGCATCTATTGAAATGATCATATGGCTCTTATCCTTTCTCTTACTGATGTGATATATTACATTAATTGATTTGAGAATATTGAACCACCCTTGCTTCCTGGGAATAAATCCCACTTGATCATGATGAACTATTTTTTTAATGTATTGTTGGGTTTGGTTTGCTGGTATTTTTGAGGATTTTTACATCCATGTTTCAGAGATATTGGTCTGTGGTTCTCTTTTTTTGGTAGTGTCTTTATCTGGTTTTGGTATCAGGGTAATGATGGCCTCATAGACTTAATTTGGAAGTTTTCCTTCTTATTCTATTTTTTTGAATAGTTTGAGAAGAATATTATTAATTCTTTTTTAAATGTTTGGTGTAATTTGCCTATGAAGCCATTTGGTCCTGGACTTTTGTTTGTTGGGAGTTGATTATTGATTCAATTTTTTTGCTGATAATCAATCTTCAAATTTCCTATTTCTTCTTACTTCAGTTTTGATAGGTATATGTTTCTAGGAATTTATCCATTTCTTCTAGATAGTCCAGTTTGTTGGCATATTGTTTTTTATAATATTCTCATAATTATTTGTATCTGTAGTGTTATTATTTCTCCTCTCTCATTTGTGATTTATTTATTTGGGTCCTTTCTCTTTCTTTTTGTAAGTGTGACTAGAAGTTTATGTTTGGATCTTTTCAAAGAAACAGCTCCTGGTTTCCTTGATCTGTCCTATTGTTTTTTAGGTTCTATATCATTTATCTCTGTTCTAATCTTCATCATTTTCTTCCTCTGCTGGTTTGGAATGTGTTTTTCTTTTTCTTATTCCTTTAAGTGTAAGGTTAGATTGCTTATTTGAGATTTTTCTTGCTTCTTGAGGTAGGCCTGTATTGCTAAAAACTTCCCTCTTAGAACCGCTTTTTGTGCATCCCAAAGATTTTGGATCATTGTATTTTCATTTTCATTTGTTTCCATGTAATTTTTTATTCCTTCTTTGATTTCTTGGCTGACCTATTCATTCCTTAGTAGCATGTTATCTAACCTCCATGTGTTTGCTCTAGGAATATGCATTTTTTACAAGGGCCCAGTGATTCTTACAATCACCTAAATTTTTAAGCTCAAAGTTTAAGAACTATTCCATAGTTTTTCTTTTTTTTCCTTTTCTCTTTTCTTTTCTTTTCCATATCTAGCTGGAATCACCTTTGTGTTTTTAAAAAATTCCTTATAAAAAGAACAATATTTTGGCCAGGTTCTGGAGGCATTGATTATTTTTGGTGACATATGGCCTCTAATTGGGCATCTGACTATCAGTCTTCATTTGGGTCTTGGCAAATCCTCATTAGACCTCAAGAGAGCCGCACTAGTCACTTCCACAACATCGGCTGGTGGCGGGGCTATGTGCACCAATTACTCTTTATTCTTTTGTTCAAAAGATATTTTAATAGGCCAAGAGAGGAAATAGTGTCACAAGACAAAACAAACTCCCATATACTAATTGAGTCTCTGCTTTTTATATGTATATGAAAATTTCCTCAGAGACTTTAATACTATTTTTTCTACATATAACCCTTAACCTAAAGAATAACGAGCTTAATATATAGCAAATTTTTGATTCTTCACTTTGTGGATTTCCTAAATTTTTTATTCCAATTTCAAAGTTTCCAGTGCTTAGAACCCTACCATATTGCCACCTCCCAATTAGTTAATGCTAAACATGACCTGAAAGTTACATCTGCTATGTATGTAAGGATTCCAGATTTTTGCTATAATTTTGGTTCAAATGTATGGTTTTTAATTAAGGGATATTGATTGTAATCATTGTTCATAAGTGTTGGATGAAAGATGTAGTTTTGTATACATATTTGTTTTTGTTCCAATTTTAGTATGTGTGCTGCCAAAGTGAGCGTGTGTTTTTGTTGTTATTCTTCCTCTTTTATAAAGATAATAATTTATGATGATTAGAAAGTGGTTCTTATCCAGAAATTATTTAAGCTACATAAAGGGTTCTTGTTTTCATGAAAGACAACTTCTCAAATTTTACCCAAATACAAGAGGGGGCCTTTTAAGAACAGCAAAGTCTGATTTAAAGCTACCAGCATGATCAGCTGGGAAAACATAGTGCCTTGGCCAGCATCTCTCTTGATCTCTTTGTTTCTGTTCCAACTTCATCCCTGGATGACCTAACATTTGTCAAGGCTCCAGACTGAAAGACACTTCAACCTTATATTCTCCTGACGCCATCCCAACTCCACGCCTCAATTCTCCCAGCTAGATCCACCTGCTTCAAAGCAGAACTCCAAGGCCAAGCCCGCTGACAGCTGACCCTCCCACATCCCACCACCTCCCACCCTCAGCACCATAACCCAGGTCCTCCACTCTGACTTAACCCTGTAGACTCCAGTGGGATTTAGTGCAGGCTTCTCTTTAACCATCTCCCTCTATGTATTGTTAGCCTTACAGTGAAGCCTGATTCTTCTGGCATACCCTAAATATTTGTAGTCCTTTAAACCCTCATCACATTGAAACAGTTCTTCTCAGCTAATGTCAAATATTTTTGAGAACGAGCTGGTCTCTAATGACAGGAGTGATCATATAATTTATCATTCAAATCTGAATAATATTGTGAAAGCTGGTGCTAACTGGATATAAGACACAAGCAGGATGTACAGTCACTTTATTAATGAGGCAAATAATAGTCTCTTGCGGGGGTGCTGGAGTCATGTCATTTGAACTTGCCATTGGAGAGAGAAGTCAGTCAGAGTGGAGGGGAGTAAGAAAAGTAGAGAGGTGGGAAAAAAAGAGGGAAAGAAGAAGCAAAGTAGGAGGAGACAGGAGAAATGAACTCATTTCAGGGTGACCTCTGATGGAGTTGCAATCTCTCATGTACACCAACTGGGCCTTCCTCAAGTAGAATGAATAAGACCAGAGAATGAGCCAAAGTATCTATGGTAAGATTACCAGAGCCAACCTCAGAGTTAATCCAGCTGGAAAATCCTTACACCATATTGTTTGATTTCTTCTCACAGGGCATCATGGGTAGTGACTGACCTTACTTAGCAAGGACTAGGCTGGGGAAGCAGAGTATATATGTGGCTAGAATATATAGCTATAAAGGTTTTCACCTCTCTTTTAACCTTGTAATCCCTTTCCCACTGCCTCAGGGAACAGATGACTCTGCAGAAAGCAAATAACACAAAAGGAGCCAATTATTAGCTTTTTAGTTTTTAAAGCCTTGGCTTCTACAGAACAGAAAGAACTGCTGGGGTGTAAACAGTGTGGGAGTAATGATGAGTAATAACAAAGAAGCTTTCCCAATCCACATTCTCCATTCTCTAGGCTGAAGTGCTCCACACCAGCTCTCACCAACCAGGAAAACAAAGGAACCTGGAGAGGAGCAGACAGCTTAGGTGGGGAGGAGTTCTCGATGAAAAGGGTCTGTGCCCTGATCCCTTCCTTGGATGAAGCACTGAGAATGTTCCATGACAGAAATGAAAGACAGATTTGGGAACAGCATTCCAGAGGAAACTTGTGTTTTCTTTTCCAGGTAGACTCTAAGAAGGAGGCAAGGCCCTGAAGTCTGGCTGTCTACTCTGTCTTGGCAGATGGATTTGAGAAAGCCTCACAGTAAACTGTAAATGGAAGAGATGGTGGAGAGGAGTGCTGGGGCAGTGGAATGCTTCTTATGTGCCCAAGAGTGCCATGGCAGTGACAAATGGCTGTGGATGGCTCTACCAAGTTTTCTAGAATCCCAGAATGGCACAGAAGCATCAGGATTATCCTGTGTGCCCAAGAGGGTCCTGAGAGTTAGTTGACCCAGAGCCAGACCCAAAGTTACTGTGTTGTGGCTCGGTACAAGGGAGGACTTGGCAGTGACCAGCAAGGGTCCACATCCCACCTGGGCAGTTGTGCTAGTGAAGAATGATGCCAGCTCAGGTGAGGTGCTCTCCACACCTGTAACCTTCATTCATAGGCATTATATAAGCCTTGAACTTAGAGGTAATCACAGAGAAATGGTAAGAACCCTGAAATAATTGAGATTTTTTTCTGCTTCTTGGAAGAAAGAGGTCCATGGTTAAGTACAGTTGACACTTGAGAAGCACAAGGGTTAGGGGCGCTAATCCCTGCATGTCAAAAATCTGCCTATAACTTTGACTTCCCAAAAACTTAACTACCACCAGCCTATACTTGACCAGAAGCCTGACTGATAACATAAAAGTTAATTAACATATTTTGTATGTTATATGTATCTTACACTGTGTTGTTCCAGCAAACTACACTAGAAAAAAATGTTAAGGAAATCATAAGAGAAAATGCATTTACATACTATATTGAACAAAGTTTACATATAAGTGGATCCATGCAGCTCAAACTGTGTTGTTGAAGGGTCAACTGTTATGAACTTAAGAGAAAAATTAACGTACCTTGTTTACAACTGTGTTTGTGAACTGAGGTCCATTTGTCTTGCATATCAAACCATGCATACCTGCACCCCATCCCAGGCCCCTCCTCCTCCAAGTCCAGGCGGGATGCCTCATCAGGGCAGCAGGTGCCCCCTGCTTTCCTTAATGCTTTTCAATATTGCACCAGCTCTGTGAATTAGCTGCTTTGTGTTGATTTTATAATCCTGACTGCCATGAAGAATTTCTCTCCCAAGTATTTCATTGTTTGTGTGTTTTTGCACCATTTCCCTCCAGAAAACAGCCATCTGCTCTGAAGTCAGTATAATTGCATCACCTCTATGTTCCTTTCATTTGAGACTTGACCTTAGATCATATGGACTTCTAATATCTACATGAAACTAAAGAAAATGTTCTTATCTAATGAGTCATAATCCAACACATTGGAGTAAATTGTTTTAAATAAGATTACCTGGGGTGAAGGGTGGGTACCTATACCTTTTTTTTTTTTTTTTTTGACAGCACAGCTATAATATGCAAAAAGAAAAAAAAAAGGAGAGAGAGAGAGAAGACTCCAATGCCTTTCAAGAGAGCTCTTCTGCCATTTATGCTCTTAGAAATCTGAACTTAGACATACAACTAACCTCATTCAGTATAGGTCTGATATATTAGAATTAAGCTAGTTTTCTAATGATGTAGCAGTTAAAAATGTTAAAATCCAAGTTATCCAGGTATGTTAAGACATAACTCATTTTATTTTTCTCTAACTTTACAAACTTGGTGTATTTGGGTACCCTGCCCCCCTTCCTCCGTGAATATTCTAAGTTGGGGGAAGGCTGGGACTTCTAGCTGTGGGAAGGGCCTTCAGTGTGGTTTGGTGTTCACTGAGATGTAGCTTGTGCCATCTGCTCTTTGGACATTATGCCATATAGCCTCCAGTCATAGCTCAATGTCTTCAGTCCCTCTCTGGCATCAGACGATCACCCCACACACTCTGTGTACCCTTCATCCTAACTGATGGCCCCTTCAGATCCAGTGACCCTCCTCTCTGCCACCCCCTTTGACACTCCCAGGAGCAAAACAATCTCCCTTCTATGTGTGCAGGAGAGTCTGAGGGCTGAAGAAGGTCCTCTTTTGTTTCCATTTTTCCTCCTGTGTTGCTCTGTACCGTGCTGCCTAGACTGTCTTTCTCTACCATATTCTTAAAAATCTATCATCTGGGCCAGAATCTATGCTCAGGGTCATAAAAGAAACTCTTCCCTCAAAGTTATGGACTCTGCTATAGTTTAGAACATGTACTTAAACATTCATAAGCGGAAAGGTGACTTCCTTGTTCTTTTCTATGCTTTCCCTTCTCTGGGGCCAATGAATGGCACTCCTCATCCAAAATAAAGGAGCTCCTGATCTAAAATGAATGCAGCTGACTTCAAAGGCAGGGGCTGGAGCTGGGGGGTGGGGAGAGTCATTGCAACAAGGAGCAGGATGAGGGAACTTTAGTGAGTTTGACAAACTAACTTTAGTTATGTGATTCTACACCACCTCTTGGATGAGAGCCTTCCTGATGCCCCCCTTGAACCACCTCCTCTATCCCTAGTCCCCATATTGCTTACTTTCTTCACAGGCCTTACTTCTGTACTCGCCTTCCTTTGGTGTTTTCCTTTCTCTGCATCTCTTAGACCTACCCTTCCTCTAGAGACCTGCCCCTCCTCCCACTGCTGTGCTGGCCCACCAGCTGGCGCCTGGTGGGAAAAGAGTCAATAGCTGCTATCTTGGTGACCTTTCTTCCTCCCTCCCTCACTTCAATGCCTTCTTCCCCCTTCTCTCCCTCCGTTCTGGACTCAACGTGTGAACTGTCACAGAGGAAGCTGCCACCAGAAGAGAGGCCGGAATCTAGCAGGAGCCTGGGAAAGGAGGCTGTCAAGGCCATAAGCCTTCATGCCATTTCCTTGACAAATACCACAGAACCCTATTTTTTATAGGGTGATTGTTTTACTGATTATTATCAATTCTCTAAATCCTACAAGGATGAAATTTTTTTTTAAATTATTTTGTTGTTGTTCTATTTCTTTTCAGTGTTCCAGAATTCATTGTTTATGCACCACACCCAGTGCTCCAAGCAATACATGCCCTCCATAATACCCACCACCAGGCGCACCCAATCCCCCATCCCCCTCCCCTCCAAAACCTTCAGTTTGTTTCTGAGTCCACAGTCTCTCATGGTTCATCTCCCCCTCCAATTTCTCCCAACTCCTTTCTCTTCTCCATCTCCCCACGTCCTCCCTGTTATTCCTTATGCTCCACAAGTAAGAGAAACCATATGATAATTGACTCTCTCTGCTTGACTTATTTCACTCAGCGTAATCTCTTCCAGTCCCGTCCATATTGATACAAAAGTTGAGTATTCAATTGATTCCACTTACTATAGCACCAAGAACCATAAGATACCTGAGAATAAACCTAACCAAAGAGGTAAAGGATCTGAAATTTGATTTTTAAATGTTTTCTGTGCTTGAAGCATAGCTTTTAATCATGTGACAATACAATAATTTAATCATGGAAATGCTCTCACTCAAAAAGGCAAGGTATACCTTTCATGCTTTCAAAAAGCTTAATGTAGTCCTAAGAGGTACTTTCCAAATGGACTTTTCAAGACAGCTCTTGTCTCCTCTGTAAGGAAAATTCCTTTATTATTAAACTCTTCCAATATTGAATGTCACTCTGACTAGTCTACAGCTTAAGAAGAGACATACTCTGTGGGCTCAGAAATTGTGTGTGTTTCATGCTCTTATGATCGTGCTCTCAAACACTCGTGCTGCCTCACACACTAGGCTGGAGGGATTTGTCAGGTAGTGCAATTTCAACTGAAAAAAATATATGACTTTGAAGTCATTTAAATCTACTTGCAAAAAAAAAAAAAACCCAAAACCCACAAAAAAACAAACAAAAATATCTACTTGCACTTTGTTTTCATTTATCCAGCATCTCAACGTGAATAATAAATAGTTCCTACAACCATCTGAGGTCCGCGTTGAGCATTTCTCCTCTATGAGAGGAACAGTTTTGGGCACTGGGAAGAGAGAAAGATGACTAAGACCAACCCTGTCTGCAAAAAGTTGGTAATTAAGTGGGTGATGCCAGCCTTCAATGAAAAACATGTAGAGGTGAGGTACAAACCAATCTGGGCCAGAGATACACAGAGGAAGAAGGATAAATTCTGGGAAGGAGACAGGAAAGACTTTATGGAGGAGGAGGACTTGAGAGGTAAGGAAGATTTAAGCTGGAAGGGAACAGGAGAAAGACCCTCCAGCATGGGGGATAGTAGAGAGCAGTCCCTAATTTAGACTTTTATAACTTAACTTGTAAATGACTCAACTTCCTGATTCCAGAAACTTCTATTTTTGTCTCCATATTTCTCTCCCCAAAACAAGTTTTTAAACATATTACATTTCTATTCAAACCTGGCCATAGTGTCCCAAGTCCCACTGCTGGTTGCACAAATTCCAAACTTTTCTTGGGACATTCAAGACTTTTCTCATCCTGATCTCAGCCTATGTCTCCTGCTTTGTCGTTGACTGACCTCCTGTATCAGATGTCACAGGGTGAAAGATAGGCACCAAATGTGCCTCCACAATGTTCTTTAGATGTTTGAATTCATTTTCTATATTTTGAAGCCAAGACATGTATTCTCCAATAAAAAGAACCAGGGCTCTTTGGAGAAGTGGTTGATTCCAGAGCTGGGGCAAGGAAAATACAACATGAGCCCAGAGCATCCTGTAGTACCAGAAAATAAGGAGGTGCTCAAAAAGGACCTCACAGCCAAGCTCAAGGAACTCCCAAAGGCCAAACCTGGACAATCTGGGCAACAAAATAATACTGGTTAATATTGGATTATAACTTATAGAATAAAATATCCATGAATCCGTACTCTTATAAATACAATAAAATAAAAAAGTAAATGGGGGGAAAGGAATGACTATTCCTTACTGAAGAATTCTAACTAATGAATGTAGAATTAATGAGGGAAATACAAAATCACCATTAGGCCTACAGTATAGTAAGAACTGTAGTAGGCAAGATCCAATGATGGCTTAAAAACAAATCAGTAGACAAAAGTTTGAGAAGAAATAGGACATTTTCATAATCTCAAAGTATTTCCCCCCAAATATTTATCATGTACAGAGTGAAAAAGTGGTAACTTTATAGTAGAAAAACACAGCAGATAGCACCTTAACCAAGTGATCAAAGTGGATGTCACCAGCAACGAGACACATGGACGTCACGTGCCCGATGTGATGCACAGAGAAGAACACAGCATCACTACTGGGGTATTCAGTCCAACAATGCATGATCTCAACTTGACCCTGAGAAAACATCAAATACAAATTGAGAGATGCTCCACAGAATAATAGATCAGTAATCATCCAAACTGTCAAGGCCATGAAAGACAAGCAGAGGCTGAGGGACAGTCACAGATGAGAGGAAACTGAAGAAACACAACCACTAAAAGCCATGTGGGATCCTGGACTGGATCCCAGAACAGAAAAAGCACTTGATGAGAAAACCAGCTGAACTTTGAATAAGCACAGTTTAATACTCTTACAGCAATGTTCTTTGTGTGCTTTTCATTATTACGCTACTGGCATGTAAGTCATGAATACCAGGGAAACCGGGGTGAAGTGTATCATAAACGCTTTACTATTTGTACAGCTTTTCTGCAAGTCTAAGATTATTTTTAAAGAAAAAAATTAAAAATATTTCACACACACACACACACACACACACACACATGTGCGCACTCACACATGTGAATTTCTTGTTCTCTGGGAAAACTGACAGTTTTGGCACAGGGCAGCGGCTCCCTCCCTTTAAGTGGGGTATGTGCTCTCCAGTTTGTCACAGTCCCTTCCCCTCCCTATTGTTCTACATGGAGCCATGTTTCATTTATTTATTATGCTATAAGCCTGGTTCAAGAAGCATTTGAATTTGGAATTCATTACTTAGTAAAAATCCTAAATTCCAAGCCAAGTGACCTACCTGCTGTTTTCTTAAGCTTTGTCTTAAACCTTCCCATTGTTCCACTTCTGCTCAAGCCGCTCCTTCTGGCTGAACAGATTATCTGCCTCTATTCCCTATCCTTCCTTTCAGTCCTCACCACCCTTCAAGACAGAACATGCAAACGACCTTTTCTATGAAGGCTCTGTCCATCAGCTGAGATCATCTCTCTCTCTCCTTTGAACCAATAGAGCATTTTGGTGTTCTTTGGGAAATAGCACCATTTTTCCTCTATCACCTACTGAACCACAGTTTCATGTCAGTCACATTTCCCTAAGTGCTGGGAACACCCAGATGAGCAATCTTTGTTCATCAAAAATCTTTCAGGCCTGGAGGAAGGCAGACAAGAAAACTAGCAGTGAGAATTAATGTGAAGAAGTACCATGACACAGCTAGGCATAAGATACTAAGAGTGCTCAGAGGAGGGGGCTTCTTCAGTGAGGAGGCACTTCAGTCAAGTCTTGAAGGAGATAAGGAATTTTATAGAAAGCAATGAAGAGTAGAAAATTTCTTCAGATGAAGGGAAAACCTAATCAAAGGCCTGGAGAGCAGCTTAGAGTGAGCATGTTTGGCAGGGGAGGTTGAGCAGGTAGGAACACACAGTCCTGTGCAGTAGCCAGGTTTACATGTGTCCTACCACCATCACTGGGTTGTTAATTCCTTGGGGTAAGGGATCTTGAAGACCAGAAGGAAAGAATATTAAACTTCAAGTTAAAAGACCTCCCTTCGGGGCACCTGGGTGACTTAATGGGTTAAGCCTCTGCCTTCGGCTCAGGTCATGGTCCCAGCATCCTGGGATAGAGCCCCGCATCAGGCTCTCTGCTCAGTAGGAAGCTTGCTTCCTCCTCTCTCCCTGCCTGCCTGCTTCTCTGCCTACTTGTGATCTCCATCTGTCAAATAAATAAATAAAATCTCAAACAAAACAAAACAAAACTCCCTCTGCTGAAGTCTCTGCCCTTTACTGGAGGTTATGACATTCATAGTTCAAGCTGTCTACTTACAAATTTTGTGGCCGTGGACAAGTTACTCAGTAAGTCTGTGCCTCCATTCCCTCATTTGTAAAACACTACTGACCACGCAGAGCACTGAGAGCACTTCTGTAAACAGCTTGGCACAGCACCTAGCATGGAGCAAGCAATTAATAAGGGTTAGTTACTAGAACCACGTCCTAAGCACAGGCATGTTTTTCTATCTCATTTAATTCTTACAATGATTCCGTGAGACAGCTAGTGTTCTTTATATATGTAACAACTGAGGAAAACGAAGCTGAGAGGGGTTAAGAAACCCATCCAGGATCACAAAGCTAATAAGGCTCAAATCTGAGACCTGAAACCCCGAGTACCATGTTCAGTCCTAGCTACACAGAATTGGCAGGGCCAAGTGCGAAATGAACATGTGACCCTACGTTCAAAAGTCATTAGGAATTTCAAGACAATGACAGCCATACATTAAACTAAGCGTGGGGCCCCTTCCAAGTGTGGGGTCCTTCCAATGCTGTGTGGGGTCCTTCACACAGCATGGGGTGCTGTGTGACTACAAAAGTCAGTCTCCTCTGAAGCTGGCCTTGATTGTGTTGTTTCCAAAACACCGGAGTGTTCTGGAAAGAGAACCCACGTTGAAGGAAAACCTAAGCATTAGCCTCAGGAATGAAAGAGTAAATATGAGACTAACTTAACCCCCCTTGGGTGCTTCATAAATGCCATTGTAATGTGCTAATGGCTCTAATGAGTACAGGGATCATTAGGAAAATAAAGAATTCAAGAAGCCCAGAAAAGAAAAGCCCACCCAGGCATAATCTGTGGGAACATGGAATGCCAACGGCCCTTATGCCACAATGTGAGTTTATCAAATTGTTCTGTTTTTTTCCATATTCCAGAGAGGCTAATTATGGTCTGGGCTAAAGATCACTAAAGACCTTTATATATCCTACTTATGTTAGTTTGAAATCAGCCACTTTTTGGATTTGTTGAGTTCTAACATGGACAAATGTATCCCAATTACTGACCACATGAGCTAATACTTTGGAAAAAACCTGCTCAGTAAGGAAACTTAATTTTAACTTTGCTAGAGTAAGAAGAAAGAGAAAGTAAGCAGGGAAAAGGATGTCAGTTGAGTCATGGACTAGTCCTTGTCTTAGCTTCTCTCCCCTGTGCTCTTCTTCTGTGCTTGCTGGAAAATGGTCTCCCCCATGTTGTCGGGAGGCCCCGCTAAAAGGGAAATGCTTCTCGTCAGCTCCTGCCACTTGCGGATTCTCAGATGCTGAGCCCACTTTTCTTCCATGTTAGCATTTATCTGACGACGCTCAAACACGTCAAAAAATAACATTTTCATTTAACACGTGGGAATGCTGAGGTACCCTGGAAACACCCCCAATTTACTGTGTACTATTAGCTTTAAGCATGATTTCACTTCTTTTCAGACTAAATTTTCACTAGTTCTATGATGAGGATGAATCAATCGATCAACAAGCATTATTTGACATCGACTAAGTTTTCCTTTACAAGTGTACCAAAGATTACAGAAGGACCAACTTACTATTAGAAATGAGGGATTTCAGGGGCGTCTGGGTGGCTCAGTGGGTTAAAGCCTCTGCCTTCGGCTCAGGTCATGATCCCAGGGTCCTGGGATCGAGCCCCGCATCGGGCTCTATGCTCCTCAGGGAGACTGCTTCCTCCTCTCTCTCTGCCTGCCTCTCTGCCTAGTTGTGATTTCTCTCTGTCAAATAAATAAAATATTAAAAAAAAAAAAGAAATGAGGGATTTCAGGGCTTCCTGAAATGAGAATCTTCAGGCCCTAGGGACAACGTGATGGTTGAAGGCCCCTGACATATTAATGAGGATGGAGGTCATCCCAACCCCAACGGAATACTAAAGAATACTGAAGAACTCACCTTCAGGTAGAAGGTCATTGAAGATGTGAGGTGAGGAATGGTGAGAAAAGGAGATTTTGCTACCAGACAGTTCTCCATAAGACATCTGGCTGAACACCTCAGAAACTTGAAGTAAGCTTTCTACCAAAGAAGTATTAACCCCAAGGAGCCAGACAGGCCCTACTTTGAGTAGGTCAGACGTTAGGTGTAGAGTAATGGAGGTGTCATACCAGATTTGCCCTGTCCTTTCCATTTAGAATAAAAAGAATTCTATCCGGGGAAGTGGATAAACTCAGTGGTGGGTGAGTTGCAATAGAGTGGAGCAGGGCCTGTCGCAAAGTGGTCACACTGGCTAACATGGTAGCATAGATCCCTCAGTCCTGGGGAAGGACATCCCACAGGACTCCTGCCCTATTCTGTGCACATGAAGGCTAGTAGAGAGCACAACATTGTGGGGATCAACTACATGGCAGAATCTGAGAAATTTTCTCAGATATGCACCCTGCCTTCTTTCTTTTAGTAATAGAACTAGGAATATGGCAGTCTACTTGGAGACTACATTTCCTATTTTCACTTCTTTTTTCTTCCTCCTATGAAGAAGTTTCTTCTTTTTTTAAATAATAGCTTTATTAAAATATGATTAACATACCCTACAAGTAACCCCTATATGGTGTCCATTTCAAAAGCATTTAGTACATTCACAGAGTTGTATGACAAATAATATAATCACTTTTAGAACATTTCACCACTTAAAGAAGAAGCCCCATACCCATTAGCTATAACTCCCCAGTTCTCTCTAAATCTACCCCTACCAAAGGCCCTGGAGATCATTAATTTACATTCTGTTTCTATAGATTTGCCCCTTCTGGCGATTCCATGCAAAGGGAATCATATAATATGTGTCTTTTTGTGGCTGGCTGCTTTCATACCTCTTCATGTTTTCAAGGTGCATCCATGTTATAGCAAAAAGTCAAGACTTCACTCCTTTTTCTTTCTTATTTTTATTTATTTATTTATTTAGAGAGTGAGTGGGAGGAGGGGCAGAGAAAGGGAGAGAGAGAATCTTAAGCAGGCACTACGTCCAGTGCACAGCCAGACAAGGGGCTTGATGTCATGACCCTGAGATGATGACCGGAGTGGAAACCAAGAGTCAGATGCTTAACTGACTGTGCCACCCAGGCGCCCCTCATTCCTTTTTATTTCTGAATATTATTTCATTGTATGGATACACAAAATTTAAAATTTATCCATTCATCAGCTGATGGACAGTTGACAGTTGAGGAGTTTCCAATTTGGGGCTATGAGGAGTAATGCTGGTCTAGAAATTCATCTATAAATTTTTGCATGAATATGTTTTCATTTCCCTTTGGGGTGTGTATATGTGTATGTATACACACACACACACACACACACACACACACACACACACATCCACACACATATATACCTAGGAGTAGAACTTTGGGCTCATAAGGTAGTTCTAGATTTAATCTTTCAAGGAATTGACAGACTGTTTTCCAAAATGTCTACAACCATTTTAAGTCCCCAGTTTCTCCACATCCTCACTAATACCTGTGATCTGTCTTTTTATTACAACCACTCTAGGGAGTGTGGGTAGGTCTCCCTCCTGCTTTCTGACCTCCACAGTTTCTGAGAGTTGGCTGTTCATTTTACTGAGGATCTCTTATATGTAATGAGCCATTTTCTCTTTAACTTTTGACAGTTTGATGTATCTGTTTGTGAATCTCTTAATGTTTATTCTTCCTGAAGTTCATTGAGCTTCTTGGCTGTACAGATTAATGTTTTTATCAAGTTGGAAAAGTTTTAAGCCTTTCTTTTTTCAAATATTATCTCTGCCCTGCTCTCTTGCTTTCTTGCCTCTCCTCTCCTTCTGGGACTCTCTCAGTACGCATATGTTGGCAGGCTTGAAGTTGTTTCACAGATTTAGCCTTTGGTAATTTTTAAAAATCTTTTTCTTCTGTTCCTTAGACTGGAAAACCTCAGCTGACCTATCTTCAGGTTCACAGATCCTTTCTTTGGCCAGCTTAAAACTTCTGTTGAGCCTTTTGGGTAAATTTTTCATTTCAGTTATTATATTTTGCAACTCTGGAATTTCTGTTTGGTTCTGTTTTATAATTTCTATCTCTCTCAATAGTCTCTACTTGCTGAGATATTATTTTCATACTTGCCTTTAATTCCTTAGAAATGATTTTCTTGGGGCACCTGGGTGTCTCAGTTGGTTGAGTGTTTAACTCTTGGTTTCAGCTCAGGTCATAAGGTGTGAAACTGAGCCCTGCATTGGGCTCTACGCTCAGCAGGGAGTCTGCTTGAAGATTCTCTCCTTCTGCCCCTTCCCCCACTCGTGATCCTACACTCTCTCTCTCTCTAAAATAAATAAATAAATATTTTTAAAAAATGATTTTTCTTGGTTCTTTCAACATATTTGTAATAGCTGATTTAAAATTTTATACAATAAGTCTAACATCCTACTAGAACCAAGGACAATTAAAATTGACTATTATTTTCCCACAAATGGTCCACATTTCTCTGCTTCTCTGACCTTGTAATTCTTTGTTAAAAAATGGATATCTCAATGAATATAATGTGACAGCTCTGGAAATCAGATTTGTTTCTTCTTTGCCCACGCCAGAGTTTGTTGTTGTTTGTCATTATGTGTTTTTTCTGGACCTTCCCTCTTTCTCAGTCTGAGCCACCCCATCTTGGCCCCGCCATATTGTCAACATCTCTAAATCAAAGATTACTCTGGTGAAGGGCAGGGTCAATGAGGGGCAGTTGCTGAATGGAAACTTTTGATTTGACTTATGAAATATGTCTTAGTGCCTCTTTTTGGCATTGGGATTTTAGAAGTAACCATAGGCATTTCTATGGAAACAGAAGAAAAACACAAGTTAATAGTTGAAACAAATTATAAGCTTAGTGTCTAAGTCCTGAGTGCTGCCAATGAGAGGAATTTTTTTTTAATTTTTTTTTAAGATTTTATTTTACTTATTTGACAGAGAGAGAAGTCACAAGTAGGCAGAGCAGTAGGCAGAGAGAGAGGGGAAAGCAGGCTCCCTGCTGAGCAGAGAGCCCGATGTGGGGCTCGATCCCAGGACCCTGAGACCATGACCTGAGCCGAAGGCAGAGGCTTTAACCCACTGAACCACCCAGGCGCCCCGAGAGGATTTTTTAATGTTGGGCTCCAAGCATCCCCAGATGGGGTGGAGGGAGGCAGTGGCAATCTGATGGATTTTTTTGGTTTGTAGTTCAAATGTCCCCGGTGATACTTCTGAGTGGCCCTCAGAACAACAAACATGAAGACTGTCTATATATCGGCCATTGTGGCCATTTCTCTGAAGCTTACCTCAAGTTTTCTAGCTTTGTTTTACAGGGCTTCAGGGAAAAGGGCGGTTTTAGTTCTCAGTGATTTCAAGTCAAGAGAATGGGAGAATATTGGAAAACTTAGTTTGGAAAGTCATAGCCAGATATTCAAGGAAACCAGAAGAATTCAGGATCCAGTACAGTTTTATAAGCAAACAACAAACACTCCAAGACAACTAATCAGAAGTAGGATTTAACATCCACAAGAGTTGTGTTTTTGAAAGATAGTTTTTCTCTCTAAAAATCACCCTCATTTTTATCACCTTAATTTTACCAAATTAAGACTAGTTTGTAAAAAAAAAAAAAAAAGTCTACTTTTAACAAATTTGTCCTAATTATTTATGTAAGTGCAGCAAGAATAGCAATTGGCCATATAGATTCTTTAAGATCTACTTTGCTGTAACTTTTTATAAGACATTTCATATTAAACTTTTAATAGCTTGTCAAGGTCAGAAGCCATGCCAAACACCTGCCATCTGACTTGCCTACAGTCCCTATAGATTTGGGTGAATTCCTCTGTTCTCAGGGTCCCTAAACTATTCTGAGGTTCTTGCACCTGCCAGCAAGGAACTTTCTTTATTCACCTGATAAGGCTGCTGGGAACTCTGGAAGCAAGGTACCAGGCCATCATTTCCAAGGAGTTCTATTGGTTCTATAAACTTACCTTTAGTTCCTTAAAGCTGTCATATCTGAGCCTATGCATGTCTCTCAAATATGACATTCCAGTCGAAGCCTTGGTAATATAACTAACGTTTTCAATGGTGTCCTGTGACAAGGAGAACAGATTCTCACTGAACTTATGCAAATAATTGTAACTATCATGAAAGAGAGAACACTCACCGAGAGTTTCTGAATTCTGAGGGGTTCAAGCAGAGTGAAAAGATAAAATGTTCCTTTTGGTTTACAAAACAATATTTTATCAAATCCCTGTAAATCATAGATATCTTAAGAGGAAAAATGTTTTCTTAAATATAGAAAAGCAAATATTAGAGAACCAGCAATGTTTCAAGTAAGAGATGTAAATTACAATCATATTGTCCCATGTTACTAATTCTTACTGTTTGAATACAGTTTTTCCATTAGTTCTGGAATTTCTTGGTTTTCTGATCTCAAGGATATCCGAAACCTGTATTTGTCAAAAGCCCTTTTACTGAGTCCCCTTGAAACTGAACCATATGCAAGAGCTGCAGAGGGAAACAGTAACTATAAATGACCAAAACAACAACAACAACAACAACAAAAATCCTAAACTAAAAAATGGGCATGGTTAAAAATCTGGTGAGGGTTCATTATAGTGTAGTTGAAAATGATATTTGGTTATTTTTGTGACACATAACATTTCAACAATTAGAATTACATGTGATGACATTATATCAGGACATATTAAAAGTTTAGGAATTTTATATAATTTCTGGAATAGTTTTAGCGTCTACGTACTCAATATAAGCTAGGAACACTTATCATTGGTTTGACAATGCTTTCCAGGTAACTTAACATACAAAATAAATGAGCCCAACTTCATTTTAGATTTTCAATTTTGGGGAAGTTTGTTAAAAACTTCAAAAGGTTCTAAATAGGGGAGGAGTCAAGATGGCAGAGAAGTAGCAGGCTGAGACTACTTCAGGTAGCGGGAGATCAGCTAGATAGCTTATCTAAAGATTGCAAACACCTACAAATCCAACGGGAGATCGGAGAGAAGAAGAACAGCAATTCTAGAAACAGAAAATCAACCACTTTCTGAAAGGTAGGACCAGCGGAGAAGTGAATCCAAAGCGACGGGAAGATAGACCGCGGGGGGAGGGGCCGGCTCCCAGCTAGCAGCGGAGCAACGGAGCACAAAATCAGGACTTTTAAAAGTCTGTTCCGCTGAGGGACATCGCTCCAGAGGCTTAACCGGGGTGAAGCCCACGCGGGGTCAGCGTGGCCTCAGGTCCCGCAGGGTCACAGAAGGATCGGGGGTGTCTGAGTGTCGCAGAGCTTACAGGTATTAGAGCGGGGAAGCCGGCTACAGAGACAGAGCCGAGGAGTGAGCTCTAAGCTCAGGGTTACCTTGAACCGGTCGCAGGCTCGGTCAGCTCGGAGCGCGGCTGGAGGCCAGGGTGACGGAAGTAATTGGGCGCTGTTCTCTGAGGGAGCACTGAGGAGTGGGTCCCCGGGCTCTCGGCTCCTCCAGGCCGGAGACTGGGAGGCCGCCATCTTCATTCCCGTCCTCCGGAACTCTACGGAAAGCGCTCAGGGAACAAAAGCTCCCGAAAGCAAACCCGAGCGGATTACTCAGCCCGGCCCCTGGTAAGGGCGGTGCAACTCCGCCTGGGGCAAAGACACTTGAGAATCACTACAACAGGCCCCTCCCCCAGAAGATCAACAAGAAACCCAGCCAGGACCAAGTTCACCTACCAAGGAGTGCAGTTTCAATACCAAGGAGAGCCGCGGAATTCCAGAGGAGGAGAAAGCAAAGCACGGAACTCATGGCTTTCTCCCCATGATTCTTTAGCCTTGAAGTTAATTTAATGTTTTTTTCTTTTTCAATTTTTTTTCTCTTCTTCTGCTAAATTTTTTTAACTTTTACCCTTTTCTTTTTAACGTTTTTTAACTAGTTTATCTAATATATATATATATATATATATATATATATATATATTCCTTTTTATATTTTTTCGTTATTGGTTTTCTTTTTTTAATTGTTTCTTTCTTTCTTTTTTTTTTTTTTTTCTGAACCTCTTTTTATCCCCTTTCTCCCCCCTCACGATTTGGGATCTCTTCTGATTTGGCTAAAGCATATTTTCCTGGGGTTGTTGCCACCCTTTTAGTATTTTACTTGCTCCTTCATATACTCTTATCAGGACAAAATGACAAGGTGGAAAAATTCACCGAAAAAAAAAGAACAAGAGGCACTACCAAGGCTAGGGACCTAATTAATACAGACATTGGTAATATGTCAGATCTAGAGTTCAGAATGACGATTCTCAAGGTTCTAGCCGGGCTCGAAAAAGGCATGGAAGATATTAGAGAAACCCTCTCGGGAGATATAAAAGCTCTTTCTGGAGAAATAAAAGAACTAAAATCTAACCAAGTTGAAATCAAAAAAGCTATTAATGAGGTGCAATCAAAAATGGAGGCTCTCACTGCTAGGATAAATGAAGCAGAAGAGAGAATTAGCGATATAGAAGACCAAATGACAGAGAATAAAGAAGCTGAGCAAAAGAGGGACAAACAGCTACTGGACCACAGGGGAGAATTTGAGAGATAAGTGACACCATAAGACGAAACAACATTAGAATAATTGGGATTCCAGAAGAAGAAGAAAGACAGAGGGGAGCAGAAGGTATATTGGAGAGAATTATTGGAGAGAATTTCCCCAATATGGCAAAGGCAACAAGCATCAAAATCCAGGAGGTTCAGAGAACCCCCCCCTCAAAATCAATAAGGATAGGTCCACACCCTGTCACCTAATAGTAAAATTTACAAGTCTTAGTGACAAAGAGAAAATCCTGAAAGCAGCCCGGGAAAAGAAGTCTGCAACATACAATGGTAAAAACATTACATTGGCAGCAGACTTATCCACGGAGACCTGGCAGGCCAGAAAGAGCTGGCATGATATATTCAAAGCACTAAACGAGAAAAACATGCAGCCAAGAATACTATATCCAGCTAGGCTATCATTGAAAATAGAAGGAGAGATTAAAAGCTTCCAGGACAAACAAAAACTGGAAGAATTTGCAAACAGCAAACCAGCTCTACAGGAAATATTGAAAGGGGTCCTCTAAGCAAAGAGAGACCCTAAAGTGAGTAGATCAGAAAGGAACAGAAACAATATACAATAATAGTCACCTTACAGGCAATACAATGGCACTAAATTCATATCTCTCAATAGTTACCCTGAATGTTAATGGGCTAAATGCCCCAATCAAAAGACACAGGGTATCAGAATGGATAAAAAAACAAAACCCATCTATATGTTGCCTACAAGAAACTCATTTTAAACCCAAAGTCACCTCCAGATTTAAAGTGAGGGGGTGGAAAACAATTTACCATGCTAATGGACATCAGAAGAAAGCAGGAGTGGCAATCCTTCGATCAATTAGATTTTAAGCCAAAGACTATAATAAGAGATGAGGAAGGACACTATATCATACTCCAAGGATCTGTCCAACAAGAAGATCTAACAATTGTAAATATCTATGCCCCTAACGTGGGAGCAGCCAACTATATAAACCAATTAATAACAAAATCAAAGAAACACATCAACAATAATACAATAATAGTAGGGGACTTTAACACTCCCCTCACTGAAATGGACAGATCATCCAAGCAAAAGATCAACAAGGAAATGAAGGCATTAAATGACACACTGGACCAGATGGACATCACAGATCTATTCAGAACATTTCATCCCAAAGCAACAGAATACACATTCTTCTCTAGTGCACATGGAACATTCTCCAGAATAGATCACATCCTCAGTCCTAAATCAGGTCTCAACCGGTATCAAAAGATTGGGATCATTCCCTGCATAATTTCAGACCACAATGCTCTGAAGCTAGAACTCAATCACAAGAGGAAATGTGGAAAGAACCCAAATACATGGAGACTAAACAGCGTCCTTCTAAAGAATGAATGGGTCAACCAGGAAATTAAAGAAGAATTGAAAAAATTCATGGAAACAAATGATCATGAAAACACAACAGTTCAAAATCTGTGGGACACAACAAAGGCAGTCCTGAGAGGAAAATATATAGTGGTACAAGCCTTTCTCAAGAAACAAGAAAGGTCTCAGGTACACAACCTAACCCTACACCTAAAGGAGCTGGAGAAAGAACAAGAAAGAAACCCTAAACCCAGCAGGAGAAGAGAAATCATAAAGATCAGAACAGAAATCAATGAAATAGAAACCAAAAAAACAATAGAACAAATCAACAAAACTAGGAGCTGGTTCTTTGAAAGAATTAATAAGATTGATAAACCCCTGGCCAGACTTATCAAAAAGAAAAGAGAAAGGACCCAAATAAATAAAATCATGAATGAAAGAGGAGAGATCACAACTAACACCAAAGAAACACAGACAATTATAAGAACATACTATGAGCAACTCTACGCCAACAAATTTGACAATCTGGAAGAAATGGATGCATTCCTAGAGACATATAAACTACCACAACTGAACTAGGAAGAAATAGAAAGCCTGAACAGACCCATAACCAGTAAGGAGATTGAAACAGTCATCAAAAATCTCCAAACAAACAAAAGCCCAGGACCAGATGGCTTCCCGGGGGAATTCTACCAAACATTTAAAGAAGAACTAATTCCTATTCTCCTGAAACTGTTCCAAAAAATAGAAATGGAAGGAAGACTTCCAAACTCATTTTATGAGGCCAGCATCACCTTGATCCCAAAACCAGACAAGGATCCCATCAAAAAAGAGAACTACAGACCAATATCCTTGATGAACACAGATGCAAAAATTCTCACCAAAATACTAGCCAATAGGATTCAAACAGTACATTAAAAGGATTATTCACCACGACCAAGTGGGATTTATTCCAGGGCTGCAAGGTTGGTTCAACATCCGCAAATCAATCAATGTGATACAACACATTAATAAAAGAAAGAACAAGAACCATATGATACTCTCCATAGATGCTGAAAAAGCATTTGACAAAATAGCATGGAGGTTCCTCAAAATGTTGAAAATAGAACTACCCTATGACCCTTCCTGATCAAAACTCTTCAAAGTGTAGGGATAGAGGGCACATACCTCAATATTATCAAAGCCATCTATGAAAAACCCACTGCAAATATCATTCTCAATGGAGAAAAACTGAAAGGTTTTCCGCTAAGGTCAGGAACACGGCAGGGATGTCTGTTATCACCACTGCTATTCAACATAGTGCTAGAAGTCCTAGCCTCAGCAATCAGACAACAAAAGGAAATTAAAGGCATCCAAATCGGCAAAGAAGAAGTCAAACTATCACTCTTCGCAGATGATATGATACTATATGTGGAAATCCCAAAAGACTCCACTCCAAAACTGCTAGAACTGGTACAGGAATTCAGTAAAGTGTCAGGATATAAAATCAATGCACAGAAATTAGTTGCATTTCTCTACACCAACAACAAGACAGAAGAAAGAGAAATTAAGGAGTCCATCCCATTTACAATTGCACCCAAAACTATAAGATACCTAGGAATAAACCTAACCAAAGAGACTAAGAATCTATACACAGAAAACTACCAAGTACTCATGAAAGAAATTGAGGAAGACACAAAGAAATGGAAAAATATTCCATGCTCCTGGATTAGAAGAATAAATATTGTGAAAATGTCTATGCTACCTAAAGCAATCTACACATTTAATGCAATTCCTATCAAAATACCATCCATTTTTTTCAAAGAAATGGAACAAATAATCCTAAAATTTATATGGAACCGGAAAAGACCTCGAATAGCCAAAGGAATATTGAAAAAGAAAGCCAAGGTTGGTGGCATCACAATTCCGGACTTCAAGCTCTATTACAAAGCTGTCATCATCAAGACAGCATGGTACTGGCACAAAAACAGACACATAGATCAATGGAACAGAATAGAGAGCCCAGAAATAGACCCTCAACTCTATGGTCAACTAATCTTCGACAAAGCAGGAAAGAATGTCCAATGGAAAAAAGACAGCCTCTTCAATAAATGGTGTTGGGAAAATTGGACAGCCACATGCAGAAAAATGAAATTGGATAATTTCCTTACACCACACACGAAAATAGACTCAAAATGGATGAAGGACCTCAATGTGAGAAAGGAAGCCATCAAAATCCTTGAGGAGAACACAGGCAGCAACCTCTCCAACTTCAGCCGCAGCAACATCTTCCTAGGAACATCGCCAAAGGCAAGGGAAGCAAGGGCAAAAATGAACTATTGGGATTTCATCAAGATCAAAAACTTTGCACAGCAAAGGAAACAGTTAACAAAACCAAAAGACAACTGACAGAATGGGAGAAGATATTTGCAAACGACATATCAGATAAAGGGCTAGTGTCCAAAATCTATAAAGAACTTAGCAAACTCAACGCCCAAAGAACAAATAATCCAATCAAGAAATGGGCAGAGGACATGAACAAACTTTTCTGCAAAGAAGACATCCAGATGGCCAACAGACACATGGAAAAGTGCTCCATATCACTCGGCATCAGGGAAATACAAATCAAAACCACAATGAGATATCACCTCACACCAGTCAGAATGGCTAAAATTAACAAGTCAGGAAATGACAGATGCTGGCGAGGATGCGGAGAAAGGGGAACCCTCCTAAACTGTTGGTGAGAATGCGAGCTGGTGCAACCACTCTGGAAAACACCATGGAGGTTCCTCAAAATGTTGAAAATAGAACTACCCTATGACCCAGCAATTGCACTGCTGGGTATTTACCCTAAAGATACAAACATAGTGATCCGAAGGGGCACGTGCACCCGAATGTTTATAGCAGCAATGTCTACAATAGCCAAACTGGAAAGAACCTAGATGTCCATCAACAGATGAATGGATAAAGAAGAAGTGGTATATATACACAATGGAATACTATGCAGCCATCAAAAGAAAAGAAATCTTGCCATTTGCGACGACGTGGATGGAACTAGAGGGTATCGTGCTTAGTGAAATAAGTCAATCGGAGAAAGACAACTATCATATGATCTCCCTGATATGAGGGAGAGGAGATTCAACATGGGGGGTTAAGGGTGTAGGAGAAGAGTAAATGAAACAAGATGTGATTGGGAGGGAGACAAACCATAAGTGACTCTTAATCTCACAAAACAAACTGAGGGTTGATGGGGGGAGATGGGTTGCGGGGGTGGGGTTATGGACATTGGGGAGGGTATGTGCTATGGTGAGTGCTGTGAAGTATGTAAACCTGGCGATTCACAGACCTGTACCCCTGGGGATAAAAAATTATTATATGTTTATAAAAAATAAAATTAAAATAAAAAAAAAGTTCTAAATAGGATTAGCGACTATTATAAAACTTGATATTTAATTATCTATTTAACCAAGCTGACAGTAAGAGATTCTACAGAAGTTTTTACAGATGTTAGCAAAACACAACTCCCTTAATATTGAGAATTTTTAACCTTCTTAAGAACTCAAAGACCTGATAAAGACAAAACATAGAAACTACTTTTCTGGGAAGATAAAGAAAAAAAAACTTTGTTTACAATTTCTTATCAAGAGCAGACCAACAAGCCATGAAAACTTTGTCTTTTTAACAGAGAGAAAAACCAAAATCCAACCTCATGCCAGTATTTAAAACTCATTCATTCCAATCTTAGTCCTGAACACGCATAAAATTTTTATCAAAGATTCTACTTCACAAACCTTCTACAACATTCTTTTTCATTCACATTTTGTCCTAAGTTTTTCCTCTTTAAACAACTAATCCCATTTGGGGACAAAATTACTTTCTTTTCCCTCAACAAAAAGGTGTTCTCATTCTTATATCTTTCCTACACATCTCCTACTTTCCCTACATACAGAGTTGCTTTCCTTTTCATTTCTAGGTCTTTTTTTTTTTTTAAAGTAGGCTCCACTCCCAGCATGGAGCCCAAGGTGGGGCTTGAATCCACAACCCCAAGATCAAGACCTGAGCTGAGATCAAAAGTCGGATGCTTAACTGACTGAGCCACCCAGGTGCCCCCATTTCTAGCAGTCTTAATTACATTTATTCAGAATTTTAACTCCTAGAAACCTTAGTTTCCAACAAAAACTAAGTAGTAACCAATTATGAACTGTGTCACACCAGAATTCTTTAGATTGGAAAATTATGAATATACTTTGTAATTTCTAGACATGGATTTTTTCATAGTACAACTTTCAATAAAGCATAAGATGTTTACCAACAGACCCAAGTATCTTGAGTTTCTCTGTGATAAGAAAAAGCTGACAAACTTATATTTAGTCATTAACATTATAGTATTTTATCTTATTTGGAAAAGACTTAGATATCCAATGAATTTGACCCAATTTGCTATTTAACTTACCAAAACTTCAGGGTTTCAGGTTACCAAAGATTGTAAAAGCTATTTAAAAGTTTACCTATAAACTCTTTTATTTAACCTACTTGCTCTTAACAATCACCCACGAGAACTACAAGAGACAGATGAAATTAACCATCATTTTAAGTCCTCTCTTTGCTGGTAAGTTGCAACAGAGATAACATGAGCTTGTTTCGTAAACTTGGCAGAAGTTTTGTATTTAATGCTGATAGGTCTAAAGACATGTTCATCTTAGTTAAACTAACAACTGTGAATTAGCTTGAGCACCAAGTATGCTGCACCTGGTCTACTAAACAGTCATATTGGTCTCCCACTGACAATTTTACCTGGGGCTCAGGTGGGGAAATCTGAAGTATGTAGGTTAGGTCCGGGAGAGCCCCTGTGCGTCTTTATTTTGGGTGGGAGGTACTTCAGTTTCAAACTCCTAAGGAATGGCCCTACAGCTTGGGGTCCCTCCTCAAGAGTAAGGTGGGGGGTGGGAGAGGAGGTGCCCATGGTGCCAGAGGCAACCGCCATTGCATAATAAGTGGCTGTGGGAGCCCCGCCCGAGGTGGTGTGGGAACCAGAGGAGGGAAAGCAAAGCTGCCACTGGTCTGCCGGAGGCCGATTTAGAGTTTGCACTAACACTCCTTTATCTCCAACTCCCGTCTCTTCCTCTTGCAAGACACGCTTTTTCTCCAATTGCTTTTCAGCCTTCTGCGAGGTTTACTCAAAATCTGTCCTAAAGCTCTTTCTCTAGAAATAGAAGCAGTATTCCCCACCTTCCTAGGCAAAGGTTCAGCAAGAATGCAGAAGAAACCAAACCAAGACTAAATGAAGCCCAGAGCACTTCTGTGAACACTCACTCCTTCTCAAAAGTCGGGGGTTTCACCGACTGAACCAAACAGCTGATTTCCTAATTTCTCCCTTAAAATCAGAGCTTCCCCAATGGAACCAAATGGGAACCAAACAGCTTCCAAGAACATTAACTATTTGGAGGCAACTGAACGGGAAGAAGAAAGCTACATGTCGCTAATATTTATGGAGAGAATATTAAAAGTCTTTTACAAAACAAATCTATCAGGGCTGGGTTCGTCCAAAGCCACCCAAAGCTGGGGCAACAAACTAGCCTAGGGCAAAGGAACTGGTTCACAGACACAGTGGGTGCAAGACAAACCACCATTGCCCTCTCTAATGGGGTCCCACAGACAAACGCAAAGTGTTTTCTCCCAAAGACAAGCCCAAATGGAGGGGAAGGGTGTTCCCGGCTATAGACCCTGGAACGACTTACCTTATTTTTGAGTCTGGTGGCTGGCAGAGGTCTGTGTATGTCCCATCCCTCTGGCCAGGGGCTGGGCAGCAGGTGCTGCTCAGGAAGTGGAGGAAGCCCACAGCATGAGCTCCCAGAGAAGCCTGTGGGAGGCCGGCTGGCCAGGACCTGCTCATGGCTGGGTTGCCAAATGGTAACTGTGCCCAAGCTCGTTCTGCTTGCCCCGTGACCAGCAAATTCGTCAAGAGGCAGGATGTTGGCATCAGAAAAGGGACTTTGCTCAAAAAGCCAACAAACCAAAGACATGGTGGGCTATCGTTCCAAAGAACCATCTCCCCAGAGCAAGAGATTTGAGCTTATGTTAGAGAGAGGGGAAGAGGAGGGGGGTTGGAGTCAAAAGGTGGCTGCCATCTGCAGACACCTGAAGAAGGTGGTGTAACTTCTTTGTCCTTGGTCCGTTGATCTTTGTGGACAGGAATCTGGTCATGTAGTTCCTGTCAGACTCACATGGTTATTTCTGTATGTACTTCCTTATCTCCGCAGGTGAGGTAAGTTTCCGGTAAAAAGCAGGTTTGTTTGTTTGTTTTTTTAATCTTAGCTGTAACATGCCTATGTGGAGGGCTACACAGAAGTTTCTAAGTTTCTCAGACTAATTTGCTAAGTTTCTCCCTGTCACACAAAGGAGTGTTACTCAGCCATAAAGAATGAGATCTTGCCATTTACAGCAACATGGATGGACCTAGAGGGTATTGTGCTGTGTGAAATTAGTCAGAGACAAACACCATGTGATTTTGGTTATATGTGGAATCTAAAAAACAAAACAAATGCATTAACAGAAAATGTAAATAGAGCCATAAATACAGAAAACAAACTGGCAGTTGCCAGGGGGAAGCGTGGGGGGCTGGACAAAATAGGCAAAGAGACAAAATAGGTCAAGGGGATGACAAGGTACAAATTTCCACTATAAAATAACTATGTCACAGGGATGAAAAGTGCAGCAAACAGAATATAGTCAATGATACTGTGATAACTTTGCATGGTGAGAGATAAGAACTATACTTATCATAGGGAGCATTTAGTAATGCATTCAATTGTCCAATCACTATACTGTACACCTGAAACTTACATGATACTGTCTGTCAGCTACACTTCAATAAAAAAAATTATGTTGAGAGCACGCCTCTCCCCCTTTGGACGTGGGTGTACAGCTTACCAACTCAAATGCACATGCCCTTCCTTAATGTCTTAAAACCTGGCCACTTTGCCATGAGGGAGAAGCAAGCTTTTTCATTGTCTATAAAGGAGAAATGAGGCTTCAAAAGAGAAAAGTGCTTCCCCACCTTAATTGTTCATTTGCTCAAGTCTTCAAGAAAAACAAAACAAAATGTAAGTCAACAGCTACACGAAGAGGAGAAGGAGCTAGAACCGAGCTGTCCTGGACAAGGAGACCAGTGGATATCGCCTGAGCTGAAATGCACTGGCTCAGATTTAACATATCGATTAGGCGCAGCTCAGTGCCTTCAGCTGGTAAGAATCAAAGCATAAGGCTAAACACTAATTTAGCTGTGCGCTTGTAACTCACAGCAGAGCCAAAACGAGGCATTGCTTTTTTATCCCTGCACCTCCCGTTGCCTGCCAAAAAGAATTCAAAGCAAGGAAAAATAGGCCTCCTGTTGTTTGGGGGAGGTACAAGACACATTTAAAAATTGATTTATGCTTTAATCGCTCTCGAAGCTTCATTATTCCAAGTGTAAGTATGAAAGACCGTTTGATCCGGCCGCCTTGTTAATGCACCAAAGGTACCAACAGATGTGCTGTTTCTCATCGACGACCTGATCTGCTGGCTGATTCATCTGCTTCCGTTTTCATTTTCCTGTCATTGATTTATTAATGATGTCTTACTTATCTGTGGTTCTTTTATGGGGTGGGCTTCCTCTGGCATGGTCTCAAGAGAGATGTTCCGTACCTTCCCCCAGCATCAAAAGCCCAGCCCCCTTCTCCAGTGTTCTTTATCACCGCTTCAGAGATTAGAGACTTTAATCATTTAGTAACCGAAATAACCTCCATGGCTTGTAGAGTTTATGGCCAATTTGTCTTCGGCACACAGAATTCAACTGCTTTTCCTGACTAAGGAATGGGCCACACTTGTTACGCTGTTTCTCTGCACTGTGGGCAGGCAGCTGGCTGTCTGCAGAATGATGGCAAATAGTGCATGGCTCTGGGCAGTTTAGGACCATGAGGCATGATGCAACCTGGCTTAGAGAACACATACCCACAGACATGAGGCTGTTAAAAGTTTTGAGTTCAGCAGATAGTTGGTGTGGCTCTTAGCTCCAAGCAGCAAAGAAGGGAAGGTAGACAAGAAGGCTAAAAGCCTAAGACCATTTGTAGGATGGTCAGCAGTGTTGTCTACTTCAAATGCCAAATGGATTCTTCTTTGTCTGTGTTAGGAAGAAAAAAGAAAAAAAAAAAAAGATTTCAGGATATTTTGAAACTTGGCTAAGATGTTGCATCATTGAGGCTTACAAAGGCATATTTCACTTTATGTTTCACCCAAGGATCGGAAAGTAGTTTCTAGTTGTAGAGTGAAGGTTTCTAAAATTACATATATGTTAGTAGGTAGGTTGGGGCAGTAGACGCCAAGATTCTCCGTCCAGATCTCCCTGGAGGACTCAAGCACTCACTCCTCACTTCAAACTTTGTGCCAGAGGCTGTCAGTTCTCAGCTGAGGCTTTTGGGACTGCTCTGGGCTAAAGGGAGCAGGCCACCTTGCTCAAGGTTGTGCTTCCTTCCCAGGAGCTGACTGTGTGCTGCAGGGCATCAAGGCCTGGCCCCTTTCCTATTTGACACTACCCTGCAAGGCCTTCCCAATCCAGAGCTCCCATGGGATCAGCCAATGCCTCTGGCATGACCCCATAACAATTCATCTTCCCCTCTGTCTGGTGTGGCTTCCTCTGCTTCCCACAGAAGGGTTGAACCTGAGGACCAGGAATTTCCATTTCCTCCTAAGCTTTTGGGGGGCAAATCTGTCTCAGAATTTGCTTCCCTGGGAACCAGACCTGTAACAGCTGGTGTTAAGAAGGATAAGACTAAGTGTGAAAGCCAGAGGGCTTCCTTAACAGCATAGGAAGAGACTCACCTGCTGTCAGAGGGCAGAAAATTGAAGGAACAGGCCTAGCACTTATTCACTGGGATAACAGAGCTGCAGAAAAGTCTGGGTGCTCTGTCCCCACGGGTCTGCTGTGTCAAGGCCAGACGTGGGGTAGGTATGTCTCAGTTGATGTGCTAGAAAAATGTGAATTCCCAGATTCTTGGGAACCAACACTCTGGGCCCACAGATGTGGCCCATTCCTCCCTGTTCAAGGCCAATGCTCAGGATGGGGCCAAGGTCTCCGCTTTGCAAGGCAACACACTCCTCCTCCCCAAAAGCCACTTATAGCTCTTCTCTTGACCCATAGACAAACAGGGAGGGTTAAGCCCCGCCGGAATCTGTCTGGGGAAGGGCTGGTCTGGTAAAAGAGGACAGGCCTATGCTCTGAAGGAGTGGCAGGACCTGGCTAACGTGCGCAGCTGATGGGACTGGATCCTGAGAGTGCTGGGTCGGGGACCAGGGGAAGGGGCAGAACATAAAGTTCAATAAGGGAGAGTTTATGGACATGGGAACACTCAGCAGCAGTAGAGAATGTAACACGGGGACAAGGACCCAGGGAAACAGTTTAGCAATGCTGCTAGGATGGCTCTTGGAGCCTGGAGAAATCGATGGCGCCTATCATTTAAACTGGAAGTGCCAGAAAACCACTGCGGAAGATGGCAGAAGGCAAGACCAGGAGACTCAAAGAAGTGAGTGTGCTGGAGTGGATATTCTGTGTAAGGCCCCAAAGTCCTCGGCCTGTGCGGCTCTCCAGGACCTGGGTACTCACACACTGAGCCAAAGGGAGTGCCATGCAGGGTCTGAGCTGCTTGTGATACCCGGGGAGCTGTGGTGTCATTTCAGCCCCCTGTAGAGTACGGAACATGGAGGCCAGGTGACAAATGACCCTGTGGACAGGTCCAACTCTCAGGGTATGCCAGGGTCACAGGCCTACCAGGTGGTCTCTTCCACAGACCTGGAATGTATGCTTGGCACAGAAATCATTGGTAGTTGGCAGAACGCCCATGTTAGCACCTTAGTGATGAGGTAAGAGCTCTCGTCATGGTGAGGAAGGCCAAACAGAAACGATTCCCTTTCCCCACAGGTCAAGATAGTAAATTCAAAAAACCAAAAATGAAACAAAACAAAACAAAAAAAAAAACGTTACAACCAAGGGGTGAAGACGTGTGCCATCCTTAAAGATCTGAAGAATGCGGAAGGAAGGGGCTAGTCCCCACCATAGCCCCATTCACAGATCAGTTTCTCTCCTACAAAAAGCCAGACAGATCTTCAACAACGGGGCAGTGGGGCTGCTGCAAATTCAAACAAGCACTAGCCCCAACTGCAGATGTCTTGCCACACTTGGTAGCTTTGCTCCAGAAAACTAACCTGGACTTGGTACATGGTTTGGGGCTGCTAACATGTAACGTGCTTTTTAATTCCAATCAGAAAAGGAAAACCACTGGGGTGCCTGGGTGGCTCAGTGGGTTAAAGCCTCTGCCTTCAGTTCAGGTCATGATCCTGGGGTCCTGGGATCGAGCCCCTCATCAGGCTCTCTGCTCTGTGGGGAGCCTGCTTCCTCCTCCCTCTCTCTGCCTACTTGTGATCTCTCTGTCAAATAAATGAAATCTTTAAACACACACACACACCCTCAGGATACTTTAAAGAAAATACTCTCTCCACCTACCTCTCTACCTGTGATCTCTCTGTTGAATAAATAAATAAAATCTTAAAAAAAAAAAAAAAGAAAAGGAAAGGAAAACCAGGAAGAGTTCACAGTCACTTCGGGCAGACAAGAGATTGCATTTCCCATCTTCTCCTAGGACCATGTTGGCTCTTCTACTCTCTGGCAGATAAGACGGAAGTAGTGATCTGGGATCACACAGGGCCAGAGAGATCAGTGGGCTGATGAACAGGCGGCCTGGATCCCCAGGACACCCCAATCCAGAGGTGCCTTGCTGTCTCAGCTGCGTGGGGGATTCCCTGATGGCCATCTGACCACAGAGAGTAAGGGTCAAGTTGCACCCCAGGACGCAGGAGCTCCCCCGACAGAGGACAAGGAGGTCCAAGAAGGAGGATTCAGCTGGAAGAGAGAATGCCCCATGAGGATGGGACACCGGCCTCCAAGGTGAAGGGTCTATACCCTGGATCAATAACCATTCAATGGTGACACGGAAGTGTAAAGGTCTGGACTGCTCACCCCACTTCAGAATAACTCTGTAGGATCATCCAGCCCCAAAGCTCACGGGCCACCCACCAGGTCACGCTCAAGAGATGCTGGAGTAGAGGGGTTCTAGAAAGGGTGGAGGAGGGGAAAGATGAGCGCCAGTTACCCCAAAGGCCAGCTGCATTGACAGGAGTTGTAGCTCATGCTATGAAGTTTTGTCTTGAAAGTTTTTCCCAGGAAAAGAGGCCCTTCCGTATCTTGGATGAACTGCCCCCAGAGCATAGTGTGTGAAGCGAGAGGGTGGGAGCTGTAGGAAGCCTGGGCCGCAGAAGGTGGGGCACCCTGCCCAGGTCACCACCTCCAGACCCGCTGTTCTTACTCACTCTTCTTGTGGGGGAGGCTGACTGGTTTCAGCTGAGTCCCTCTCCAGGACTTGCTGTGAAGAAAGCCACCTAGACCAAGGTCATATCCCCTCTCTCAGAGGCAGCCCACGTTCAGTAACCGGCCGGCTGGCCATGCAGGAGGGTGAAGGTCGGGCCCCCTCACCCCAATTCAGGACAACCCTGCAGAGCCAGCCCCACCTGAGGGCTCCCTGAGACAAGCTTTGAGAGTGCAGGGCAAGTAAGCTTCTCCTTTTTCCTCTTCCTCCTCCTCCTCCCCCTCCCCTTATTCTTCTCTTCCCCATCCTTCTTCTACTTTTTAAAAGATTTTTATTTATTTATTTGACAGACAGAGACAGTGAGAGAGGGAATACAAGCAGGGGTGTGGGAGAGGGAGAAGCAGGCTTCCCACTGAGCAGGGAGCCTGGTGCAGGGCTCGACCCCAGAACCCCAGGATCCTGACCTGAGCTGAAGGCAGACGCTTAATGACTGAGCCACCCAGGTGCCCCAAGTAGGCTTCTACCATGGCCAATCCTACCTCTCTCACTCCTCCCTTGGACAGCACCCCCTCCCCATCCCGTCCCACTCCCCATTAATCACCTGCATGCAATCACCATCTTGGGTTCTGTTTTGTCGAGACACCACCTGAGACCATTGTGGTGTGTATTTTCATGACTGGCATTTTTATTTACAAAGCCCCACATGACTTTTGGTCTGACAGGCAGGCTAGGGGAGGCTAAGCCAATAGGGAACCTGTGGGGGAAAAAAAAAAAGGGAAGGAGCCTGTCACCTCATAACTCAGTGGCCGAGTCTTACGTGAGCCAGACACCCTGTTTATCCTTGAAGTTCAAGATCAGCATCTTCCCAAGGGGGACCCAAAGGCCACAGGCAGTCTGACAAGGGGATCAGTGAGTTTTCTCTGCACTCACGTCCCCTTTTCTCCAGCCCCATCCCCACCGCTGGCTGATCTGTAGTAGGGGTGGCAAGAAGGAACAGAAAAGAGAATTTAAGAAACAGCAGCCATCAGAGGTTGACAAGAAGATTGTTAACCAGCTGTACCAGCCCTGAAGGCCAGGTTCTGTGCATATGTCCTCCCACCCTCCTCCAAACAGCCCACACAGAGCTTCGAGCTCCTGCAGGAATCCTGAGGCCAACTTCCGCCCCAGGCATTCCCCCTCCATAAATTCAAGTGTGCAACTAGTCACCTTTGTGTTGAGGAATAGATCAGGTCTGAAACCTAAGAGACGTCCCGCATGAACCAAAACCTCTCCTCTCCAGCCTGCTGATACCAAGAGCTGCTTGCCTGCTCTCAGCGTGCCTCTCCTGCCTCCCTGTCTGCAGAAGCAGGTACTCTCCCTGGAGAACTCCACGGTGCCTTGTCTCCAAAGAGCTGGGCTACTTGATGGGCTCGTATTTGGGTCTCTACTGGCTTTCTCTGTGCTGCTGGGTCTTTTTTTAGGAGTCTTCAGGAAGCCCTGAACAGCCACAGTGCATCGTCTCTCGTGGACCTTTCTTACTCTTGTGCTTTGATTAATTTGCTCTGATTCGGTTCAAAGAGATCACTTTGTTTCCTCCCTTCCTTGTTCCCATTTCCTTGGATTCATCCCTCATTGGCTGCCTGTCTCCACTTTGGGACTAAGCATGGACAAGGCCAAACCTGGGGTTTAATGTTATAGTGACTTTTTTAATGGTCTCCATTTTTAATTTCAGGCTCACTTCATGGAATCACCAAGTGAAATATTCCTGTGATGGAACTCAGCAGCCTAAGACCAGAGAAAGGATGGGGGTGCCTGAGTGACTCAGTAGGTTTGGCGACCGCCTTCAGCTCGGGTCATGATCCTGGAATCCCAGGATCGAGTCCTTCAGGGAAATCCCTGCTTGGCGGGGAGTCTGCTTCTCCCTCTGACCTCTCCCCTCTCATGTTCTCTTTCATTCTCTGTCTCAAAAAAATAAAATAAAATAAAATAAAATAAAATAAAATAAAATAAAAGTCCACTCAAACGAAGCCAACATCATTGGAAACGCCTCTTACTCTCCCACTGGCTCTGCCCAGCTGCGGGGACTGATGGTTTCTAACCAGCAGGTCCAACTAGAGTCAGGCTTCGAGCCGAATTCAAGCAGGGTCTTACGGCCATGTGCATGGGATTTAGAATTAGGTTCTTGAGCTTGGGAGCTGTAGCTCAAGGGGCCACAGTTTTCTTAAGGAACTTCCTTTGTGTGTATGTTCATGTAGCAAGGAGCTTTTGTCCTGGTTCATGAACTTCTCTTTCCTCCTTGGCCTGGAGCTGCCATGAACATCAGCCCCCTAGTTTGACTCCACGACCATCTGCTTACCCCTTTCTCCCTGCAGAGCTGCACACTGTTCTTACACACACTGACTTCCGTCTACTTCAGCTTGAAGCCTCTGTGCTTTAACCCACCTGGACTCCATCCCTTCTTACGAGGCATTGCTGTCATCCAAGGGCTAGGGGATATTCTCTCCATCCCAGACACCACCTACCAGCTAGACTATCTGAATAGTAATACCATCCTGGGGAGACCCGAGCTTCCCATGTTCCTAACTCTTTACCTTTGGGGTCCTGGTCCTCTCCCTGAAAGGCCAGTGCTGGAGCTGGATGGCCCCTCTGGTCCTGACCCCTATCAATTCCAGATTATTGTCATTCCCCCCCGCCCAGTGCACCTTTGGGGGCCTGGGATTACTTGCATCTGATCCATAATTGACTGGCAAAGAAATTTCAATAGGGATAGAATTTGGAAAACATACTCTCATGAAATTTTACCCTGCCTTGTATTTTTCAGTTATATACCAGATTGAGTTATGTTTTGACATGAGGCCAATGATATGTATTTTTTTTTCTCACCCTAAACCTTTTGAAATTAGAGATCATGTCACATGAAATGCACACCTGGCCCAAAAAAGGCCATTGAAATGGCCTGGGGAAATAGTAGCTTAACCCGAAAAAGTAAAAGTGTCTTTATTCCTTTATCTTTTGTGAAAGTTGTAACTTTGGACAAATCTTGTGCCTTCATTTTCTGCCAGTAAAATTCTAGATCTTGAATTCTCGGGGATATCGATTTTACTGAGGTACTAACCATTTCTCAAGGCTAAATCTCTGATATATTTCAGAATCTAAGGATAGGAAAATAAATGAGTTTTATCTAGACATTTGCTTATCTCCAAAATCAGTAAGGCACTGGAGTTAAGTTCTCATGACAGTGACCCATGTGAGACCAGGGGGTCCATTTCTGTCTGCTATCTACTTTTTGTGTGACTTAGGTTTTGTAAATGTACCTTTGTAAATGTAAATGTCCCATTTACCCAATTATCTAATATAATTAGGGTTTGATACTTACCTCCCTGTTGAGAAGAGGATCTAAGAAAAAGAGCATCTTTTAAAGGCTGTCATAACCAAATGTTGCCAGAGGATCTATTCTAAATGGAATAGACTCTCTTCCATCCTAAAAGAAATATAGAATTCTTTAGTCAAGATCATCAGTGGTGCCGTGTTCCTTTCTAGAAGTTCTTGGAGGGAGTCTGTTTCCTTTGTCTTTTCTAGTTTCTAGAAGTTGCCTCCATTCCTTGGCTTGTGACCTCCTTCCATCTTCAAAGCCAGCTGGGCCAGTCCAGTCTTTTTCACATCTCATGACTGTCTCGTCTTCCTCTTTCACTCATAAGCACTCTTGTGATTACATCGGGCCTGCCCAGATAATCCACATCCATCTCCCCATCTGAAGGTTCCTGATCACACCTGCATAGTCTCTTTGGTGTGTCAGCTAACACAGGCACAGGGTCTGGAGAGTAGGACATGGACATTTTGGTGGCGGTGGGTGGGGGAGCGTTACTCAATGATATTGAAGCATAAACGATATTCTATACTTTTGTTCCATTAAGTCCATATTTCATGTCAGGAAGTAACTCCTGAGGAAGTTTTAAAGATTGGCTAAGGTTAGTCTAGAAGACCCTCTAGCACTCCATTGTTCGGTCATGACTCATCTGACTTCTTCAGGGAAGAGTAATGTTTCCTGGATCTGAGATGCACATGACTCCATACATTTGTCGCCTTCGCCTTGCCAATTCCCCCTTTTACTTAATTCTGTAGAGACCTGGCATATTGCCCTTGGAAACTGGCCACTCCTTAAACTTGCTGCCAACTGGGGACTCGATGAGAAAGATTATGAGATGTTTGCTGGAAATAGTGCAGCTTGGTTGAAGGTGTGTTATAGCATCACTGGCAAATAACGAGAATTTTTTAAAGAGCCCTCGTATTGGGGTTTTGTTGAAGACCAAGGGTCCCCCTCCCTGCTTTGCTCTAGCTTGGTGATTCTCTTCCTCTCCGTCACTGTTCCTGTTCCTACTTGCAGCCCCGTGTTAGCACCCGCCCATGCGAGGCAGCCAGCCGCAGCCCGCCCCCCACCGTGTGTTAGAAAGGTCCCGCAGCTCACCATGGAGAATCGGGACTTAATTTCGTTTACCCTGGCTCCTCAGGGCCTTACCCTGCCAACCCAGCTGCAGCACGTTCCTCCATCTAGAAACCAGGCAGCCGTCCCAGCTGGATGCCACCTGCCAACATTTTTCTGAAGACCAGCCAGAAGAGGAAAGAACGGGAGGACAGGGGGTTTGAGGAGGGAGGGAAGAGAAGATGCACAACGAATTGCCTTGGTCTTTAGCCCCATTAGATCTCACGCTCCCAGAGGTGGTGACACATCTGTGTTCAGCGGCCATCACTGGTCTTGCTTGTCAAAGTCCTATTTGGCTGTGGTGGTGCTTTCCTGAGTGCTGGGAGTCTCTGGAATTACCCTAATCTTCCTCTTTGCTTTGCAACTATGGAGAAGTAGGAATACCTTGCTGGCCTCCCACGCAGAAGACAGGTGAGGTGGCATTCTTCTGTCTCTTTACTGATATGCTAATCATGAAACTATGTATCTTCTTGTCATCTCCATAATGAGCTACAAGACTCTCCAACTTCTCTGGGATGAGGACCTCTAGCTCGTGTCCAGTGTCACAGCCTTCCACATGACAGTAGTTGTACTTTTGTATCTGTTGATTTAAAAATAATATGTGAACAAAGACATCTGAGTTTAGTATGCATTGGGGTAAGTTTGTGTATTATTAATCGCAAAAGTATCTAATAGCATTTAAAAACCAGCCAGGACAGAGACTGCTGTAGTACCCGGCCCCAAGTATGTCAATGTTAGCAGAATGAAAAAAGAGCTTGTTGAGAATATAAAGATTCGTGGGGGGAGTGACTCATAGGAGGGGGATCCCCTGGAGGGAAACAGGGACCTAACTTGCCTAGTTTTGTATTTGCATGAGCTGGTCTGGGAGCAGCCCCGCCAGCTCTTTCCAAGAATGTATATGCCCTCAGGGGAAAGATTGCCTGTTCGGAACAGGCCCACCCACAGAAAACCACATTGTTGAGATGCTCCTTTCAGGGTTCAGAAACCTTAAAAACAAACAAAACTACTCTGTAGGCTGGGACTGCCAGTTGAACACTCTTTTGGTTAACATTACAGACCTTGCAGGGAAAAGTGACCCCACAGCAGCTTGAGCTAAGAGGGGAAACGATCCAAGTAGATGAGACCCCAGCGGGGACAGCCAGCTCTAGTACACCAAGGGGACCTCCCCGGTGGGGAGTGACCTCAAGTTCTCTGCTCTCCCACAAACATGTTGGTGACCAAGGAGGTGTGTGAAGAAACAACTGGTTGGAAAAAGACAGTGATTCTAAACTATTTAGAAACCCATGGGGCTTGGTGAGACATTCCAATGTATCCAAATGGACAACTAGCCAGAACTCTCTAGAAGATCTTCTAAACCACCTGCCCTATGGTTGCTGAATCAAGAAGGATGAGAGTTTCCAAGGTGGTTGGGTGGTCACACAGGGACTCAGTGCAGTGGTAACTGAGCCATGGGAGAGAAAGTATTTCAATAGTTTACAACTGGAAAAGCTACCCCTTTGCATCCTGGCTGTGATGAAGTCTGCGTTGGTAGGGACATCTGACACTGGCTGCTACCTGAGAACTCCAAAGCGGCTCATAAAGGCTTGAGAGCCATGGGGAGAAACTAGGGATAAAATCCCATTACTTTATTGTCTCTCGCCGTTACCACAAGAAATTAAAACCTAGACTCTCTTCTCCCGAAAGAAACTTCTAGATACAAGCATCTTGTCCTGAGGTGATAAGGGAAATTAACTCTGACTTCAGCGCCTACTGGGTGCCAGCCCCTGGGCTCAGAGTTTCGCAAACATGCCTTCATTCCCCCTTCACAACCACCACCTGGTAGACGGTTACTGTGCTCGTCTTACAGATGAAGAGCCTGGTGCTCGAAGTCACACATCTACTGGAGGGTGTATCCGAATTCCACCCAAATCTACCGGACTCCTGAGCTGATGTCCTTCCTTCCCATCACATCACACTGTAGTTTTGTAGGTTTTCTTGTAAACTGTGGGGGCTGGGGTGCCTGGGTGGCTCAGTGGGTTAAGCCTCTGCCTTCAGCTCAGGTCATGATCTCAGGGTCCCAGGATCGAGCCCCGCATCGGGCTCTCTGCTCAGCAGGGAGCCTGCTTCCTCTTCTCTCTCTCTCTCTGTCTGCCTCTCTGCTTACTTGTGATCTATGTCTGTCAAATAAATAAATAAAATCTTTTAAAATAACAAATAAAAAATAAACTGTGGGGTACAGCTCTCCAGGAGGGTACCTGGTCAGTACATTGATCAAACAGGTCCACTGTATCCTTTTAACCCTCCCCAAATCAACTCTTCTCATATAATAATATTCACTTTATTTTCATTTATTAACTAGTATGACATTAATCAATCTAATCACACTGAAGTCAACATCTTTAATGAAGAAATGAATGGAGCCACATTTAAGACATTTGAAATATGAGCTTACTGCATATAACAAGGCCTTTTGGCCTTCACTTTTTTACTTAGACCTCCTTACTCTACAAAGTAAGAAATCGCTCAATTAAAAATACATATATATGTACCTATGCAGAGACATTCCCCCAAAGAGAACCGTTTTGGCAATTCTGAAAGCTGTCCTTGGGTTTTCTTCTAAAGCATTTTCCATGGCAATCAATTTCATGGACTTGTTAATGTGGGCAAGTGCCTCATGATAAAGATCCCAGCCTTCCACAAAACCTCGCCAGTCCCCATTACTCCGCAGCCTCTTTATCTTCCACTGTTTGTTGATAATGTCGTGTTATAAATGTCCATCAAATACAAATCAATAATGATAAGTGTCTGTTCCCAATTAATTTTATCTAACATCTGATACACACTGGATTGCTAAGTGCGACTGCGAAGCCGGTCGAGGGGGAGCGAGGGTTTGTGGAATAAAATGCCTTTGTTTCCGATTCTAGACTTCCCGCCCCTTTCCAGAGTGTGTTCAGCCTCCTCTGATGTATCCATAATTTCATCCTCCAGAGTGAAAAAGGCAGGAGGCCACCATCTTTCTGGGGCTGTGTGTGAGAACTACATGAATGCAAATGAGCTTTGCAGGGATGAAATGCCCTCTACCTACAAAAAGACAAAAGTTGTAGCTTTCCCATTCTGTTGGGTCCAAACAAGGAGCAGAATGGTCTATTATTAATATTTGAGGTTTTTGACTCAATAGTACTTCCTTTACCCTGGGGGAAAAGACTTAAATCTGTAGGCCCTGGATGGTCAGCCCCCTTCAAATTCATCAATCATATTGAATTTCAGAAGCTATCCCAACTGTCCTACTTTAACGTCTTCTTTTTGTAATGTAATTTTATTTCTTAAATGTATTATACAATATTCAAGACCTTCAAAAAAAAAAAAAGGACATGGAAAAATATAAAAGATACCCCTGTATCCACAGCTTGGCTCAAGAAATAAAACACAGGGAACAAAGTTAAATTCACTTGGCTCTGTGCCTTCTTCATAGAGCTTGTTACTGCTAACAGGTTATTTCCCGAGAGCCTGGGGAACTGGATGCTTTGCTCTGCCCCTCTTTGCAAGACTCTAAAAACGACCCTGACATCTCCCACCTCTGTGCTGTCAGAGTCAGGAATGACCATGTGATTGTCGAGGCCATAAGTTAGCCACTGTGTGCACCTTGGCTGTGACTTTCGGGCCTTATTGTCAGATGGAAGTGTCTGTAGCTTCCCATCACAACCTCTTTCAGAATGTTCAATGGGAGAGCCCCAGATTCTTGACCATAGTTCTTCAGAGAGGCCAGGGGGAGACAAGCTCTCCAGACTTGAGTTGGACTTAACTTTTTGAGGAGGAAGGCGCAGCACTGGCTCCTGTAACCTTCCCTGCTGCAGTGACAGCTTTGGGCTGCAGGCTGTCCCCAGTTTGAGCTGGTCTCCGGGTTGGGGGCATGTCCAGCTGTCTCTCCCCTTGACCTCCTCTAAGCAGAGCTCTTTTAGCCATAGAAGTGTCCTGGCCAGAGAGCTGTGGACCAGCACCTCCTTGGGCCCCTGTCAGACTTCTTGCAACATGGGTCATTTTTGGTGAAGACAGAACTCGGAATATTAACTATCTTTAACATCATTCTGGGGACATTCATCTTAAGTAAAAAAAAAAATAATAATAATGCTTTAAGGCCCAATAATTTTAATTTTAAAGATAAGGGGGAAAATGCAGAAAACTCGAGGAGTCATTTGCCCTGTTGCTCCTGCATACTGTAGCCAAATAAACACATTCCCGTCCTTATTTATGCTGCAGACCAGTCATTTTTCCTTACACAGGAATCTTATTAAAACAATAAATCAATGTTAACCTGGGTTTTAAATTGGTCCAATATGTTTGGAGAACTTGCTGGTTTAATTTTCCTATTTTTCATTTTCAGTTAACTAATTTAGTTTTCCCAGTTGGGATACCACAACCTTAGCAGGAGGATTTATCTCAAAACAAGAAAGCCCTGACATACATTGCCACCAAAACAAAGGAGGAATCCCAGCATTTAGTCCTATAATGAGAAAACAAAGAAGTAAAACTCTAGAATACATCTATCCTGATCATGGCAAAGAGCCTAAACCTGGGCTCTGAGAAAGAGCTATAAATGCCTTCAAGTACTTCTGGATATTCTGTTCTACATTTTCTTCACATCTCCCTGACTGAAAGTTTCCAGTGCATCTGTGTTAGGGTCTGGATGTTTATGTCCAGTCCCTCCAGAATTCATGTGTTGAAGGCCTAACCCCAACATAACCGTACAGACACCATCAGAGCACTCTCTTGCTCTCCCTCCCCCACCCCTCTCCTCTCTGGCACTTGCAAGAAGAGATCATGTGAACATACAGCAAGATGGCGGCCATCTATAAGCCAAGAAAAGAGGCCTCAGGATGAAACCTACTTTGCCAGCACTCTGACCTAGGACTTTTAGCCTCCAGAACTTTGAGAAAATAAAATTTCTGTTGTTTCAGCCATCTGGTTTATGACATTTACTTATGGCATCCCAGACTAAGACAATCTCCCAGCAATGTTTTCCCAGGAACTCTGTGAAAATTGCTGGTGCCCCTCCACTGTCATGGGAATGTTTGGTGTCCCCACATGTGTGTACGATTGGAGAGATCTTGGTTGGCACCTCTAAAGGGTCCATAGCACCATGGCTCTAGTAGGTCACAACACAGCCCAAGACCCCAGAATATGACTGGGGACCAGACACACTAAGGAAGCTCTTTTCAGCCATCAACCTCCAGAGGAATGTGTGTGTGTGTGTGTGTGTGTGTGTGTGTGTGTGTGTGTTGAGAGGGGTAACTTTTTCAATGGACCAATACTAGAAATGTCCTCAAGCCCAGGACTACATGGGACTTGTTCTCCACCCTGAAGCATGCAACTAGAGGGTAAATGTTGGCCTTATGAAATGCTGGCTCAGTGCGGGCTGTATCTGGGAAAGCTGTTCTGTTTCATGGAAAGAATATCAGTTTTAGAGTCAGCAATGCTGGGTTCAAACTCAAGCTTTTTACTGCATTCATCAAAATAGTATAAGCGAAGGCTATGTTGGCTCAAGTAACTGAAAAATCCAGGGAGTTGCTTTGCTTTCAGACACAGCAATATCCAGGCAGTCAAAAGGCATTATTGGAAATCTGTGTTCTCTCTTTCCACTGTAGTTCTCTGTGGGCCTCACTCTGAAAAGTCTTCCTCAGCATCTCTAGACTCGTGTGATCCTCAGTGCTAAGGACGGATGGAGGAAGGAGACAGTCTCTTTCTAAAGGGTAGAACATAGGTCTTGGTGAGGTTTCTGATTGACCAATTCTAAGTCATGCATTCACCCCTGGTGGGGCTGGGGCTGGTGGGGGTGTCTAGGGGGGTGTCCCATTTAAACCTGGAAGAGATGCTGCTGTTACTTGAGAAGGAGGAAGGGATGCAAATCAACAGATGTCTATACAGACTTAAAGCGCTCTGTGACTCTGGGCAATTTATTTAACCTCTCTGATCCTCAAGTTCCCCTTTTAGGGAACTAAGAAAGTTACACATAGCTCAAGGCACAGAATGGAGGTATAATAATGGTTAACTTTCTTCTTCCTTCCTCTTCCTACTCCTGGCCTTCTCTTGGAGGCCTGGGGGTGTTTCAGCTCTGCCCTGATTGGTATTGAAGACAACATGCTGTTGCGGGCTGGGGAGCCTTGAGCAGTAGGAAAACCTCAGAATCTACTTAATGGGGCTCCTAAGCCAGGGGTTGGTTGCACTTGGGAAAGTGCCTCAGGGGCACAGTGGACTCTGAGCTGGGCTCAGCACTGGTGAGGCTCAGCCTGGGACATCCAGGTCCTAGTGCAAAGGGCAAGTGAAGTCCACATTTGTCTGGACTGGAGTCTTAGAACAGCAGCAGGCCTAGAACCCAAAAGCAAATCTCTCAGTCTATGTCATCACCACCGCCCCCCACCCCGAATAGACTGAGCCCTATACGAGCCACACAGTCCCTTTCAGATCTGTGAAAGTGCTGCCCTACCTGAATGGACCCTTGTGACTGCTAACAAATCCTAATGTAAATTTGCCTCCACAAATGCTTATGAGAGCCTATTTTAACACACTGATCACCTGGCAGCAAACTGCCCAACGTGTTCTTCCCACTGCTTCCTGCTGTCCCTCCCTAACCATCCTCACAACACTTTGACCTTGATGGCCCTTTTTCCACAGGTTCTAAGAGTCTGGGAACATGTAACCCTCAAGATCTAGATCTAGGGCGACCAGACGAGAGCAGGGGATCTCTGCTAACAACGCTCATCCTGGAAGGATGTCTGGCATCTCAGTGCTCTGACACTGCCTTTTTTTTTTTTTTTAAGATTTTATTTATCCATTTGACAGACAGAGATCACAAGTAGGCAGAGAGGCAGGCAGAGAGAGAGAGAGAGGAGGAAGCAGGCTCCCTGCAGAGCAGAGAGCCCGATGTGGGGCTCGATCCCAGGACCCTGGGATCATGACCTAAGCCGAAGGCAGAGGCTTTAACCCACTGAGCCACCCAGGAGCCCCTGACAATGCTTTTTTAAAGGTCACCTTCAGATTCTGAAGAAATCCAAAAGAGACTGAAACAAGTAATATCACTTACTGAATTTCTTTGAAGTCTTGTATCTACTTTCCTTGGATCCATCTTGAATTATTCTGGGCCCTTGACACAGGTCTTTGTGCAGAAGACCTCAAAATAGCTTCTGCATGCGTCTCCACAGATTTCAACCACACCTCCCCAACCTAACATATATGAAAATGTTAAGAGCGCTTGGGAGGAAAAGTTCCATGTGACCTGAAGGCAGCATTATAATTAATTATTAATAACGGTGAATGTGGTCACTTTCTCTTTCTGCAACCAGTAGGCTCAGAGCAGAGGTTATTTGGGGACAATGGAAAATTATACTGGTAATAACTTGGGAAAAAGGGTTAACTCAAGCTTCAGAATGAGAGAATGTGCTAGAAAGTTTTTTCAGTAGGAGTGGTTACGTGGTGTTGAAACCATCACGTCTTTCAGAGACAGTGATTTATGGGTAAAATTGCCAAGCTGGTGTGGTTCACAAAGACCTCAGAGTAAACGGACGTACAAAAGCATCATAAAGAGAGATTCATGTCAATACACCTGAGTTGACTACTTTGAAGGTTTCCGGTTTATGTAATTTGGGTCTTTCATCTATAAATCCATTTCCTTGGGATAGTTTTATTTTGTGTTGTAAGTATGGGATTGATAATCCTGAAAGAGTTTCTTATGAGAGAATGAGGAAAAGCCCTTCCAAATACTGTTGGTGGAAGTGTGAAATGGTACAACTTTTTTAGAAAGTGATTATGGACTATCTAGCCAGATTAAAAATGCAAAAATACTATGACACAGCCACTCCATTCTAGGAGTGGATTCTGCACATGTACTAGCATAAAGGACCGTGTGACTATATCATACCCAAACCACAGGTGTAACCTCAGTCCTCTTGAGTAGAACACAAGTGGAGTAGAGTGCAGCCACCATCAGACACTGTATAGGTGTTAAGAAGAATGAGATACATCTGCATATGAAAGAATCCATATAGTGTGTTAGCTGAAAAAAGGGAAGGTACACCATAGTGTGCACAGTAGGCTTCCGTTTATGAATACAGATATGTTGTGTGCACAGGGAATTAGCGGCAGGATACACCAGGAATTATTAACAGGTATATCAAGACTGGAGGTCTGGACCTTGAGAGGAGCTCCCTTTTCATTAGGTCTTCTCAACTGCTTGAACTTTATTTTATCCTGCTCATGCATTTCTTTTACAACTGGAGAAAAACACAAGGAAACAAACCAAGGAGGCCCCTTTTCAAAGGGAACCCCATTTCCAAGACAAAGACTCTTGTCATCTCGTTAACAGCTCTGGTTGCACAGTAGAAAGACCATTTGCCCTCCGAGCCAGTCACATTTTATAAAGATCACCTTTGTTTCCTCAGGGAAATAGGCAGATGTGGCATTTAGGGCTCTCTTTTATTTTGAAGAAAGGAATCAGAGAGACACTTTCCCTTCATGCTTTTGATGCGATGTTCTTTTAGCCTCTTTGCCCAGTGTGGCTCTCTGTGAGTAGTTCTCATTTTAATCCTAATGTGTGGGCTCATGGGGATTAGTGTGGGACAGGAAGGAGGCAGGACCCTGGGCATGTCATTGACTCTGGAACTCCCTAAGCCTGGAAGAATGAAGTGGACCCCGGCTACTCCCCCTAGTCACCTGCAATTTTATTTGATGATTTATTAATTTTGGTGCAGAAACATAGAGAAAGCTTAAGAAAAGACCAAACTGGGGCACATGGGTGGCTCAGCTGGTTAAGCTTTGGACTCCTGGTTTTGGTTCAGGTTATGATCTGAGGGTGGTGAGATCCAACTCCATGCCTAACTCCATGCTCAGCAGGGAGTCTGCTTGAAGTTCTCTCCCTCTCCTTCTGCCCTTTCCCTCACTCATGCACTCTCTCTCTCTCTCTCAAATAAATAAATAAATCTTTAAAAAAAAAAAGTGAACTAAATTTTTTCATCACTGCCTTATTTACCTATTCACTATTAAGTGGTTTATCATTAGTGATTCCATACACAATGTCTTTGTATTTTATATTACAATTAAATCCAAATGTGAGAAATTTAAGCAAGACCTCTCTTTTTTTGTTGTTTATCAGATTGGTAAGGCTTTAAAAAGTTTGGGGGCTCCTAGGTGGCTCAATTGGTTAAGTATTAGACTTTTGATTTCAGCTCAGGTGGTGGTCTCAATGTTGTGAGATGGAGCTCCAGAGTGGACTCTGTACTGGGCATGGAGCCTGCTAAGGAGTCTCTCTCTCCCTTTCACTCTGCCCCTTACCCCCATCTTAAAAAAAAAAAAAAAAAAGCTTGGGAGTACAAATGTTAGAGAAAAAGGCAGGCTAATTTATTCAATTGTCGTGGTGGGTGCAAACTGGCTCAGTCCTTTCAGATGACAGTTTAGCAGCATGTGTTCAAATTAAGATACGTATAGTCCCTGACCCTGCGATTTCCCTTCTAGGAGTTTCTCTTGCAGAAACACTTGCAGGTGTGCACACAGATCATTATACAAGAATTTTATGTTTTATTGTTTCTATTCAGGAGCACTGGAAACAATCCAAATGCATATCAAGAGCAGATTAAACAATCATGATAATTCCATACAAGGGGACACTAGGGTGGGATGGAAAAGAGAGAAGCAGCTCTCCACATACTGACATAGATAGATGTCCACTACTGAGAGCCAAGTTTAAAAAGAAAAAAGGCAAAAAAAAAAAAAAAAAAAGGAAAGAAAGAAAAAGGCAAAGTAGAAACAGCATTATGTATATTCTCATTTCAATTTATATGTACTATAAAGATCTATAATAGCATGCACTGAAAAAAATACCTGGGTGACTATAAAGCAAGCAGTGTTTATCTCTGAGGTTACAGGGACTTTTACTGTTTTATGCAGGCACTTTATAACTTTCATCACAGCCATGTGTTACTTTTATTATCAGAGATAACAACAATGATCCTTAAAATAAGAAAAAAAATACTGATCAGAAAAATAAAAGCGCTGACACTTGTTCTTAAAAACAACTGACATCAGAGATCTTATGATGTTATTCTTGAAAAGCAGGATGTTCTAAAGCGATTTGCACACCAGTGGCTGAATTTGGGGAAAGGTTGTTTGTTTGTCTCTTACTGCTTATGGGGTGCAATGCCACTCCACAGGATTAAGATATATTTTTTCCATGGATTGGAGAAGGAGTAGCCCACTAGCTTATTTCCTAAGATTTTAACTAGAAAAGTCCACAAGTTGTTTTAAGATGCTTACATGAACACAAATTAGAAAATGACAAGCTTCTCTTTTATTATACATGAATGAGAAGGGGGAAAAGGAGGAGGAGGAGAAAAGCATTTAGATGCTCTATTCGGGAAATGATATTTCTTTTTACCTCCATCCTCGGAGATGCATTCTGCAAGCCTTCAGCTAGAAGAAGGTGCTTGTAGTCTCATTCATACCCCTTTCTTTTCTATTTAACTCTTCGGACACCAAGTTTTCACGAACCCATACAACTTCTGAAACTCTGCGACGACGGTGGGAATGATTCTGTTCTTATAGAATGGTTTATGGTGCCCTCTTTTGGATTTCCATTTACATTCCCAGGCTGGCACAGGACCTCTGCTGCTCTGAGATGAACCTAATAAATGTGGCCAGAACTGGGTTCCCACGCAGCTGTCTGTTTGGTTTGGTTTGGTTTGGGAAATGAGATGTAGGGATTCCAACTCCCACTCTTGTGTGGCTAGCCCAGAATCCTGAAAAGGGGCCAAGCTGGTGATCCATTCCAGCTTTCCCATTTAGAGTGAGGAACTCCAGGTTGGAGGCGGGTGGATTGTGAAAAGGTTGTTCACTGTGGCCGAGAACAGGCAGCAAAACCCCATCTCCTGTCCGCTAGTCCAATAGCTACCCGACTTACGCTCATCCCACGGCTTTATAATGAAAGTTGTTCAAATGAAGATTAATGACTTCATCTTGGTGCAATGTCTCAGGTGTTTGATTTGAAGGATGAAATGCACACTTACCTTTCCACTCATGCAGAGTCTAGCTAGTCTTCCCATTACTGTATTTGGCACAGTCTTTCCCATCAAGCCCTGGCCTCCTTCCTGGGAAAAGTCACGGCTTTACCTGCTGGGATGCTTGAGCCTCCTGTCCCTCCGAAGCTGTTGTGTAGGCTGCCTGGGTTGGCCTGGATCTTGAGGCCGTTGTGTCAATGCCCTCCCATCTTCAGCCTAGGAGATGACCTCTAAACAGCTCTTGGGGCAGTCTAGTCCTCCTACCTCCTGGAAAAGCAATAGACATTGTCTCCTGGAACTAAGTGGCAACATCAAGGCTGGGAGGTGATGGTCAAAGTGGCCTGGGCAGGAGGTGGCAGGGGCTTATGGCTTTGGGGTCTACACCCTCAGGGTGAGCAAGCCAGAGGGCACCACACGCCAGGTCCCTCTCCAGTCACTGGTTTATGAATGTCATCAATTCAAAGAGTAGGTAAGCCTGTAACAACGCAATGACCCTAGAAATGCCCTGATCAGCCCATGATGAAAGATCTATATACTAGAGATTTCTTCAAGTTGGACAATATCCTAAGATTCACATATTTCCAACCACAAGTTGTAAGACTAAAATAAAGTCCTACATGATTAATATTAAAAACACATTTTTAATCAGTCATGGTAGATGAAAGAATGAATTCGCTGTGGGTTCTCTTTAGCAAGTGATATTACAACATTGTTGATATATGAAAAGGCCGTCAAAGAGCATGCAGCCAAAATGGGTGCGGGGGGAAGACTAGAGAGGCACATCAGGCTGTTAATGAATATATGATGTGATTTTTCTGTGTGTCGTAATGTTTGTGGGATTTATCACTATCTTAGATTTTCAATTCGTTTTGATTTCTTTTGTAATGCTAAATAAATATTCACTTTGGTACCAAAATTTACCCCCTTTAACTTAAAGAGGAACCTCTGCAAACTGCATGCACATCATTCCTCCATAAAGCCTGGATTAGCCCTTGCGTGTCCTTCTTGCTCTGGTTCCTGGCTGCACGTGCATATCCGACAGCGGCCAGGCATCATCAGATTTGACATGATCTCCTCTGCTTCCAATTTTCCAAAGAGCTGTCACATCTGTGATGTGGGATCTAGTTCAGAGACTGTGGATAACTTGTAACTTCTCTTTGTTACTGAAACTGTCTGCCTTAGTTTTCTCATCTTTAAAATGGGGACAATCCTGGCACCTACTTTGTGGGATTGCTGTGAGGGCTCAGTGAATTAATATACTCAAGGCTCCTGGAATCTTGTCAGTGCAAAGCAAGCCCGGGGTAAGAGATTGCTGTTCTTCTCTTTTCTTCTTTGCCTGTCCAGATGCATTTCACAATATGCCATAGAACAAGACCTCAGACTTTCCTTACCCTCTTCTCTGGCCCCACCTTAATATAATTAAATTGGGAGATTGAGGGATAGAAGGGAGGTTAGAAGTGGTAGGACTCATAATAAAAGACAACAAAATCTTCACCATATAGAAAGTCAACAGATAAAATAAAAAAAATTCAGAAATCAGGGCGCCTGAGTGGCTCAGTGGGTTAAAGCCTCTGCCTTCGGCTCAGGTCATGATCCCAGAGTCCTGGGATCGAGCCCCGCATCGGGTTCTCTGCTCAGTGGGGAGGCTGCTTCCCCCTCTCTCTGTGCCTGCCTCACTGCCTACTTGTGATCTCTGTCAAATAAATAAAGTCTTAAAAAAAAATTCAGAAATCACAGCAGAAACATATTATCTAGAAATACAGGGACAAAAACCAAGAAACAGTGGAACAATTTGAAAGTTGTGGTCTCTGAGGAGACAAGATGGGATGGAACCGGAAATTACTGTTTTTATCATAAACTTTGGCTTTCTTAACTATATGCAACTTGGAGTTTTTTTTTAAGTTTTTTTTTTTTTTTTTAATGTGACAAAGGCACATATTCGGCTAAAAATACCCCTCCAAAGTGTCCTCTTGGTTGGAAGAATTTTTTTTTTTTTTTTTTTTTACTGATGTGATAACAATGCTTTTGGTGGCTTTTTGTAGTCATTTTAATAAGAAAAATTAATAAGCAGCAAAATGCAGCAAAAAGGAAGAGGGTTTGTTTAGTTAAATTATAAGTAAGCTTTCCCTTGTGGAAGCCTTTGCTTAATTGGGCTGCAGCTGGTGCTAATTTATTCTCTTCACTGTATCTCATTTTGGTCTTGCATGTGTACTCGCGTGTGTTTGTGTTTTAAACTTCACATAATTTGAGGCTTTCATTTGATGGCATGAGTTTGGATCCAACTGGAACTGCTCACGAGCAGCTTATCCTAAAGAAGAATTTACTTTCTGTGATAGTTGTTTTGCTGCACACCTGGGAGCTACTGATTATAATTGGAGTACAGCTGGGAGGAACTAGGTTGGTGGTTACTGCGTGATCACAGTTGATCTCAATTTCCCATTACGCTGTTCTCTCGGTTCATTCCTTCCCCCATCTGGATCCAGTATGGAAGCCCCTTGTGATGAGCAGGGAGGGAGCTGGGATGAAAGAAGCCCGGATTGGCTGGTAGATACACACCCTGGTTCACTGGGCATGGAAATCAGTGCATGAGCCTCTATCGACAAAAGGCAGCATTCTGGGCACAGAGTGGAGAGGCGATTGGCTTTTTTAGTTTGAGAAATGAAGAAGACCATCTGGGCATATTTTTCTTGTGCTTACAGTGTTTCTGCTGGGTCTGTTGGACACTGATCGCATGCCATTATCATCTAACAAGTGGCATCCGTCATGGCCCCATCTCTCTGTGGCTCACATGAAAGAGCAATGAACAACGAACTGGTTGATTTTTTTCAGTCTAGGTACAAGGAGCAGATTTCATTTCATTCCTGAATGTTAAGTCAAACTTGCAGCCAAGGTTAATCACTTAGGGAAGATTTATTTTCCTGTTCTCTTTTCCCCACTGATATTTTTACAGAGCCAGTATCTAGCTTGAAAAGTGGGGGGGGGGGAGTAATTGGACCCCAACGGTCAGCTGTTTTATAAGGCAAAACTGGGGATTTTGAGTTTGAGATATATCAAATCATATTACAAGATACTATTAAGTCATTCTCTCTATAGGAGACAAATGAAGGATCGAAAGTAACTTTGTTTAAAAATGAAGCAGTGTCGAAACTTGAAAACGTTATGCTAAGTGAAATATGCCAGATATGAAAGGACAACTATTGTGTTATTCCTTTTATATGAGGGACCCAGAATAGTAGAGTCATGGAGACAAAAAGGGGAGGATGGTGGTTGTCAGGGGCTAGAGGAGGGAGGAATGAGGAGTTTCTGTTTAATGGGTACAGTTTTTGTTTTGGATGATGAAAATGTAGAAATGGACAGTAGTGATTGTTCCACATCATTGTGAATGTACTTAATGCCACTGAATTCTATGCCTAAAAATGGTTAAGATGGTAACTTTCAGATAATGTATATTTTGCCCCAATTTTTAAAAATGTAAAAAAGATAAGCAGTGTTTCCTGTATAATGCCAGTGTAGCCCAAATTACGTAAATAAACGTGTGATTTTGTAAAACTCAGAGATAACTTATATCTCCATCAATCTCTGGCCGATTTTCCCATATTGTTTCCCAACAAGAATAAGCAAGGGAAATAAAGTGAGAATAAATTTAACTTGATAAATTCTGCTGATTATTGGCCTAATGCATGGTCTTCTGGCAATATGGGGTTTATTACAGCCTAATTAACATTTAGGTTTAGAGATGATCAGTAGATTTCAAAGTGTTCTTACTCTACCGACCCTCAGAGACTGTAGATACTAAGTTTTGGATGTGTGGTAGCTCAACTTGGTCAGTGCTACTCTGACCTGATTGCAGCCAGCCTCCCCAGCAGCTGCAGAAAGAATTTTCGCAATAGCTCAGCCAAAGGAGAGTGGTGGGGAATTCTGTGGGATTAGAGCTGGAATTTGGAACTCCAGCACAGAGGCTGGGAGGTGGCAGATGGACATTTACGCTATTTGTTACATAAATGTTTCCAAAGCCCAGTCATCTCTTGCATGTGTTACCTTAGCTGGGAATAGGCTTCTTCCTGCAGAGCTAGCAAGTAAACACTTCTGGAAGCACCCCTTTCGTAGCCTCGGGTGGTATCTCCGCAGGTGGGCTGGGAAGAACCCGCAGTCACTACACCCTAGCACAACTCAAAGGTGCAACCACAGAAGTCACTCCCCCTTCCAGGACTGTGCATTTGCTTCCAGGTGAGCCACTGACTGTGCAAAGATAAGGATTCAGAAAATAGATACATTTTATACTTTTCTCCCTGTGATGTATTTAAAATCATGCCCATAACCTGGAAGAAGCTGTTGTTCTTAATTCTTCTTAAGATTTTCCAACTTGAGTTTAATAGGTCAAAGTTAATGGAGACCAAATAATTTACCGTGTCTTTATATCTTGAATGAAAATTTAATTATGATCCCTTCAGTGCAGTTTCCAGGCATGCTAGGTGTCCCATGGCAGAAACTATGGCAGCTGCTCTTCGATTTTCTGCATGTATATAAGTAACTTGTTCTAGGGGATAAGGTAAAAGCACCTGAGCCATTCATAGAGTATTCTAAATAGAAGAGCATTTCGTGGGGGAGGTGGGGGGTGGCGTGTGGTTTAGGGAGGGCTTACAACTCAGAACCGTGTGAGGTATACTGTTCTCTAAAACAATGGGCTTTATCATCGAAACTGTTGTTAACCAAAGAATTTTTAAATGATTGATCTACCTAGAGAAGGTGAGAGGGAAATACAGTTGTTTTCTAGCGGTAAGGACAAAACATATGCAAAACTTGGAAATAGGAACAAGGACGACTGTCTACCTTATGTTGCATTGGACCACGTCTGATGGGCCCACCTAAGATCACCTAATTCTCTAGAGGCGTGCTGTGCACCTTCGTTGGACCTGTTACTTACTACTAATTTGTGTATATTAACTTGAAGGAAATGAAAAGAAATGCAAATGATTCTTGTGTGATAGCAATACAAATGGATTTTGCCCACAAAGAAATTATTTCTGCTTGGTAAGTAGAAATAACAACCCCGAGGGCTCCGTTTTATTGCCCTGCATAACACGAACCAATTTTGTGAGTAATTCAGTCATTTATTCCCGTGTGGCTTCTATCAGGGATGACAAATACAAATCTAATTCTTCTCTCTTCCTTTGAAACGGTTTTGGTCCTTTGTTAACGAGATAAGAAAATCTTCAGTGTGTGCTCATTTTCTTTCATGTAATAGTCGTGTTTTTGACCTTGTGAAAATTATACGTTGACAACGATCTGCTTCTCAAAGAGAGAGAAGGCAAGTAACCAAAGGTTAACTGATAATGCAGGTCAGAGGCCACAGTTTTCGGCAAACATCAGAGACCAAAAAGTGAGTTTCCACGAAACACCAACGTGGCTTGTTTTCCAAGATGCCAAAGCCCAGGTGGTTTTAAAATTGCCAGCACTCTGGCCCAAGCACGGAACTGAGACAGTCTAAGTATAGTATCAGAGGAAAGGATGGTTGTGTGGGCAGCAGAAGGGGGGTAGGGTGTGGGGAGGGAAAACAAAGCGAAAAGACCCTTCTGTCCAGAATTACTTTACTACTTTATCCAGAATATGAAGGACTTGTTTGCTAAGAGTTACAAATGCAAACCCAAAAATGTATGAGCTATGCCTTATGCTCTCAAAAACTGGAGACTGTTAATAAAAATTCGGCTTCAAATATAAGGAAAGTCAACTTTTTATATTTAAAGCGGGGCAGGGAACAATCAATACTCCTTCTGTCTTGGAGGGCCATGATGAGAGGCATCACTGCGTGCTTTCTGGTTGTGAAAGGCAGAGCTCCCTGTGCCTGAACCCGAGGGGAAGATAAAAATGAAGAGAAATAAAATGGTCTGTGTCATCAAGTACAGCAAACAGCTTTCTCGTAGCTTCTCTAGAGGGAGGAAGCATGTGGCCCCTGAGGGACTTAGGGAAATTTATGGGATGAGGGGTCAGATTCCAAAAGAGAACAATCCTAATACTGCAAAGGCAGAACCTTCCATAAAGAGAATAGTCCTGAAGAAAAATTGTGTCCAGTATTTGATTTACAGTGTTTTCCTGCTATTCCAGAATTGCCCTCAGTCCCCTCGGACTTTCAGTAGAAACCTATTAACTTCAGCAAAGGTCTTGTGTAAGGCATGCTTTGGGCATTGAAGGAAGTGGGGCTGAGCTTACACATGAGAAGTAGTGAGAAGAGAGGACAGTAGCCACCAGAGCTGGGATGGCCAGCAGGAGGAACTCTCTGAGAGGTAACAGAGAAAAGTCACCCCTCTCTTCTCTACCCAGCTCCCAAGAAACTTTAGAAATGGGGACACACACTGGATTCCCTACATTTATTTGAATTTGAAAGGGGGCTCAATTCATTTTTCTTACTTAAGAGAGAATGAAGCCAGAATCCTAGAGAATTCGAGAATTGAGGTTGTATAAATATACCTTAAAAGTCTAGAGTGAAATGGGGCATGCAAGGGGATTGAAGTCATCAAACCCTACCCCATTACTGTCTTGGGAATTGGAGAGTCTAGCATGTTCTTGCTAGTTCAGAGCAAGGGCAGAACGGTTTTGGGGGAGCTGGCTCTTTAGGAAAAAGAATACCAAATTACTATGGGATGACAAAACACAGGGCCTGAGAAGGGGCTCCTCCACGAAAAGCCCCAGAGCTGAGGCTCTGCCTATGTTACAACAGCCTCTGGACTCCAAGGCCTGTCAGAGCAGGATTTGAGGAAATGAAGGAGACATTCTCTCTCTCGAGTCAACAGTATATTTAGGAAAGGAAAGCTTGAGCCCTATCAGAGCAGTTCAAACACAGGGTTTATGATGGAAGGTACTGGAGCCAGGTGCCTGTGCCAGGGCAGTGATTACTTTGGCCGATGCGGTGTTGCTCTAGAGATAATTTGCTTGAAATAAGAAAAAGCTTTGCCCCACCAGCACTGGCACCATAACCAGCCCTCGGAAGAAGGCTGATTAAAAAGCCAGGCACCAGATGGCCCTCTCGAAGAGAGGTCACCCAATAGCCACCACCCAGAGTCAGGGTTTTCCAGGTAATGTCTGGATGAGCCCTCTCCCTTCTCCTCAGCTTTTAAAGCAGATTTGAGGATTTAGTGGTAATCTGTTTGTTTTCACCACTGGCCTGAAACCCATTAGCTTGGGTGGTCCCGAATCTGTCTTGTTAAAATTCTGCATTTATCTTTTTCCTTGCATCCATAATAGATTTTAGGGGTGTTTTCTTTGTTTTGTTTTGTTTTTTAAATTTACTTGTAGTTGGAAGAAAATATGGAGCTGGCAGCAGGCTATAAGGGAATAAAAGGCCCCCCCACAGCTTTTGGGGGGAATAAATGCCTGGAAACATTTCAGATTTAGAAATTATATTGTTCGATTTTATAAAACTAATGAAAAATCCTAATGCATATAGAAACATATATAGAAACATATCTGATGATATCCATTTTCCAGAGCTCATTTAGACACTGGATTTCTTAAGATCTGCATACACATCCCACAAGGTATGTAGAATGAGTATTATTTTGCCTTTCCCTCCTCTTTCCCCACCCAGCAACCCACCCACTGTCCTCCCCGCTGTGATGCAATGGTACTAACCCTGAAATCAAGCCCAGTGCGACAGATCCTAGAGCTGGCATAGCAGCCAGGGGGGCAACTCAGACGGGACCTCAGGTTTCCTGACCCTCACTTATTCCAGTCATGTTTCCCGTTGTATCCCTAAATAAATTTCTTTCACTAATTAACTGTAGTTTCTCTTGTGCCGTTATTCCTTACCCCCGTTTGAAGTATGGTTCTGGTGGCTCTACAGTGACTATATCCTAAGATTGGATATACCAGGAGCCAAGAATACCCGTGTTGGGCCTCACAGGGGAAACGGGTGAATGACTGACTGACTGACTGACTGAATGAATGAATGAATGAACAGACTGAAGGAAAGGACTGTGGTGAAGGATGGACATGCTGACCTGTCTTTCTCAGGACACAGGGAGCATCTCCCTGCTTCTGAAGAGCTCTGTCCATTGTACTCACAACACTCCTTTCTGGTTTTCTTCCCGTTGTCTCTGGCCACTCCTTTTGTCTTCTGTGCGGGCCCATCCTTCTCCGCCAAGCCCCTAACTGTGGGAACTCCTCCAAGCTAGTCTTGGGCCTCATTTCTTTTCCTGCTCTCTCTCCCTCAATGAGTTCAACCATGCCCTCTCCAAATGTCATCTATAGGCCAGTAACTCCCAAATCCATTTCTACCCCAGACCTCTCTGAGGCCTGACCCTGAAGTCCAACCATGCATTTAATATTTCGACTAGGATGTCTCAAATTCCCAGCCCACCCCAGAGAGAACTCATGATCTTCTCTGCTCCCCACAACTGGATTTCCTGCAAGGCTTCTTATCTACCACACCTCCCAGTGCACAAGTTGGGAATCTGCAAGTCAGCCTTAGAACCCCTCTCTCCATCACCCTCTAGAACCTATGCACCTCCAAGTCCTACTGATTTTGCTTGCTGAGTACCTGGTGGGCTTGACAGCTTCTCTCCACTCCATCAGCACCTCTCCAGTCTAAGCTTCTGTCATCCCTCTCTGGATCTATAATACGTAGCCTCCACCTGTCCCCCCGAGGTCTACCCCTTCTCCTCTTACACTCATGCTTTACACCAGAGGCTCTTCTCATGGCTCATTCGGTCCCCCGTGCATCACCGTTCCACCCCTCACTCCGTGCTGTGGCCACGTTGGCTGTTAGTTCCCTTCATGAAGCCATGCTCCCCATTGCACTCCTTCCTCCTCCTCTCTGCCCCCACCAGCCTCCACTATGACAAGGCCTTTGTTCCTGGTGTTCTCTATGCCTGGGAATGAGCTCACGCCTAACCCACATGCACATGTGCAACTGCCTGGTTACCGCCTACTTACCTTTCCAGCCTTGTCTCCAGTATCACGTCCTCAAATCCGGGCGATAATCCTCTGCTAGACACAAAGAATTATGTTCCGGGTATTGCCCCCTCAGATTGGTGATCACACTCCTTCTTTCAGTCAACGACCCCTTACTCCTACTTTGTGCCAGGCACTGTTCTAGTCACTTGAGATCCCACCAGGGAGTGAGACAGACGAAAATCCCCACTCTCATCCGGTGGGAAAGACATCTTATGAATAACTGTAAGTTCATTTCAGCCCACACTGCGTGCGCTCAGGCAGAGCAAGGGCTGTGTCTGTTTTTGCTGACAGGCATCATCAGCCCTCAGGACAGAGCCCGCTCCTGCCAGGTTCTCAAACATTTGGAAAATTAATGGATATTTACATTTGGAAATTAACAAATGAACGAATCGATGTAATTTTAATAGGGCATTTGGTTTGTATTGAATTTGTGATATTTTTAATACTTAATAAATATAGTGATACACGATCAGAAAATGAAGTGCATGTGTAATCGCCAGGACAGTCTTTCTCCCGGTCCCCCACGAACCTTTAGAAGACGTGAACAGCCATTCCCTTCTCCCCTGGTGGTCGAGAAGGGATTTCTGAAGAGCTGGCCGAGCTTTGCTGCCATCTTTTGACCAAAGTTAGTACCACAGAGATGAAAACCACATCCCACTCTATTTCAGGTTCTGAGGCACCAATAAAAAGTCACACCACAGCATTCTCTTTCTGTCTAAAAATCCAAGAACATTGCCAGTGAAGAGGAAATCACACCACACCCAGTGCCTCTTATAGCTTTGTTTATTTATGTGTTTGTTTGCATAGCTATCTCCTACCCCCCCTTCTCCCTCCACATCCCACATTCCTCACCATGGTAAGTGCTTCAAAAGTGTGTGTGTGTGTGTGTGTGTGTGTGTTGTGAACATACACGTGAATGGTAAACAAACAACCATTTATATCAGAATTGGTGGGGCACAGACAATAAATATTGGCTATATTTTTATTAACATTATTATTATTATAAAGATCCTTCCCCTTCAAAACAGATGAGCTAAAGAAGGCTGCTTCTCTGTTGTGAATTCTTCCATGCATGAGGACACTCACCCCAAACTCAGTGTACTCAGTGTAACATTTTTCCCTCTTTCCTGCTCTCCCATTTTCTCTCTCTCTCTCTCTCTCTCTGTCCTGGAAAGCCTATTAAAACTTTGTTGCTATCTCAACCCTTTAAACTGACATATATATTAACATTATATATTATACACTTAATATAGTATATATTTTATATATTACTTAATATCATTTACATTTAAACTTTATATAATATGTAGATATATATAATTCAAGGGCTTCATATTTTGTCTCTCCAATAAAAAGAGAAACCCCTGGTTGTAAAGGAATTGCATTTTACACTTGGGAGCTCCCACAATACTGAAGAAAGCATTAGGGACTATATTAAGGGCTCTTTTCTGAAATGAAGGATGTCAAGGAATACTTTGTTTTGCTCTGATATATTTCGTGTCAAGACTGTAGTAAGAATGTTATGACAGGTTCTCAGAAAGCTAAGCCATCACATTTTTAAATACATGTCTAAGATTCTATTCCTTTGGAAATTTCACAAATTTGAAAATATGTCTTCTTTGAAATAGCTAGGGAGCCTCTGCATGTTTGAAGCTGGAGAATAGAAACTAGAAACCAAGGATCAGTCCAGAGTTCACATCTTTCAGCAAAGAAAGGCAGAGAAATGACAAATTTTGGATTGTCCCCTAAGGAAAAGTTAAGAAGGACATCGTGCATAGATATTTGAGGAGGAGGTAGACTAGTTAAAGGAAGAGATATTCCTTGGAGTCTCTGAAGGACATCTCTGTAGCGGAACTGGTTTCCGGGAAGCCAAGTTTTTGGATAATCCAGGAAAACAAAAACCATGACGTGAAAAGCTTTGTTCGTCAGCTTGACGTTAGCCCCGGGAGCCTGATGGGGCAGCGATAGCGGATGAGGGACGGGGGACGGATCATTTCCTTTCACAGACATGCCTTGTACATGGTCGTGCGTCAACAGGTGTCTACTGAATTAAAGACGACCTTGATTAGCCAAGTCCTCACCTTTCTTTACTCTTCACTTTACTCTTTATTCCTGGTGATTTAATAACATTTAATAACACCCAACTTTAAACATCTAATTTTAAACAGTCAGTTCTGAACAGGGATATCAAGAAAAATAATGTTTGGAAGTATAGACGGCTGTGCAACTGAGAAAACGATGAAGCTGGGGAACAGAAATTGGAACGACACTGTTTTTGAAGCTGCATCCCATGTGCTTTCCACTAATTTTACTAGAGTCATTGCTCATTTCCATTTTTGCACGGAGACATTCCAAACCTGGATGCTGTCTGTGGTCCTTAACGTGGGTGGCCTGGTTCACCAGAGATGGAACAGCTTGGCTTTGGGGAGAATTTTCCCCGTCCCAGCTGAACACATTCTCAAACCCCCCCCACCCCACCCCCGAGCATTTCCAACCGATTTGTTTTCCCTGCCCCTCGCCTGAAATAAGATACCTGCCAGCAATTTCCTGTGCTGACAGATTAGGAACAAAGCCTCTGAGCTCAAGGGCAAATAGGAGAACTGGCGGGATCAGGCTGGTCGTCTGGGAAGACTGATGGCCACAGAGCACCTGCTGAAGATATCACCTGGTTATTTGAAAACCTTGATGTAGTTCAATGAGCCAAATGGGAGGTCTCTGCAGAAGACAAGGAACGATTCATTTCTCTCAGGTTTAACTTTTCAGAAGAGGACCCCTCTATTTTGCGAGCACTAAATCCTCCTGGTGACTTTGGTGAAAGAGACATGAATGTGTTTCAGATGGGAAGTAATGGCTCTTGGAATGGAATGCCTGGTAAACATCTGGTGTCCTTTTATCCTGAATGAACATCTGTCTCCCTTAGTTAATAGACTACACCTGTTGACCAACAAAACCGCTTGCTACGCCTGAATGAGGGTGAAAATACTGAGGTTGAGGTCCCACCCCTAGAGACAGATCCTGATAGGATCTTTTGGGTTTGGCCTGGGCTTAAGGAATAATTTTTTAAAGCTCCCAGGTGATTTTAATATTCAGCCAAGACTGACAACCCCAGTGTAAGCTGAAGGAGACTTTGATGGATTGGGGGATAGAATTCATTCATGGAACACAAATTAAAACAAGCTAAATAGAGATACGAATTGTTTATAGAATTTTTGTCATGTCTGAAAGATTTTTAAATGATTTTGTTTACATTAAATTTTTAAATTATTTTTATCAGTTTAGACAACTTTATATTAGATTTCGGGAGCTTTTATCAATATTACAAACACATCATGAGGTAGATGATCTCGTCCATTGTGTCCATGATGCGCAATTATTACTGAATAAAAATAAGGTGAGTCTACATATCACTCACATACCTATGTAAGCCGTCCTTTCAGACTCTGCCTCAGGGGACAGCCCTATAATGGACTGCCTGCTTTTGAGGGCAGTCTGGGGTGACATTTTACACTTTATTTTTCCTATTTTATAACTAGCTTATATAGACTATTTTTTAAAGCATTGGATAAATACAACCAGGGTGACTGGGTGAGAACCTTGGTCTTTGTACAGCAGGAGGCAATATAACTTATATTAGTAGAAATATGGTTCTAGAAAAACCTATTAAATAATCCGTGCTAGTCAAAGACTGCCTGAATTAAAGAATGTCTGAACTGTGGTGCCAATAAACGATCCTCATGTAAACAACACCAAGCTCTGGTATTTTCAATTGTCTTTACAACATTGGTTTAATGACTATTAAGGCATGACCACAGAACAAACAGGAAAAAGTAATGCTGAACGGTTGTCCCAACCTAATGCCAACACATAGATCCATAACCACATGCCACATACCAACTATACCTGAAAACTCTTAAAACTGTACAAAATGAGCTTATTAAAAACCTGGCTGCCACTGCCTCCAGCAATTAAATACCATGAATCTGTGATTCTGACCTGTATCTTCTCGATAATTTTAAACCTGAATCATGTGTGAGTCTGCATGCTTGCATATACGTGTGCTGTCTGAGCCATGGAGAGGAGGCCAAACAGAGGCACTGTCACTCTCAGTCATCATTTAGCCCAGTGATTCCTCAAACTTTGATGGTTTCATGAGTCACTCGGAGACCTTGTTGAAACGCAGGCCCAGATGACCTTTGCCCACTCCCACTTCCATCAGAGGCACGGAGTGAAGGGCTACACAGTTCACCGATGTCATCTGCTTCCCCCAGAGAGCCTCACCTGCCACTTGTCTTCTTCTCAGGATGGGTTCTCAACCTGTTGTTCAAAAGTGTCAACTGTGGACCAGTGGCATCAGCCCCAGGATCATCGGATAGGCTTTAAAGAAATGCAGAATCATGCCACACTCCAGAACTACTGAATCCAAAATCTGCATTTCAAGAAGGTCTCCGAGTGACTCATGAGAACGTTAAAGTTCTTATTTGCTGTCCTCCACGGGCTGGTATGGTCAGGGCTATTGAAGTATACACCTCTCTTCTCATTCCTTGGAAATAGAAATCCTGATGCCCTAGCTTGAAATTGATGCTACTGACAGAGGGGAAAAAAGAGGATGGAAGTGTCTGGTACGTGACATTGACACTATTCCCAACTACAGCCAAGAACAGAGGAAGCATAACCACACATGGCCTTTCACATCCGAAACAAATGGAAAAGCAATAGAGCAGACCACAAACTTCCCAAGGGAGCCAGTGTTCTTATTATATTTAAAAATTATTATTATTATTATTATTTTAATAAGGCTCTTCCTTGATTTTGTTTTAGGGCTATCATCAAATGATATACCAAGGCCAAACAGTGCCAGTGGGCAGACACCAGTTCTGTGCCTGCCAAGCATTTTGGTGATTAATGTTCTTGGCCCAGAGAAAACAACATCCTCTCTCCAAATTAAGTTTTTTTTTTTTTTTTTTTTGGCATACAGTTTTGGAAGCAAGGCCTAAAATTCTGTGACCATTTTGTCTGTTCTAGCCTAATCATCAGATTCACAGTTAGTGTAGGATTTATTTTTACAACCAAGGAGAAGTAGTAGAGTTCATCTATTATAATCTTTCTTCTTTCTTTATTTTCTCCTTTCTTTCTTGTAAGTTTACTAATTATATTTCATTGATTTAATTTTTTAAAAAGATTCATTTATTTATTTGAGAGAGAGAGCAGGGGGGAGGGGCAGAGAGGGTCTGAATCAGACTCTCTGAATCAAAACTCCTTTGCCTTGTTTTTCCAGCCACTCCTGCCCTCCCCATTTATAGAATGTGTTCTTTTTTCTGCTAATACAGAAATAATATTGAGGGTCAGGATTAATGGAAGTTTGTATTTCCAGCCCATTAACTGTGGACTATGCTGAGGGTAGATGAAGTTTTAAACTAGAAAGAACGTGTAAATACCAAGCAGTATAATTTAAAACTAGCTGGTGCTGTAGGTAAATGTTCAATATAGTCGATCCAATGGTAGATAGTGGCCCACATCCCTTTGGTCTCTGTCCACTGAACAAAGGTGGATTTGTCTTTTGCTGTAGGCTGTCTGAGCAACCCCGGAAGACTGGAACAGTTTGAGATGATGTCAGAGGGATACATCATGGTAGAATGCAATGTTTCATAGTTCATGGTCTCTCAGGGTCTGCTCATCTTGTGGACCCCCAGTTACTCCCTTTAAAACCCTCACTAATAGATCCTTCTTAATGTTCCAATCATTACCACCTTTCTCATCCATATGTAACACATAGACATCAACATGAGCAACCCATTTCTGAGATCTGAAAGCCCATAGCTTTTTCTTGTCCTTGAGTTATGGCACTTTAATGCTTGCCAGACAAAACAAATTCTAGCCCAAGAGCTAATAGAAGGTCATTGCTACTAGCTAAGAGTTTACATAAAAATACACAGTAATATGAGACTTCTTGTGTTGAGAGTTGTGGGAAAGTCAACCAAAATACTTTCTACTTAGCCCATCGACAGGACTTTCACCTGTCTTCCATCAGAGTCTTTATGGTGGCTGAGTAGTTGGTCACAGCCTTCCATAACCCTTCTGAGTTAATTGGGCAGTGCTCAGTGAACTAAACTTGGCCATAGTCATGTTCTTTTGAATTCATATCCTCATGTACTCATAAATCCCTAATACTTAATAATGCCTAACAAATGGTGAGGACAGCTGGGGCTCCAGGTTGTAGCCACTAGTTAGGGATCTTATGGACCACTATCAATTCACTTCCTTTGGTATATTCCTTATTATACCATTTCTATCTAATCAGTACTATTTTTTGAGCTTCCCCTATATATCTTTCAAATGTTATCCAAGACAGTTTTGAATTTCTAATCTTAGAATTATTTTTGATGTCCTTCTATTGGAGATGCCATCTGAACCAGTGATCAGTAGCAGACCCTTAATAGTCTTCCAAAGGGGGAGTACTAGGTAGCTGCTTTAGGAATCATCAAGTTCTACAGTCCCACGGCTAATGCTCCTCTAGATTTGTTAGAGTCTTGAATCTCAATAGGTCTCTGTTATGGAAACTATCAGTCTGATAAAATCCATAAGCTCATAAGGACCCAGTAGTGGCATTTGCTACTTTTCTCCTCACTTAAAAGCAGTATTTCAATGTGAAATTTGGCAACAAGATCCCCAAAATACGCCTAGGTATGAGATGACTTCTTCAGTGTCCAAATAACTCTGTCAGCCCATTTGCTCCCATCTCAGGATGAAATTAGAAATGTTCTCAGCTTGTTTTTCTAGGTAAGGATACGCTTAATATGCTTAGGACTTTTATAAGTCCTTATATTTAGGTATATTCATCAACCAAAAAGATGGCGTCATATTTTCTATCTCCTTCTACAAATAAGAATGTTCTTAATTATCACCCATTTTAAAAGTATGGTTAATCTTAAATTATTTCAAAATAAAAATTTATTACTAAAAAAAAAAAGATTGTGGCTACCTTGAGCAGATTTCTTCTTACTTAATTATTAGCAAAAATAGAATAAATATAGTCCTAAGACAGCCCAGTAAAAGTATACTGTGTTCTATTCCACGTAAAAGCAAATGGTTCCTTCCTGTCCTCTATCTTAGGGTAGAAAAGAAGGCATCATGAAGGCAATATAAAGTTTAATCGTTGCATTCTGTTCTTCTCCAGCTTGCTGAACTTTCTTTACTATAATGATGGAGCTCATCTTGCAGTCATATGTCCCGCTTACTGTTTTCATGGCCAAATTGAACAAATGCATGAAGTTAGTGTCCACTAAAGCCTATACAATTGCGGTATTTTAAATTAAAAGTGCAATGTCCTGTTGTTTCTTGAAAGCCTGCACTATTTAAAATTTACCACACCACTCAGTTTTGGCAAATCCAGAGACTCCCAGTTAGCCCGGCCAATTAAAACGGGGAAAAAAACACATTTTCTGTAACCGGAGTCACTTGGATGAAAGCTAAGTAGCTTCTCCTCCATTACATTCATTTTAATCAAACAGGTAGACATTGAAGTAATCACCACTTATCAACAGAATCTTGTTAGCAGTATTATTTTTATTGAGTTTTGCCTCTTCTTTGTGGCATCCCCAAATTCCAAAAAACAGGGTAACTTTAAACCCTTCTCCACATACTTGGGGATTTCTTGGCCATGAGTCTGTGTCCACAAGTCCCATTTGTGCTGCTTTAGCTCCCTCTATTGGCTCAGTGATCTTCACCAGAGCAGCAAACAACAGTCAAGGTCTGTCTAGTTTTATACTCCTTTAAGCTTTGCACTATTTTAAGTTAGTGGACCAGATCCAGAGGTCTGCACACATACTGCACACAGATTTCTTCCTGTTACACATCTTGTGTCCTTAGGTATCCATCCACCCAACACGGATACCATCTTAGTCCCTTCCTGTCTACTGGGTCTGGAGCAATGTCATTACTCCTGCCTCTGCCTCTGATTGGCGAGGTGACTCCATGAACAAATGTCAATACCAAATTTGGAATGATGAAAAAACCAGACTCAGGTATCATTTGAATAAATCAAATAGTGTTGCAGTCAAGATAAACAATGGACATATCTAGGGCCAGCGGAGGTACCAGTTTTCAGGTCCCCAAGTCCTCACAAAGGGGAGTATGGATTTGGGCTCAAAATATCCTTGTGACTGAGCACCCTGGGAGGACGAAATATCCTCCTGCAGTTTCATGATACTGGAGAATCCTGCACACTAACAATTCTGCAATAGGCCAGCAACCCCTTCTCTGGGTCTGATGTAGTGTAACAATCTCAGTAACAAGCAGCATATGCGTAACTACAGAGCACAGCGTGCTATGACACGCTCAGGCATGAACCTGGCTTCCAGTCTCTCACAGCTCATGTCTAGTTTCCCTCAAACTACAAACCACAGCCAGCAATGGTCGCTCAGGTATCTCCAAATCATATGAAGAGCCCCTTCGGTTAGCCATGGGATCTACTTTACAATGTGCAGAGACTTCTACTTGGAAAAGGGTGCAGGACTTTTCTGTTCTCAGCCTTATACCCTCTACCTCATGGAATTGGGCATAACTGGCTTGTCAGGACAGCCCAGGGGGTCTTCTCTCTAAGCTTGTAGAGATGCCCACTATCTACCACAAGGGCCTTTTGGCCAATTCAGAAAGGGCCTTTAGAGCGCTCAGTTATATGGGCAGACCCTCTGTGGCTCACATTTCCTTTTCTTTCCCCTTTGTCCTGTGGGTCATAATACAATGTTAGATAAGTTCTATATGGTGTGTGATGTAAAGATTGCCCCTGCGGTGGTCCCTGTATCCCCAGGGAGGACAGGGTTGTATGAGCCATTGCACTTGAACTCAAGGGAAGAGAAGTTATTAAAACCTCTTAGAAGGAAGACACATCTTCCCTCTGCCCACATCCAAGCTTCTGCATCGAGTACAATAGTGATGTGACTTTGGGCAAAAGATTTAACCTCTTTACACCTTAGTTTCATTTCTAAAATAAAGATAAAAGGGACATGTGCATGGCTCAGTCAGTTGAACATCTGACTCTTGATTTTGGTTCAAGTCATGATCTCAGGGTCATGAGATGGAGCCTCACGTGAGGCTCCATGCGGAGAGGAGTCTGCTCAAGATTCTCTCTCTTTCTCTCTCCTTCTGTCTCTCCCACTCATGCTCTCTCTCTCTCAAATAAACAATAAAATAAAATAAAGATAACAGATTTCAAATCTGTGTGAGGATCAAGCAAGAGACTGTTTGAAACACTGAAACTTAGAAAGTACTTAGAAAATGGCAGCTACTTGATCGTCACCATCATCATCACCAAGTCTGGTTCCAGCAGAGCCAGGAGAACTCACTTGGCTACTTTATAGAAATCTTGTAATCTGGCTTTCCCCCATACATGTGAGTGGAAGAACAGAATGTTAAACTTTAAGAGGAGTTATCCAAATTAATTTCATTTTTTTCTTCACATTTTCAAAAATCTTTAGAAGAGCATTGCATGGATTCGAGAGCACTGGAAAGTTCTAGTTCCATTGCTGCTAGTAGCTATTTATAAGACCTTGGCTTCTCAAGGTCTCAGTTTTTTTAGCCAGAGAATGGGAGTTTGGACATACTTTGTAAGACTATTCAAAGAACTGATGAGGAAAAGTACACAAAGTTCTTCCTTTGGTATCTGGTGTACTGCAGGAGAGACACAAATGCTCATGGTCCTTCTACCCACTTGGCTCTGGGCTTCAACACCTTTTTTTTTTTTTTTTTTTTTAAGATTCTATTTATTTTTTTTTTGAGAGCGAGAGATCACCGAGAGAGAGTTAGCAGGAGAAGCAGACTCTCTACTGAGCAAGGAGCCCAACTCGGGGCTCGATCCCAGGACCCTAAGATCATGACCTCAGCCCAAGGCAGACGCTTAACCAACTGAGCCACCCAGGTGCCCCATTAACACATTTATTTGTAAAACAAGGAAGTTGGAGAAAGTAGTTTTCCTCCAGGTTTTTCACCTCTAATAATCCTGTGATTCTCATGACACTCTTTCATGGTACGTAATGGCAGTCCCCAAATCACAGAAAAGGAACTGGGAGAGAAGTTTCCCATAGAAGCTTTCAAAGCCCTTGGCTTTTATCCCAATGGTGCTAAATTCTCTTTCACTACCTGTTTGGGTTGCCTCACACTGCAATCAGGAAGCTGTGCTTCCTAATTTCTGTTGATAAACTCTTTAGCTCTCCTGTACCTCTTGAAACTTAAAAGTATGTCAGTATTGTCCTGGCATCATTGTATAATGCACTCTTTAAAACTTTGTACAGCATTTTGCATCCAAGTCATGAAGGCCATGACTAGATGTGCTTCCCAGAACTAATCCATAGGCAAACTTCCTCATCTTGGTCTATACCATTTCCTTCCACTCAGTTACTCAATTAAAAGCTGAGGTGTAGGGGCGCCTGGGTGGCTCAGTGGGCTAAGCTGCTGCCTTCAGCTAGGTCATGATCTCAGGGTCCTGGGATCGAGCCCCACATCGGGCTCTCTGCTCAGCAGGGAGCCTGCTTCCCTCTCTCTCTCTCTCTCTGCCTGCCTCTCTGTCTACTTTTGATCTCTCTCTGTCAAATAAATAAATAAATAAATAAAATCGTTTTAAAAAAAAAAGAATTTAAAAAAAAAAACCCAAAAAACAAAAAACTGTGGTGTCATTCTCAAGCCCTCACTTGCCTTCACACCTACATCCAAGCCATTCAACAAATCCTGCCAATGCTACCTTCAAAACACATCCAGACCCACCAGCGCTCTCCATTCCCACCGCTGTGACCCCGGAGCGAGCCCCCACCATTTCTGATGGAGAAAGCCTAGAGAAGCCTCCTCACGGTGTACAAGCTTCCTCCTTTGTTCATCTACAATTTATTATTCTCCACATAGTAACTGTGGCAAGCATTTAAAGAATGTGAATCAGTTATGTTATTTCCCTGCTTCATGTCCTTCAACTTGCTTTTCTTTAGTTTTTCAAGGCCCTGCATGATCTGGCCATTACCTATCTTTCCACCTTCATCTTATACCATCCTCTCCATCTCCCATGCTCTAGTCAATCTGAATCTTTCTGTTCCTTGAACACCCCAAGTCTATTTCTGCTGTTCCCTTTGCCCAAAATGCTCTGTCTCCTGATCTTCCTGTGCCTGGTTTTCTCGGTATCCAGATCTAGGAGCAAATATCACCTTCTTAGAGAGGACATTCTAGACACTCCAATCTGAAGTATCCACTCATATTTAAACTTTAATTTTCTATCTCTCCCATTAAAACATGTGCTCTTTGAAGTCAGTATTCTGGCTTATCTTCTCTGCTGCTATAACCACAGAGATTAGAACTGTGCATGGCATAGAGTAGCTACTCAATGAATAATTGAGTGAATGAATTCAAATTTATTCTGCCTTTGCTTTACCTCAATATTTAGTATCTCACACCACTAGAGGGCAATAAATCACCTAACTGAAATGAGGAAATCTGTCCGGTACATTACCTTCCCAGATGAACTTAATTGATTTTAAGCATTAATATGACGGACATTAAGAAAAGCACTCCACTCCAAAAAAAAAGGCAGGCATGGGGGTGAGGAGATCCTCTAGATTTTCCAACCAGCCACCAGGTACAAACCCAGGAGAAAAAGTTTATTCCAGAGTTACAAACAGTGAAATAATGTTAAATAGACTTCCTGACTAAGGATGTTACTCGGGTTTTAAAAATCTCATTATATAAAGTGAAAAAGTATTAACTTCAGTGATATTAAACTATCTGGATGGTCAGGGGGCGGCGCCTGCGTGGCTCAGTCAGTTAAGGGTCCGGCTCCTGATTTCAGCTCAGGTTATGTCTGGGTTGTGAGATGGAGCTCTGCATTGGGCTATGCACTGGGCGCAGAGGCTACTTAAGATTCTCTCTCTTTCTCTGCCTCTCCCCCACTCTCTCTCCATCTCTTACAACAACAATAATTTAGACAGTCAGGGGAAATTAAGCAATATCATATTTTCTCTATCTATTACACACACACACACACACGTTCCTTGATCACTATTCTTAATTTTGCTTTTAAAAGTTTGAATCCTAGTCAGTCTCATGGGAGTAAGGAATCTGAAAGGGATTTTTCTTTTTTTTATTTTTGTATTTAATGCCATTTCATTCTGAACTTTTACTTCTATCTCTTTTATTTATTTATTTATTTTTTATTTATTTGACAGACAGATCACAAGTAGGCAGAGAGGCAGGCAGAGAGAGAGAGAAGGAGGAGGCAGGCTCCCTGCTGAGCAGAGAGCCCGATGCAGGACTCGATCCCAGGACCCTGAGATCATGACCTGAGCCGAAGGCAGAGGCTTTAACCACTGAGCCACCCAGGTGCCCCACTTCTATCTCTTTTAAAGAAAGAAACATATGTTTAGGCTGTGCCATCGAGCACTCAGACATCAGATGTTTCCACTGATGGGCCTGCCTAGCTTGAGGGACAAAATCCAGTAGTAAGGACAAGGTTTGTTAACTTGAGCCTACTGTAGTGCCTGTCATTTAAGGCACAGAGAACATGCAATTCACACAGCTAGCTGTCTGTTCAGTGACAAGAAACACACTATTCCCAGTGAACTCGAGGTGGCAGTATAGAGATACTAGAAATGAATTTCCCCCGTTAAGGTCAAACTATTCTGTGAAGGACTTCTGTGATGGTTAGTGGGTTGTAAGGACAGTTTCCAAAACCACATTGGGTCTATCGCCATGACAGCTGGAAGGCTGTACTGAAATTTGTTGAGTTTCTAGTTGCCTTGTCTCTGGAGGTGAGAAATGACTTTTAGAAGGAAAACCTGAGCCTGTACAGGAAAAACTTAATTTTTTTTTTTTAACTGTTGCTGATATGGCTTACTGTGGCAGAAAAGACTTCCCAAATGTGAGAGCTAATGGTTGTGAGAGCTCGCGGTGGTCACACAAGGCTGGAACCTATGCATTTCCAGGGATCCACTGCAGGAGTGGAGTGGCCTAGATTTTTCTAGCCACTTAACAGTGAGAGTGGTTTAGGGCACCCATTATATGTGTTGGAGGGAGGGAATAATCAAGATCAGCTTGTTGACTTCTTGATATTTTTTTGAGGAGAGCAGAAGCTCCTGAATCCTCAGGTCTGTGCTACCCTATCACCACTAACTCAGTAAGAAGGATTCAAAAAGCATGAGAATGAGTCTCGTGTGGCCTCCTTCACTGAGGAGGGAGAACGTTATCTCCTACTCCCATGTTCTAGTTTTCCACCACAAAAGATGCATTCACACATCCATTTGACAAACATTCATTTGTTGAGAACATACAAGATAGCTACTAGATTCAAGGACTCAAAAGGAAATAAAGAATTAAGTTCTGAGAGGGACCGACAAAATATTATGGGAAACTCAAAGGAAAACACTTGATGTTTCTAGTAAGAGGGAATGAAGTAATAGTTCATGGAGTGATGACTTTGGTCTTAAAGAATGGATAGGATTTTAGTTCGATGGAGTTGGGTGATGAAAGGAAGGGCACTCCAAAACCAAAAAGACAAAGCAAGCCAAGGCGTGAAGATGAGATCATTCAGAGTGTGTTGGTTATGGAGAGAGCCAAAGTTTGGAAAACAGTAGGTCAGAAGACTTTAAAGCAGTATTTCTCAGCCCAGGGAGATTGTTTCCATTCAGGGGGAGTTTAGCAACACCTGGAGATAGCTTTGGTTGTCCCAGCTGTGTGGGGGTGTGCTACTGGCACCCAATGGGTAGAAGGCAGAGTTGCTGTAATGCAGAGGATGGCTCCCACAACGAAACCTGTCCAGTCCAAAATATCAATAGTGCCAATATTAGGTAACCTCACTTTTAAGGAAGGTGGGTGTTGGTCCCAGAGGACATTGAATGTCAGAAGAAGAGGATGTGGCTTATTGGGTAGGCAAAGAGAGATATAGAGGGTTTTTATGTGGGAGAAGAAGTCTGTCAGTAGTATGATTATGAGAGTTACAGGGATAAAAACATTTACAGCCTTTCCCTTCCCTCATCCTTTGAAGAGAAACCCTGTTTGCACTGCTTGGCTAACCCCCTCTGTTGTACTGGAGAGCAACGGGTGGAGGGGCAGGGTTGGAGAAACCTGGATAAGCTAAATTACTCTTCCTACATAAGAACATGGAAACTTCAAGCGGAGAAAAGGTCCAGAAGGTGGGGATGAGGGAGGCAATAGAGAAGAGGGAGGGAAAGAGGGAGGAAAAGAATCAGCACAGGTGGAAGTAATGAGAAAGACGCATTGAATTATGGGAGGTGTTGAGATAAAAGGCTTGCTTCTGTGTGAGCTTACAATTTCCTAACAGAGATCGTACATAACCAAGTCTCTGGTGCTCACAGGAAAAGAGCATGTACATTTTCACAAGACCATCATTGCTCAGAGCTTTCACTGTTGCGTAAAATCTAGGCGGCTTCAACTCAGGAGGAAAAATCATCTGGGGCTGTTTATCTTGTGGGTTTTTCTTACACTGAACATGCAGTAAAAAACATACAGAATCCATCCAAGTCTAGTATTAAATTATCTCTGACTTTTGGGCTGGAGTTGGATTTGACACAGATGACTAAATATAGCCTAGTTAGAGGTGAGTCATCATTAAGTTTAGCCAATGGGAAGCAGCAGTGGAGACACGGTTAAGTCTGAAAGAATATCAGTTCTTCATGTCACAGTCAGTTGCTTTGGTCTGTGTTCCTCTGCCAACTTTCAGTGGCTAATAAGCTTTTGGCCTAGCAGCGGAAGCAATGGTGCCAATGACAAAGATAAACAAGGTTCTCTGCCAGGAGCAAAAGCTGAAATCTTTCTGGTAATTGCAACCCGGCATGTGCATGGTGCCAGGATCATGGGTCATCTCCACCATTGCCATTTGCTGTCTGCCATGGCCCCATGGACTTCATACTATATGATGGCTGCCATGGGTGCTCCATTACCATGAATAGGCCCACATAGAATGGTCATGTTCTTCTTGTAACAACTTCTCAGGGCCAAAGGAGTTGGAAATGAATGGATATTAAGAAGAACACCCACAGAGCTCAGCCTTTCTCCATAGTGGCCAATCAGAGATGAAGTCCATGCACCAAATTAAGAAAAGCTTTTGAGGACTGAGGCAAAAATGTTGCTTGTCTTTTTTTTAGTTGGAAATGTTCTGTATCATAGAAATGTTTTTGACTGCTACTTACTGCAAAGCAAATTATGATGGCTTATTATTTTATTGCCTGACGAGAAGTCCTATGTGGATTGATTTTGTAGTTACAACTACTCTGTGATGCATGAGGGATACAGGTCATTTCACTCATTTCCATTCCTCATCTTAGCATGTTGGCTTGTCTGTTTTTGTTTGTTGATTCATGTGGTGCCACTTACTTCTGAACCTTCTGTCAGGAAAGAAGAAACTTTTCCCACTACTTATTATGGCCCAGGACTGGGAAAATGGATGTCTGTCTAGGAGGAAGAGGATTAGCGTGACTGGTTTCTATCAGCCATGATAGAATGAGGCCATTTTGTTATCACAAACAACAATGGGGTTACATTAGCAAGAAAAGAGAACTATTGGGTAGACAACTATGTGTCTGTCATAACCCCTTGCTATGTCAGACTTAAAGTGTTGTGTAACACGGAAGGAAGGTAGGCTTCACCTCTTTGTGCATGTTCTCACAGCCTCTTCTCCTTCCCTCTCTCTACTGAATTGACCTCTCCTTATATGTACAGATAGACCTCTAGTAAATTCCTGCTCATCCTTAAAATCCTACTGAATCATCTTCATGAAACCTGGACCTATGTCACAGTGTTAGGCATGTCCATCCTGGCTACCACAACAAATTTTACCCTACCAAGTATCATGCTGAATTGTGGCTGTCTCTTTATCTTTGTTTGCCACCAGAGTGGGCTCCACGGGGACTCCTATTTATATATGTCATACTCATATTCCCAAGACAGAGCACAGAGTGAATCAATGAGAACTCAAAAAAGAATTTTGGTCCATGGTAATACCTTAGATCAAGCACACACAGAAAACTTCATTATTTGGGATTAATAGACTATACCTTTCAAGGAAGAAGGGCTCTGTCTGAAATTGAAGATGAGCCGGTCTTTTCCACATTTGACAGGAGGCACTTCACTATCCCCTTATTTCGTCCAGCTCCCTGACTGTACGTGGTGGAGTGAGACTGCTCCTCCATGGTCCATCTCTGGGAGGGCAGTGTTTCACCGGGCAAAGAGCCTGAGATTTAGACATTCGAATCTTGGCTCAGTCATCATTATGTTCTACTAAAGAGCAACACACGTTTAGCCTATTAACTAACCTCATTGATCTTCAGTTTGCACATTGGTAGAATGTGATGATAATAGTTCCATAGGGCTATTTTGAATATTAAACGACATAACACACCTAAAGTGCTCACTACATGGTAGATGTTTTAAAAAGCATTATTGTTAGTGAATGCTTCTTAAATCTTCAATGATATACTTTTATCAGATCAAAGTTCTCTTATTTGCAGATGCTTTCAGGGCCTTAGAGAGAAAGAGTTTTGTATCATACAATGAAGTTGAGAAATTTCTTAGCTCTATATCATGTACATATCTAAACAGCTCTATATTTTAAAAACCTGGCAAAATTATATCTCTAGTTCCAAGCAAAGGTGACAGAATATCCCCATAGAACACACTGTGTGTTTTACGTACCAATCTTGATGTAAGCGCAAAGACTTACTTATAGTAAGGTCATATGTACTCTAAATGTATGTAAAAGAATTTATAATTACCTTCTCTTCATTCTTGCATTGAGATAAAATTTTCATAGCATAAAATTCACCCTTTAGATGATATAATTCAGTGGATTTTCGTATATTCTGATTTGTATAACCATTATCATGATCTAATGTCAGAATATTTTCATCTCCCTAAAAAGAAACTCCCAACCCCATTAGATCTCACCCTCCATATCTCTTTCCTTACCCCTGTGCCCCAGTCCCTGGAAACCACTAAACTCCTTCCTGTTTCTACCGATTTGCTTATCCCGGACATTTCATATAAATGGACTCATACAGATGTGGCCTTTCGTGTCTGGCTTATTCCACTTAGCATAATCATTTCAAGCTCCATCTATATTGTAACATGTTTCAGTATTTCTTTCCTTTTTATGGCTGAATAATACTCCACTGTATAAGTATGCCACATTTTGTTTATCCATTCAGCATCACATAAATATTTGAGTTAACACTTTTTCGTGACTGAACATGCTATTATGAACATTTTACAGGTTTTTGTATGGACATATGTTTTCATTTCTCTTGGGTATAGACCTAAGTGTAGAATTACTGGGTCATATGTTAACTCTATGTTTAAAATTTTGAGGTACTTCTAGGCTGTTTTCCAAGTGGCTGCTACATCTTACTTTTTACCAGCAATGTCTGAGGGCTCCAATTTCTCCATGTCTGCACCAATACTTTGTTATTGCCTTTTTTTTTTTTTTTTTTTTAGCCATCCTAGTGTGAAGTGGTACTTCATGGAGGTTTTGACTTGCATTTCCCCAACGACTAATAATATTGAGCATCTTTTCATGTGCTTCTTACTCATCTGAATATCTTTTTTTGAAAAATAGCTAGTCAAATCTTTTGTCCATTTTTAAATTGGGTTATTTATCTTTTTTTAATTAGGCCATTTATCTTTTATTATTGAATTGTAATCATTTCTTGTATATTCTAGGTATTAAGCTTTTATTTGATATATTATTTGCAAATATTTTCTCCCATTCTGTGAGTTGTCTTTTCACTTTCTTCATTGTATCCTTTGAGGTACAAAAGTTTTTAATTTTGACAGAGGCCAATTTATCTACTTTTTGTTGTTGTTGTTGTTGCTTGTATTTTTGGAGCTATACCTAAGAAACCATTGACTAATTCAAGATCACAAAATTTACACCTAGGTTTTTTTCCTCAGACTTTTATATTTTAGCTATTACATTTAGGTCTTTGATTAATTTTCTGGTAATTTTTCCAAATGTTATGAGGTAAGGGTACAATTTCATTCTTTTGTCTATAAATATATAGTTGTACCAGCACTGTTCATTGAAAAGACTATTCTTTCTCCATTGAATTGTCTTAGCACCTTTGTCAAAAATCAGTTGACCACAGGGCACCTGGGTCTCTGATCAGCAGGGAGCCTGCTTCCCCCTCCCTCTCTGCCTGCCTCTCTGCCTACTTGGGATCTCTCTCTCTGTCAAATAAATAAAATAAAATAAAATAAAATAAAATAAAATAAAATAAATCAATTGACCATAAGTATAAGAATATAAGAGCTGATTCCTGGACTCTCAATTCTATTCTGTTGATCAGTCAGGGAAACAGAACCAGTAGGACATTACATATCTCTATACATAATAATATCAACAGGTCTACCTATATATGTATGTACATATACATACACACACATACATACAGAGATGTATATGTGCAAACCCCCACACATATATATATAGACATACAAAGAGTGAGAGAGATTGCTGTATTACAAAGAATCAGCGTATGTGATTGTGGTCCATCTGAAATGCATACAGTGGTTGTCAGGAACGGCCGGTACAAGCTGAAGTTGTTGTCCACAGGCAAAATCTCCTCTTCCCGGAAGCCTGAGCTCTGCTCTTGAGGCCTTCCAATTGATTGGATCAGGCCCACCAGATTATCTAAGATAATCTTCCTTTTCCTAAAGTAAACTGATTATAGACTTTAGTCACACTTACAAAATACCTTCACAGCAACACCTAGGTTAGAGTTTGATTGAAACACAGGGACTGGGGCCTGACCCACGAAACTGACCATCATGATCTATGTCTCGCTTTCTGACAGCAGCACCACACTTGATCACTGTAGCCTTGTAAAAGGTTTTGAAATAGGGAGGTGTGAGTCTTCTAACTTCATCCTTTTTTTTTTTTTTTTTTTTTTTTTTGCCCCAAGATTACTTTGGCTATCCTGGGTCCTTTGTATTTCCATGTGAACTAAGGTTTGTCTTGTCAATTCCTGTACCCACTTTCATTTGTATATATTACGATAAATTGATAAATCAGTAACTTTGAAATCTACTCCAGGCGACCCATTGTGCTCTGCTTTGTGTCTCAGGATCATTTCATGGATTTACCATCTTCTGCCAGCCACAGTACCTTCTCCCCGCCAGTGTGAGAGACAGATATGCAGAGGCCTCATGGGAATACATAAATAAATAGGACACCCAGTGAGCAATTTCAATTCTCAAATACCATAATGTAAAAAGTACTCTCTCCTGACTGAAACAGAGAAAAAATAGCATGTTCCACATTGGTTACTTGATGGGGTTATCGGTGACAAAACAAATGTTTTCACCTTCTTCTAGAGGGGCAGGCTTAATGCACTTTCAAAATCAATTTATTTAGTTACCCATAAGCCTCTTTTGAGACTTTACAAAGCCTCTAGCCCAGTGAATTGACTTGTGTCTGAAGAGATAAATAAGCAGTTTTTGCCCTTGGAAGAACAAACATAACCAGCCAAAATGAAGAAACCAGGAGCCAATCTATCTTGCCTTTTTGCCAATGGCACATTTTTTACCCAAGGATCAAATGTGCATTCCCGTCCCCACTGACTCGGCCATTTTCTGGTCATTCCTACATGGTTGACTTTTTCCAAGGCACACCAGGCTGGGGAAGAGTGATTGTGTCTCCTGCTCCTTCCAGACACTAGGGTAAGTGAAAGTTCCAGGGGTCTTTGCCACCTCCCCTCCTCTGAGCTGAGCTGTTTGATTTTCTGGGAAGGTTCCTCTGCACTCTGGCAACCTGAAGTGACTGGAGAAACAACGTGTTTTGTTAAGGACCAGTTAATAGCCACTTGCCTAGAAAAGCACCCAATTAGCAACTGGCCTTTTTGAGGCTTACTCTGAGGTTTCCTCACCTTTGCTCTTCATTGGCTTTGAGAATTCTTAAGGGATGGAGCTAAAAGCTCTTTGGAGATTGAAGAAATAGGGCTGCATTTTATAAAGAGGCTTTGTCTCTTCTTTTCTTTTTCTTATTCAATAGTCAGATCCCTGAGAAAGAGAGAGGACACCGAGGAGAGGACTGAGAAGCAAAGTTTTCGCTCCTGCGCAAATCTGCACCCACAGCTGATGGGGCCTGAGAAAGAAGGCAGTCCTTGAATTTTCACTGAAGGCATTATGCACTGTGTGGCGGACATTGCAGTCCTTTACACCATGCTGAATGGGTGAGCAGAATCAGTTTTTAAAGACCACGTGAAAATACATCATCTGTAGAATACACCAAAATCTGCTGAATAATATTTATCATGATTATGCATTTCAGTGTAAAAGGACAGTTTGTTTTCCAAAATAAAGGTGGTCTGGATGTTCATGCTGATTTTTCTGCAGATTCTCACACCAATGAGGCAGAACCTGGCGCCTGACCACCCCACCCCAGGCCAGTTTAAAATCAGCGTGAATGCTGCGTAATCTAACGAACAGGATTGATCCAGGTCAGGTATTAAGGGCTAAAATGGATTAAACAAAAGACATTCCCCTTGTAACAAGAAGGAAAAACTTCAAAGGTGGGATTTGTTCTTGTTATGACAAAGGCAGTGGATTTACAAACTGCCTTGGGGCACACCCCTCTGTGACTTTCAATTTGCTCTTCTTGGTTGGGGGAGGCTTTCTCCTCTTCTTCTACCGGCCCCCTCAAGCTCCTGGAGTCCTCCCAGGGGTAAGAACTTCTGGTTAAGAGGATCAGATGAGGAATACTTTTTCCTGTTTGTTTTTGAAGACCAGGCACCCCGGCATCTCCCCATCAAATGACACTCCTGTTCAGGCACCTCCCAGGTCCCCATCACTCACCCGTAACAGTGACAATGAGCAAGTAAAATGGGGAGTGCCATTTAGTGCCTTTCAACAGAGCAGACAGACTGAACTCTCTGTTGTGGTGCTTGCATTTGGCATGAAAATCCCGAAGAGAGAAATGCAAACAAGAAACAAGGCATCCTAAAGGGTTAAAGATAACTCTACTGAGAGGAACTAACATGCCTCACCACATAGACTTACAGTCCTGAGTCAGGATTCACTACACTGGGTTTTCTTTTCAATACACAGATGCAATGTTATAATAACTTTTATTATATACATAAACATAATTTATCTTCTAGGAATTCAAAGCAGGGTGTAGTTTTTAGTAAGATATGTACATATATACATTCACGTACATATATATCCATATTCTATGTATTGATCAATTACTGTACTTAAATCACCTTAAAATACATAAAACTTCTCTAGGATAAAAATGGAAAATGGGAATAGTATGTAAATGTTGCATCAAAGTTTCTCAACTTAAGTGCTGCACAAAAGGAAATAAGAAACTCTTACCGATGCCCAGGTGTTGATTTCAATTATGTTTATAATAATATTACTCAAACATATATGAATGTAAAACTAGTTATGAACTCCTTGTCTTGCAGTTCTTATAAAAACTAAAGTATGTGCACTAATTACAAATGGCAAAAACAGTAAAATTCAAATTAACAACATTAAATTAATGTAAAATACAATATTTTCTTAAAATTGAATTACCATTTACGACATGATTTTGGAGCAGCCTGCCCTCCCGTGTTCTTTTGAGTCTGCCACACTCATACAGCTACTGGAACTCCTGGAAAGCTTTTTTCAAATGAAATACCATGACATCATTTGACCCTTATTTGCACATTACTTCTGTCAATAATTGTTATCATTATGATCTCTTCAACTGTAATATATATTGTTTCATTTTTCTGATGCAACTATAAAAACCTAATATGTGATTTATATATTGAATTTGCCTGTATTCTTTACTCATTAGCCTGAAATAGGGAAAGTACTTCTGGGTTCCAATTATGCTACAATCACAGACATTGGTGCTGAAATTCCACAACAGGATTCTATTATATGTCATCTGGATGATCCAGAATATGATTTTGTGACATTTTTCAGAGATTGTTTTCTGCATAAAGTCAGCAACTTTCTATAGACAATGGAATGTCCTCTGAGAATATGTCCTTGGCCCTCGATTTAAGGATTCTAAATTAATCTCACAGGCTAAACACTGTCTTTGTCCCCAGAACTCATTCTCTTGCTACAGGACTGGGCATCTGAATTAGAGAACAAAAATATTCTTCTTTTATTATGAAGCAAGAGTGCAGGTCCCAATTAAATAACTTGTCTTCCTTATCTAGTGAATAACTATTTCCCCACTAATAAATATAAAACCAGGTGCTTCTCCTTAAGGACCTTACAATCTACTTGAGATAAGACACAAATGTAAGAAAATTTTAATATTCGAACATATTCAGAATTTGCTTATGAAGCATCAACATTTCTTGGTTAACACACAAAGTTTAAATTAGGCTTTGGAAATATTTGTCATTTACATTTGAATACTTACTAAAACTTCATATTGTGATCTTCTGTGCAGTGAAAAATGCAGCATCTGGAAGATGCCATCAGTGGTTTGAAACATAGAAACCTGGTAGCATTTGGACTTCTACTTCTTGTTTGTTTTTTTTTTTTTTAAGATTTTATTTATTTATTTGACAGACAGAGATCACAAGTAAATGGGGAGGCAGGCAGAGAGAGAGAGAGAGGGAAGCAGGCTCCCTGCTGAGCAGAGAGCCCGAGGCGGGGCTCGATCCCAGGACCCTGAGATCCTGACCTGAGCCGAAGGCAGAGGCTTAAGCCACTGAGCCACCCAGGTGCCCCATGGACTTTGACTTCTTAAGAAACATTTGTGTCATTAGAATGACCTTGAAAGTTGTGACCAAAATAGTCAAACAAAGCCAGAAGAAATCTCCACAGTTGAACTGGGTATTATTTTAAATCTGAAAAAGTTGTAAGGTCGTAAGAGATAAAATGTATATGGAAAGAACACACACTTCTGGTAAGCTTAAAGATCTTTGGAATTAGGGAGAAAAGGGGCACCTGGGTGGCGGTCAGTTAAGCATTCAACTTTTGATTTCCACTCAGGTCATGATCTCAGGGTTGTGAGATTGAGCCTGCATAAGATTCTCTCTCCCCCTCCCTCTGCTCTTCACCCCTCCTCCCTCTCTCCCTCTTTAAAAAAAAAAGGGGGGGGGAATTAGGGAGAAAAGAAATTTTCATACAATTAAGAGCCCAAAATATGTCAAATATAATCTAGTGATTTCCCCAGCAGGGGGTATGTTCAGACTCTGCAACTACAGAACAATTAGGTAATTCATATTTGGAACACAGAGCAACGGCCTATCTGGGACCACCCATTTGGAGGGGTTTAAATATAGTGACTATAAAGCAGAAACAGCACATTCTATCTGGGCTGCTGACAAGATGCAGCACTTGGTTGGACCTGGAACCTCTGGTTGTTATGCAAACTTAATCCTTAACGTGGCTTTTAGCTAACTCAAGTCTTTCAATCTGGGAAGACAGCATGAAATGTAGAAGTGGTAAGAGGCTCAAACTTGTAGTTTCAATAAATTCGAGTCGAAGGATAGCTGCATATTTGGTATATATTACTACTTGTAATACTTTAAAGAATCTGTTCTCCTCGAGTAACTGATGAGCCTTCTAATTCCTGTACTAAAATGTGTAGAGTCAGTAATTGATTTAGACTCATGATTTTAAATTGAAATCAAACTAAGGTTATCAGTATCATTGGACTGTTTAAGAGAGCTTATCAATTACCATATATGAATTTCACTTATTGGATTTAGAAGAGTAATATGAGTACTTGGGAAGTTTGCTCAATCAAACAATTAAAGGACCTTAAATGGAAATCGGGGGTCCCCTGGATGGCCCAGTCAGTTGAGCATCTGCCTTTGGCTCAGGCCATGATCTCAGGGTCCTGGGGATCAAGCACCACCACAGGCTCCCTGCTCCACGGAGTCTGCTTCTCCCTCTGACCCTCCTCCCTCTGTGTGCTCTGTCTCTCTCACTCTTTCTCTCTCAAATAAATAAATAAATCTTAAAAATAAATAAATAAAAGAAAATCAAGTACATAAATTAATAAATATAATTGAAAGTATTCTAAGATATTTAATTTATTAAGTAAGTTTACTCAAAGGGCCAACTTAAAAAGTGATTATTCAAATTTGCTAGGCTAATAAAAAGAAATCCACACTTAATTTATAAAATAAAAATACTTCTTTTACTCTATCATCAAATGAAAATACAAGAACATTGTTATCTTAATCATCTTTATAATTACAGCATTAACTATGTTATGTTTCATTTTTCTGATGCAGTTGTAAACTAAGGATGTTTGGGGTCTTCCTGGAAACGTGAAGACACTCCCTGTTGCCTCCCCTACCATCACCACTACCACCCGCAGTGTGATCTCACTGGGGTCATAGGGAAAGGCAGTGTTTGTCTGGCCAAATCTTAAATGATGTAATGGACCTCAGGATGAATGCTGTACCATGGAGTGAGCAATGTGGAGTCTGCTCCTTCCCAAATTATTCACTACTCCTTCCCAATACACCCCTCTCCCCATTTCCATTACAATCCATGGCTCACTTAAAGCAATGGAGACAGAGCTCTCCGGAGCTTCCTCACACGGGAAAGACTCTATTTGGGTGAAAGCTATTGCTGAGTACTGAACTATGCCCCACCCCCTCCAAATTCTTATTTTGAAACCCTAACCCTTGAGGTGAGGCTGTAGAGAGATGGTGCCTCAGGGAGGTGATAAGGGTTAGATGAGGTCATGAGGCTAGAGCTCTCATGATGGGATTTGCATCCTTGTTAGAAGAGACACTGGAAAGAAGTTTTCTCTCTCTCCTCTCTCTCTCTCCCTTCCTCTCTCTCCCTTCCTCTCTCTCTCTCTCCCCCATGTGAGGCAACAGTGAGTAAGCAGTATCTCTAAGCTAGGAAGAGAGTCCTCACTGGAGGACGCCATCACTGGCACCTTGATCCTGGTCTTCCCAGCCTCCAGAACTGTGAGAGGTAAATTCCTGTTGTTTAAGCCACTCAATCCATGGCATTTTGTTATATCAGCCTGAGAAGTCTAAGACAATTATACCCAAGGAATAACCCTTCTGATTAATCAAGATAGAGAAATAAGATATCAATTGCATCCACAATTAATCTTTCTAATTAGCAATTTCAATAATGACCGAAGGACTCAGGGATAATGAAGGCACTACATACTTTTTTCTACAATGTGCCATTTAATGGCTCATTTCTAAACCTACTCTAGGATTGAAGTCATCTAAACAGTTTAATAATAAAGAGGGGATGTTTTCCAGATTAAACCAAAGAGAAGTTTCATAGTTACTGAGGGAACTATATGGTAAATTGTAATGATGGCCCCAATTTTTTTAATTCCTCTCTATCCATGCCCTTTGTCACATGTCTTTGCCCTCCAGCATGAGTGGGATAGCCTTACGTTAATGCCCTGTACCATGACACCGGGCTTAGCCATATGGCTTGCCTTGGTTACTGTCACTTAGAAGATAGGATGCAAGCAGGGGCTTGACATGGGCTTGAGTATCATGTTGGCTTTCCTTTGCACTTCTGGCAACACCATGGGAAAGTGCCAGAAGCTGGACAAGGACTGAGTCACACTAGTTACACCAGCCTACATCAACCTACAGCCCATATAACCACACACATGGGAGCAAGCCCAACCAAGTTCAGCAGAGCGACCCAGCTGACTTCCAGATGGCCACAGAAGCATGACCTAGAAACACAAAGTGATGCAGACAGCAAACGTGAAAAACAGGCTCTACCTCATCATTCCCATTAGTGAAGGCAATGGCTCATATTTCTTTGCATACCCTGACTGAAAACCTTTCAGAAAGTTGAATCTGGTGTAAGTTTAAATAACTATGAAGCTATTTGGGCTCTGACTTGCGGAAGTGGCTTTAAGATGTATTTATCAAACCAAAATAAAAATGATGGCCTTCAATTTTTCCAATTTTCCAGGTTACTGAAGGTACCCCTCCCATGAGGATACTCCTGTGTTCTTTCTGCCTAAACTCATTTTCTACATGAAGTAATTATCAGTATGTCAGAAACACAGCCATGTTCTCACCCTGTACCTTGGCAAACAAGTGTGTCCTCATCATTACAGGATCTGTGAGATGTCAGTAATGATGTGTCTTTCAGGGGCTGGCGGAGGGACACATCCCAACAACATGTTACTTCTAAAGGTGGTTCTTTCTTATCTAAATTGGGCCTAACCGAACCCAGAAGTACAATACCTGATGAACATTCTTCTCCCGCTCCCTACATAAGAGGGAAGAAAGCCTAATAGATCTCTCACATATCTAATTCCTGTGGCTTGGATCCCAGTAATGAAATGAGAAAGAAGTCCCCTGAATCATTTCTAATCTGCGCCTTTTCTCCGAGGAAAGGTCCCCAAGGAGTTAATGTCATGTCACTAACTAATTAGATCTCCATTGCTTAGCAAGAATTCTATACCAAAGACACAGTAATTCTATTAGAAAATGAAACCACAATATTGTACAGTTCTAAGGCTACTAAATTGGTATTTAATTATCCAGGTAATGTAATTATGCAATCAGTTCTAATCTGAGATCAAGAGGAAAAGTTCTTGGTGGGTTTTTTGTGTGTGAGAGAGGTTTTGTGAAAGGGCCATGCAATTAATATGACACACTTAATTACTGAAATGTAAAGTTATCTTTGCAAGAATATATCCCTATCCAAGCATGTACACTATATTAGCTGCTTATATCTCTGCCATTACTAATGTATTTGTGGCTTCTTATCTTATAATGACCTATGGTAATAATTAGCCCCGTGACAGAAGAAAGACCTTAGCACTGTGTTGCAAAGCTCAGATCTTGTTTTATTCCCTAGAACAACAGAGAAACAGTAAGAACTCAGAAAAGAGTTTAGATTTCCTTAAATGTTAACAAAATGTTTAAAACATCTATCCAAATCCTGAAAATCCACCTGAAGCACACATTTTCAAATACGTGCCTTACTGTAAGAAGAGAAAAAAAAAAAAACATACATAAGGGATAAATTAAATGGGTTTACATGTGCCACCAAATTAGATTCTTCCCTTATACTCTATAATCCCTTAAAAATACAACTTCAAAAAGTTCCTTAAATAGTAGACTTGATTCTTAGGGCTAATATCTGCTCTGTTTTACCATGATCGTTATTTAAATTTAGTTTTTTTTCAGGCATGCCTCTATTACCTAAACAAGGTTCTCTCTGTGTTTTATTTCACTTGACTGTCTTCTTTAAGAGTATTGGTGTTTGCTCTCTGGCCTCCTGAGAAAGAGAGAGCGTAGTAGCCTAAGGAAACAGGTGGCACAGACAAGAACGTATATGCCAATATGTTCCCCTTTTGCTAAGTCTTCCTTTTCCTATCTTGAACTGTGAAACTTTCCAAAATCCCCCATCATCAGTTTGAAAATTGAGTGAGCCTACTAAAAATTTCCCTTCAAGTCAGAAACTCCTCTTCTGTGTTGTTTCTCCTTACTTGTTTATCCCTTTGGTCAATAGCTGTGCAGATGATTTTGTTTCCCAGCATGGGTAGAAGCTTGATGTGTGGTTGTTATTATTTAACGTTGTTTGAAATCTTGCTCCTGGAGGGTGAACATTCAAGATAAGTGAGCTGGAAGCATAGCGGAAGCATGTGTCATTCGCTGATGGGCGAGCCCACAGATTCAGTGACTGAGATGGGACCAGAATGCATTTTCTTTATAGTCAGGAGAGGAATTTGCTGGCAGAGTGGTTGGGGATGAATTCGTTTTCTATTGCTGCAAAACAATTTACCACACAGTGGTTTCAGACAACACAAATTTGTTAGCTCCTAATTTCTGTAGATCAGGATCCACCGGGCTAAAATCAATGTCAGCTGAGGCTGTCTTTCTCACCTGGCCCAAGGTCCTCTCGTTCACAGAACGAGGTTGTGGTTGTAGGACTGAGATCCCCAATTTCCTGCTTGCTGTTGGCTGGGGACCGCTCTCAGCTTCTACTGGCTGAATGCAGGGCCTGAGGCCCTCATGGACAGTTCCTAACCAGGATGGTTTTCTTTCCTCTGGGCCAGCAAAAGCACATCTCTCTGCTTTCCCCTTCTGTGACCGGCTGGAGAAAGCTCTGACTTTAAAGCACAATATGATTGGTAAGACCCATTTGGATGATCTCCTTATCTTAGGGTCAATTGATGTGGAACAGTAATTTACATCTGCAAAATCCCTTCAGAGTAATAGCTATATTAGTGTTAGATTGAATATCTGGGGGAAGGGGTATTATTACAGCAATGGCTGAAAGTTGGGGACCATCTTAGAATTCTGCCCACTGAGAGAGACATGTCAGAACCTCAATCTATTCTCTGAAATTGCTATGGCACCTAAACCTTTCTCATAACAGAGTCATTCCTTTGGGATTAAGCTTTATATCTCTAAAAGTCCAGTAAACCAATGACTACACCCATTATATTCTGTAATACCACTGTGGAACACCTGCCATTTGCCAGATACTATATATTACCTTATTTAATCTCAGCAACCCTGTGAGACAAGTGTCATTATCCCGACTTTATAAATGGGGAAGTTGAGTGGGTGGGGGGTTGGGGTAACTGGGTGATGGCTATTAAGGAGGGCACATGATGCGATGAGCATTGGGTATTATATACAACTGATAATTACTGAACCCTACATCTGAAACTAATGATGTACTGTATGTTGGCTAATTGAATTTAAATTTAAAAAAGACATGTATACTTTCACATTTAAAAAAAACCATCAAAGGAAATAGAGAAGCTAAGAGTCAATAAGATAAAGAAACTTGCACAGAGTCACACAACTATTCATTCATAGTTGGGACTGGTGTACAAATTCAAGGCTGTCTGACACAAAGTGATGGTTTTTCCCATCATGCTACTCCACCTCTCTGTATCTCTCAGAGTTCTGACAGAAAACAAATATCATATACTTAAACAGGGGCTTAATTAAAGGATTCTTTGTAGAGGTGTGGGCTAGGTTAAGGGAGTTGACAAGAGGAGGAAGGACCTGGGGACTAGAAGAAGGAAGAATCCATGACCACCTGTGGGCCTGAAAAGACAAGGAAAAGGAACAGAGATAACAGCACCTAGGGAAAGTGTTAGCTAGAGAGGAACCCAGGTGTTGGCAAAACCTGGCCCTTGATAAAGAATTTACCTTTTTTTCTACCTCCAATCTCTCAATATTAGTTTCCATTGGGCAAACCCACCTGGAAGACAGAGGGCAAGAGAGCACAGGTGGTGTAATCCATTGGATCAGCATCCCAGGGCAGTGAGCAGGGCAGTGTGGGATGGCTCTAGAGAGGGAAATGGAGAATGGAAATGGAGAAATAACCAAAATAAGCCCCAAAATGCCAAATACACCTACATGGGCAAGACATGGCAAGCTTTTTGAGACCAAAGTTTCTATCTTACATTTTTTATCTCCATATAATTTACAGAGACAAATACTTGATTAATACTTAGCAGCAGTTAGTGTCTTGACAAGTACATCAGTTTGTTAGGGATGCCATAACAAGATACCACAGACTGGATGGTCTACACAGCAGAAATTAATTTCTTACAGTTCTGGAGGCCAGAAGTCCAACAGCAAGGTTTTGGCAGGTATGGTTTCTGACAAGTCTCTTTAGGTGTGTGCACCCCACCCCCCTCCATGTCTCTGTGTGTCCAAATCTCCTCTTCTCATAAGGACACCAGTCAGATCAGAATACGGCCCACCCTAAGGACTTCAATTTAACTTAAGCACCTCTTCAAAGGCTCTATCTCCAACTCTAACTGCATTCTGAAGTACTGGGGGTTAAGGCTTCAACATACAAATTTTTGAGGGACACAATTCATCCCATAACAACGTTGGTTTACAAGAATAATCTTGAGTTAAAAGAAAATGTTAAAAGCAAGAAGGAATTGGAGGGGAGAGAGAGGAAGGAAATGTTCAGGTTTTTTGCCCAATGGGATACTTCTGGAATATGCATTGTTCTAGTAAGCTCTCCCTGTCTATTGGCAATCTTCAGGTAGCAGGGAGATAGGGATGACGGAGACCAGACCTCCTGGAGAAGGACGCTAACGGGGAAAGGATGTTCATTTTATAATTTTGCCTGGTGATACACTAATGGGACCCTACAGTAATGCAGAACAAGCATTTAAACTAGGTTTCCTAAACAGAAATGCCTTCAGACATAGGTGAGTTCAGAAATCATTAAATTTAAATGGTTTCAGACCCACTTGTGATCATGCAAAATAGAATCAAGTATCCTAGCAGTGGCTCACAACCCTGGCTATGTATCAGACTCTACTAGGGAACTTCAAAAATTATAAACATAAAGACTTGGTCTCCATCCCTGGAGATTCTGATAGAGTAAGCCTGGAGTGGGGTCTTGAATATTTTTAAAGCTCCTGAGATGATTCTAGTGTCTAGCCAGAGTTGAGAAACCCTGGCAAGTCTTTACATAGTGGAGTTATCTGTATGTGCAACTTAACATGGGGGAATTGATCTCTAAGAACTCAGTGAGAAATAACAATTTTAAAAGTCTTGGAAGTTTGGAGGCACCTGGGTAGCTCAGTTGGTTAAGCATCTGATTCTTGGTTTCCGCTCAGGTCTCCATCTCAGGGTCATCGGTTCAGGCCCCACATAGGCCTCCATGCTGGGTGTGGAGTGGACTGGACTTAAAAAAAAAAAAAGTAGAGTGTGGTGATTTCTTTTATTCTGCCACACAATGTGCATGAGCTCTGGAGCACATGTGACCAGGAGACCGAAGCCAGGAATCCATTTCCTTTTGATGGCCATCTGCCTCTTGGAGGGCCCATTGCCACTCCAAGTGTGAGAAGCTAGTGTTTAAAATATGTATTTTTGTACCTCAGAGCTCTAACAGCACAACTTCATCTGGTGCTCATCCCAGGAAATTGTAATTCCTGTTCCCGTTCTAGGGGAGAGACTGGCTGGGATGAGCTTATTCAGCTATCGGTGTGTGAGTATCCAATATGGCCCCTCTCAGGAGATGTTTTAAGGATTGATTTTTGAGTGTCTGCAATATTCTCCTTAAATGCTGAGTTTAGTGCTGAATCTCTGTGTAAGATATGATTCTACTAAATTAATTTCACATGCTCTGCAAAAGAAGGGCATCACTAAATTGATTTAAAAGGAGTATTCTAAACCATTTTATTCCTTCAACATTACATTAGTATTTAGTAAGTGCCTACTGCATTTACAGACTACATGAACAAAACACAAATTCCCTGCCCCAATAGAGGTTACAGTCTAGTTGTGAAGACACAGGGTAAGCAGATAATGAGCAGAACATGTTGAATATGAGGTGGTGGTAAGTGCCGTGGTTTAGGAAGGGAAACAAACCACGAAGAGCTGACTGAGGAGTGGTCCAGGAGGTAGAAGGAAAATGAGAAGAGTGTGACCTTCTGGTAGCCAAGTATACAATGTTTTAGGGAGGGGGCGCTTGGGTGGGGCAATAGGTGAAGAGACCAACTCTTGGTTTCGGCTCAGGTCATGATCTCAGGTTGGTGGGACTGAGCCCCTGCTTGTCTCTCACTCCTTCTCCCTCTGCCCCTCCCCCCACCTTACACATGCACACCAGCATTCTCTCTCTAAAATAAATAAATAAAAATACATCCTAAAAAAATATTTTAGGGAGGAAAGAGCGACCAACTGGATCAGATGATCCTGCTTGCCAAATAACATGAGTACTGGGAACTGTCGCTGGATTTGGCAATGTGAAGGTCATGGTGACCTTGACAAAGGCAATTCCGAATAGGCAGCCATAATGACTTAAGTGGGCTCAAGGAAAATGAGGGCAGCTGGGAACACTGAATATAGACAACTCTGTAGGGGAAATTTGTTTTTAAAATGTTCCATTTAAATTCAAAGCCGGGGCAAACACCCTAGATGAGATGCTACGTGAGGCAAGAAGGTAGGTCAGTCCACCTCTTCTAAAGGGATTGGCTAATTCAGACCCCAGGCAGTCTGACTTTGTGTCCCCTCTTCCTTTTTGGTGCCTTCCCTAATAATACTTCCCCCTTCAGGATGGAGCGATCTGTGCCTTCAAACTCTGCTAGGTAGCTGTCACTCTTAGAAGTACAAAGCAGGGAGGGCAAGTTTTCCAAGGAACTTTCCCATGACTCCTCAAATCCAGTGTCATCTGCAACTGCCCACTGGGCTTCTAGGTAATACTTGGTCCACCAAAGCAGGTCTTAAGTGTTTCTTAAAAAAGGAAAACCAAAATGAACCCAAATACATTAAGAGGAGCAAGCTCTAGAGTGACTTGCCTGAGCAACGGGGAGGAGGAAGCAGGCCTCATCTCTCCTCCTCAGAGAGGCCATAATGCTTTGGGGCCTCAAAGAATGCCTCAATTTATACAATGCACTGCTACAGCATTAAGCCTGAATGGCATTTGGTGGCAGATAAAGTCTCTCTGTGTCACACAGCAGAGAGCTGTGTGGCCAGATCTTGTTTAGAATTACATTTAAAGCCTGGAAATCAAATGATATGTCCAGATAACTTCTGTGGTAAACCCCAAACCAGTTATGCTTCAGGTTAAGCCTCTGCATTTCTAAACAAATGCCTTTATTCTCTCCGGGCCAATACTGGGACCTTCCTGCCAGCAATATCAAATGGCAAGGGGCTGAATGTACCCTCTGTGTGAGCTTAAAGGAAAAACAGCCAAAGAAAGCAATGCCTCTCTGCTGAGAAAATCTCCATCTTTGACACGTCTCCTCCACACATGTATCAAACTGGCTCATTCCCTTTTGGCTTCTTGAGTTATTCCCTAATCTCTAAAATTTTAAAAAACAAACAAACAAACTAACTAAACAAACCTAAAAATGTCCCATCACTCCATAAAAATAGAATTCTTCATTTTCTAAATCCCTTTTCTTTATCCCTCTCACTTGAACAGATCCCTCCTGGTCATCGAATGGCAGACTCTCACACTATCTTATTTCTCAACATCTCAGGGTTTGAACGCCCAAGGAACATTGACAGACCCTCTAGTTGTCTGAGGCAAGAAAATAATCCAATCCTGGCAGCAAAAATAGAAAAGGGACAAATTTGTTTGTGTTTTTTAATCCTCATTTTATCACCAAGGCCTAACAGGAATGCCTGTTTTAAGCAAGCTTAGAGGATATGCCCATGATGTTGGTGGGGCCTGTGCTAATATGTGTGTCCCTCATGAACAAACCCCATTACCTCAGGAAAGAGCTCTGGCCTTCCCTTTTACCTCCCAATAAAGAAATCTATTCAGTTGGGTGCATGTGCTCATGGTCACTTCAGGCATGAGAAGAAGTCTTAAAGCACATACAGCTTCTATCTAAGCTCAGAGCTTATAAACGAGTTGCTAAGATTTTCTGCTTCACATGCTCCCCTAACACAACATCTGATGCACAAAGAAAGATAGGCTCGGACACTGAGCACGTTTCAGTCTATTGGGGCCGGGACATACCATTTGTGGAAGGCCACTAGTCATCACTTTATTACTTTAGAAGTAAGAGAAGGATCTTTTTTTTCCTCTTTAGGTAAAAAATGTTGCAGTAGAATCTCTTTCTAAAAGAGTTATTTAAATATTACTGGTCACGTCACATTGTAGTTGTTTGGAAATAATTATATCCATATCACAGACAGTAAATAATAGATGTGCGTTCACTAACATTTTATTCATGTTCTGTTTTAATATGGCAAACTTAGAAGTAATTTAATCTCCCAGTAAATTGAAGTGGTGGGGGGTTCTTCACACAGAAGACTGCAAGTTATTAATTCCGGGCAGTCTTCATCTTGTACAATTAGTCACTGTTTGCAGCTGGAAATGTTTTATTAATTTTCCATAGCAGTTGATTTTCCACAGTTTTCTCAGTTTAAATTAAGCAGTAAGAGCTGCTGTTTCTTCTTAAATAAATTTTCTTTCCACAAAAATACATGCCTCTGGCTATGTCAATTTTCCCATTTGATTAAAGTGCCAGCAGGCAATTAATAACTTAATGCATTTTAAAGTACTTTTGGAAAAAGTAATTTGAATAGCCAAACTTGTGTATTTGAATGGATTGTTGCAGAAGATTTAATAGGCATTTGAAAATCCTAGAACCTTGGAAAGGACAAATGTGGCCCAGCAACCACGTCTGGGAGACTGTGAGGCGGTCTTCATAAAAAGCCCATAGCTGGTACTCACACTGTGGGGGGTGGGGGGATAGGAGGAGGTACAGGTGACTACCATTTTCCAGGAGGCTGATGAAAGAAAGGCAACTTCAAATGGTCTTCGTGGGAATATATAGAAGACTCTAGACTGTGATGTGTGGTCTGAGTGGGAAGCCATTTAAGAAGCAACGAGACAGCATGGATGAACATGGAAGACATGATGCTAAGAGGAAGAAGCCAGGCACAAAAGGACAAATACTGTGTGATTCCACTTACATGAGGTGCATATTATAGTCAAATGCATAGCGACAGAACGTAGAATAGTGGTTTCCAATGACTGGGGAGAAGGGAATGGGGAGTCAGTGTTTAAAAGGTACAAGAGTTTCTGTTAGGGGTGATGAAAAAGTTCTAAAGATAAATAGTGGTGACGTCTGTACAACATGAGATTCTACTTTTTTTTTTTTTTTTTATAAATTCACTTTCTTTTCTTAAAAGACTTTATTCATTTATTTGTCAGAGAGAGAGAGAGTACAAGCAGGGGGAACGGCAGGCAGAGTAGGCCGAGGGAGAAGCAGGTTCCCCGCTGAACAAGGATCCTGATTCAGGACTCCATCCCAGGACCCTGAGAACATGATCTGAGCCGAAGGCAGCCTCTTAAACGACTGAGCCACCCAGGAGTCCCAACATGAGAGTCTACTTAATGCCACTGAATTATATACCCATAAAGGGTTAGAAGGGTCAATTTTATGTATTTATTATTTGCCATAATTAAAAAAGAAATAGCAATGTGGCTTCTTCCCATGCTCAAGGTGTAGAAGCAAGGACAGGGTAGGTCCTCCGATGCAAAATTCCCCATTTCCTTGGGTATTCGGGTAGGAGCCATGACCATCTATGCTGATAACACAGGAGCCAAAATTGTGAATCTCACCTCTGGGAAGTGGGGTCAAGGAATGGCCAGACAGAATTCCAGCTGCCGGTGTGGGTGACATGGTGATGGCCATAGTCAAGAAAGGCAAATCAGAGCTCGCAAAGAAGGTTCAGCGAACAATCATAATTCAATTGTTCATTGAATTCAAAAGCAATTCAATTCAAAAGTCATCCTGGAGAAAGATGGCGTATACCTTTATGTAGACCATTACTCAGATACCACAGTAAGCAATAGGAAACAGTAAAGGTGAGATGAAAGTTTCTGCCATCAAAGAGCCCATTACAAAGGTATGTGTAGACTTGTGGCCCACACTGTGGGCCACAATGCTGACAGCATTGCATGATTCCACAGCATATTTGTTAAAAACAAAAACAAACCTACCCCATTAAAAATTATGATGCCTCCTAAAAGGTAATGAGGACATTCGGAACTAATTTGGTTCTCTTTTTAAAGAAAACATGCATTAAAAAAAGGAAAACATGCCGTGGTTATCTATAACTAGAGGGGTACCTGTTTGACAGTGAGGTCTCTAACTGACCTCTGTTTAACTGACGAAGGTCAGCAGACACTACACTGGATCTTAGGTATATTGGCCAAGGCTCAGGAAAAACTGAAAGCTCAGTCCTCTAGCTATGTGTGTGCCTTCTGCTCCCACTGGTTTGTTGTATGCCTCCTGAGAATCAGTTAGGATTGTTCCCAAACCTGTTTATACCGGGTTATTTTTAATTATGCAACTTAATTAAACATTATCTAAGCTGATGAAATGTGAGCTCACAAAGAAGGCAGTTGTTGTTTCTATGAAAACCAGCTTGGATGCCTTAGCAAAACTCAATAAAGGTGAGCCCTAAAAAATAGTGTAGATGTACTAGGTGTGAACAAAGTAAAGTTTATAAAAATGGAAAAGGATTCAGAACATGGGTTGCTTTACAGATGCCTTTAACATTTCCACTTCACTTGAATGAAACCAAAACTAGAACCCACGGATGAGGGCCCTTGGGTGTATTCTAGGCCTACGTTACTAGAAACCAGCAGATGCAGGGACAACAGTAAGGCCTTGGCTCCCATCCAACCATGTAGGATAAGAGAGCATTCATGGAACTTTCGAGCATCCAGGGCAGGGAACCAATAGTCATCGTCAGGACAAAGCCAACAGATTGGTAGCAGCTGCTTAGGTCCTGTGTCAAAAAGTAATCTGAAGTCCCCTCTGGACTCAGGAAGCAGGAGTGTAAGGAATCAACAATGTTTTCCAGGGGCATGAAAGAGAAACAGAAAGAAAAAAGTGCCTCATGTTCACGATGACTGATCCAGAAAAAGAATAATGAGTACAAATTAAAAACCAGAACTTCTAACTGCTAGTGATTTTTGTAACTCTTTGCCAGAACCAAGCCCAAGTGTACTTTTATTCTCATAAAATGGCACATGTCCTCCAAAGCACCCTTCTTGTTTCAACCCTAGAACCACCTCCTCATGATCTGAATGAGATACATTTGCCTTCCAGAGGAGGAAATGAGGTCCCACCAATCTGCTGATCTACTCCAGGACTCTCCACTGGAGAACAATATCATATTCACTAATCTTCCTAAAGAAATACCAACCACGTTGACAACTGTGTTAGATTTCTTTTGAAAAGCCCATTTTTAGGGGCTAAGTAGCTTACACTTCAATCATCCACCTGCTTAAAGAAAATGTAAACTTCTTTTTTAAAATGTTTCAAGGAATGACATCTTGTGTCTGAGGATGGTGTTGGATTGTTTTCCTCACACTGAGCTGTCATGTTCCTGACACTCCTAATGTGGATACAGAGTCACATGCATGATCTCAGGAGAGAAAGGAATGGTGATTCATGTGAATACCAGTTTTTCACAGATCTAAAAGGGTGATGTGTTCCCGCTGAGGGCTTTGGTTCACTTAGTGCAGGAAGAAATGGCAGCCGAGTTGCATTGATTTAAAAAAGAAAAAAAAAAAAAGGTATTGAGATAATAGGATTAATGCTAGCACCAGCTATTGCTAAGAACCAGAAGGTCAGTTTGATGTTTGCTATGTTTATTATTAAACATCTGGACTTTAGAATGGGTTCCTCTTTTGGAGAACTGCTGAGAGGAAGAAGGGGCATTTAAAACTGATAAATCATTTGCTCCTTCAGAAAACACCTTTAATTTAGTCTTTTTTTTTTCATTTTTAAATTTCTTTAGTCACCAAATTCAGTTGTATTTGTTGTTGTTGTTGTCATTGTCATTGTTTTGTAGATTTTTGTGCAAAAGTGGTCTACTAAATATACCTTGGTATATCAATAAGTTTCTGAGTTCTAGGCCTTTGAGAAAATCTGTCCCAGCTTTCCCCACCTAAAAAAAAAGAAAAATTGTATCACTTGATAACAGAAACCTGATGAGCATGGCCAAAAACAAAACCCCCCAAATAAACAAACAACAACAACAACAAAACAAGGTTAAGTAAGATAGAGATGTCTTTCTTCCTCACATGAAAGAAGTCAAAGGAAGGCAATCCATGGCTAGCTTAGCAGCTCCATGGTTATAAAGGACTAGGCACTCTCCAGCTTGATGCTCTGCCATCATTTATGTGCCATTTCATGTTTCAACATGGCTTCTCAGGTCCAGACATCATGTCCACCTTCTAAGCAGAAGGAAGAATCAAAGAAGAGTATACCTCCTCCCTTTGAGGACACTTCTCCCAAATTATACATGACATTTCTTTTTACATGTCATTGGCTATCTTTCAATCATTTGCCACATCCAGCTACAAGGAAGATTGAGGAACATATTCTTTTGACTAGATGGCAATACGTATAATTAAAAATTAGAATTTTCTGTTACTGGGGCACATGGGTCTGACTCTTCAATTCAGCTCTGGTCATGATCTCAGGGTTGCGAGATAGAGCCCTGCATCGGGCTATATGCTAGGTGTAGAACCTACTTAAGGTTCTCTCTCTCTGCCCCTCCCCCACTCTGCTTCTCTCAAAACAAAAAAGAAGAAGAAAAAGAGGAAGAAGAATTTTCTGTTACTAAACAAGAAGGATAGAACAACCACTAAAAAAAATGATATTTTTTGAAAATGATATTTTGAGAAAGGAGAAAATGGAATTATATAAAATGCTCAATTAAAACAAAAGAAAGAAAAAGAGTGAAACACAGAAATAGTAACAACAAATAGAAAAGAAGGGCAATAGAAAACAGTAATGACTGTAACAGATATTAATCCAACCATATCAATAACCACTTTGAATGTCAGAGGTCTAAATATACCAATTAAAAGGCAGAGTTTGTCAGAGTAGATCAAAAAACATGATCCAACTATATGTTGTCCACAAGAAACCCACTTTAAAAAAATTTTCTTAAGATTTTATTTATTTATTTATTTGACAGAGACAGAGATCACAAGAAGGCAGAGAGGCATGCAGAGAGAGAGGAGGAAGCAGGCTCCCCACTGGGCAGAGATCCTGATGCGGGGCTCCATCCCAGGACCCCGGGACCAAGACCCAAGCCGAAGGCAGAGGCCTTAACCCACTGAGCCACCCAGGTGCCCCAAGAAACCCACTTTAAATATAAAGACATATCGTATATTTAAAAACAGTATCATTGGGGCACTTGGGTGGCTCAGTCAGTTGGGCATCTGCCTTCGGCTCGGGTCATGATCCCAAAGTCCTGGGATAGAACCCCACATCGGGCTCCCTGCTCAGCAGGAAGTCTGCCTCTCCCTCTTCCTCTGCTCCTCCTCCCAGATTGTGCTCTCTCTCTCTCAAATGAATAAATAAAATCTTTCTTAAAATTAAAAAAATAAAACACCAGTCACATTAGCATCCCCCAAAATGAAATACTTAGGTATGAATCTAACAAAATATGTAGAAGGTTTATATGAAGGAAACTACAAAACTTTTTTTTTTAAAGATTTTATCTATTTATTTGAGAGATAGATTGAGAGGAGAGAGCATGAGAGGGGAGAGGTCAGAGGGAGAAGCAGATCCCCCCCCGAGCATGGAGCCCCATGTGGGACTAGATCCTGGGGCTCTAGGATCATGACCTGAGCCGAAGGCAGCTGCTTAACCAACTGAGCCACCCAAGCACCCCGAAAACTACAAAACTTTGGCGAGCAAAACCAAGGAACTAAGTAAATGAGAGCTATTCCATATTCAAATAAGACTCAATATTGTCAAGATAAAAGGACTCAATATTGTCAAGACATCAATTATAACCAACTTGATCTATAGATTCGATGCAATCCCAACCAAAATCTTGGCAACTTATGGATATTGACAAACTAATGCTAAAGTTTATACAAAGGGGCAAAAGACCCAGAATCAACATAATATTAAAGGAGAGAACAAAGAGGGTTAACGCTACCCAACTTGAAGATTTACCAATAAAGCTACTATATATCTTCTTCTTAAACTATAATCAAGACAATGAAATAATAATCTATAAAACAGAATAGAGAGTCTAGAAATATACCCACATAAATATAGTCACCTGGTCTTTGACAAAGTGGCAAAGGTAATACAATGGAGTAAGGACACTCTCTTCAATAAATGGTGCAGGAATAACTAGACAACCATAGGCAAGAAAACGAATCTAGACACAGACCTTACACCCTTCAAAAAATTAAGTCAAAGTGGATCACTAACGTAAATATAGTGTCAAAGTATAAAACTTCTAGAAGATAACATAGGAGAAAACCTGGATGACCTTGGGTATGATCATGTCTTTTTAGATACAATGGCAAAGACATAATCCATGAAAGAAACAGTTAATAACAGGGCACCCGGGTGGCTCAGTGGGTTAAGCCTCTGCCTTCAGCTCAGGTCATGATCTCAGGGTCCTGGGATTGAGCCCTTCATTGGGCTCTCTGCTCAGCGGGGAGCCTGCTTCCCCCCACCCCCTGCCTGCCTCTCTGCCTACTTGTGATTTCTGTGTCAAATAAATAAATAAAATATTTTTAAAAAAGAAATAGTTAATAAGCTGGACATGTATTTAAATTTAAAAGTTTTGCTCCATGAAAGACAGTATCAAGAGAATGAGAAGACAAACTACAGAGTGGGTGAAAATGTTTGCAAAAGACCCATCCTATGAAAGGACCATTATTCAAAATACAAAGAACTTCTACAACTCAACAGTAAGAAAACAAACTATCCAATTAAAAAATGGCCCACAGATCTTAACAGACACCTCATCAAAGAAGATATGCAATGGTAAATAAGCACATAAAAAATGTTCCACATTCTATATCATCAGGGCAATGCAAATTAAAACAATAAGATACCTCTACACATGTCTTAGAACAGCCAAAATCAAGAACACGGACACCAAGTTCTGGTGAGGCTGTGAGTCAACAGAAACTCTCAGAACACCATTAGTGGGAATTCAAAATGGCACGGCCACTCTGGAAGAGTTTGGTGTTCTCTTACAAAACTAAACATACTCTTACCATATGGTCTGGCAATCATGTTCCTTAATAGTTACCCGAAGGAGCTGAAAACTGTACATGGATGTTTATAGCAGCTTTATTCGTAATTGCTAAAACTTGCAAGCAATGAAGATGTCTTTCAGTAAGTGCATGGATAAATAAACTGTGGTCCATCCAAACAATGGATTATCATTGGGCACCAAAGAGAAAGGAGCTACCAAGCCATGAAAAAGACATGAGGAAAACTTTAGTGCCTATTGTTCAGTGAAAGCAGCCAATCTGAAAAGGCTACATACTGTATAATTTCAACTATATGACATTCTGGGAAAAGGCAAAACTATGAAGACAAGAAAAAGATCAGTGGTTGCCAGCGGTGGGCAAAGATGAGTAGGCAGAGCACAGAGGATTTTTAGGGCAGTGGAAATACTCTGTATGATATTATAATGATGAATATATGTTATTTTATACTTGTTCAAACCCAAAGAATTTATGTTATCAAGACTGAACCCTAAGGTAAGCTATGGACTTTGGGTGATTATGGTGTGTCAGTGTAGGTTCATCATTGGTAAAAAAAAAATGTACCATTCTGGTCAGTGATAACGGGGAATATGATACGGGGGGGGGGGGGGCAGGAAGTATAGGGGTAATCTCTCTACTTTCCTCTCAGTTTTGTTGTATACCTAAAACTTCTCTGAACAACTTGTTTTAATTAAAAAAAATAAGAAGAATAAAGAGAAAACAAAAATTGGAATTAAGTCACATTCTTGCCCATAAAGGAGCATGATAATCTGTGAAGACAATTTTAGGGAAAGCAACTTTTGTGCTTCAAAATTTCCTTTTTGATACTATGGGAATACTGATAAAGGGTGGACGGATTCTTGGAGGGGTGCAGTCTGAGTTTCTTTGCTAGAGTTTTGTTCCTAGGGTACTAAATGCTGCCATCACCACTATCACATCCCCAACAGACGTGAAATGTTTTGTCTATTTCAAGGAGGTGAGTTTAGAACACTCTGGCAAGTTTTATCTTATTGTGCTCCCAAACTTTCCCTTCTCACACTCTATCCCCAGAAAATTTCTAAATGAATAATCAGTTATCTCTTATCTTTCAACACTAAAAAGATAACAAAATAATACAAATTATATCTACTTGTTGAAAAGTTTAGAAAGAAAGTCACTATAGATAAAATGTGGAATTTAGGAGGGTTGCCATTTCTTTTTGCCATATCTAAAGTTTGTGTTGGTTTCCATCATTTTTAGGATATTCTCCTCTCCTTCCTTCATTTCTTCTTTCCTCTTTATTTTTTTTCTTCCTAAAATCCTCACAAAAGAGATTCATCAGAATTGGTGTACAACTCCCAACAAACCCAAAATCTCAATCTCGAAATCCCTGGTTCTTGGATTGCTGATACAACAGAATGCCCTGTGCTTTGGGCAGCAAGAGACATCTGTCTGCTGCAGGTTCTGGCACCAGGCCTCCCATCCAGACATCCTTCAATGCCTCTGTCCCTATCCCACAGCCAGCCAAGTGTACTTTGGGGAGAACATCTCCCTTCTGCTTTTGTTAAGGGTTTTTTCCTGCCGCCTTGTGCCTCTGCCCGACCCCCCCTGAGCTCACTTGCATTGATTCATGAAAATCATCAATATCTAAGCTTTTTTCTTCATTCCACTGCTTGCAAATATTAACCATGGGTTAACTTTTCTGAAAAGTTAAATGGAAAAGGTGAGTTAACAGGCTATCGGATGTATCTGTGCCCTTTACTCTTGGCTGAGGGAAAGAGCATTCTAAGCAATAATTTTAAATCCTTTTCAATGAGTACCTTGAAGCAATGAAAGGAGTAAAAAAAGCAAGCTCGGTGGAGAGCATTAGGCAATTATCATTGAAAATTATTTAAGCTTAAATAACTAAAATAATTTATTCTATAAAATCATACGAAGTAGTGGAAAGGATTCTGCATGGTCAATTTGCTTTCTCATGTAGCAGCTGAAGAGGTAAGCAAAAATGTTGAATTCTAAAAGTCTCAACTTAGTGAATTAATAGAGATTTGCGGGTGGCATTAAATACCCAAAGATGATGATGAGTCATTGCTGCAAATAGATTGGCAAATGGGATTAAATGATTTCCAGTGATACAAAAACCAAATGAAATGAAAACATTGAGTTCCGCACAAATGATGACCTTCTCTGCCACTTCTACCATAAAATGAACACTTTTCCCATATTTACAGAGAATCACTAGAGAACAGTGGTTAAGAACATGGTCTTAGGAGACAGATCACCTGAGTCTAAATTCTAGTTCTACAACTTCAAGCTGTCGGTCCTTGGGTATGTCAACAAAACACCGTGTACCTTGGTTAACTCATCTGTAAAATAGGGCAGTGTGTGAGTTACTCATGTAAGTGCTTTGAGTAGGGCCCAGCACTATGTGTTAGCTACTTCTATCTGTTACGCATGCCTTCTTTGGTTGTTGGGTAGCTGTGTCTGCTCCAGGTCTCTTTGGGACTGTGAGCTGAGGAGGAACTTCGTCCTTCAGCCTGCACACCACTCACAGTGCTATGCTCATATCCCATTATTCCTCACCAACCTTGGAATGTGGAGGAAATCGTGCGTGTTTATGCTGCAGGAAGAAGAACATCTTCTCATCTTACCCCCACTGCTTAGGATGTTCCTGCCTGTGTGAAAGGGGCCAGTGGCCACCTGTTCCTCCCCTCAAGACTCTACCAACAAAGATTTATTGAGCACCTTTTATGGGCCAGCCCTGGTGAGGTGCTAACTGAGACTGACAGGCACTGCAGACAGAGGAAGGCACAAGGGCCATGAGAGCCCCTGGGATGCACCAACTGGGCTTTGGAGGGATCAGCAAAGATGTCATCCAGAAGGTGACATATTTAATTAAATGTTAAAGAATTGATAGGATTCTCCAGATAGACAAGAAGGGATGAGGTAGACGAAATCAAGCACTAAAATGCCCAGAATGTGACTAGTTTGGGGACTAGTAGGTAGGTCATGTCTTATGGATCGTATCCTGGTATTGGGCTAACCCTCTGGCAAGGATGTGGCTAGTTCATATGGCCTCTTTCTAGGTAAGAGGACAGAGTTAGTTCAAGCTTGGTGAGTGGGCCAGACTGGATCAGTACCTAATGCTCCCAGGCTAGGTTTCCTATGCTTTAGTTCTACAATCTAGCTCCCACAGCTTTGTTACAACATGCTGTTGACTTTCTCCTTAAGAACTGCATGTAACTCCACTCTCTATGTCCTCTGAAACTGCATCTCAAGTTGGGGTTCTCAGACCACCTACATCAGAATCATATAGAGTGTATTTAAAAATGCAGATTTCAACCAGCGGTCCAAGATGGCAGCATAGGAAAATCCTGAACTCACCTCCTTCTGTGGCATAAAAATAGACACATTGATCAGTGAGAGAATAGAGACCCCAGAAATAAATCCATGCATATATGGTCAATTAATTTACAACAAAGGAGGCAAGAACATACAATGGGGAAAGGATGATCTTCTCAATAAATGGTGTTGGTTAAACTGAACAGCCACATGTGAAAAAATGAAACTGAACTATTAACCCTACATCATACATAAAAATGAACTTAATCTGGGTTAAAAACTTGAAGGAAGACCAGACACCATAAAAACCCTAGAAGAAATCATAGGTGTTAAGCTCCTTATCATCAATCTTGGTGATGATTTTTAAAATCTGTCTCCAAGAGAAATGGAAACAAAAGCAAACATAAACAAGTGGGATCATATAAAACTAAAAATCTTCTACATAGCCAAGGAAACTATTAACAGAATGAAAAGGCAACTTACTGAATGGGAGAAAATAATATATGTGATAACAGTATTACCTGGTAAGGGGTTAATATCTAAAACACATAAAGAACTTACACAACTCAATAGCAAAACCCAAACAATTTGATTTAAAAATGGGCAGAGGATCTGAATAGATATGTTTTTCAAAGAAGACATACAGATGGCCAATAAGTACATGAAAAGATGCTCAACATCACTCATCAACAGGAAAATACAAATAAAACTACAATGAGATATCATTTCCCATCTGTCAGAATGGCTATTATCAAAAAGACAAGAAATAAAGTGTTGGTGAGGATGTGATGAAAAGGGAACCCTCAGTGCAGTTGCTGGGAATGTAAACTGGGGCAGCCACTATGGGAAACAGTATGGGGTTTTCTTAAAAAATTAAAAATAGAACTACCAACTGGTCCAATTCCACCTCTGGGTATTTATCTGAAGAAAACAAAAGCACTAATCCAGAAAGATATATGCACGGTTATGTTCATTGCAGCATTATTTATAACAGCCAAGATACAGAAACAACCTAAGTGTCCATTGATGAATGAGTGAATAAAGAAAATGTGGTACACACACAAACACACACACACACACAGAAATACTGCTCAGTCCTAAAAAAGAACAAAATATAGGACATCTGGGTGGCTCAGTCCATTAAGTGTCTGCTTTCAGCTCAGTTCATGATCCCAGGGTTCTCGAATTGAGCCCCACATTGGGCTCCCTGCTCGGTGGGGAGCCTGTTTCTCCCTCTCCCTCTGCCACTCCCCCTGCTTGTGCACTCTCTATCAAATAAATACAATCTTAAAAAAAAAAGAATTTTATTTGTGACACTATAGACGGACCTTGAGGATATTATGCTAAGTGAAATACATCAGACAAAGACTAAGGCCATATGATTTCACTTACATACAGATTCTAAAAAACAAAACAAATGAACAAACAAAGCTAAACTAAATTCATTGATATAGAGAACAGACTATGGTGGTCAGAGGGAAGGTGGGTTGGAAGACGAGTGAAATGGGAGAAAGGGATCTACAGGTACAAATGCCCAGTTATAAAATAAGTAAGTCTTGAGGAGGTAATGTACATAATGGTGACTATAGTTAACAATATCATACTGCACATTTTAAAAGTTGCTAAGACAGTAAATCTTAAAAATTCTTATCACAAGAAAAAATTTTTTTGTAACTTTGTATGGTGACAGACAGTAACTAGGCTTATGGTGATGATAGTTCCATAGTATGTATAAACATTGAGTCCCGTTGTACACTGAAACTAATATAATGTTACATGTCAATTACACCTCCATTAAAATATTGTTTTAAATGCAGATTTCCACCCCTTACCATCTCTGTGAAATCAAATGCACTGAGATGAGTGCTAGAAATTTTCATCTGTAATAAGAAAAGGGCCAAGGTAGAAATACACTGTTAAAAGCATATTTCCTGGTTAATTCTGATGCACTTTACAATAGGAGAACCACTGCCATAGGGCCTCATAGAGAGCCCAGCATATTGTTTATATTCAATAAACCTTGCAGACATGGAAGACGAGGTGCGTCTGCAGGAGGGGAATGTGGTAGAGACAGGGCAGGGCAGAGGAATGGAAAGGCCCTCCATAGGACCATGGGCAGCTGCTTCCACTAAAAAGAGAACTGAGGTCCTATGGTGGGGAGGGACAGGGGTACATGGGCCATTGTGAGTCTTCTCGCCAATGCAGACTAGGTGGACCCCTTGACTCAGAGACCTCTTCTGCTGCTCGTCCCACCTCCCTTCCCTGTTCTTGCTTTCCACAACAGAGCTTTTCCTCAGGGCAGGCTAACCATCCCTTCACCTTTGTGGCTCCTAAGAGCACATGGCCCCCGTGGCTATAGGCTCAAGCTCTCTTGTGGTTAGCTACACCCTGCTTCCCCAGGCTTTCCCCTGCTCTTTGAAAAAAAGGAAAAATGTATTTCTTCAGACCTCCCCAGACCAGCGGATAAATCAGCCAAAATTTTTAATAGGCGACAGATGAATATATCACAAATTCCAGGTGATAGACTAGTAAGCATGAACCTTCCAAAGCCTTGGTTTTCGACCTTGGCTGCATCTTGGAATCACCTGGGGAGCTTTTTAAAAGAACTGCCCGGTCTCACACCCAGAGATCCTGAGGTATTGGTCTGGAGTACGTCATGAGTTTTGAGGATTTAGAGAAGCTTCTCAGGGGATTCTGATGTGCATCAGAGTTGAGAACAACTGCTCTAGCAACATCATCATTTGAGAAATTCTAGAGTCTTCAAGCATTCTGCCAAGTCAGTCCATTAAAGTGTAGTTGGAAGCAAAGGGTCATCAAACCATATCACCCTGGGAAAGGAAACTCAACAAAACACACGCTCAAGACCCTTCTAAATTGTCTCTAGAAACAGAAGGAGCTAGAGAAAACTGCACTTAGTAGGACACGTTTCAGGGACAGAATTGTGACAGGTTGGAAGGAATTCTCTGACAGTATAATGATTCAAACCCCAAAAGGCATGCTCCGAAGGGCAAACAACAGTTACCATGCTGTCTTCTATGAAGAATGGGCTCAGTTAATGATAGGAGTTTTGTTTTGCTGGTTGGGAATTAGAACTTTGGGGTCAGAAGAAAAAAGGAAAAAAAGAGAAATTTGGGACCAGAGCTGAACCGTTGACACCAGCAGCCGGTGTTCCCAAACCTTCCCACCTGAAGCCCTAAGGCTTTTTCTACATATTGAATAAAATTGTAAAGAATATCAGCTTGAATGAGGTCCAAGTTATGAAGTCCTCTTGTCTCACTCTTGTACCTTCCTCCCGGTAGAAAACCTCTGGTCCAGGTCCTCTGTCTGCAAAGACAGGGACGTCCAGCCCAGTCTGCCATTTGGTAATGAAGGGGGAAGGTCAAAAGCATTGCTTTATTTTGAGACAACATTTTATTACAGCTATTGTAAAACCTCTGACCAATTTAGATTTTTTAAACTGTGCAGTTATAATATATTTTTGCCATGTTTCATTTTTTTTAAATCTTACTGATGCTGATACTTAAGCTTAAGCATTTTTAAAATTTTAGTTCTTTTCTTTCTTTCTTTCTTTTTTTTTTTTTTTTAGTTAATTCTTAAACCTTCTTAACAGATACAAAATGAAAGCACGGGTTACCTAAGAAGGAGTCTTGAGTGGAAAGAAGCATCTTTTTGGCAAGTAGTCCAATGACAAGGCAGTAAAGAGCTAAATTCCCCAGTGGAGGGGCATCAGAGAACATGTAACTAACCGCCATATGAAGTCAGCCTGGTACCTGGATGCAACCACACAGCTAAAGCATTTTCAGTTTCATGACCCATGTGTTTGGGCGGCTGCCAAAGGGGTGTCTTATCCTCATATATCATAAACTATTAAGTAACTGAATTTAACAGGCACTTTAAACCAAGCCCTGGAGTAGGTCTTTGGTAGGTGTGGTCTCACGCTTCCAGGAACTTATAATCCTCATGGGGAGAGAAGACATTTTCCTACACTAAGCAGTTAGATACAAAACTGTATCTCAACATAGATGTTAGAACAGGTACCTATATTTTAACTCAGGCAGTTCACCTGCAAAATGGAATAATAATACTTACCCACAGGGTTGTTGCTGAGTGAAATAACTCTATGCCATTTGAATAAAATATTTAAGCCCTGAGCATACAGTAACAGCTCAAGAAATGTTATTTCTTTTCCATCTATTCATCAAGGGAAGAGAGAACTTAAAGATCACCAAGACTCGTAGCTTCATTTTTTTTTTTTTAGATTTATCTACTTATTGTGGGGGAGGCAGAGGGAGAGAGAGTTTTAAGCAGACTCTGTGCTAAGCGCTGAGCATGGACCCCAACGCTGGGCTCCATCCCATGACCCTGAGACCAAGACCTGAGCCAAAACCAAGAATTGGGCACTCAATTGACTGAGCCACCCAGGTGCCCCAGTATCTTCGTTTTAAAAGTAAAACTCAGAAAGGTAAAATGAACTGCCCAAAGTCACACAGTTAAAAAGAGGCAGAGCTAATAACCAAGGAAACAAATTGTATTTCTCTTCGAATTTCTCAGAAAGCGATTGCCAGTGTTCTTCAAAATTCCACATTGCTCCCTAAAAGGAGGGCCCCAGAGCAATAACCTGAGGTCCTTTAAATGACAAAATACAAGTCCCCCATCTAGGTTTAAAGCCACGGTCATCTGTTTTCAGTTGAGAAAGAGGCTAATGGCTCTTACCATGCCTTTCCCAGTTGAAGCACAGAACCAAAACATTTGCAGCCTGAGGATTCCCTCCCATTGCTTGTAGATCAAACACAAACAGAAGCAGTGGGAGCCCGGGCCATCTCTAACTGAGAGAATCAATATCAATGAAACAGACAAAATCCCAAAATCTCAAAATAATGAAAACAAAGATATCCAAGTAATAAAATCTGCTAGAATCACAAAGACAACACAACTCCGATCTCAGCTGGCTCAAAGAAAGTGTCCATTAACAAGGGATTAACACAAGGGAAGTACACAACCAGTCAATAAGAAATGAAAACATTTCACGCAGTCTAGTCGCATTTGAGCCCACCCTAGGATTATGGATGAGGGTGTGTTGAGATGGTGTGGTCCAGACTAGAGGAAGACAGTCTCCAGAAACCATTAGCCAGATGCCAACTTAAACACCCCAAACTTGACTGAAAATTTGGGCTGACCAGCCAGCAGATAAGGCAAAACACTGATTAACTGCCCTTAATTAGTCTTGTCCATTGCAATTTTCAAATGAAAATTTGAAAGAAAGTCTCCATTAAAAAGGGGGGGGGGAAGGCAAAAAAAAAAAAAAACCCCTCAAAAAACCCCAAAAACTGTGGAATAAAATTTTATTAGCTTATTATAAAATAAGTAAAATGGCATTCCCATTCCCAGTATGAAGACAACATGGGCACTTTTCAATATAAAATATTACAGTTTGGATGAAATAGAAGGCAAATATCAAAATTAAATATAGCTGACCAGTGCGCATAAATTAGTATAATAATTATATTCCTCTAATGGCTGTAACATTCTTAGTTAGCAGCCACACAGTCCATAGAATGGAATCAAAAGTATGTTATTTGTAATATAAAATTCAAACATTTCTGCAAGGGTTAACATTTAAAGTAAAATGAATATTTTTTTTTTTTGCTCATTTTATTTGAGGAAAATGCTCTAACTACATTCACTTGATTAGCATATCTGTAACCAGTATATTGATTTCAGATAAAACAGATCTCATGTATTTGTGAATCATTAGCAATTCCAAGAAGGTTGTCAATTTAAAAAACTGCCTGGCCCCATGAGCACACCAAACTCTGTAGTCTGAACCTAAAAACGTGAGTTGGACCCCTGGAAACTTGTTACAAAGAAAAGCAACAGAAAGGAACAGAGAAGAGGGAATGGCCAAAGTTTGAATCTTTCATAGATGCTCAACTATAGCAGTTCAGACTATTTTAATAGAAAACAAGCCCAATAATCATCAGTCTCTCGTGGCTAAAGGACCAGAGTTCACACATGACAGATCGGGACATGCCATCACACATTCAATCTGCAATGGGATAGATTATCTGAAAGTGGGACTGCCTCAAAAAGTCTGACTCGTCCCTAAGAGTTTCCCTATGATGGCCTCCAGGGTCACTATTCCAGAAGAAAGTCTTATTTACGATGGATTCTCCCATTCCATCCAGAGCTCAGCCATCCAGGGTCAGTCTCAGCAGCTGCTGTCTGAAAAATCTTTCCTCCACATGTTTTATGTCTACACGTGTAGATATAAGCTCACGGAAATCACTTATCTGTTTCCCAGTTACTAACATATTCCTCATTTCATCTACTAAGCATCCCATGTCTCCTAAGGAGAAAACATTTTTAGCAAAAACATGAAGCTTAGTCCCCAAAGCTTATTCCTTAAATTCAAAGGATTTGAGGCAGGTCTTTGGGGCTATTAGAAAAGGCTTAGATAGAAGAGACAAGAGAAGTTTGGAATTGTTTTCTGTATCTAGCTGTTGGGAACATCTTTTCATGTAGATGCTCTCCTAACCTTTAAACACACACACACACACACACACACACACACACACACACACCCACCCCTTAGCGAAGTGGCAAGGGTTTTGAAACTGGGTCACCCTAGAATCCAGTCTCGAAGTGACAGACAATATAGTTACTTGCCTAATTATTCTCTCCTTATCCTTGCTAAAAGAATCCCACTTTGGGATCTTTATTCAGATAAAAATGCAGTTTCCTGGACTTTGTACAGACTGAGTAGCTGTGAAACACATCCTGGCCATGAGATGACTGGATGTGGGTATGAATTCTGGGGAAACTTTTAATTGGGAAAGGTGGCCTCAGCTGGCAGGATTCTTGTCTCCCTGTCCTTCTTCCTTCTTCCTGCTAGAGTTCCAGCAGCCACACGGCAATGATGAATCCAAGGACAAAAGTCAACACACTGAATGGCGGAGTGGAAAGACATAGAGCCTGGGTCCCTGGGAATTTCAGGCCAATGCAGTGACCCTAGACTGTCTCCCCATGACATCTTGTTGCATGAGCCAAACAAGCCACCAGCTGTCAGATACTCTACTATTTGCAGCCAGGGCACCTCTGAATGATAAACTGGTGTCTCTATCTTCATCTCCTTACCTGCAAAACGGGGATGGAACCTTCACCAAGTGTCAAGATTTGCTGTAAAGACTGGTTGGTAACTACATAATTCCTAGCCCAATGCTCACAGTAATAATTGGATGCTGCCATTATTATTTTTTATTAATAAGATTGAAGTGAGTATTTCTTTTTCTTTGGGAAAACTTAGAGGAGCAGAGTGAAGCTTTTCCTGAGATGAGGACTATCTTCCGGGCAAGGTGTTGAGGTCATACTGGGTAGAAACTGCTGACTGCACTCAGCTTTATAAGGACCCTTACCTTACTTAATAGGCAGCCTATACACAGTCAATATCCAAAGACTGGGTCCCTCTGTCCTTAGTTTAGGAGATTTTTCTGGCTTATTGCTAATGCATACTAGCTATTTTTAACACTTGGAGAGCAAACTGTTGCTTTCTTTATAATGAAACCAAATCCCTTGGCTGCATTTCATTCCTAAGCAACAATCACACCAGCAAACTGTAAAATTAGTATCTAATAGCTCATTTCAATGAAAAACCAGAAAAACGTTCTTCGAGCACCATGGGTTTTTGCCTCCAAAGATAGCACTTCTTTTTTATTTCCTGAGTATGTGAAATTGCCCTAATTCTGATTTATTTAGTGTGATATGCATTTGGCTTCCTGGTTTCAATTTTGTGGCCAGAATGATCATTGTTGCTCTTTTTTTTAAGCCTGTATAAATTAGTTTTATTTGAAGCCTGTTGGTATGTTAGTCCAGCACAATCAATACAAGGGGCTTAAACATAAATCCCATGTAATGATTTAGAGCATCCTCTGTGATGTACGTCCCAGCATCAAGACACTGGGCTGCAGCCCTTTCCCAGGCTCTTCCATTGCTTTGCTTCAATTTGGCTTAATAATATAACCTAAGAAAATTAAGGATGCTGGTCAGTGGTGGTTGAGATTTGGTTAGGGCCAAACCAAACCAAACCAAACCAAAACACCTGTTTGCTAAGAGGCCCATTTGAGGAGTAATAACCAAAATAAATGGCCAAAATGAATCTTATGGTCCGTTAAGTAGGAGTTTTTCCATACCACAGAGATTTCAGTCCATTACTGCTAGGTATTTCAAATTTCTCAATTGTCTGGAGGAAGCTCTGTACCAGCTCTCTCCAACAGTAGCATAATGTGAACCACTAATGTGAAACATACAAGTAATTTTAAGTTTTTTATTAGTCACGTTGAAATAAAAGTAAAAAGACCCAAGTAAAATGAATTGCAGTAGTTTATTTTACTTAACCCCCATATATATCCTAAGTACTATCATTGAACATACGATCAATAATAAAAATTACTAAGATATTTTTACATTTTTTCTTTGTATGAAATCCTTAAAAATCTGTGGCGTGTTTTACACTTACAGCGCGTCTCGGTTCAGAACAGCCACATTTCAGGTGTTCAATAGGTACACGTGGCCAGGGGCTAACATATTCAATAGCTAAATTTTATATTTAGCTAACATTTTATATGCTGCCTTGACATCCTTGAACCTCATGGGGGCCCCCAAGTCCTAACTGTGAGTTCCCCTGCTTTTGCCACCCAGTGGGAAAGGCTCCCTACCCAGCTGGTTTCCCTAGCAGCCAGACCAGCTGTGTTCCACCTGGTCCTCAACCTAACGAGCTTCACGTCTCTGCAAGCCTATGGAATTATTCAAACAAGCCAATCACATCCTCCTCTGGGAAGCGGAAGTCACCTTACCTTCTTGTTACTACAAAGCTAGCCTCCCGCCGTCCCTGATGCTACGAGGCTCTGCATGGCGCGTGGCGTCCCCCTCCCCCAGGCTGTGAGTATATGGGACTAATAGACTATGGCCGATCTCCAGTTCTGTCCAGTGTCACACATTCAGCTCTCCCTAGAACCCTAGGCCAGGGCTCTCTCTCCCACCCATGAGGCGGAGAAGAGGTGAGCAAAACAACAGCCTGAGTCTATACTTTTTAAGAGAGCTATCGAGTCAATTTTTCAAAAATATCTGGAGGAATCTGGACTCCTTTCTCAGCTTTTTGACATTTACATTGTCGGAAAAACCTTAGTTGTAACTTTGTAATATGTTTCCTCACTTTGTTAATATTTTTGATATTCCCCGGTGCTAATGTTTTAGCTCAGCTTTGTAGCTGCTTGTGCTTGGTTCTGTATTATTTTGTTGTATGTTCTGATCTTTAGCACTTACGCTGAAGGGACTGATGAAATCACCATCATTAGACAAGAACATGAATTTCCTTCAGAGATAAATGCCTATTCTGTGGCAAGTAGTTTAGTCTGAAAAGGATGACATTCATTTAGTCTGAAAAGGATGACAAATTCCTGGCAAGCACACTGTCCAGCTCTTCCCCGACCTGAGGCAAGATCACTAAACCAGCTCTCCAGCTCAGAATCCTCTTGACATTGGAGGTGAAATCTTATTGTCACCTCTGGTCTAGAAAGCCTGAGCTATCCTTGAGCGTTCAGGATGCCCCGTCTACAAACAGCAATCAATGGGCTGCCTCTCCTTCCCCCAACATACTACCTCCAAAGCACCTTTTGAATATATATCCCTCTTCACGCACATCACATGCCCTTTCATCCAGGTTTCCAGTGTGTCTAAGGGGAGCCATTAGGTTTGTGTTCCAATGGGGCTCCCTGTCTCCAGGCCTCTACCTTCCCTCCATCCTCCACTATGCAGCCCAGGTGGTCCAAAACTCAGAGTTCACTCATGACTTTTTGTCTTAAATACCTCCAACTTCTCTTCTTCTACCAGGTAACCCCCAAATCCCTTAACCTGATAATCAAGACTGTTAACAATCAGGTCCCAGTCTATCTTTCATTTTGTTTTTTTTTTAAAGATTCTATTTATTAGAGAGCTAGAGAGAAAGTGAGCATGAGCAGGGGGAGGGGCAGAGGAAGAGGGGCAAGCAGGCTCCCTGCTGAGCAGGGTGCCCCAAGACAATGCAAGGGAGGATCCCAGGACCCTGAGATCATGACCTGAGCCGAAGTCAGATGCTTAATCGACTGAGCCACCCAGGTGCACCTACCTTTTCTTTTTAACCTTCTGCCACCTTTTCTTAGTTATCCCTACGCCAGATTATTTCCAGAAAAACCCAGGACCTTCATGCTATGGAATCTTTATGGAAGCTGCTCTTCACTGGGCTTGGACTGTCCCTAATTCCTACCCTGAAAAAATAAAAAGGTAGAGAGATTGGATTGAACATATTAAAGGAAAACCACTCCTTAGAGTGTGGGACACTGCCTCATAGAACACAAGTTCTCCCTCATAAACCAAGCACAGACTACTCTGTCAGCCATGTTGGACATGAAAGATAGCCCTGAGTCCTCGGCTGCTCCCAACCGATTTATTCATGTGATTAGCATTATCAGGATAAGTAACTGTAAAGAAAAATTTTATCTATAAACACATCATAAAATAAAAATTATATTTCACTTCATTATAGTTCATCAAGGCTCAGCTTTGTGAGGATGGCTCCTAGAGTGGAAGAGGGTGGAGAACACCATCACTGCGTTCATTCGGAAGGAGCCATAAATCCTGGCTCTAGCAAATAGTTCATGTGGTTAGCCTCCCCGGCCTGTTTTCTCATCTGTAGAATGCAGGTAATAAGTTACCTACCTCCTAGAATTTTCAAAGGATGAGGGGAGAAAAATCTGTATCATGTCTTCACACAAGACCTACAAATAGCACCAGTAGTGGGAATATCACATGTTTATTTTAAATTCTTACATTTATCGTAGTAATTAATCTTAGAGAAAAAAAAACTGTCTCTGATTGGAAACACACTTCAGTAAAAGCCTGCTATAGAATAGAGGACCCCAAAGGTTTTTGTTTGTTTGTTTGGAGGGGTTGCTTGTTTTTTGTTTTGTTTTTTTTTTTGTTTTGTTTTGTCACAAGAATACACTGTTTACACCAACCCTGCTGGTGGTAAGAGCCAGAGGCGAGTGGTATCTTGGTATCTCCAGTGTCTGGCACTGAAGGAAAGAAAGCAGCAGGCTCCCCTAGCCTTGGGCAGGTGACTAAACTTTTCTTAGAGTTTCATCCTGCTTATCAGTTATTTACCCATATTTTTCAGCTTGGAGAAATTTCAGATTTTTTTCCCCCAGAATAACTGGTGTGTGTGTTTGTTTGTTTGTTTTAAAGATTTTATTTGACAGAGAGATCACAAGTAGGCAGAGAGGCAGGCAGGGGTGGGGGGCAGGCTCCCTGCTGAGCAAAGAGCCCAATGTGGGGCTCCATCCTAGGACCCTGAGATCATGACCTGAGCTGAAAGCAGAGGCTTAACCCACTGAGCCACCCAGGCGCCCCAATAACTGGTGTTTTAAACAAAAGATGCTGGAGTGTAGGAAGAGGAAGCTTGCCAGGGTGGAACGGGGACACACGGGAGAGAAAGTGCTCAAACTAGATTTCTCCCACTTCACCACCACCTGAGGCCAGTGCCGAGAAATTATCATCTTAACTGACAAAGAGGAAGGAACTGAAAATCTATTGAGTGTCTACCTCACACAGGTGCTTTGCTTGGCGAATGATAGAATAATAAAAACAACATTAGCTATCTTTTTGCCATGCACTATACTAATTTTCTTACATTTTTTTCAGTTTATTCGCATGATGATGTTGTCAGCATTTAGATAGGTATCTCCATTTTACAGAGGAGGAAACAGAAGCTCAGAGAGGCTAAGTAATTTGTCCAAGGTCACACAGCAAGTTATTTTAATTCCAGCTAGAACTAGACACTGGATCTGCCTGACTCCAGTATATTTGTATGCTCAAATCCGTGTACTAACAATAGCTATCAAAAGGCAAAGATCTCCAAGGGAAAGACTACCATTTCCTACTAACGCCCAGCTCTAGTAGAACCCCTCACTCATCGTGGGTGCTCAGGTAATGTTTACAGAATAAATAAAAGTAGAAAAAAGATGGAGCAAAGTAACCATGGAGTGTTTCTATATTGCAAAGAAGCAAGCGCAGGAAATAAGAGAAGGGACACGAGGGTATCCTTCATAATTCAGAGTGACACCCTGTAACACGGGTGTGCTGTTGTTGGTCAGCTACATTTAATGATGCCCATAGTCAGAAAGAAAGTCCGCTGCCGCCACCATCGTTTTGCAAGCCCAGTTGGACTCTTTATACCTGCTGATTTCCATTAGATGCTGTTTAGAAAAATAATTGTGTGACCCTGTTGTCATTAAGTAGAAATCATTGGTTTGGCTGCTAAAATGGAACACTCGAGGACTGCAGAGAGATCAGCAATTTTTTTTTTTTTAAAGATGCTTTCAACGGAAGGCAGAAGATACTAGATGGCCTCCCATTGCAATCGTCCACACGTGCAAGGCTCACTCTGCTGGAGGCCCTGGGCAGCCCAAGTCACAGAGCCATCAGTCACGGATTACGGCTGCGAGGGGTGCCTGTGCTTAATCTCATTTTTGAATGAATTAATATTATTAGTTTTGACAAATTAATGGTATTAAATGTGCAAGGTGAGTATGAATTATGTCCATATCCACCTATAACTAAATGTGCCTCATTCTTGAGTAAGAAAGCTTATTGAATCCATTCAGTGGAATCCCCTCTACTTTCTGTGTTTGAAAATGCCTTCTTAGAAGCCTTAAAGAGATAGGCTTATGCACCTATGGACACATGTTTAATGATCCAAATCTGGACTTCAGCAGGCTGAAAGGGGCTACGTAATTGAGTCAGTCAACAGGGGAAAACACAACTTTGTGGGGACTTACTGTACATCCTTCCGAAGGTAATTCTAAGTATACTCTGTCCGAGAAAATCCTATCTTTTAGAAAAACTCTGAGCCTCCCTGCCCGCCCTTCCACCTTCCAATAAGTCAATACATGCTAAGGTATATCCATTTCCTTGGTATTAAAAAAGAAAAGGAAAAAAAAAAAAACAGCCATATGTTTCTGTGTATCTTTTTCACTTTGAAACCATTTTTTCCCCTAACTTAAGTCTAGATGAAATGCATGCTGTTAAGAGTCCTAGGTCAGCAAAACTAAACATGATTTCTGTGGTTGTAGATGCTGATCAATGAGTCGGAATGATTTTCTTAATTGATGCTTTTCATGATTAATTTATAATGTCTATAGTCTATAATGTCAGATACTGTCAACCTGCTCATTTTCTTGACCTGGACATTGTCACAGCAAATGTCACATGTATTCCCTGTATTAAAAACTCAAGACTTTGTTCAGATAATAAGCAGAGATTCCTTGATTTCAGGAAACGTTGATTCCCTCCCCCCATACACACACATACACCAACTATGGTAATCCCATTATCTTTTGTAGTGATTAGTGACCCAGTTCTGGCCACAGAGATATAAGCAGAATAAAGCTTTTGAACCCCAGTGTCAGACATAATACCTGGTACTCAATAACTAATTATTGTACTAATGAGATATATTCAATCTATATGTTCTCAATGGGTATTTAACAAAAATATTCTTTTTTTTCTTAAAAATTTTATCTATTCATTTGAGAGAACACAAACAGTGGGTAGAGGCAGAAGCAGAGGGAGAGGGAGAAGCAGACATTCCACTGAGCAGGGAGCCCGACACAGGGCTCGATCCCAGGACCCTGAGATCATGACCTGAGCCGAAGGCAGATTCTTAACCATCTGAGCCAACCAGGTACCCCAACAAAAATATTCTGTATACCCATTCCTTTAGTAAGTCTAACAGACTTTCTCAGAAAATGTACATATATGTACTCAAGTGACCGTATCATTCCCCACCGGATTCCTCCTGCATCTTCTCACTTAAAATTTCCACCATTTTCCATTTATTAGAGCCTTTTGCCAACATTCAATAGAAGTGCTGTCCCATAGAAATATAATGCAAACCACACACATAGTTTTAAGTTCACTGGTAGCTACATTCAAAAAGTCAAAAGAAACGGATGAAATTAATGTTAATGACTTGTTTATCCCCAAATGTCCAGTATTATTTCAACACAAAATAAGTATAAAAATTATAGAGATATTTTACCTGCTTGTTTTCATTTTAAGCCTTTGTCTCAGTACATATTTTATACTGTAGCTCATCTCAATTCAGAATGGCTTTCTCTTTCTCAATCTAACTTCTCATCCTACTGACCTGGTTCATTCCACATCATGCTCAATGGTTTGAAATGTTCTCTACTCCAATTTATCAAATTTTCATTCATTTTATATCTTTCAATTTGGTGAGTATGTGTTATTTAGTGCCTACTATAAAGAACAAAATATTTCCTGCCTTTGAGCTGCTTACATGGAGCTCTGCTCCAAGCTCAGGACTCCTTCTTTGCTGTTCCCACTGTATTTTATATGCATCTCCCTTACAGCAATTGTTAGGCTTCCTGCATCTAGGGAAGGGCTAAGGAGACAGAAAACCGTGTCTACTTACAGAAGTGGTTTTGCCTGTGTATTAATGATAAGTCGGATTGTATATCATAGGAGTTTGAATTGAAAGAGACTTCAGAAAGTGCAATGCTTAACTTTATGTGACAACTTGACTGGGTCACAGGGTACCCAAATACTTGGTCAGACATTATTGTAGGCATTCCTGTGAGGGAGTTTTGGATGAGATTAACATTTAAATTGGGAGGTTGAGTGAACCAGACTGCTCACCATAATGTGGGTGGGCCTCGTCTAATCAGTTGAAGGCCTGAATGGAATAAGAGGTGGACCCCTCCTCTGAGTAAAGAAATTCATCCTGCCTGAACACTTTCGATGGAGACATCAGTTTTTTCTCTGCCTTCAGACTTGAACTAAAACATTAGCTCTTTCTGGGTCTCAAGCCCGAGGACCTTCAGAATGGAGCCACACCATCTGCTCTCTAACTCGCTGACTCACCCTACAGATGGTGGGACTTGCCAGCCTCAATAATCCTGTAAGCCAGCCCTTTATAATAAATTTGTGTGTACACACACACACCCTTCCTTGGTACTTTTCCTCTGGGGAAACCTAATACAGAAAGCTTTTTATCCAACCTCTTCATTTTGGAGTTGAATCAACTAAGGACCAGAGAGGTTACTGATGGCTCAAGGTCACACAGGAAGTTGGGAATGGATCAGGACTAGAAATAAGTCCTTGAATTCTTATATTAGTGCTCTTGCACACTATACCCCACTGGTGTGCACGGGTGTGTGGATGCACACACACACACACACACACACACACACACACACACACACCTTTTTAAAAATGAAAATGACCTACTTAAATGAGAATTTTGTTTTTGTACCCAACAGGAAAGGATATTTGGAACTCAAGTAAATCATGGTGAGAAGTCCATCAGGTTACACATTAGCAGGGGGTACAAATAAGGTTGGTGGTAAGGAGTTTGAAGAGATGGTAGCGATAGCTTTTCAGTAAGGGTGGAAAAGGCTGCCAAGGGTTTTGGCCCTGCCAGCAGATCTGGGTTGATGATTTCATGAATAAGCAAATGTGAGATTTGAGGTTTCTGTTAGGCACATTTTCTTGCTACAGTGCATTCCAACCCAGCAGTACCGGAACCTTGAGGAGCTAGGGGTCACGCTCAGCTGGAGTGAACTGGAGGTCCCAGAACACAGCTGCTGAGGCAGCCTCTCATTGCCAAGATGCAGTAAGAACAGCAATAACCAACATTTATGGAGTGCAATGGGCTGGGCATTCTTCTAAATCTTCTCTGGAGTTAGCTTATATAATCCAACAGGAACTCTATGAGGAGCCGCTGTCATTATCCCCTTTCTGCACTTGGTGAAACTGAGGTAGGGGGAAGTTGATAAGTGGCGGGTCCGGATGCCGCTCAGGTGTCCAGCTCCAGAGCCTGCGCCCTTAACACCACCCTACCCCTCTCATGTAGATGCCTGAGTATTTCCTCTGGAAACTCAAGCAGTCGTAAGTTCTATTCAAGTATCTGGGCCAAGAAATCTTCTGACCTCCTAACGCTGCTTCCTGAATGAAGGCGAGATCTGCTTTAGTCCTAGCTCTGTCACTAATTAGCCACCTGCCTTTGGCAAGTCACACAACCACTTCTAGGCCTCCATTTCCTCATATACAAATTATGTTGCTAGGTGAATTCTGACCATCACATCTAGGATCCTAACTGCTTTGAGATTATACTTTGAGACAGTCATTATACAGATTCTTATTGCAATCTTTTTAGATATACTCAGGAAATACCTGTAATAATATATAGATGACTTGCTAATTTGAGAGTAAAAATCTTCAGAGGGCATATGTCTTATCCTTTGGATGTTATTTTAACACCATGCACCTTCTAGTATTTTCAAATGGGATCAGGCAAGAAAAAGGGTTTCTGAAGGAATTTTTTTTTTTTTTTTAAGGAGACAAGGCTGAGATGTGCATTAAGGTAAATGTTCTAAATATACATGGACATGTCACGAATGGGGAAAAGCACAACGGTTTCATTCATAGAGTCCCTTGTACGTAGTTTTCATTAGCCGTTGTCCAGTGAAAGAGCATGGTCTAGGCAGACTTGAGACAGGGATTCTGGCTCTAGCTCTGGCACCACAAACACCTGTGACCTTGGTTGTCTCCTTGCTTCCCCGACCTCAGAATTCAAAGGGAGCTGTTTCTGTTTAGTTCAACTAATTTCCTTGTAGGTCCAATGGTGAAGACATGGGCGGGGCCTCCCCAAAGGGTTGGGTTCTGGGGCCACGCCCCTAGTGCCGACAACCGAAGGCAACTGCACCTGAAAGGAAGTCTCACTCTTGGCATCTCTCACAGGCTCCATCAGATATAGGGTTAAAGCTGGGAATTTCAAAGTTGTATCAAAATAATGCTGAGAAAAGAACAGAAGGATGAATGCCCCTTTCCTTCTCTCTGGCTCGGAGCATAGGATCTAGTTCCTGCCCCATGTATCATACCCAGGAGACAGATTCCAAAGCTCACGTTTTCCTCAGAGTGTAATGCAAGGCTACTGTCTCTGTGACTAGTTACCTTAGAAGCAGGGCTCTCAGAAATAATTCTCAGTTTTCACCAAATCCTAGCATCGTCCCTATTACACATGTATTTTGATTCACTTGGCCCTTTGGTGAGGAGGCCACATGAGATTCCATCTGGATCTTTCCCAGAAATTCACTTTAATTCGATTCTGTTCAGTTCCACATAACCCGCCTCTGGATATGCCTCCTGAGGGAGGAGAGGTCTGGCCCCAGCTCTCTCACTCTGTTCTAGACCTGTGATCTTGGACAAGCCCCATTCCCTGTGACCTGCTCTAGGCCCTTCCCAGGAATGCTCTATCCCAATTCCTAAGCTAATCTTACCATGTTTTGCTGGCTGGAGAACTAGTCCATTAACTGCTTTATGAAACGACTGGACAGGTAAAGAGACAACCATTCCTATCTGTGGCCTCTGTGTGTGTGTGTGTATGTGTTTCCCAAAACTTCTTCCAAACTTGAGTTCTGTTAACCTTAAACACCTCTTTGGTTCTTCCTGGAGACCCCTGAATGTTATTTTTGTACCAGTATATTTGGTACCATACTTACCAACCCTCAAGCAGGCACTAATCCCCCACAGTGATTAGCCCTAACCAATATTTAAGTGCTTAATTTTTTTCTGGTTCTGTTTGTTTTGCCCATGACTCTAATTCATGGGTAGGTTATTACAATGGTGACCATTTAGATTGCTAGAGACCTTATTTTGGGGAGAGAAAAAAAAATACCTAAAGGGTTGTTTATGTTGTCATTATTTTTGTTTTAAAATTCTGCCAGGATTTTCTCCCCGCACTTCCCTTCATTCTAGGTATTTTAGGAATAACTAACAGTGAACTTGTCGGTGTAAAACTGCCCTGAGCTATTCTTTAAGTTAATTATCACTTCTTTTGGTTCTGTGAATGGCTGTTCAATGACACTGTCAGCAAGTGGAATGAACCAAATTACTTTAATTATGGAGTAATTGCATAGAGTGATGGTAATTAAATCTTGATCAGTTTAAGTGAGTGAATTAATTGCTTTAACTTGGAATGCATACCACAGCAAGAGGAGTTGTTTTGTAGTTTAATTAACACCATCCACTAAAGTCTTATTGAATCTAAAATGTAGACAATTAATGAGTTTGATATTATTCTCACCTTCACAAGAACTAGGACAGAATACATGCTGAGAAAGGTAGTGTATTAGGGGAATGAAAGAAAACTTAATATTCTTGTCCCTTGTATAGATGTATTGGTTGCAGTCTCTGCCTTCTGGAGAAATGTGCAAATAGAAGTATTTCCATATAATTAGCTTCTGGCCCCATTTCATTTCAGTATTCCCTGATCTGTGCAACAGTACACATTTCCAAATTTGTTAATGTTTTTCATTTCCACAGCCTGAATTTACCCATCACTTGCTTCCTTTTCGTTTGGAGGAGTCTTGGCCTCGTGCAGGTGTGCTTGGGGTCTTCATAGAATTTGATCATTTATCAGTCATCACTTAGTGGTTTTCTATTTCCATGCTTTCTATTCCCGGTGCTGGGAAAGGCTTTATGCCCAGATCTACATCAGCGATACTCAGCCTAGACTCTGACTCTGACCTGCAGAACTTTAAAAAATTGCCAAGACCCAGACCCCCTCCGGAATTTTGAGGGGGTGGGACCTAAGCATGAATATGTTTTAAAAGCTCTTCTGGTGAGTCTAATGTGCATCACAGGTTGAGAACTGCTGCTTTAAAAAGTCTATGCATCCCACCCCATTAAGCCTAAGAGAAAGATGGTATTGTCATGTATTTCCCTACAGAGACCTTCTGCTCGTTGGAGTGGTCAGGACTGGTTCCAATCCTCAGACTCTCTCCTCCCATGTCTTAAGAGACAATTCCTCATAAATCTATTACAGCTGTACTCTAGAATAAATCAAGCTGATAAGTCCTAGTTTGCAAACTAGAGAAGCAAAGAAGCAAAGATTTATTTGGCAGTCTTGGACATTGTCTTATTAAGCTCCAAATAAGGAAAAGATGTATTGTTCTAAGCCCCAGGACTGTTAATATGTGCACAGTTGGTTTCAGGGTCATTTCTTAAGTGTCAAAGAGTCCTGATGATTAAATAGAATTAGTTGGGGGGATGGCATTTGCCAGCTCGGCCCTGATTTGAGTTATAAGTAAATTTCTCAAGGTCATATGTTGCCAGAACTTGAATCTGGTCTTCTCTCATTTCAGTGTCCACAGACGTGAGCCTCTACTTTATAGGATCTGGCTCAGAGTTAATCCAAGACAATGGCAACTTGGCCCAAGAAAATGTATAGGTTTTTTGGAAGTGTTCACACATGAGTTGACAGGTGAGCTGGATTCTGAAAGTAAGATAATTTTCTATGGGCAGAAAGAGAAAAGGTCCTAAAAGCTAAGGTGCTAAAAGATACGTGTGTGGGAAACTGCATGTGGTGTTGTTCTGGCTACAGACACACTGTGGAGGGTGGAGGTATGTTAAAGTCAACGGCCCCAAACCATCAATAACTCCTCCTTGGTCAGAAAAGCAACTTTATTTAACTTGTTGTAGCAAGAGAGAACCATCAGCAGAAGGTCCATGGAGCCTCTCAGTAATAGAGAGGTGGGAGGGGCTCATGACAGGATGCAGGATCTTGCTGGGCAGTTCTAAGGAGCGTTTGAGAAAAGTGCAGAGTGTTCTGAGAAAGTGTTCCATATGGAGGGCTATTAAGAGCAGGGGTGATTCAGTAATTGGGCTTTTAATCGTTTTATCCAGGGGACAGAAGCATCGCACTGGGACTAGCATCATCCCTGGTGAGATCTTCTGTATTAGCTGGGAAAGGGGGATGGTCAGCCATTCTGTGGTCTGTGAACTCTGCGAACCAGTTCGTGTTGCGTTGGGCATGTCACAGGCTAGCTGCCAGGGATGCTTTTTCCTTTTTGAGGGTCCAGGCCCTTGATTGTCATTTAAGGAGCTAGGACTAAAATGTTGAAGAGTTTTGCAAAGTGGAATGACATAACACAGTTTCTCTTTTGGGGAGACCAAAGGTGGCAAGACTGGATTCAGATGGCCAGTAGCAGCAGAGGCAAGAAAATGCCCCAGGAATGGAAATGCAGAGGAAGGGACAGCTAAGAGATGCCACAGGGCAGACAGGGGATACTCGTGTGACATAACAATTCAAAAAGAAGTGATGATACCAAGCTACGTGGACAAATCAAGCATGCCTCTTTATCGCCAGTGTTTCACTGGGGAAAACCATGACATTTTAAAGAGTTTCCTTTTCTTTGAAAACTAAAAGTCAGTGTTTACTATGTTCTTGCTGGGCGAATACAAATTCTTTGGCATGTGAAACTTGTCACAGCTCTGGTAATGTCACCATAGTAGGCTTTTCTTAGTCAGGATGCAAAGTTTGCAATATATTTGTCCTGGTACAAGTCAGAACAAATACACCAAACAAAGAGACTGCTGGTCCCAAGGTTTTTTTTTTTGGGTGGGGGGTGGGAGGTGGGAGATGGACTCTATATGTTGGTCTAAGGCCATTAGCCCTGAATCAGCTGCCAAGAGACTGAGCAGCAAAGAGGAAGGACAGGTGGGGAAAATAGGGTCAGATTACCTGGCTCAGACAGTCTCCACCCTCTCCTCATCCCATTCTACCCCAATGGGCAAAAAAGAGTAAATGGACTATTCTGGGAAAACAAGAAATCAGTAGAATATAGTAGAACTCTGGAGATTAGGAGAACAAGAACAACAAAAAAGAAAATTTTCTTTAGGGTAAGGCAGAAGATTGGCAGCCACTAAACATAAAGGAGAGGAGACCATCTTATTTTTTAGAAACAGTACTAATCATATCATTGACCTGCTTTTTTTTAATCCATGAAATTGTCATTTACTGTTAAAAAAAAAAAAATCGATGTACGGAGAACACTCAAGTGATAGAATGGAAAATGAACCAAAGGATGAAATCCGTCACCGTAAATCATAGAGCATTACAGCTATTAATGGTCATAAGTTAAAGTGGGAGAAAGGATAGGAAGAGACCCAAAAGTCTTTCCTTTTAGTCTTTTTGTTTGTTTTTTGGGAGATTGCCACAAGTCACTTAATTTTAATCTGTGGCAGCACATTTATATAAATAGCTTTGCACAGAGTGCTTCTTAACATTTACTTCTACTCCATTTAACATAAACGTTTTGAGGAGCAGACATTGGTTCGAGAGCACCATTTCATAAAACTCAGATGTCTTATTTCCCTAGTACTTCTACAAGCCTATCCTGTGGATTAATCTTTTCTAAAACTGGTTTGTTTTTTTAAAGCCAAATGAAACCCTCAGAAAGTGAGGATTCTATTAGTTCATGACCTTATGTTTTAGTGGAGAAAAAGTGGCTTTGCAACCCATAAAATGCATTAATGTGGGATAGAAATCTTTATCCTTCTACTTATACTAGGTCCAGTCAAAAGGATGTATTAGGCCTTACCTAATCTGTCATTAGTATTAAAACAAACATTTAAAAACATATGTATCCATTACTGGAACATTAGGTATAGGGCTTTATTTCTTGGTATTAAGATATATCCCGACCCCAAAAATATTTAGCAGAAATCATGACTATATGTGAAGTTGGGTTGGGAATACAGATTGTGACTTACTTATATCACTTTTTCAGGTAAAGATTGATGGCCACTGAAGAACTGATCAGTGAGGCAGCAGGTTAAAAAGATGGTAACTTGGGGCACCTGGATGGCTCAGTCCACTGAGCACCCGGCTCTTGGTTTCAGCTCAGGTCATGGTCTCATGGGTCTGAGATGGAGCCTGTGATGGGCTCTGTGCTCAGTTGGGGGAGTCATCTTGAAGATTCTCTCCCTCTGTCCCTCCCCCCTCTCTAAAATAAATCTTTAAAAAATAAATAAAAAAAATAAAAAGAAGATACCTTGTCACATATTCTGTTTCTCTGCCATTGACGGTCCACCTGCAGTGTGGAAGGACATCTGCGATGAGCAAACAGCACATCAGTGTTCAGATCACACAATGAAACTGTGCTGTTGTTAGCAAAAAAGGCATGTGAAAGTCTTCGAAAACCATAAGCAGTTCAATTATCAACAAATTGGAAGTGGCATTACATACCGCTACAGATGTGGTTAATTTAAATTATTTTCTGAATATATAATTGTACATATTGTAAAATGCTATCCGATTGCCCAGGTTTTTCCAACACCTAATTATTACTCGTTTCATTAACGCATTTTATTTTGAGCTCCTGCTATTTGTTTTCATTCTGACAAAACCCATGGAGTATAGAGATGCATAGTATATTGTTCCTGATCTCATGGAACTTAAAATCTACAGGAAGATTCATTAAAGGTTAAATGGTGGCATATTAAAAAAAAAAACCACAAAATCGATGATCAAAGCCACAATATATTCTCTGCTTGTGACTGGCGGGAATCATTGTGGGACTGAAGTAGTCAGTTGAAGCTTTATGAGGAAATGGGTATTAACCTGGCTTGTGAAAGACGGATAAGGGCTACAGAGTGCTCAAAGCTCCCAGTTCTTGGGCTAGGGGAACCTGATTTGTAGTTCTTGTGGTTTCCCAAAATACTTCCACCGTGTCTGATTTAAAGCTACGGAGCTCACGTCAGGGATCATGAAGTGGGAGAGAGATGCTCACAACTGGGTCTTGTGAGCCTGTGTAATCTGAGTCCAGCACACGGAGCGGGAGAGTTTTAAGTGGGGAAGATTCATTCAGTTCAACAAGTGCTTTGAAGAAAAAGAGAGGATGGTGTGGTTTTAGGTCCTCCTAGAGACAAAAATAGCATTTTGTCTTATCTTTTCCCCCTGTCAATCCCAAATTCAAGCTCAGTCCTAATTATAAATCCATTACCTTTGAAAACTGCACTCAGGACCTTTCCTATTAAAGGTGACAACAGTGATCTGGCACCGGCAGGGCCTTGGAGGTGCTGTCCCCAGGGTTGGTGATAGTCTCACCCTGATCTACGTACCCCTTCTTTCTCAGCATCTCTTATGAGCAGGACACACATTTCCAAGATGATGGGCCCACATAAGAGGCCCAGATTAGAAGCCCAGGCTGTGTTTCCAGAACAGATCAAAGTTACATACAAGCACAGAATTACGAGATTTAAAAATTGGTAGAACTTGGCCGATTTGCTCTCTCTCAGCTATACGTTTGAGGTGTTCAGCAGAGACACCAAATCCTGATCTCGTCGCTCAAGAAATGTTAAAACGCCTCTAGTGATTCTGACTTTAATTCACCATGACTGCTAAAACAGGCGCTTTGGAAAAGAAAACGGTAGTAAATCTGTGTGAGATCAGAGCTCTTAGGGGGACATTTCGTGGCAGCTTCCTCAGATATATGCGTGTATCCAAAAAAAAAAATTAACGTGACATATTCCTAGCACTTTTCAAACTGCAGATGTATGACTGGGAGGAGGGGGAGAAAATGTAATTTGCCCATTCATTCATTCATTCACTCGTTCAACTATAAAGAGACAAAAATAGACCTCATTCTCTCTGCTTCAATCCTCGCCTCCTTTCTCCTTCTTTTTCCCTTTCATTTTCTCTCCCCACCTCCTTTTATTTCCCTACCTCCCTTCCCATGAACCTTGATTAATGCACAACCTCCAAGCTTACAAAAACAGCTTTTGGGAGAACTGTTCTGACAGTTCCTGGGATGAGACTGATCCAGGGATCTCCTGCAAGTCATCGAAACCCAGAGCAGTTTCCAACTGTTGGCCACACAGCAAATATTGCAGCAGTTAGAGATAAAGAAATTGTAACCTGGGCCAGACCACAAGGTCCCACATCCCTCCCTTCTCAGCCAGTAAGATCCCAGACTCCATCGTCTTGGAGAGTTAATGTGTCTTCAGATCCAGATTTGCATCAGCTGAATAAAGCCTTTAACCTCTGTTAGAAAGACTTGAACTATTTCTTTTTCCCTGACACAAGAAATGCTTATGGAGCATTTCCTCTGGCCCCCACACTTACCTCGTTGCTTTAGGAACATCTGTGAAAAGACCCCTGAGCTCATGGGGTCAACATTCCAACTATCCACCAAACCACGGGCTGACTGATTTTGGACATGGGACAGTAGGCTTATGTAGGGGAGTCATAAATATAAAGGCTGAAGGCATATGTCTAGGATTCTAGACCTACTGTCCATTCCTCAAATATTGTTTATGTCCATAATCCCCTCTCTGTTGTCCCATTTTCATTCTAAATTGGATAATGACCTTTTATCGAACACTGCATTTTCCAGAAAGGACCCCCAAAGTACCAGACTCTTAGTATGGTATGAAGTGGGAGACTTAAAATACAAATCTTAATTTATTTGACAGAAGAAATGGAAGTTCAAACACTTAAGACAAAAAGACTATTGATTTCTCTGAAAGTACATAAGAAGCACCCAGCTCAGTGTTTTGTAAGAATTACTAAGGCAATAAAGGACTACTACCAGGATAGTCTTTTATTGTCTAGAATTCCTCATGTACTGTGATAATAAAAAGTGGACTCACTTTTAGTTGATTTTATTGTTTTTAGACTCTCTTCAGATAGTGCACTGCAATTCTGCCCGTACCCCTGGGCTGAACCACCCTGATCAGCTCCTACCCTTGGGGACACCACTGTTCTTCCTTCAAACATTTTCTTAGATTCATCTCATCTGGAGAGTTTTTTAAAAAAAATATTTTTATTTTATTTATTTGTAGGCAGAGGCAGGCGGTGGGGGGTGGCGGGGAGCAGAGAGCCCAATACGGGGCTCGATCCCAGGACCCCGAGATCATGACCAGGGCTGGAGGCAGAGGCTTAACCCACTGAGCCCCTAGAGAGTCTTTTTGACCCACCTATGTCAAGCTGATTCCTACTATCTGTTTCTTCCATGACCTCTAGCTGTTACAATCCATTTCTCTTAATTGGCCCTTATTTAAATGCAACCTGGAGTGTGTGAATTACTCCTTCCTGCATATCCTGTATCTTCTCAGACTTAACATAATGAGGGCAGGACTGGGTCTGGCATCCATCACCCACCAAATGATAGGTGCGCAGTAACTTTATCAGTTGGTAGCAAAGAGGATGTGGATGGCTTTGGGCAAACCACCGTCCCCCTAAAGGCCTGGTTCCTCTCATGGTAGGGGAGCTCATCGGTGTCCCGCCTGGGCCCAGACGGGACTTCCCCGGGAGACTCAGCTTCGTCTCATGATGCAGTGCAACCAGCCTACTGGGGACGGAGCTATCAAGCCCTAGCTGCCCTAGCAGGGACATTCCAGGAAGAGAGGGCAGAAGGCTGCTCAAGGGCAAGGTGGGGGCTTATGCAGGAGTCAGAAAGAGAAAAGGAAGGTCAGGCAAATCTTAGTGAGACCTTGAAGCCCAAGCAATACTGCCTGGAACCTGGGTAACAGAATGTGTCTCCCGCAGGGCAGGACTCTGCCCAAGTTTGCCATCAGTCCCCGTGAGGTCTCCAGACAATGGCAGGAGCTCTGTGAGAGAGCAACAGGATGGGGAAAGAACGGCAGCATCAGGGAAAGAGCCGTGGTGACTGGCAAGGGTGCCACCTACTCATTATAAAAACCCTAACTTTCAGGGGCACCTGGGTGGCTCAGTCTGTTAAGCATCTGCCTTTGCCTCGGGTCATGATCCCAGCATTCTGGGATCGAGTCCTGAGTCAGGCTCTCTGCTCAGTGAGGAATCTGCCTCTCCCTTTCCCTCTGCTGCTCTCTCTCTCTCAAATAAATACATGTTTTTAAAAGCCCTAACATTTATTGAAAACCCACCTTTTTGCAAACACTAGGCTAAGGTGCTTTATGTATATTATTTTTTACTCTTCATAATCCTTTGAGGTCGTTTGATCTCATGGATATGATGTGACAGAACCGGGATTTTGATCAACACACGTGAGGCACCTCTCAGGAAACATCAGACACGCTTGTGGGGTGAGCTCTCCACGGGCTGAATATTGGGGTGAATTTTTCTGGTGGCTATTTTATTTATGTGACCCCATTTGATGTCACTTCTGGTAAAACCCCAGAAAATATAGGCGATGATAATAAAATAATCGTACCAGCTGAAGGAGAAGAGAAAGTAGATAACCCCAAATTACAGATAAACAAAGTAGTCTGCGCTCCAATATCTGGAGGGCTGGGCTGGGCTGGGATGGAGGGCACTGTACTGCCCTGATGTCCCCAGGGCAGATCACTAACTAGGGAAAAACCCATTAGCACTGAAGGCTGCCAGATTGCTGTCCCCACAGGAACTTGGAGAGGAACAAGCCTTGAGGGTACGCATGGGAGGGATGTGGGAAGTCTTCCCCTTCCCTCCCCACCACCCTCGGGGAAGCTAATTAGCCCCTGCCAGTTCCTAGGCCAGAAAGAAGTAACTGCTCCTTACACTGAGACCTGTTTCTCAACCTATGCTGAATGCTGGACCCACCTGGGGGCTTTAAAAATGGCCCTATTTACTGGCTCAGAGATTATCATCCCCTGGGCTGAGGTGTGGCCTGGAGGGGCAGATCAGGGGTTTCAAAGCTCCCCCAGGTGATTTTAATGTGCAGCTGTCTTGGTTGAAAACCCTTGGGTTAGGGCAAGCCCAGATGAAGCACCTAGTATTTATTGAACCACTACTATTCCCAGGCACTGTGCTGGAGGCTTACGTGGGTCCTTTCTGATCCTTAAAATCAGCTCACAGGTAGGTAAGCCTCACAGCTAAATTGAGGTCTATCCCATCTGCCCGCCCCCAAACCCAATCTTTTCCGGCTCTATGTCCTGGCCGGACAGCTCCGCCATTGCAGACTCTGAGACGTGGAAAGAGACCAGAGATTATCTTCTCAAACACTCTTTACGAGAGAGTATAAAGACACGAAGAGAGACCTCAGACACCTCCTCCTCCTGCATCCCATGACTGCCTTTGAGCCTGTGTCCTTCCTCACAGCGGAGCTGCCATCACCTCTGAAAAACGTTTGCCTCTGTTCCGGGGAGTACTTCACCTTTCTCGTTCTAATAGTGGTGCACGCCAGGTGCTAGGGGGGTATCAGGGAGACAGAAGACGCAGTGCCTGTCTTCGGGAAATCTTTTGTTGAGTCGAGCAACAACTATTAAATGAAACCACTTTGGAACAGTAATCTGCGGTAAGGGGGATTATTTGAAAGGCAGAGAATTGCTCTAGCAATGGGTGGTCCTGGGGGGCTCAGTCAGGTAAGCAGCTGACTCTTGGTTTCCGCTCAGGTCATGATCTCAGGGGTGAGAATCGAGCCCCAAGTTGGATCCCACCCTGGGCGTGGAGCCTGCTGAAGATCCTCTCTCTCCCTCTCCTTCTGCCCCTACCCCCCAAAGAAACAAAGAAGTCTTTAAAAAAATAAAAGGAAAAAGCAAAGGTGGTCCTCAGACCAACAGCACAAACAGCCTACAGGAGCATTTCAGACAGAAATGCAGAGTCTCAGGCCCCCAACCCAGACCTAGTGATTCAGAATCTGCATCTTAAAGAGCCCCCAAGCGACACATTTATACAGTAATGTTTGGAAGCAGTGGTCATGAGCAATATTGGCATTACCTGGGTCCCATGTTGTTGCTTTAGGAACATCTGTTTTATGCACTTTCTCCTATGACTTTCCCCCGTCACACACTTTTTTTTTTAAGTGCATCATTGCAATCTCCCTGCCCTTCTTAAAGTACATGAAACCGAGATGAACAGGGAACGGGGATCCTGTTCATAACGAAGTCTTTTGTCAGGTTTCCCTCCATGGCCCCAGGTGCCCTGGCACAGCTGCTCATATTTAGTGACGTTCTGCACCAGCAATTCTAGCATTTGGGAAGTGAAATTCATTTTTTCTCTCTGGCTTATGAAAGCCTGGGGCAAAGGAGGTGGGGAAAGGGGAGCTCGGAAATCAGTATTGCAAGTATCAGGTGTAGCAGCAAGGTCAGCCCATTTTTTATCTTAGGGTCCTGGCGTTTTATTGAGGCCTGGCCAATCTATCCCTTTAAATGCAGATGGGAGAATTTCTTTAATAAGGCCACAGACAAAGGTTTGTAGTTCTAAGGGGCTCTACATCTGACTCACAAGTCCTTATATTGAGTTACACCCTCGACGGGGATCGTGTTCTGCTCTCTGTTTAATTACTCTCGGAAATGATCAGTGAGGTCCCCTCAAGCATGGTCTTCAGGCACTTGTAATATTAATTGTTCTATTTAATAAGCAAACCACAGGCCCATTTAACCTTTCATGGATGTATGATTTTCATCTAGTCAAGTAATAAAGCCAATCACTTTTTTAGGTCCTAGATCGCCTCTTTTACAAACAAACCTGTTCTCCTTGTTTTAGCATTAAGACTAAAGACCTCCCTTCGCTACTGAACGGATTAAAAAACAAAATCTACCCAAAGAGAGGAATGAATTTACAGATATTGGGAAACTTTGGAGTTTCCGGATTATGGGTGACTTTGAAACAAATTGTATTATTCCTGCAAAATTGCAGAATGATGCTATATAATGTCTGCATTTGGGAAAATTAATCATGATCTGAAGTCATGGGTCAGAAATATAATTAAACTGATTAGTGTCATAGGATAAAAATAAAAAGCAAGGCCTGTGACAGCTTCCTGCAAAACCCCCCTACCCAGCTCCCCAGAAAGGCTCTTAAAGGAACATTTAAAACACAAGCCTTTGTTCCCTCAATCTATGGTGCTCAGGTCAGGTGGACCCTGCGGCGTGGCTGAAATATTTCAAACAGTCACTCACAAATGTGTCATTTGACCTGCTGTTCTTCCAAAGAGGTATGAAAAATGTGTTTCTTGCTGAGATAACTTGAAATCAAATAAACATAATCTCTTTAATTCTTTCTAAATAGTTCCATATTTTATGTCTAAGCACAATAGAACACAAAGCTTCTAGCTTAAAAAAAAGTTTATTTCTTTTACATGTGTGTTGTTGGATATTTTTTTTTCCTTCTGGTTTGTGTTAGTTAGATTTTAAGGGTATAATTTACACTTCAAACCAAGCGAATATATTTCCTTCGGTTTAGAGAGATACATACACGAAAGATGGCACCATCTTTACTTGATTAAATGTATACGTGTGCTTTCACAAGAGTGCTATCTTCAAGCAAAGACAGACATTCTTAGTTATATTAACCATCACTTGTTAAACCAGAGGAAAGTCTAAACCGAGGCTTGCAACAAAATTGAATGATATTTCCTTATGCAAAATTGGTTCTGGTCCATTGTTTTTATTTATATGCGATAATGGCACTCACTCAAGTTTGTAATAACACTGTCATGGCTGAAGGGAGTTTGTTTTAGGTATTATATCTATTATCTGCTTCCTCTCCCTTCTTTAAACAGAATCTCCAAGGCGAAAGTCTGTATGTGGCATGGATTTAAGAAGAAATGGAAAATCAAAAGCTCTCCTAAAACCTCACTGGGTAGGATGCTATTTTAGATTGTTTTAAGATTTTTAAATAATTCTTGTTTGTTTGCCCTTGGCATTGAACATTGAATAACACAGAACGTGCCTTATTCTTAGTGGAGAATTATAAGGCTTGGAGTCCTCATATAATGTTCTATTCATTTCCTTTGCTGCCTCCAGGCAAGCCTACCTAACCTTTTGCCCAAACAAGGAGTATTTATCTAGAGCTCCCCGTCCACGGATAAATTGAGCGGTTTGGAAGTGTGTACTTTGCATCACCACCACTAGAGTGTGCTCTAGTGCCATAAGATTTGGAAGGTTTGCTGCAGCTGGTTGGCAAGGTACACGGTTGAAAGGCCTAGAAAAATTCTTTCCATCTAATTGCATAAGTGTTCCTTGAAGTGTCTTGGTAAGACTGGATTATGTTCATGGATTTGATTAAGGTAGAACTGAAGACTTTACCTTCAATATGAACACATGACAGTATTGGGCAGAGTGCATTTTTGGATTTGAATTCGCTCCACTTAGCTCCAGTGGGGTGGCAAGACATAGTAATTCCCCCTCCAGCCACATGCTCTATCACCAGGCAATAACACTGTCAATTTACTTGTAAAATAGCGTCGCTGTGGCCCAGGGCCTGGATGTACAGTGGGGTGACCTGGGAAGAATGGACTTCTGTGTGTCAGTGGTCCTTGTTGCAAGTCTCCGGCAGAAGGGTCATGACGAGAGCACAGTCTCCTCGGGTGTCTGAGCTGGAGGCCGCACGTGCTCCTCTGTGTGCTTCCAGCCCCTGTTAGCAGCAGCTCCCTGGCCTTCAGCACTGCCTTTTGCTTTACTTCTCTCCCCGCCCCGCCACTGGGAAAACCAGATCAGTGAGACTCTCTTCAGGCACTGTGGCCCCTCAGTTCCCAGTGACCCACAGTCCTTTTGCTCTTGGTACTTTCAGGAACTTCAGACCCAATGACACCTCCTTCTCCTGGGGTCAGCCACCGTTGCTCCCCCACAGTCTGCAAGGTCCTTGTAGCTGGGACTGCCTGTCTCCCTGAGACATCTAAGGCTCTTTGCTCAGACTTCACGGACCACCAGCTCTGACCAGAAGTAGCCTAAGACCACTCTCGCAGATGTCCCTGGGTCTGCCTGGACAGATGGAGCTTCAGCCCAGGTCCAGCCCGGAGGCCACCCTCTAGAGACCACAGCCCAGGGAGCCATGTGAGGGGGCCCAGTGTGCCTGGCTTCCTTTTCCCCCAGATGGGCCTGGATGGATCCCCAGCGCCTGTATGGGACTTTGTGCTTCCCTCTCTGTACGAACCCAAGTTAGGTCGGGAACAGACAGTATCCCAGTGCTCTTTTCAGCAAGGCAGTGGTGGCGCCTCACTTCAGCTGATGGTTTCTCTAGTACAACAGGAACGCGAGAAGGTAGCTTGGGAAGTTTCAGGGACACCTCTTCTCCCTGTGCACAGTAACGTCCACCTAGCCCCTTTCAAAGCCACACCAAATAAAAGTGGAATCTAAATAAAAACAGTATCCTTGCTATGTAAGTACAACTGTAAGCCAAGTCATGCGATGAGCGGCCTCTCCAGCTTCCAACCAGAGCCCCATCCATATGGACGTCCAGGAGCCATGTTTCCTCTGATGTGGTTCCTGGGCCTTCAGTCCTGGAAACCCAGGGCAGCCAGTCCCTCCCGGACTCAGCTTCCTGTGGCAAATGAGCACCCTCTGTCCTGCTGCTGACCCCAAGATTCTATCAGGACCAGAAGCCCCAAGAGGCCCCTTTTGGATACTCCACAGGTTTCTAAGAACATTCATGGAGATTTTGCATGTGACACCAAAGCCTCCAAGCCGACCCTGACTCTCCCTTTGCTCTCTTGAAGTTCCTTCAGCCTCCGTGTTTGTATGACTTGCAGACAATCTTTGATCAGAAAAACAAACAAACAAACAAAAAAACCCACAAAAAACACAGAAACCCAGCCACCAACTTCTTACTTGGGCAGCGGCACAATCCTGTGTATGGGAAGAGCCTGTGCCCTTTCTCCAAATTCTTCAGTGTGTCAGTTGTGCGATCGAGGGAGTTTGCTCCAACTTCCTAGACCTCATTTTCCTTTTTTTAAAAGGAGAGGTGCTATGGGAACAAGGCTTAGTGCGGTATACTTCTAACCCCAAAGTGAAAATCGGCACTGCGGCCTCAGGCAGAGAATGGGGCAAGCTGAGTGTGTAACCGATCAGCTCATCGGCACACCGTTCTTGGATCACATTTGCCCAAACTGCCTTTCACAAGGAAGTCATCTGTTCTTCCTTCTTGGGTTTCTCTTACTTACCGAACAAGTTGTCATTTCAAAGCAATGAAGGTTTGCCAGACTTGAAAAGAGAAAGAGAATTCTGAGAGTGGCACAAAAATAAATATTTTCCTACCACAACATGGTGTTTGTACCACCGATCATGCCATAATATTTTGGCTTTTAAAAACCACTTAGATTACTTAACTGCAATTTATTCAATGTGCCATGGGAGAAGTTGGAGATACAAAGGTGAAAAACCAAAACCAAAACCACAGGGGTTCCTGTTTCTGAGCTTCTCTCATGCCACATGGGGACAGACCCACACAACTAGGAACTGTAGAGATTGTTAAATACAATCCATTGTGCGTAATTATAGTTGCAGTCTATGATGACGAACACCAGCTGATAATCTCAAACCAATACACATACACTAATATTTGAGAGTATTTCCTTCTAAAGCATTTTATTCTTGCAGCATCATGGCAGGAATAGAATATTGCGGAAGAGCATTGGACTATAAAGCCAAGTTCCGGTTCTGCCATCAACAAGCTGTGTGGCTCAGGTGAGACCCTTACCTTCCGGATGTCTGCTTCTCTATCAGTCAAATGAGGAGCTGTAACTTTCCATCAGGGAGCCCCAGAGCATGCTGATCAACGGGGTCATCTGGGGAGCTCTGAAACGTGCGGCTATCCTGGCTCTACCTGGAACTGCTAATTAGAATCTTTAGGGGTGGGCTCAGGAATCCACACTTTTTTAAGAGTTCTGTCACATGTTTCTGATGATCCACCAGTTTAAGGAATGCTTTGTTAGGATGCTGGCCACATCTGGCCTTTCTTTAGCCTGCCTCTTTTCTCACCCTGCTTGGAAAGGTGTCTCTCAGTCTCACCTGGTCTCCGTGAAAAACCTGCTGCCTGCTCTGGGATTTCATGACATACCCCTTTGCATCTGTGGCCTTATTAAACACACCTCTGCTCCTTCGGTGTCCTCTGTTCCCTCCTCCCCTGGGAGCCCCACACTGCCCTTACTGCTTGGGTTCCTGTCCCCCGCAGCTGACTGATCCCCATGGGTGAGGTCACCTATCAGGATGAACCCAGCCCCTCTCTCACCCCCACCCCCACCCCCCACACATCCACACATCCAAGCTCCAGGGCCAACCCTAGCCCAAGACAAAGGCACTCCAAATATTAACTCAAGGATTCAGTGTCCAATCAAGGGGTACAGACAAGATGGTTTCCCACTGTGGTTAAAGTGGGGGCCCTGCGATTAAATATGGGGGTCTGAACACTTGTTCCACCACTTACTGGTTGTGTGATGTGGGCAAGTTACCTAATCTCTCCATAACCCCCTTACCTCACCTGTAAAATGGGAATACGAATGGCTTCTAGCTCACAGGTTTCTGGGAATGTAAAATGAAATCAGGTATCACAGCTAATGTTTTTTGAGTGTTTGTTATGGAGCAGGCAGTGCTGTAAGCATTGTATGTGCATTAGTACATTTCGCTGGTGGAGGGCAGTCTCAAACCTGGGCAGGGAAGCTCAAAATCCATAGTCTCAGCCACTGCTCTATAATTTATGTAATAGACTTGCTGAAGTGCCTAGCATACGGTAAGAGTTGAATAAACGTTTAAAGAAAATCCAGGATCTGGGCTCTTGCTCTGTCCACTGTGACTATTCCTTTATCTTATAGTTCAACTTCAGCCAGACTTTGCATTATTTTTTAATCCCAGATGCCATCTTCCCGCTTTGTCTACTTACCCAGTGACCCCAGGACTCAGCCACCTCCTAAGAGCTTCCTTTTATAAGGCCTTCCTTCCTGACCTCATGTCTTTAACCCCACGTGGTTTCTCTGCTCTTCTGCCATTACTATGAGAAGGACATGACTGTGCTAGCCCAATGGAAGGTGGGAGACCCACAGAAGGGACTTATGTCACATGGGTCCTCCCGGCCAAGGCTGTCCGAGACCAGTTAGCAGCCAGCAGGTCCTCAGACCTGCGAGCAAATTCAGCCAAGATCAGCAGTCACCATGCAGACTCCCCCATGGGCAAATATAAACCCTTATTGTTCTATGCTGCTGAGGTTTTGTAGTGTTTTCTTACACAGCCTTAATGAAGCAATAGAGGACTGGTGCATAGTTGTTAAGTGATACCACATGGATGCAGTAATAAAGGTAGAATGTGGGGAATCCTACAGGATAAATTATCCAGTTTCTTCTTTTGTCCTGTAGAATTCCCCAGATTTTGAAGGGAGAAATGTTACAGATTAAAGGAGACTTAAGAAACAGATGAGCCGGGGCGCCTGGGTGGCTCAGTGGGTTAAAGCCTCTGCCTTCGGCTCAGGTCATGATCCCAGGGTCCTGGGATCGAGCCCTGCGTCTGGCTCTCTGCTCAGCAGGGAGCCTGCTTCCCTTCCTCTCTCTCTGCCTGCTTCTCTGCCTACTTGTGATCTGTCAAATAAATAAATACAATTAAAAAAAAAAAAAAGAAAAGAAACAGATGAGCCAAAGGCAGTATCTGGATCTTAGATGAACCTCATTCAAATAAAACTACTATTATAAAATATTTACGAGACAACCAGGGAAATTTTAACACTAATAGGATAGTTGATAATATTAAGAAATTATTGTTAAATTTTAGGTGTTATAATGGTAATATAGTTATTTATTTTTTAAGATTTTATTTATTTGACAGAGAGACAGCAAGAGAGAACACAAGCAGAGGGAGTGGGAGAGGGAGAAGCAGGCTTCCCACTGAGCAGGGAGCCTGATGTGGGGCTCAATCCCAGGACCCTGGGATCATGACCTGAGCTGAAGGCAGACACTTAACAACTGAGCCACCCGGGTGCCCCATAGTTATCTTTTTTTTTTAAAAAGAAACCGTATCTCTGAGAGACACATACTGCAACATTTATGGATGAAATTATATAATGTCTGGAATTTTCTTTAAAAATAATCCAGTGAGGCAAAAAGTAGGGGAGAGTAATTGGTGAAATAAGATTAGCCATATATTGGTAAGTGCTGAACCTGGGTGATGGGTACTAGAGATTCATTACACTATTCTCCATAGTTCTGTGTATGTTTGAAAATTTCCATTATAGGGGCACCTGGGTGGCACAACGGGTTAGTTGTCTTACTCTTGGTTTTTGCTTGGGTCTTGGTCTAGGGTTATGGGGTTGAGCCCCATGTCGGGTTCCACACTCAGCATGGAGTCTGCTTGAGATTTTCTTCATCCCTCTCCTGCTGCCCCCTCACTTGTGCTCTCTCCCTCTCAAATAAATAAGTCAATCTTTAAAAAAATAATGAAGAAAATTTCCATTATAAAAAGTAAGGGGAAAAGGAAAGAAAGAAGGGAGGGAGAGAGAAAGGAAGAGAAGAAAATGAACAAAATGGTAGGGATGAGTGATGAGTCACAAAATAAGATCAGAACTAAAGACCTGTCACCAGTGTCACTTATGGTAGAACCCCAACTGAGCTATTAAGACCTAATTCAAAGCTGTCGATACTTCCATGTTAAAGGGGAAGCAACTATGATATGGTCTTAGGTATATATGAGGAGAAACTCACAATAGAATATGCATGCAAACAATCATCTCAAGATAAATGAGGGTCTAATAGAGTCAAGAGATCCTAGAAGTGGCAGAATCCATATCCAAGGACATAAATACAATAGAGCAAGTCTCATGACATTAAGAAAAAAATAGCAAGCATAAAACAAAAACTGGAAGTTATGAGGAAAAAATCTTATAATTATGAAATAGGAATAGGACAATAAAGAATAAGAATTAGAAATCATGAAGTGAAAAACACAGTTGATTATATGTACTATTAAAAAATTCATTAGATGAGCTTGCTAGTATAACTGAAGAAATATTTAGTAAGTTGGAAGAAGGAATTGAGTAAATCTCTCAAAATGTAGCTCAGAGAGATATGAAATGGAGAATATAAAATAGATGTAGAAACAAAGAGAAATCCAATTGGAGTTCCAGAAGAAAAGGAAAGATTTTATAATAAAGAGGCAATCTTTGAAAATATAATTGCTAATAATTTTTCAAAACCTAAAGAACAAGGGATTAGCAAAAAGAATATGAAAGCTCTATGTAGAAAGTTCTATGTCCAGCTATATCACAGAAAATTTAAAAATAATAAAGGTGAAGAAAATAAAATACTAAAACTTGCCAAGGTAAAAAAGAAGGCAAAACAGGTGAAAGAATGATAATTACATTAATGGATTTCTTGGCAATAGATGACAAGGGAAAAAAATAGAGTAATAAAAGTGCTGAGGGGAAAATGATAAATCTAAAATTCAATACCCAGCTAAATCATCATTCAAAATCAGGGTGAAACAAAAAAGATAAGCATAGATCTACAGAGATTCAAAAATTACTAAAAGATACATTATTTTAAGAAAAGATGAACCCAGAAGGAAATGTCATAATGAAAGAAGAAATAATATCAAAAAAGTGTTGGTAAATCTAAGTATTGCCTGAGAAAGCACTTTATTTTTTTACAAAGTTTTTTTACTTGTCAGAGAGGGAGAAAGAGAGAGAGCCAATGCACAAGCAAGGAGCTGATATGGGACTTGATCCAAGGGTTCTGGGATCATGACCTGAGTCACACAGGCATCCTGAAAGCACTTTATTTAAATATAAGTATTATAATGTGTTTGATTGCATTTTTCCCTGTCTCCACTACCATTACTCCTTAGGACTGAAGTCAGCTCTCACCTAGATTACTAGTTTGGTTACTGATAACCACTTTCCCTGCCTCTAGTCTTACTTGTCTTTCTTCTCCATTCTGTAGCCAGAGTGAACTCTCTATAGCATAAATCATAAAGCCCTTTGACAATTTCTTAAGAGTTTTAGGAAAGAGGTCTTAGAATTACATGTGTGAGCAGATAAAATACAACACCAGCTTGAGTTTTGTTTTGGCTGCTCTAGATACTTTTTCCTTCTCCATCCCAGAAAAGAAGTTAGATCTCTGTGTTCACTTGGCTCTGTGTTGGAGAACTAAAAAGAGAGGTTACCAGTAAGAAGACAACTCCAGGTTCAGATTTCACTTGTGACATTTGGGCTTATGAGTGTTGGCTTGTCCCAGAGAGGGAGAGGAAGGGCAGACGAGCTGAGGATTTAAGACACAGAAATAGCCAAACTAGAGGGGTGAGAGAGATTGCCAGAGAGAACAGATCAGATTCTTGAAGGTTTCCAAGCAGGTAGAGACCCAGGTTCACTTATTAGCAACACTTGAGACTAAGCACTGATGAAGAATGCCAATAGTCAGGTAAAGGGAACAAGGATGAGGCTACATACACACAGAGATATCTCTTTCGTATCCAAGGGGAATATTTCTGCAGACCCAAACTTGGCACTGGTGTTGATGACATCTGCCTTCAAAGAAGAATATGGCTTTGGACAATGGGCACACCAGTAGAGGCCACCATACAGACTAAGCCTAGAGTGTCCTGGCTGTATAAGCCTCAAGACGCTCATGTGACCTGGATAAAGTGGAAAGGAACCTCAATAAGGACTGACAACCAAGTGGGATAGAGACTCAAAATAAATTAAGTTTGATTTATTGAAATAAAGTCAACGTGCCCTTATGGTGTACATTAAAATTCCTCTGCATTCCACTTGGGTTACCATCTCCGCATGACATAGCTCCCATCCCCCTCCTCTAACCTATTTGGCCTCCCCCTTCACAGCCTACCCTGTGCTCTGCACTCTAGGCCCCCAGATCTGTTTGCCTGAGTATACCATGTCCTCTTCAACTCCAGGTGTTTGCACATGCCCCATTCTCTCCTTCCCCCAGGCAGCCCTTATGTGGCAAACTCCAAACTTTTTCTTCACTTCAGGTCTCAGCTTCTTTAAAGCCACCCATGTGATCCTATAATGTCCTGCATGTCCCCTGTATAGCCCTCATCACACGGGGTTGTAATGGCCAGATTATTTACTGTCTTTCACAATAAGGTCTGTAAACTCTGCGAAGACAGAAATAATGCCTACCATACGTCTAATTGTTTACCAATACACACAGTAGATAGAATCCCAGTTGATATTTTGGAGGTGAATAATAATAATGTTAGTAATATATAATTACTATTAATATAATAAAAATGTTGTTAGAAACATTTGTTGAAGTCTTTACTCTGTGCCAGCCTGGCTGCTGAGCACTTACCCTAGATTATTATTATTTTTTAAATTCTCATAATACTCCCATTTTATAAATGGGAAAAATAAGGTACAAGAAATTAAGCAACTTACCTAGCCAGTAAGTGATCATGGTGGGACTGATCTCAGGCAGTCTAACACCAAAGCCCATGGAGTTAACCACTGCATTCTAGTCCTGAAAAGAGCATGGGCCATGGTAGGTCAGATACCACATGCTCTCAGACTCCAGCAAGACTACCACTCTGCTGAGAGGCCCATCTCACCGTTCATGACCACTTCTGGCAATCCGTGCATGCTGCCTGCTCACTCCCTGCCCCCACCTCTACCACTCTTGCAACCTTCCCTCATCTCTACAAATGTGTATGCTTGTGTACTACCCTCGTGTCTAGGATGTCGCCTTCTAAGGTGAAAACCTACTGAACCCATCTTCTTTCATGTGCATGGGGGAGGAAGTTCTCATTCGTCCCTCAGCATATTTGAATCCAAATGATAATGTGATGAATGGTGCCTTGAGTGACTCCACTCATTTAGTCAGCTTATTGCAAATCCTGAGCCCAATCTCGTGATTCTGTCAAATGATGCACTTGACAAGGTGTATTCCTACAAGAAAACAAAGCCCTTTTACTGGGTTTGTGGAAAAAACAAAAAACAAAAAACAAAAACCCACACTGGGAATGGCATTAACTGCCAGGTCTCCCATATTCCTTCTCCTGATGCCTGATGGAAGTCTCTTGTGTTCTTCATCTTGGCTTATCTTTGGCTTCCTTTGGACTCGCTGTTACTATCCTTCCAAGGTGGGGATTCAACTCTCAGCATCCTCACCTTTCCCATCTCGGAGAGACAGGAAATAGAGACAGATCTTGGCCGTCATCTAGCAGGATGTAAAGCCAGCCCCAGAATCCATGGGGCTCAGACTCCACAGCCACCTCCTCTCCCTACTGTACTTAAGTTCTCATCTTTATTGCAGCTCCCATCCTTCAGAGAACAGCCAGTTTCCTATTGGGCTCTGTTAACTGAGAAGTAAGGGGCTTCTCCCTCACTTGTCCCATTTCATTCCTAAGGTCGAAACAGAAGAAAGATGACCCATCTTATCCTACTTAGGCAGACAAATTTAACAAGACACTCTTCGCATGGGTCGTGAAACAAATCTTTTGACTCTCGAAACACTTTGAGCCAATGTTTGCCTTCTTCTAAACCCCAACTACTACTGTACTGCTATTTATCTAATGGGAAAGAAAAGTATCAGTCTCAGAAAATCATTAAAATACAGTCTGACACCTATTGTACATTTTTTTCTCCCTAACTTCCAAGGTTAGATCATCACAAGGAAACTGACAATTTTAAAGGCAATATTCCCAACTTTGGTGTTTAGTGTGGCTGAATGACTGACTAATCATAGAACTTCAGGTCAGGGAGAAGTAAAGAACAGGGTCACAGCTTGACTGGTCAATAGGGTCTTGGGTAATTGATCCTCCAAAGGATCTCCACTGCCTACATTCATAGACCACTGCATACTCCGTGATAGGTAGACTTGATTTATTTATTTTTTAAGAGATTTTATTCAAATTCTAGTTAGTTAACATACATTATAATATTAGTTTCAGATGTACAATTTGGTAATTCAACACTTACATACAACACTGTGCGTTCATCACAACAAGCACATGTCCCAGTCCCCATTCCCTATTTAACCACCCCCCCCACCTCCTCTCTGGTCTTCATCAGTTTGTTCTCTATAGCTCCGAGTCTGTTTTACATTTGTCTCTCTCTTTTTACCCCTATGATCATTTGTTTAGTTTCTTAAATTCTTTGTATGAGTGAAACCATATGGTACTTGTCTTTCCCTGACTGACTTATTTCACTTAGCATAACACTCTGTAGTTCCATCCACGTCATTGCAAACGGCAAGATTTCATTCCTTTTTGTGGCTGAGTAATATTCCATTGTTTATATGTACCACCTCTTCTTTATTCAGTCATTAGTTGATGGACATTTGGGGTCTTTCCATCATTTGGCTATTGTAGACAATGTTGCTATAAATGTTGGGGTGTGTGTTATCCCTTCAAATTAGTATTTTTGTATCCTTTGGGTAAATACCTAGTAGTGCAATTGCTAGGTTGTAGAGTGCCCCAGTTTGCATTCCTACCCACAGTGCAAGAAGGTGTCCCTTTCTCCACAGCCTCACCAAGATCTGTGCTGTTAATTTTTGCTATTCTGACAGGGGTGAGGTGATATTGCATTGTAGTTTCAATTGTATGTAGAATCATGACTTGTATGCATATAATTGAAAATATTTGATTCATTTTATCAACTACGTTGAATTCATCAACATATTTCATATCTATACTTCAGTAACTTTTCTTTAGATGTTGAAAGCCTCAGTGCTGGAACCCCAAAATAAGAAAATATACTAAGCTGAGAGTCAGGTGTTAGATCATTATTCCTGTGATTCGGAGCTTGCAAACCCTGTCACATGGAAGCTCCTTTACTGTACTAAGTAAATGCCTCTGATGACTTTGGGTATGCTAGTTTGGGCAATGTGACATGCTGTACAGAAAAAGGGGGAAGAACTTGGAGTTTGCAGAGGCATCTTGGGAGAGAGGAAGATGAGGATGAGAGCAAGTAGGAAGCTGAGGTGATGGCTGTGGGTGAAATACTTCTTTCCATTCTACTAGAACCAACTCATTTGGCACAAGTGGATTTCCATGGAAACTGGAGAGAGGGCTGAGTTTGGGCTGATGCAGCATGACAGAAGAGCTAGAGGCAGAGGAGAACATGGTGGAGATATTTTCCACCCTGAAATATTAGGAAGGGGTTTGGACTGCCACTGACCATGGAATTGGGTGTTTATCCAAGTTAGACAGAACTCCCAGGGAGCAAGGATCTTCCCAGATCACATCTAGGCTGCAAATGAATGCTTTGTTTCTTTCACATATTTTCATTTCTAATATATTAACTTTGAAATGGAAGTAGAAAAGTATAAGTTTTACTTGTCCTATTTTAAAATCACATCCTTGAGTATTTCTTCCAAAGGTTAGATAATAGTAATGATAGCAAATATTTATTGTGGCTAACAACGAGCCAGGTTTTGTTCTTTCTATTATTTTATTTATTATTCAGGCCAAACTTATTGAGGATGGCACTATTGTCATTCTCATTTGTTGTTTATTATTTTATTTGCCATTCTCATTTTTTAATCTGAGAACCATAAAAGTTGAGAAACTTGTTGAAATTCACAAGGATAACTACTAGAGCCATCCTTGCCTCTCGCGAGCTGCTCCCTGAACTATTATGAAAATGTTTAATGTCACATATGTGCTATAATTTCTTTCTAAATTAGCTATGTAGTTATATGTCTCTTAAATTTGTTTTGTCATTTAATTTATATCTTCTTAAGTCTGGTTTAGGGAAGGATCTTCCTTAGAGTGGGTGGTTTAGATATAATCTCTTCTGAAAACAATTGGTAAAGTTAGATATCCTCTCTATGACATTTCTACTGCCAATCATCGAATACTATTTGAGTACTTATTATGTAGGTACTATGACAGGCACTGGGATAAATCCACAGTTTTAGTATTCAATATCCATATTCAATCTGATAGGTACATTTTAATATCATCTTTACATAAATTTTTTACATCTGAATGTAAAAAACTTCATTATTTGACTCTGAATTAGAACAAAGATTTAAACAACTCTAGTCATATTATTCAGGTATAAGTCCACTGGACTTTAGTACCATAATATCTGTTATGGGAGTCTTCTGTGTGGGGGCCAGATATTTTTCTTAAATGCGTATTGTGTTAATGGTTTGACTTTTCTAGCCATCCTGTGTCAAGTGCGTTTTCTTTGGTCAGGCAGAAGAACAAAATAATATTTGCCCCATATATCTTCTTAATTTTTGAATCAAGGGTCTTATTGGAGGGAATATTAAAGTTGGCTATAATTTCTTTCCTATTCTCTCTTTTTTTTTAAAGATTTTATTTATTTATCTGACAGATAGAGATCACAAGTAGGCAGAGAGGCAGGCAGTGGGGGTGGGAAGCAGGCTCCCTGCTGAGCAGAGAGCCTGATGCCAGGCTCGATCCCAGGACCCTGGGATCATGACCTGAGCTGGAGGCAGAGGTTTTAACCCACTGAGCCACCCAGGCACCCTCCATTCTCTTTTATAGGTAGAGCCTAACTTCCCTTTCCTTGAATCTGAGTTTGTCTTAGTAACTTGTCTGACCCATGGAATAGAGCAAAAGCAACATTCTGGGTCTTCTAAAGCCAAGACATTAAACTAAACAGAATAAAACAAATACACCTGCAGCTTCCATCCTTGCCTCTCATAATTCTTTAGGGAACTTGAACAGCAATAAGGTCAAGTATCTCGAGAATGTGATGCTGGAGAAGCCCTATGTGGCCCCTCAAAGCAAGAGTTTCAGCTGAGCCCAGTATTCCGGCCATCCCCACCCAGGCATCAGACGTGTAACAAAGGCAGCTTGGACCTTGCGGACCATGGACCTGCTGAACGCCACCAAGTGACCCCAGTCACACCACACAGAACAGGAGAAACTTAGAGCTGAGCCCTGTCCACGTTTCTCACTCGTGAGATTGCGAAACATAGTAAATGGTTTTGTTATATGCCACTAAGTTTTAGGGTAGTTTTGTTTTTGCTTTACTTTTTATTTTTTTAAAGATTTTATTTATTTATTTGACGGAGACAGACACAGTGAGAGAGGGAACACAAGCAGGGGGAGTGGGAGAGGGAGAACAGGCTTCACACTGAGCGGGGAGACCGATGTGGGGCTTGATGCCAGGACTCTGGGATCGTGACCTGAGCCAAAGGCAGATGCTTAATGACGGAGCCACCCAGGCACCCCTGCTTTGCTTTCTTTCTTTCTTTCTTCTTCTTTTTTTTTTTAAAGATTGATTTATTTATTTGAGAGAGAGAGAATGCTTGTACGTGTGAATGGGGGAGAGGGAGAGGATCTCAAGCAGACTCCCTACCACGTGTGGAGGCCAGAGGGGAGAAGGGGTTTCGATCGATGACCCTGAGATCGTGACCTGAGCAGAAACCAAGAGTCAGATGCTGAATGGACTCAGCCACCTCGGTGTCCCTAGGGTCGTTTTCAACACAAAAGCAAATAACGGGAACAGAGATTTTCAAAATACTTCATAAACAAGTAATTTCTCTAATATGGTTACAATTATATTTGCAAATCAAAGCAGAATGAGTAAATGAGAAAATTTTTAAGATGTAATTCGAACAGGAACAGCACGAGGGCAGACATGTATAGGTCTCTCATAGTCCAGGTTCTTCATACACATATAAGCTGCAACTCAAAGCAGCTGTGGTTTTGGCCTTTTTTGCATTCTCATTTGTTCCCTTACAAATGTTTTCTTATTCTTTATCAAAGTAATACAATGCACATGGCAAAATGTATAATAGTACACGACAACTTATAATGAAAGCAGTACCCTCCATCCCGCTTCTCCCCTTCCACTAGTCTCCTTTTTCAGAGTCAACCACTTTCAGCCTTTTCTGGTTTGGGTCCTTCCCATGACTACTCCCCCAATAGTAGGCCTCCAAAGCTACCTGTTGATTTATCGGTTTAAGACATTATCTCCTGATGAATGAGGAGGATAGACAGACAGACAGCATGAGGATGGGGTTCATCACTATGATCCTCCCCTCCACTTCTAATTTGGAGAGTCGTTAGGGTTCCTTGTCTAATTGTTGCTTTTGTGCCTTTAAATAGTATTCCTTTTTTATGCACTATCTTAGAATTTTGTTTAAAGAAACCGGTTCATCGAAACTTTGAAGACTGCTGATAGACACTATAAAACCAAGTATTTGTTTTTGCCAAAGGTCTGGAGAAATTTATGTTCAAAAGTAAATTGGTTTCAAGAGTGAGTTTGGTATGCCATTACAGTAGATCACCAGAAGGGATTCCGAAAGGAAATTTACTTTCATGCTGAAATCTATTTTCCTTGAGTATAAAACACTTCCCTATAATCTCTTATATTACAACAAACTAAAAAGATGCAGGGACAATCATGAGTTATCACATGCCAACTCAGAGTAATATTCTGCTTAGCATTCATTACAAAACTGTTCGCTAGACAACTGAGCCACAATCTCCCTTCCTTCCTGTTTTTTCATGGTGAGATGTATCACATATAGATAGGAGAGAGTGTAAAACATTTATAAATAATTTAAAGAATAATTATAAAGAGAATACCCAAGTAGCCACTGCCCAGGTCAAATACAGAAACACAGACAGCACAGTACGGGTACCCCTCCCCATCACAGTCCCCCAACAACCCCCAAGGTAACTACCATTATCCCGACATCGGTGATGATTTTTATTTTCTTTATAGCTTAAAACTTTATGGATACATCTCCAAGCCATTTAGCTTAGTGAAACTTTAACTTTAAATAACTAGAATCATTCTATCTCTACTATTAAACAATTGTTTCTTTTGCTTGGTATTTTTTATGAGAGGCATCCATACTTTTCCAAAGTGGTTAACTGTAGTTGGTTCAATTCTTTTTGTTGCATAGCATGTTATTGTATAAATATACCGGGATTCATTCCTCTGTTCCACTACTGAGGGGTGCTTGGGGTTGTTCTTATTTGAGGCTCTTATGAACAACACTCCTATGAACATTTTTTTGTAACGGTCTCTGGCTTCTCTAAGAATTGCTAGGATCCAGCCTCCACATATCTTTGTCTTTCCTAGAAAAATGTGTGCTTTCCAAAGTGGTTGTACCAATTTACACTCCTGCTAGCATTTCCATTGTTCTACACACTTAATGACATTAAACATGGTTGGACTTTTATTTTTGCTAAGTTGGTAGGTGTATAGTATCCCACAGGGGCTTTATTTTGCATTTCTCTGATGACTAATGAAGTTGAACACATTTTCATACTTTCACTGACAACTCTAGGTCAAATTATATAGATATCTTATAGATTTTTGATACATGTAGCTAAACTGCCCTCTAAAATGTTATACCAAATTACTTCATCACTAACATGCTATAGATTTTAAGTATTTTCAACAATTGGAAAAATAAAAAATTACGTTTGGTATTTATTTCAAATTCTTTTGGTTACTAGTACATTTGAGTGTTTAAAATTATTTTTCTAAGGCCCTGTACAGGGAAATTTATGTCTTCTTGTACCGTCCTATTGTAGATGGATTATTGGGTGGTATTCCAGCTATCTGATTTCTAATCTAAAGTCCTGAATCTAAAATTTCACAGGCATTAGTAAGATTAAGACACATCTGACTATTTTACGTGGGGCTTAGTTATAATAATGACTTCTAAATGACAATTTTTAAGGCAGATTTCAGTGCATTAATGTCTGTGAAGATGCTGCAAATGTTCAGAAAGAATAAAACAAAGGGGAGAGACTCCTGCTTCCACAAAGGTGGAGTAGACACACTTTTCTCTATTCCTCTTGCTAAGTACAAGTAAACATTATATGTAAGACAATGATAAGACGACTTCAGGTGGAGAGAAGAAGCCAGACCAGATAGGAGCCTCAGAAGTTAAAGAACAACATGCTAGTGAGTTCCCTGGGTTTTCTTTTTGCCTCATAGATCCTAGATTGAATGCTAGAGAAGCTGACAAGCCAGAGATGCTGATTGGCACAGACCAAAAAAGCCCCAACAAAAATGTGCTCTTTCTGGTCAAAGAATAGGGAAAATGTCAAGACAGATATGTTAAGAAAATAACATCTCGGGCGCCTGGATGGCTCAGTGGGTTAAACCTCTGCCTTCGGCTCAGGTCATGATCTCAGGGTCTTGGGATCGAGCCCCCGCATCAGGCTCTCTGCTCAGCAGGGAGCCTGCTTCCTCCTCTCTCTCTGCCTGCCTCTCTGCCTACTTGTGATCTCTGTCTGTCAAATAAATAAATAAATAAAATAACATCTCTACTAGAGCCAAAAAGCAAAGAAAAAACTGTGGCCCCAGCCCCTACCCAGCAAAGGTTCAGTAGGGACCTAAGCTTCCGTCCTCTCCAGTGTCCCCAAATACCCACCAGGGTGATGTTGGAGAAGATGGAGGAAGGAGCCAGAACTTTCATCCTGGTTGGGTCTTAGTGGGGCCCCTCATCTCCACGGTATCAGTGGAGACCACATGGGGAGCCCAGACTTCCACTCCCACCCAGCAGTAATGAGCTGTCCCTCTCTCTCTCTGATAGGATGGTATCAGATGGGCCTAAAGGAGAGTCAGGATTTTCATCCGAGCCCCCAAAAAGGAGGTCACTTCTCTGTCCTGCTTCCTCCTCGCTGTGGAGTCAGCAGAAGCCACAGGGGAACAGTAATAAGATGCTCCTACCCCCACCCCGGTCCTCCCCCCAGCTAGGGGGTATCAGTGGAAGCCTAGTGGAGAGCTGGAATTTCCGTGTCTGCCCAGCTGTACCAAGCCATTCCTTTAGGTGTCTACAGAGGCTAGGTGCTGGTAAAAGGTGCCAGGAGACTTGGATTTTCTTGGGGACCTAAGAGGGTAATGATCTTTTTTTTTCCTTTTGTTTTGCTTTCAAGAGTCCCAGAGTCAAATCTGGTATACCATAGGCCTACACATTCATGTATTTACTTTCCCTCAATCTGATCTTCTATTTCTGATGTTCTTTGGATGAATCACCTTGGCTTGGCTACGTTCTTCAGTTTTTCAATCAAACATTAATCTGGGTTTTTTTGTGAAGGTATTTTGTAGCTGTGATTAAAGTCTGTGACAATTGACTTTACGACAGGGAGATTATCCTAAATAATCTGGGTAGACATGATTCAATCAGTTGAAGGGCCTTCAGAGCAGAGCTGAGGATTCCCTGATGAACGAGAAATTCCACCTGTGGATAGCAGCTTCAAAACCCCCCACCCCATGCCCAAGACTTCCAGCCTGCCCTTCCTGACGACCTGCCCTAGGGATTTCATACGTGCCTAGCCAGCCTCCACAAACACAAGAGACAATTTCCTACAATAAATTTCATAGCACCCATGTATCTCCTTTTGTTCCTCTGGCTGAACCCTAAGTGGTACTCATATTTTCCTAATTTATAGTATGTGTTACAGTAGCTGCCTCTAACCCACTGTGGAATGAACCAGAGCATGTATAATAGGTATATGTTCCTTATATATTTCATTTTCTCCTCAAGGGTTAAGTTTAATTGTTATGTGTTCCATTAATTTCCCTCCTAAACTCTAATGTTTTCATCCTTCCTCTTCTTTCTTCCTTGGTTCCATCCCCTCAAGCCTCCCATCTTTATTTCACTACTATCTCTCTCCAAATATTCTCTTAAATTACAAAAAACTCATTTGACACTTCAATCCCTATGAATTCCCATACCACTTCTCTCTCTCCCTTTGCCTCCACACTTCCATTTCCTCATTTCCTAGCCACTACTGCATGGTTTCCGTATCTACAACTCTACTGAAACTTACCCCCTGAACTTTCAAGGTTCAAATACTTCCAACTCACCAAATCTAACTACAGCAGCACCTGCTAGTTGCATTCTGATAACCATTCTCCCCTTCCTCCTTGGTAATAGAATCCTGAAAAACCATCTAGCCTCAAAGGTACATTTCTCAACTGCCTTTTCCCCTAGGAGTGGCCTGTTACTCAACTGTGACCAATGAGATGTAGCATTATTATGCAATGGCATTTCCATAACCCTCTTTAAAAGGATGGGACACTCCCATTGTTTCCCATCCTTTCTCTTTCCTTCTCAAATACAGATGAAATGTCTGGAGCATTAGCATCCATCATGGGTCAAGAGATGACCTTCAGGACACAAGTTGAGAAGGATGGGGCAGAGAGATAAGAAGAAGCTCAGTTTCTTCCTTAAGGACACGAGAGAGTTGCCAAATCAATGTTGGATTGACTGCTTTCAGACCCGCGTAAGAAAATAAATGCCTGCCTGTTGAAGACACTGTAACGGAGTCTCTGTTACCAGCTGCTAAATGCAATTCCCTAATGGATACACCAGTGGTCTCTCATTGTGCATGTATCCCTCCATTACACCAACATTTGTTAAGTACTATTTTGTGCCAGTCATCATTTTAGGCATGGCATACAGCGCAAATAAGACAGGCAAAGTGGGCCAGGTTTGAAATGTTGTTTAGATACATAAATAGGGAAATTGCAGTGCAGTTATTTTCTTTTAAAAGCAGCTGCTTAAAGGAAAGGATGGCAGTGTGTAGTTTTGAGATTTATTAGACTACATTTGCTACTTAAAATTTCAATAAAATTATTTTGGGAAAGGACACAGAAAAAGGAAAGTTAGTCTACAAGTGAGCCCTGGCCCCCTCCAGTGTTTGGAGGTCTGACAGAAGCAAGGCAGGGGCAGAGAGGCCAGTGGTACAAAGAGCCAAAGCAGTATTGTCTCAGGGAAGCCTGGAGGAGATGGTGCTCCAGGTGGGAGGGAAGCATCAGCGCACATCCTGAGAGGCAGAGCCGGGCGCAGACCGAGAACTGGCCCAACTTCATCCTCAAAGGAGATCAACCGTGAGGCTAACAAAACTTCAGTTTCATGGTCTGTCACTAGCAGGGGCTCCTTCCAATGCCTGTACCTAATTTTGTATCTGCAGTTTTGTATTCTTTTGCTCAGATGATTCTCCAAATTGTATGAACTCAAGCCCCACAAAACCTCGATCTGGCCCTCTTCACGTCCTTCACCCCTCTGTGACAACCTGACCACAGAGCCTGCACCGACATCTTTTCTTTCTGAGCTTCTTGGGACACGTTACCCTTTGCAACCGTTCTCTCCTCCACGCCTGCCATTCTGGAAATGAAGATAGGGGCTAATACTTGACCTTAACCTTGTTCTTGATACACTGTGCCTCGGTGAACTTATTCATCCTTCTCATCCCTACAGGAGAACTCCCAAATTCCTACTTCCAACACTGATCTCTCCTACCCATACATGGGCAAAGAATTATGCCCTTTCAAAAATAATTTGCCATGATAAAAATGTATCTTTTTATAAAGCTCAGGAGCAAAAGATGAAATGGACATGCTTGGCTCAGTCAGCATGAATCACTGGCACGCTCTTTCAGGAAAGAAATAGAAAGCAGCCTGTGTTAGCATGATGGAAGTCAGTTTTTTATAACCCTAATCTGCAAAGTGACATCCGTCACTCGTGCCTTATGCTCCTGAGCGCTCTGGACCCCACACAGGGAGAGGATCACAAACAGCAATCAATACTCGCAGTCCGGGGATCACTGGGCACTAATTTAAAAGCTGCCTACCACACGGCCCCTCACCTCCAGGAACCCCCAGTATGGCCGAGAAAGTATTATGTTAAGTACTTAAGACAAGGGCCTTGCCGGCACAACCACCTATCTCTGTAGGTGTATGTCACTCTTCAGTTGAGACACTGTGTTCCCATCAGAGTACTTGCGACATGTTCCAGATTGTCACTAATCTTCGGTGTATTTGGAGAAGCATTCCGCAGAGGATGCCCAACTCGCCTCCCACTTCAGAATAATTACTATAATAATGGAAAACGTAAGCTTAAAAATCTTACTAAGAGCCGTGCTGTGTGGTTGTCCGACAGTCCCCGTTCTCTCTCGCCTCGTAGCTCTGTACAGAGTACAGTGTCTCCGTTTCACTTGTCATGCTGTGTCAAGGCTCTACCGCAACAGCCCTGTTCATTAGAGCAGGAGACAACTTGAGCAGGATATAAATTACTGGCATTGACCCAGACACTCAAGTTTCTCAACTCATCGGTTGAGTTTTCCTCGTGGCATAAGGAAAAAAATAGACCAACGAGCGTACTTTCATCTCTCTGGAAGCAACTCTGCGATTTAATAATTCGCACACGGGATCGTCATGAATAGTAGTGAACAGGCGATGGGGTGCGACGTACCGGCCTGCTTCGCGCCCACCGTGCGCCCGCTTTGCGCGGCGCTGGCGCGATGCGGGCTCGGGCTCTGGACCGCAGCCCCCCTCGTGTAGTTCCACCCCACACCAGAGGGGGCAGAAGCGGGCCCGGCGCACCCCGGTTTGCGACCCCGCTCTGTCTCTGGCAGACCCGACCAAGTCAGTGTGAGGTGTGTGTGTGTGGGGGGGAAGCCGTACATCGGCAGCCCCGGGCCAGGGCTTCCTATATTAAAAGAAGGCTCTTGCTCGTGGTGGGCGACTGTAAAACACATTAGAACCCCGTGGGTCCCACCGCGTGGCGCGCTACTCGCGAACCCCTGGCCGGCTCGTGCCAGGCGGGCCGTGCCCTCTCCCCGCGCCCGGCGGAGGAAGGTGCGGTCCGGGGAGGGAGCCGACGCCCGACCCGGAAGCCGCTGAGCGGGGTGCGCTCGCCTGTGGCTGGGGAAGCTCGGGGCTGGCCGAGTCCTTGGGCCCGCCGCGGCCTCCTTCCCCGGGCCTCACGGGCCCATGGGTCCCCATGGCGACGTCAGGGGCCCGGCCCGGGGGCGGGCAGCCCGGGTGGGGCCGCGGCGCTCTGGGGGCCTCCGCGGCGGCGTGGCCGTGTTCGCCGCCGTGGCCGCCGTGTTCACCCTCACGCTGCCCCCCTCGGTGCCGGGGGGAGACTCGGGTAAAGTATCTCAGGGCCGCCCTCCCGCCCCTCTCCCTGGTGGGTCAGCTCGCGCCCCCCGCTCCGCCCGCCCGTGCTCCGTGCCGGGTTCTGCGTGCCAGGACCACCTTCTGTTTTCCATTCCCGTAACTGGTGTCTGTAGTTCTCCGACTTTGAAGAAGGGACTGGCTGGTTTCGCCTGGTGGGATTTAGCGACCTCTGCACCTGGCCAGGTCATTTTTCGGGACCCGAGTTTTTGCTTTCCATTCCCTTTTAGCCCACCGATGTTACTTACTGAGTCCTCATTGCGTTCCAGACAAAAGGGGTCAGGGGGAGTGTTCTAGGGCGGGTAGAGACTGTACACACACTACTGACCAAACAGCGACGCACCGTCGGAGGGAAGGAAGGTGGGATAGACGGGGGCGTGGGGCAGAGTGCCTCCTCCAGAATGGCCAGTCGGGAAAGGCCTCCGAACGCGGTATTTTAGTGGAAACCTGCATGTTGAAAAGGAGCCGGCCACGCCGAGTATTTGAGGGAGAACACTTAAAAGAGTGGAAGCCAGTTGTGGCTTAAAGCAAGCTGCTTCTGTTAAAAAGAAAAGTGCGGACCACTGAGAGCACATCAGCAATTGTTACCTATTTGTTACAGGATGGTTACACGCTTGGGCTGAGAAACAAGAGCCGGGGTTCGTTTTTGGTTTTGTCTTGCTGGCAGGTTAAGTGCCCATCCGATAATGCCAGTAGTGCTGTAACTTCTCGAGGGGGATCTATAGATTGAAAGAATGGAGTGTACTAGTTATGTCTTGCTTCGTAACAAGATGACCCCAAAGTTAGTGGCTTAAAACAGCAGATGTTTGTTATGTCACCTTTCCTGTGCATCAGGAATCTCGGCGCAGGTTAGCTGGGTGCCCTTCCTCAGGACAGGGTTGTTGTCATGGGTGGGCGGGAGCTGCGGTCTTCCCAGGGCTCATCTTGGGGGAGGATTCAAGCTTCTCACCTCAATCCCGTTCTTTGCCACGTGGGTCCCTCGGGAAGCCGACTGTTGTGAAGAAAAAGAGATGGCACCTTCATCTCCCACGTCTGTCATTTCCCGAACCGAGTCGTGGAAGTGATTGATAGACCACTGCCCGGTTTTATTCTTGGCAGTTCGTTTGTAAATCCAGCCCACGCTCATGGGGGAGAGGATTATATAGCTAGAACACCAGGAGTTGGGGGTCACTGGGGGCCATCTTCCCGGGCTAACTTCTAACTGAGGCTTCTTGATGTTCCTTTTATAAATCATTGCCTTTATTCTTTCTTTCAAATCCTACTGAACAAATAGGAAGTGTGTTTCATTAGTATAGTTGGAAATGGAGTTACTGTGTTTCCAAGGCTTACATTAAATAATAGAAATACCTATAGTTTTGAGAGTTTTGACAATGGAGAGCATTACTTAAAGATTGAGTAGTTCTGTACCTTGAGAGAAAGAAAGGAAAAGAGAGGAAGGAAGGAAGAAAACATTGACAGTTGCTTACCATGGTTCTTCCAGCCTGAAGTTTTGGGTGAGATGAATAAAAATAATTAACACTTACTGAGCACTTACTATAGGCCAGGCACTCTTCCAGGTGCTTTACATGTATTGTTGTTTTAATCCAGTTCTTAACCCCCTGTGAGGTAGGTACTATCAGTATCTTCCATCCAAAACTGAGGCTAAGCTATGTCCAGAATCACACAGCTAGAAAGCAGGGGCAGTCAAGGAAAGAACTGAAGTAGATTGACTTTAGAACATACACTCTCTTAACCCCATATATAGTGTTATTTAAAATCTGTGATTGGTGTCTTTATTAATACTGTTATTTTTTCCCAGTAGAATAAAGTTACTTATTTACATTAAGGTATCAGACTCTTTAGGTATTCTGATTTGTTTAGTGTGATGCTAAATAGTGGTCACATCTAATATTTTGGTGTTCTTTGTTGGGAATGATAAACTTTTCCAAGTATTGCCAGTAAAATTTGTATAATGATATCTTTGATAATCTTGTTTATATGTTGAAGGTACTGTCCTCCTTGAATGTTGTGGGTTTTTTTTTAATCAATAAACAGAACACATCTCAAAACCAATATAAAGTATGTATTTTTCTTCTTGATGAGTCTTAAATTATGCTCCATAAATCTTTCACATTGGGTAGCCTTGCCAAAATTATTTTTTACATTGTTTGATGCACAGTTGGTTTATGGGTGGGAACACTCATGATCCTTTGGAGGAGAGTATAGGAATCTCGCCTCCACATCGTTTACTTGGGAAAAATAAAGTAGCCTATTTATGTGTTTATATATTTTAAGGATACTGTCTAACAGACTTGATAGATGAGAATATAGTTATGTAATTAATATTAGAAAAGGTACAACACAGAGGGAGCTGGTTTTTGTAAAGGTTAAGCATCTGCTAACAATTCTGAGCTTGCCTCCCATTTGCATCTCAGACTGAAAAACTGTAATTCTCAAACTTGAATGTACCTCAGAATTGCCTGGGAAACTTGACCCTCAGTGCCAGAGGGTCTTAATATAGGTAGGTTTGGTCAAGGAATCTTCATTTTTAAAAAGAATCCAGGTAATTCTGGTGCAGGTTGTAATAAGACTTAACTTTGAGGAAGCTGTAGGTTAAGAGGTGGGAGTAACCATATCCAGGAGGCTCGTTTTCCCCTCCTAGTCACATTCTCTTTTCTCTTTATCATACTCAATTTTAAGAATAATGTTTCCCCTTTAGCTTTTTTCAAGGATATATTTATAGACGTTGAACTGTAGCTATCTTCCCTATTTAGATTTTAGTTTTAACATTTGATAAGAGGAGGTGATGGAAGTTTGTCACATTCCTGATTTTTATACCTACAGAAATTCGGTAAAGAGTAACAGCATTACGATTTTTTAATGGTAAGAAGTTAGAGAAAGTAGGGTATTTTTCTTAATGTTAAGTGCAATTCTAAATACATTTTACATGGAGGAGAATAAACCTTGACTTTGAAAGTTTGAACTTAACTGTGTTTCATCATACCAACAGAAATACCAAAAAGCTGATTAAAGCAGTTTGGGACTGAAGACAAGCTAATCCATTCTGGATAAAATGTCTTTGACAGTAGTTACAAAGGGAAATTAGTTTAAATATTTTTAGACCATAAACTATTTCTTTAAAGAAGTCTATTAAGATACCGAAAGTGCCTTTGGTTTCCAAAATGCTCTTGAATATGTCCAGAAAAGTTGAGGGTATCCTTGAGTTATCTAACTGACTTAGATAAGTAGTATCTGTCTTTGGGTGCCCTTATGGGGCTTCCATGACACGAGCAGTCATTCACCCTAAGATAGGGGTGTCTGAGTAGCAAGGATGACAATATGATTTGTCTTAACTGTCAACCTGTATGCAGGACTTGAATTAGTTTCTTTGTGGGACCAGAGGAGGAAGAGGTGGTGGTGTCTTCGACAGGCCCCTGAAATGGATAGGATAATATTTTCAACTTAGAAAAGACAGAAATGAAAACAACTAACTAGAATATAAAGCAATCTAAATGAGTGCTAAATAGAGAAGTTAGAGCAGGTTCTATGGAGGAGGAAGAAGTGATTCATTCTAGTGGGGGAGGCTGGGGAGGGGTGTGTATAAGGAAAGGTGTCACTGAGAAGGTGGCAATTGAACTAGGCTTTGAAAGATTTAGGAGAGAATACTGGGTGAGAAAATGAGTGATAAGAGGTGCAAAAGAACCATTCCAGAGGAACAGTGGGTAATCAGATTTGACTGAAGCAAACATAGGTTTCACTGATCTATGCCTTAAAAAGGGACCTTGGAGCCTTTAGAGGGCTGAGGAATGTGAACTTCATTTAGGAAGCAGAGAGTAGCCATTGAGAAATTTTGAATTAGTGATGACAATCCATCCTGTTTCGGGGAGATGGCATGGCAAGAGGTGATTTCAGTAGGAAGATGAAATAGAAAACTGGCCAAAGCTCTTGCTGTCATCTAGGCCGGAGGGTAAAGATCTACATCGTGGCTGGGACCTAGAAATTAAAGAAGAGCACTGATACCCATCAAAAGGTAGAAAATGGACATTAATACATTAACTAATAAATACTAGTAACTCTCATAAGCCCATCAACACTGATTACTTACATTGTTCTATACTGCAGTGTACAGGAATGAGTCATAAATAGTCCTTGTGCTCTGGATGCTTAAAATATTAACAAATAGACATTGAATTACTGCATTGTAATTTTAGAAATAATCACGGATGGTGAGGAATTACAAGGACTATGTAAATAATATAATGATTAGTGGTTTGCAAAAATATATGGTAGTCAGAGCTTACCAAAATAACCTGGAGCTAATAAGTGCTTGGCAATTATTTAAAGATACCCGACATAATCAATGTAGAGAAGGTATTCAAATGCCAGTTTAGGTCAGAATGGTACATGTGACGGAGTGTCCACGCCTCAGAGGTCTGCACATTTTACATTATCATAAAATTGCATCTTTGTAGACATTTTTATACTAAATTCTTGAGGACCATTACAGCATATTACACTAACATTCTATGAGAAGTTTCTATGTTTTTGCAAGTGTGCACAACTTTTAGGAAGGAAAATAAGCACTTATTAAGAACCAGAATTCACCTATGTTTCCACTGACCAGTTATTAAAGACTGATACAAAGATCATTTGTTCAGTAAGACCTAAGGGAGAAAATATCCTTAGACTATTTCATGCTGTTAAATCTCTACAGATTTACAGTTTTATCCAGTCAAATTAATGCAAAACCCCAGTGCAAGCATTTGGATTTTGGAAACTTTGGAGGAGTGTCATTTTCTAATAGTAATTATTGGTTTTACATTATTTTTTCACAGGGGAACTGATCACAGCCGCACATGAGCTTGGAGTAAGTATTAGTTTTATTGTTTAATCAATGCTCTCATTAACAGTTTTAGGAATTAAGAAAGTTTAATTAAGCATGGAGTAAAGTAGATTAATTTATTTTCAAACCCCAGTTTTTAGTAACTTATAAGTACAGTACGTGACAATTTACTTTAAGTTTTAAATCCAATTAAACTAAATTATAAAGCAAAGCCTTTACTATATGTACAGTAGCTAGCTTATTATCACCCCAAATTTTGTATAAGCTATGGAGAATAAAATAAATCGGGTTAACAGTTTTAATAAGTTTATTATTTAATAAACTTTATTATGGTTCATGATCCCTTTAGGCAAGACCTTAGGACTGTCAGCATGGTGGTAATCCGATAGCGGTGTGGTCTTTCAACTTTCTAACCAATACGAAATTTCAGAACCTGCTTTTTTTCAATAGCCTTTTACATGACCCTAATGTACTGTGAACCCAGAGAACAAACTGCTTAAGAACTGACAATGAAATATGTCACCCTTTCTCTAGGTGACACACCATGTGTTAGACGTTGCCAAATCCGCTAAAGAAAATATTTATTTGTATTGGCACAAAAGGATTACAATAGAAAACCACTATTCAAACATGTCGTCCTCGCCTCTTAGTCTTTATACTTGCCCGAGCAAAGGGCTACTTTGCAATTAAAGCCAGTGTGACTCTTGTGGAGGTGAAAACCTTCTAACTCGCTGATTTTTCCATAGGTTGCCCATCCTCCTGGCTATCCTTTGTTCACGCTGGTGGCTAAACTGGCAATCATACTCTTTCCTTTTGGTTCAGTTGCCTACCGTGTCAATCTCCTGTGTGGCTTTTTTGGAGCAGTAGCTGCGTCATTACTTTTTTTCACCGTTTTCAGGTAAAGTAGTTGATGAGTTAATATTAAGCTTGGCTAATTGGAGACGGAGCGTTCTGATGGCCTAGGTACATACATTAAATGAAACCCCAAAACGAGACTCTTTCATTGCTTGAATGGTTTTTTCCTAATCACTGCTGTGAATTCACTTTCTTAATTTCCAGTAATTTCATACGTACTTGACCCCTCAGATGATTACACAGTTGGATGTGCTTCCTGCAATGGGGTCAAGGTGTCACCAGTTCATTATCACAGTTCTAGAGTTAGGCAGAACTAAAAAGATTTGTTATTTTATGAAGATGCAGATGGGCCAGTTTATTTCAACAATATGAAGTTCCTATTTTGGGAAATGGTAAATATCATTTAATTACTCACAGTGTTGCTGATGGGCAGCTGCTTACCAGGTCAGAGTTAATGCCTAATTATATTGTATTCTAAATATATGCATCTTGTATACTCTTTGAAATAAGGCTGTTAATTAAGGAAATCAGTTTGGGATATGGTTTTGGTAAGGTTTCAGTTTGTTGCCTTATAGCTGTAGGGAAAGTATGCAAATTAGACCCCACTTACTTCACTGATGGAAGATTTTTTTAGTTTGGAAGGCTACCTTGCTTTTACAAAAATGGGTCATTAGTTTAGGACGTTGGTAAACTTCTTTGTCTTTGCTGCTCCTGTCTCCTTCATTCTTAACCAGTCTAACCTATGCCTAAGGAGAGTACAGTAAAAAATACAAGTTATGCTTTCTGCAAAGGGAGAACCAAATTAAAACAATTTTTTGTATGCAAATATAATTTGAATAGACAATTTCAAATGCCATTTTTGGAGACTAATGTTTTTATTTGCGTTAGTCATAAAATTGCCCTTTACCAAATTCTTTCTAAATTTCCTTTTTAATTATTTATAAAAGGGTAAAAGTTAACATAATTTTAACCCTAAAGCTTACTTTTAAATTTATTTGTGGAAAGCTTTCAGATTCAAATATTATAATTGTTGATCATTTACTACATTTGTATCTATATTATTTAATTCATCTTTATTTCAGTTTTACAGGTTTTCAGTGATAGCCAATCTTTCAGTATGAAATGATGAAAGTAGTATCTCTGCTTGGATTGATTAGTATTATGAACACTTTCTTTTTCTGAGTAATCAGAATAATCTTTAGAATTGTTTCTCCTGAATCCTATAATTAATAATCTGTTGTTATTTCTATGGAGAGAAAAACTGATCTTTAAAAATTTTAAATATATAGGTTGAAATGTAGAACTATTTGTATTGAATGTGTGAATTGATAATCTTCACAAGATATTTAAGACAAAGGCATTTAAAGAAAATTAGTACTTGTATTTATCTTGGTAGTTCATCTGTAATTTATTTTTTATTTGTTATTTTTTTATCTGTATTTTAGAAGATCATTTCTATAACATATTTAAATGCTATAGGGCTATCAAAAGCTCTTATGCAAATAAAGTAATTTGTTTTCTGAGAAAACCTTTCCATGTTTTTCAATATATTAATTGGTGATACCATTCTACATGAAAACCACTATAAAAATCATACATAAAAATCATGATTTTACAGAATCCAAATAGCTTTGGACAATAATTTTCCTTTGAGTTGTCTACATTTTAAAATAGCTTTTATTATCCTCCATGATTGTAATGGGTTTTAGATTAGCACACTTAACCTGTGACCCCCTTTTTTAAAATACAGTCTTAATGGTAAATTTGTATATTTGCTGGCATAGGCTTTAAATCAAAAACCCTTAATATGACTAAACTGGATATATGAGTGGTTTAAGAATGTTTGAGTAATATTGTGCTTGGGAAAGTTGCTTTCTTTCAGAAAAGGGATCTCACAATATTATCTCTTACATACATTTTAATATGAAAATACTTCATTATTTTGAGTACAAATAATTGACAAGGTACACGTCCTCTGGGAACAACCCAGTTCAAGTGGCAAATCTGTTTTGTCAAACAATAGACACCCTTCAGGAAAGAGCAAGCCATCTCTATGGTAATAGGACTAACAGTAGCCTATTGATTGAGTGGAAGAAGACATTATACAATGTCAGCTGGCTTGTTACAATTTCATTTGTTGTATGACCTGAACTTAACCTTTAAAACCTTTCTTCTGTGAATATAAACCCAACAGCAGGACACAGTACCTGTGCAGCCATTACAGTGACAGCTTTTTTCCAGTCCAGCGTATAGTAAATGTATTCCTTTACAGGTTGCCTCCTTTATTAGAATTTGTTGAGGAGACATTTTACTACTTTATTCATTGACAGGCCAAATCATCATTCCATTTTGTTGTGGAATATTGGAGGGTTTTGATCCAGGAAACAGTTTGATTCTTTCTCTACCCCATCACTTCAGAGAACATTACTGTACACGTAGGATTAGTGCTGACTGGTGCGCAGTAAATTAATTCTTTTAACAGGTTTAGGTTTTTTTCAGGTAATTGTTCCCATGGCATTCACTATATTTAGCTCTTGGGGTGGACATAAAGACCTTCTGTACCCTTTAAACAAAGATTGTATTTTAAAAGCAAATTTCTGTTTAAATGTGTTGATGTAAAAAGCTCCATTTTTTTCAGTAAACATGACATAGATTGAAAGAGCAATTTATTCGTTGCTTCCAATTACTATGTAATTTTTTCCTTCCTTGCATCTTTCTCTTGCTTTTAAGAGCCATAAGATGTCATTAACACTGCATTTTTTGTCAGTCTTTCCTAATGGTTGACAAGAACTCGTGTATATTTGCTTCGCCCTAATGTAGGAAAGCATAGGAGTAAAACAGCACTTTGAAAGCTGTATGCGTCGCTATACTTTATTGAATTAAAAATAGTCAGATTATGGCATTAATTTATATATTGTCTCCTTCAGGGGTATTTTTCAGCATTCACAATGTGAAGGGAGTTTAATACATTTCATTTATATGAAATAGTATTCATTTTATTAACGTGTACATCTGTGTTTTTAAGACTACCTAACGCAGGGGTTTGTAGGAACTGGGATTTTTCTCTTTTAAGGCCATTGAAGTAAATGATTTTTTAAGTTTGATGGTACGATACTTTAAGTGTCATTTTGAAATTCACAAATCTTAATAATATGAAATTTTAAAAGTTACAGGTCAGATAAGTCACTGATATGAATGTGATTTAGCATTGCTTAGTACTTGAATTTCAAACTTATTTTCTAAGCAACCTCAGACTAAGTCCTATGTACTTAATAAGGGAGGAACACTGAAATTAATGTCTTGAAACATCAACATGCTTCCATTTCTTATGCTCTGGTATCACTAAAAGAGAATGGAGTATGTTGATAGCATTGTATAAAAATTCTTTACCTCAGGGAGGATTTAAATTGCTTCTGATCTCAGATGAGGACACATCTTGTATCGTTTATTTTGGTAGGTCGAGGGCAGGAAATCTATTCTCAGTAGGCTTGAGAGTCAGCGTATCCTTTCCAAACTATTATGGGCCAAATGGAAGTATGGAAGAATTCATTAACAATGTTTGTTGTGAATCGAAAGTAGAACTATTTTAGTTTTTATAACCAAAATTCAGCGTTTACTTAAGACAAAGTTACTAACCATTGAATAAACAGTTTTTCAGGTATTTTTTTCTAGAAGGTACTGTTCTAAGAAAATTGCATTAAAAAACTTTCTAACACCGTTAACATTGTACAGGAAGAAATCAGATCTCTTAATGTCCACCAGGTTACCTAGAATATATGAATGTTAATGATAATTGAAGGTATATTGAAACTATGCCTGCTCACTACAAAGAACAGACAACCAATTGCAGTGATATTTAAATATCTTCTGGCAGATCATTTTGTGCCAGTATTTTACTTATGGGGTAAGTATGGGGTTTACTTTATTTTTTATAAGTTACATAATTCTAAACATTACGCTGCTGCCAAAAATTAATTCGATTAAACTTTCGGAAGAGGAAGATTTGATTCTGAGCGCTGTGTCTGCGATTCTTAGAGCTCCAGCTAAGATTCCATTCAATAAAGAATAGGAAATTAAAATGCCATACCTTAGAGAATGTAGAATCTCCTGCTTAAGGGACATTTGGATTTTCCAGCTCAAAGAGTATTTTAGATTATTGCCATAGAGAATAATGTCAAGCTCTTCCTAATTTCAGAGGTAACTATGCATAAGTAACAAATAGTCACCAAGTTTTTGTAGTTGAAGAAGAATGGAAAGTACTGGAGCATTAATTTCCATTCAGGGGACTATCTCTCTTGATCCCTGGTTAATTGATCACATATTTCTCTCAAACTTGTCTTAAAATTGCATTGACTCAGACTGGTTAAGCATATTAAGAGCTTGGTTCATTTGCATTTTCTTCTAAGTAGAGGGACATATTAGGCTCAAATAGCAGCACTTCGTTCTGAAGCGGGGAGAAAAGCAGGGCAAAAACTCTTTTTTAAGACTGTAGAGTCTTTTCTGACAGCTAGTCAGAGTTAGAATTAGTTCAAGGAAATGTTAATAATGCACTGCCTGGCCTAATCCCTTTGATATCACCAGGTATCCTCCTGTTCATGGGTTAATTGCTTTAAAAGCGAAGGCAATATTCTGAGCGGTGGGCCGCTTCACCTTTTCACAGCTGTTACCATTGAGTGACAACTAAATCCCATGTGTAAGATGAGGAAGAGCTCAATCTCCAATTGGGAGAAAATTTATGTAAACCACAATCCCTTCAGAATGTGCGGAAGTCATAGACTTTCTTGATTTACTCTGCTTTTCCCAGAAAGCTCTATTGTTCACTTTCCTAAGTCCCATCAACCCTTTGTAGCAGAATATCACAGCGGCAGCAGATAGCTTGAAATATATAAATGCTATCATAGCTCTGATTAATAGCAGTGCTTATGAGTCAAGTCTGATAACAGTGCAGCTCTCCACTCAATTTCAGATACTGCTAATGGAATCTGTCTTCTCCAATTGTAATATGAGAAGGCCTAATTTGCCATGGAGCTTGGAGCTGTCACCAGTAGGGGATTGTGGGGTCAGATGGGAGCTGCCAGGTTTTTGCCCTGCAGCTTGTATCTCTCACTTTGAATAGAGCAGCCCCCTGCCTGCCAGTTAGCTGATAGGCCGCTGTGGGGTTTATGCCACTATGTACAATAGGAAAGGGCTACATAGGCTGACTTTATAATTGTGAAGCTAGCTCATATTTCCACAGCTACTGTGCTGCATAATTTCTAATAAGTGGTTTTAACAAATGTCAGATTATGAAAAGTTTCCTCAATTACAAAAACTTATAAAACATTCAGATGGCTAAATCTGTTTCCTGCCGAGATTTTGCCACTGGAACTAGGCATCAGTCATTAACGGCTATAATATTTCTTAAAATTACAAATAAAATTCTAGATCGTAACTCACCTCTATAGATGGGCTGCCTTGCAGAGCCATAAAAACAGAAAGCGGTCGTAAGGAACTGATGTACCAGGATCTGCTTCATAACTTTGCTTGATAAGACTACTTATCGTTAAGTCTCTGTTTATCGAGTTGGTTAGTGTTGCTGATGCAAACTGTTCCATACCCTCATTCTGCTGATTTTAGTTATTTGGATCTTTTAAGTTTACCGCACCTACATTTAGTATTTTAGTGTTTTTAAAAAGTATGCAGCACCTTCTAAGTTTTGAGTGAAAAGGGACTTAGTGTGATGACAAGCCAGGGCCAGGGCCTCTGAAGAATATCCTGGGATATAGTTTTTAACCATTCAGGTTAGCTGCTGAACACAGAGTAACACTATTAGCTTGAGGAACAAGGTTATTTGAGGTCTTCTGTGTTTTTAAACATTTCGAACAAGATACGAAAGTTTGTAATTTGGGAGTTATTTTAAAGCAGCCTGTGCTTTCAGAAGAATTCCCTCTCCTTATACGAGTTATTTGGCATACCAGGAGAACTTAGTAAAAAAGTAAAGTGTATGATGGTGAAAAAAGCCCAGCGTTTTTTCTTTTAGATAATCAGGTAGAAGTTGATGAGATAATAAAAGGTATTGTTCTAAACCTTTATGAGTTATTGGTTAGTGCATAAATCTGAATTTTAATGGGAATTGTGTGATTATATCTTATTTTCAGATGCTATTCATAATCTTACTCCCTCCCCGTCAGTTGTGGTTTTTTTTTTTTTTTTTTTTTTTTTGTGGGGGTGGTTTTGTGTGTGTGTGTGTGTGTGTAACTCTACAGTTTTTTCTCCAATTTTATTTAGTGGCTTAAAATCAGGAATAATACTTTGTTCTTTTAGTGTACTGGTAGTTGGTATTTATGTAGCTGAAAATTTAGGCCAGAACCTGAATTGAATCTCATGAAATAGAACAAACCTTGGGAGGATTTTATCTGGAGTGAAAGTAAATTTTCATAAAACGTGGGAAAAGGGATTATTTGCAAGTTTATTAAAGGTAGAAGTAAGTGTATATCTTTTTAGGTGCAGTGGTGGTGGCTTCCATGATGTTATTTTAATATACCACGCCCTAAATGATTGACTTATGTTAATTAGGTCCAAGCTTTAAAATGAACAGGAAAGTTCAGGTTCTACTGTTTATTACATGGCCACTGGTTATAATTTGCCCACAGAATGCCTGGAACATATTAGATGCTCGTTGTGTTTTTGCTGCCACTAGGTTGAGTGAACTACCATGGAAAGAGAGGCTCAGCAGTAGCTAGCTTCCCAGTTTGATCTTTTTCCAAGGACACAGAAGAGATGAATATATGGGTGTTGATTATGTGATTGAGCCAGAAGGTAACATTTATATATTTTCATAAACAAGACCAGAAAGATAAGCACTCAGGAGGATGGGGGTGGTAGATTTGCTGTTCATTGTGTCCTGCTTTATCTTACTTCTCCCCTCTAATCCATTACTTTTTTTTTAGTCATCAGTGTGAGTTGACACTAATAGTCACTTATTTAATGATCAGTCTTGGAGGCTGCATTGTGGCCTGCCTACTTGATCCTACAGCCTTCCAGCAGGAGTTTGCAGCGTAGAAGGAGGGTGGTGTACCCTCCATGTTGGGTCCTTCGCATGCAAGGAAGGAACACTGAAGACAAACACATCCATGAATTTTATGAGGCACATCAAATGTGTGTTCTGAAAGAATTTCAGGTTTCTGTTATTTGCCTTTTGATTGAGGGTTAGACAAACATGTGACTACACATGAAAATCAAATACCATGTAGTGGAAAGAAAAATATACCTTATCATCAATAGCAAACCTGTGTCAATGGTGTAAATTGTAACCTCCTGATTTATCCATTGTGTCAACAGATGAAGAGTATTCCATCAGTGAGAAAACTGCACAATCAGTACCTTTCCTAGGAATCTTATCTAGGTTTCATGGATTTCATGGACCAAAAAGAAGGCAGTTATGTATTAACCATAGAATTCTGAGCTTCACGTTTGTTAGGATAATCTTAATCCTCACCCTATATTCGTTAACTCAGTGGAGAATTTTTGTTATATGTGTCATCTGGGTGACATTTTAAATACTTGACCACCCTTCCCGTACCGTCTGTCATACTCTTGGTATATCTCTCCCTATTGAGTAACCACTGCTTTACTAGAGTGGGAACTACATGATGTGAGTGTTAACCCAAGCAAAGAGCAATTAGGAAGATTTATTTACTGCAAAATACTGGAAAACATATTATGTGTCACATAAGAGTGTTTATTTATATAAAATATACTTCAGTGACTTTTAGGTTATTTGATGTTACCAATCATCTGTATGATTGATTTACACCATTAAGATGAGCCCTTATATTCAGCATACCTCTTTCACAGTGTAAAAACTTGATTTTGATTGTTAGCAGTAACATGTAACTCTCTTTTACAATGTAGTGGTTGTGTTATTAAAATTATCACAGTCGGGGCGTCTGGGTGGCTCAGTGGGTTAAACCTCTGCCTTTGGCTCAGGTCATGATCCCAGGGTCCTGGGATCGAGCCCCGCATCCGGTTCTCTGCTCGGCAGGGAGGCTGCTTCCACCTCTCTCTCTCTGCCTGCCTCTCTGCCTACTTGTGATCTCTGTCCGTCAAATAAATAAATAAAATCTTAATAAAATAAAATAAAATAAAATAAAATTTTCAGTAATGGTGGTGTAAGTATGCAGTCATTTTTTCATATAGCCTCATAAGATGTTATCTTCTAGAAATCAGGTTAGATTCTAAACGTATGTATTTCAGTTGAAGAAATGTCTTTTTTGATTTCTTTCTATGGGGCTTTATGAGAATCAAATTGAGAATGGGAAGTACTTTTTCTTATATTGTATCTAATTCATCATAAGTTGTCCTTAAGTTAAAATGGAAAATAGTGGAGACTATTTTGCAATTTATTCTTGAGTTCTGATGAGAAGACTTCTTATTTTATTTGCAACCTCATTCGACTTTCTCTCCTCTTTCTTTTTTGTGAAATCATTTCATCGATGTCGGTAGAAGAATCTGTATCTTTTAATTTAGGGAGCTCATTTTAAGATGCCACTTTATCACGTTAAATGTAGATAATTAAATTCCCTAACTCCTTAGTTGCTTTGTAAAATAATGATAAGCATGTTTATTCAAAAGAATAAAATGAAAATGAAAAGTAGGACTCTTTGATTGCCAACTGAAATCACAATGGTGTTTTTGATTATGTCAGTTTCATCCAGAAGAAAAAAATCAGACAGAGTCTATGAGTAGATGACTGTTGTTTTGCCTTATTTTGGTGCTACTTATATTTTTAGCCCATTTGTACATCTCACCTTCTGGATGATACCAAACAGCTCATTTTGTGGGTTCAGAAGAACAGTTTCATTCAAAAACCCATGGTTTAGGAATAAAATAAAATAAATAAATAAGTAAACACTAGGAATAATGTCGGATTGGCTATTCTTTCCATTGCTTTTAAAAGAAAGATTACTTAGCCAGAAATTTAGACTACCAATTCATTTGACAGTATTGCATGCAGTAAAGTATATGAACAGTGTTTCCTTCTACTGACAAAATTTAACTCTGCATCTCCTCACACCCCAACCCCCGAAATTATAAATATTTGTTACAGCCTCCTCAGGAAAAAAAAATTGTGGAGCATATGTTCTCGTTAGAATTATTCGCAAAAAGAGGTTACAACTAACTTGTCTAATCATTCACTCTGCAGAGAACCCCCTTCCCTGAGAGGGATCCTGTTTGGCCAGTTTCATAAACTAACAAAGGCCCCAGCAATCAGAATAGACGATGGATTCAATGGAGGCTCTAGGTATTCTGCGGATTTGTACAAAAATACTTTTTTGAAGATACACATACACAGATAATAAAAGGATTTGTTCAGAATTCTTGTTTGCTTAACAAGCTTAAAAATTAGATTCGCCTTCAGCCATATTCACCAGTGTGATTTTTACAGCATCACTTAGGTAAATCTTCTGCACATTTAATGTCTTCCATCTCAGACTTGCAGTGACTTATTGAATGGGGTGGTTCATTAATCTTTGGCTCAGTAAGATATAAGATGAAAAATTTGAGGTGTTTTGTTTGAAATTTCAGAAAAACACGAGAGAACCTAAAGGACTTTATTTACACGTCAGTATGCGAAAGACAATGTGTATGAATAACTATAAACCTGTATTTTCTCATTTCCTTTCAAATATTTTATAGACAAGGAATAAAGTAATAATAAAAATTACTTTAAATAAATTATTATGCCTATGCTCTTGTCCAAAGAATATTTAAACACTTGAATTAAAGTACGGGGTGAAAGGAAGCCTGGGTGGCTAAGTTGGTTAAGCCTCCAACTCTTGGCAGCCCAGATCCTGACCTCTGTGGTATGATTGAGCCTTACCCTCAGGCTTCACAGTTAGCGAGGAGTCTGCTTGAGACTCTCTCTCTCCTTCCACTCCCTCTCCCGCACTCTCTATTTCTTAATCTCAAATCTTAAAAAAAAAAAAAAAAAAAGTATAGGGTGGAGAAATTATTATTCCTTAGTTTCTGTAAGATATATCCATATGGACATCACTTTATTTTTTAAAAAATCAATGTAACAAAAATTGATGTTATAACAAAATCAAAATAAATCCTTTAATTTTTCCCTCAATTTCATTTGTTACTAAGCCACCACTTTTATAATAATAAAGGACAGCACCAATGAAGGACTTGGTTGTTAACATTTATCCCAATACCAAACCATCATTTCTTTCAAAATTTTTTTTGCAATTTAAAGTTTTTAATTATCTCAACCTATATCCAAGCATTTCCAAATAATGCTTTATCATAAAGTTATTTATGGAGATGCCTGGGTGGCTCAGTGGGTTAAGCCTCTGCCTTCAGCTCAGGTCATGATATCAGGGTCCTGGGTCGAGCCCCACATCTGGCTCTCTGCTCAGTGGGGAGCCTGCTTCCTCCTCTCTCTTTCTCTCTGTCTGCCTCTCTGCCTACTTGTGACCTCTGTCAAATAAATAAATGAAATCTTTAAAAAAAAGTTATTTATGCTATTATTTAGAATTTATTCTTTATTTTTTAGTTATTTGAAGAGCATTAAAAACTAAAAATAGAGTATGTCTGAAATATATAGGTGGAAAAACATTTAGCTTCCCAAAAATCAAAAGGCTTTTGTAGGGACGCGCACACATAAACATGTGAAGTGAAACAGACTTATTTTTAAAATGCACGAATATGCTGAAATGGCTATATCAGTAGTCCAAAAATAATTCTCTTGGCTTTGCCATTCATTATTTAGAGGATTTTAAGTTCCCTAAATCTGATTTCCTTACTATGTTTAGATTAGGTTACAGTTAAAAATTTCTATTCCTTAGGTTTGCAAAGTTTTAGAAATACAGAAAAACCTGTCTATTCAGTATCCATTTAATATATTTAATAGACTCTGGAGAAGGGGAAACACCCTGGTCTTAGTGAAAATACTTTAGGAAAAACTTCTTGTGGGGTGGCCAAGTAGCTCAGTCAGTTGAGCATCTGCCTTTGGCTCAGGTCATGATCCTGGAGTCCTGGGATCGAGCGCCGCATTGGTTCCTTGCTCAGCAGGGAGTCTGCTTCTCCCTCCACCCCTCTCCCTGCTCATGGGCACGAGTGATCTCCCTCTCTCTCTCATGAATAAGTAAAATCTTAGAAAACAAACAAAAAACAAAAAAAAAACTTCTTGGAAAGGTATGCCTATGCTGAGTTGGAAAGAGTCAGTGGGAATCATCCACATAAAGGCAAAACCGCATTCCTCCTCTGCAAAAAAATGCAGAGATGGAGGAGAAAGAGCTTGTAAGTACATGAACTTAAAACTCATTTAGTGTTGTTAGAACACAAACTATGAGATGGGTTATGTCAAAAAATGAAGCTGCAGGTGGGCAGATCATAAAAGATCTTCTCTGTTGTAATGAGCTTGTAATATGCTTCTTTTTCTTTTTAAGATTTTATTTATTTGAGAGAAAGAGTGTGTGTGTGTGAGGGGAAGGAGGGGGAAGAGAATCTGAAGCAGACTCTGCACTGAGCACAGAGTCCTACACGGGGCTTGATCTCAAGCAGAGTCTGCGAGATTGTGACCTGAACTGAAACCAAAAGTCGGAAACTTAACCAACCGATCATCCTGGTGTCCCTTTGTTATGTTTTATAATCAAAGAGGAGTCCTCATGGGGTTGGAGGCAGAAAAATGCAAGATCAAATATGTTTTAGGTCCTTCACTCTGGTGGCAATGGTGGGCCTAGGGCTGGAGGCAGACCACATACAAAGCTGTTGAATGGGGGTGAGCCTGACAGCTGAGGTGGGGCAGTGATGGTATGCATGGAGAGGAGGATGAGTTTTTAAAATGTTTATGAGGTAAAACTGGCAGGATGTGGTATGTATGATGGGGAGCTTTGATGATGACTCTTAGGTTTCTTATCTTGGGTAACTAAACTAGGTGGATATGACAATCACTAAGACAATACTGGAACAGGAATCATTTGGGGAAGAGGATGAGAAATAACCTTTGCACGTGTTGATACTAAGGGTCCGTTGGACACTGAGAGTTGGAGTGGCTTTGTGGTGAGGTGTAGAGCAGTCCATTGGAGATGTGTCCCTTTGAGACTTAAGGGGGAGGTAGCGCTAGAGAGAGATTTGGTTATCTCAGTTTGTGGTTGGCAGGTGACCTCAGGATAGCGGATAAGGCCACCCAAGTGGAGTATGTAAGAGTGAGAGGAATTGTGTGAGAGTGAAATCTTGGGAGCACCAGCTTTAAAGGAGATGATGGAAGAAGAGGAGCCATTCAGAGAAAACAAAGATGGAAGATCCAGAACCCCAGAGGGAACACCTGGAGGGACGTGGAGCCCAGTTCAGCTCAGCAGAGTGTGCTCCGGGCTGGGATCAATCCAGCAGCGAGGTTCTGAGAGCCTGTTATATGTGGCAGTTAGATGGCAGCTGGGTGCTATTTTAATAGAATGCTAGGGTGATTACAGAGCATAGAGGCGACAGATGTGGACAGCAGGAAGCTAACACTGAGCCTCACCACGATCCTGAACTGTCTTCGTGAAGTCATCTTTGACTTCAGCTGGTCTTTAGTCATTTATCTCTGTCTTATTAGGGTGAAAGGAAGCAAGCTCAGATAATGTGATATGCCTTGCACAGTACAGCGAGACTGCCTACCTACAGAGTCAGTGAATGAATTGAAGACCTCAAGAGTCTTCAGAAAGTCCTCATGGCTTGGGACATCTGGGTGGCTCAATCGGTGAACTAACAAAGTTGCCTGACTTTGGCTCAGGTTGTGATCTCAGGGTCTTGGGATCGAGCCCTACTTTGGGCTCCTTGTTCAGCCGGGAGTCTGCTTCTCCCTCTCCCTCTACCCCTCCCCTCTGCTTATGCTCTCTCTGTCTCTCTCAAATAAATAAATAAAATCTTAAATACATCTCAAAAAAATAAAATCTTAAAAAAAAAAGTCCTCATGCTGACCCCTGCTGATGTCATCCTTTGCTTGTTAGCAGATGAGACTCCGCTCTCAGTGTGCTGACGTGGGCCCTCACCCCTCCCTGATAGCATGCATACGGTGTCATGCCCTCCGCCACACACCTGTCTTCCTACAAGCACTCACCTTGCAGACTTACTAGTGTATGCTGTACTGCTTGTCTTTGGGACAAATACTTAGTTTTACTAAAAATCTTACGATTTTGAAAACAGCTTTATTAAACCATTTTCCATCACAGGCAGCCCTCAACAACAGTCTTGTTTAGCTGAAGCCAGTTCCATCCTTTAATGGTTCCAGTGATAATTAAGGGTCAACCCACTTTGTACTACCTGGTCTGACTTTAGCTTTCAGTTCACTCTTCTCCCCAGTGCCTCTGCACTTATCTTCCTTTTGACTGAGACCTAGAACCCTTTGCTCTTCCTTTTTATTGTCTTCATCAGCCCCCTGCTGCTTTGCTTTCTTCCCTATCCAGCCTGCGCCCCCTGGCTTATTTCAAACTCCCTTCCCTCTTGTTCTTCTGTCCCTACCTGTGTAGTGAAGCCACTAACCCTGGCTCTCCCCAGCCTTTCCCAGCCAGCTCTGGCTGCTTCAGACCTTCCACAGCCGTGCTGACAGATCCGGCCCCTCATTAGCCTCCGCTGAGCCTTTACTGCTGCGTACAAATCCTTGCAGGTATCCTTCAGCTTGGGAGTTTTTCTGCAACAGGTGTTTTGCATTTTCCTTGTTTTCTTAGTCCCCTACATGGCCCATGAATGTTAATTGATTCTGAATCTTAGCATAAAGCAAACTTAAAGGCAGTATGTTAAAATACATATGTTTCAATGGACATCCACAGTTTAATAAAGTTCAATGAAGTTCATACAAGCTTAGCTTATATACAGTAGCCCCACGAAAACTCCACATCGAATAGTAAGATGATGAAGCCTCCAAAATGTTTTTTTAATTAATTTATTTATTTGACAGAGAGAGAAATCACAAATAGGCAGAAGTAGGCAGAGAGGCAGGCAGAGAGAGAGGGAGAGGCAGCCTCCCTGCTGAGCAGAGAGCCCAATGTGGGGCTCGATCCCAAGACCCCGGGATCATGACCTGAGCTGAAGGCAGAGGCTTTAACCCACTGAGCCACCCAGGCATCCCTCCAAAGTGTTTTCTATACTACATATCCTATATATGGATGCACACGCAACTTTATGTTCTCGGACATACTGCTCTCTTCTGTTTTTCACAAAGCTATGACCTCCTCAGCATTTATTTTCAGAATTTGCTTATACATTTTCAAGTTGCCTCGAAACCTTAATAGGAACTACAAAGAGGGAAGGCAATGTGTTTTAGCTAGGGCTCTTAGGTGCAAGCAATGGACTCTGGCTGTGTTTAGCAGGAGAGAAATGTAGGGAAAGATAGTTGAGAAGAACTCTACAATACAGAGGACAGTCTAATTTTTAAGCAGGGAGTGGGAGTGGATATGAATAAACTTCTCCAAGGAAGACCTACAGATAGCCAATAAACCCTTGAAAAGATGCTCCATATCACTGGTCACAAACAGTATGTGTGTGTTGTTTTGTTTTTAACCATTTAAGAGTAAGCTGCATAGATGCTATCCTTTACCCTTAAATGCTTCATGGTATGTTTCTTAAAAACAACACATTTTCTTACATATCCGCAGTGTAGTTCTCAAAGTCAGGAAATTATCACTGATAAAACATTGTTATCTATGGAGGTGATTCAGATTTTGCCAGTTGTTCCAGTAATACCCTGTTTAGCAGAAGAGAATTCGAGATCATGCCTTTTGTTCTGTTGTCATTTCCCTTTAGCTTCTTTCATATAGACTCATGGTCTTTTGCTTTTTGTTTTTGTCTTTCAAGACCTTGACATTTTCTTTGATCTATATCGGCCAGTTATTTTGTAGAATGTTCTTCAATTGAGTTTGTAGGTTCAGGTAATACATTTTGTCAAGAATACCATAGAAATGATGCTCTTTTCTTTTCATTGGAATAGATCAGGAAGTATATGAAGTTTGTCCCATTACTGATCTTTAACTTTGATCATGTGGTTAAGATTGTATCTGCCAAGTTTGCCCCTGTAGAGTTACCATTTTTCCCTCTGTAATTAATCTATTTATAGGGAGATACCTTTAGACTACATACATATTTCTGTAAAACTTTTACTCACTAATATTAGTATCCATTATTACCATAATGGCTGCCAAATTCCATTGTTTCTTCTACAGTTATTAGTTGTTGACTTTCTGTGGACTTTCTCTTCCCCTGTTTGTTTATTTATATCACTTTAGATTCATAGATTATTTATTCTTTGGGTTATAACCTATTACTGTAATTATTGTTGTTCAGATTATCCCTGACTTGACCCATTTAAGCTGGATCCATGTCTTTTTTGTCATGTTCTCTTTTGAACCCTTCCTTACTTTCTGGCACAAGAGATTTCAGGTTCATTTTGTACTTGACCTGTCCCAGATCTGGAATCAGCCATTTTTCCAAGGAAGCTAATTTATGTTTTAAGTAGAGGAAGGAATCTTGTATCTTATGCTTACTTTCCAAAGTAGTATTGGCAGATGAAACATAGAAATTCCTTTAAAAATGTTACTCATCCTTTAAGATTAATTCATTGGTTCATGAAGTTTCCTTTCTGTGCTTGGAGTGAAAGACTTCCCATATAAATGAAACTTAATTCCAGTTCACATTTTAAAAACAAAGTTGAAGTAATTATTAAAGGTAACTGCAAGCTACACATGTTCCAAGATGAGCTAGAAACCTGGGAATTAGAAAGAAATTTGAGAAAAGAGTAAGGCTTGAATAAGTAGAAGGAATCTGAGAAGACATTTGGTTCATGGGTACACCATGAGCGAAGGTGTGGCGCTGGGAATAGGCGTGTCTTATCAGGGAATTTTGAGGAACCTAACTGGGTGGTGGAGATAATAATATTGGTGATTAGTGGCTACGTACCATTTATTGGGAACTTTAACTTTTTTTTTTTTTCTGTGATGCTTGATTAAAAGGCATAGAATGACTCTACAACTTTTTATCCAAAACAATATGTTTTAGTTTAAAAGTGGTGATTTAGGGCCATATATTATCATTAACTATCAGACATGGTAATACTTGCTGAATCATAACAATTGTTACCTATTTGGTAATAGATATTTAATCATTTTAGATATATGGGGAAATAGGAAGTTATTTTGCTTTGATAGGCTCTATCCACCCCATTACTAGTTTCACATCAAATCTTGGAATTGAGATCCAGATTCCTGATTGATTTGATTGATTTGATTGATTTGAAATGTCTGGCTCTCACTGGTGTTGGGGTTGATAAATTTATTTCCAAGTGTGGCTTTTTATTCTTTTTGTGCTATTGAAGTTCACAGTCCCATCCCTATCTTGAAAAAAATACTTCATTTTCAACTTCAGCTATGTGTAAAGAAGAAATCACTAGAAACTAAGGACTTAGCTTTCAAGATCTTAAAATCACCAGATATTGTGACAAAGACATCTTTGCCATATGCTGGGAGATAAACTTTAGTGCGGGCGTGTGGAAAGTGCCTAGGCCCAAACATTCCACAGGAAGTGAGAATGAGTATTCCTGAGTAGATGTTTTGCCATTTCATTAATTCTTACAATTCAGCGTAGTTCCATCTTAACCAGACCATCCTTCTAATTTGTGGGTAACAGGTTTGTTATCTCTCTAGCTACTGTCTCTTCAGGCTTTCTGAACTGGCTGGAATCCTAGAGGTTCCATCTAAGCACTAAACCTCCTTCAGTCCATAGGAGACTGAATGAATTTTGTTCATTTGTTTGTTAATAAGTTAATATATGGACTTCCTAATTAAAATCTGTTGGAAGAAATTATTATACGAAGTCATGTATTAATCATATAATGTGTTGGGATAGTGCTGGGCGACTGTCATAATTTCTCCCGCTACAGTTTATAAAAAGGGAAAGAAAGTCGGTTCTTTTTGTTGGGAAAGAAGATTTCATGTTATCTATATTTGCAGGCTTTCTGGCTCACATGCTGGAGGAATTCTTGCTGCGGGGGTGTTTTCGTTTTCTCGTCTAACATGGCAGTGGTCCATTGCAGCCGAGGTTTTTAGCTTAAACAATCTGTTTGTGGGGCTGCTTATGGCTCTTACTGTACATTTTGAAGAGGCAGCAACTGCAAAAGAAAGATCAAAGGTAACCTATTTTGATCAAAGTGAAATCACTTTTTGTTTTAATTTTTAGACAGATGCTGTATTTCTTTTTAACTTTGGGTGCTATTTATCTGTCCTGATTACTGGCAAGGTAATCTGGGCGCATTGAGAGAGAAAATATTCTGAGTTCTTTTACTGTGAACCATGATAGCCTTTATAAAGCATGGGGCTTTTTTTTTTTTCCTTCTTCTCCCAGAGTTCAGAAGTTTCGTGCGTGTGTTGCGTGTGTGCGTGCGTGTGTGTGTGTGTTAGTAAGATGCCAAATTTTATTTGGATTGACCACCTTAAATTATATACCATTATGGTACATTGACTTACTCTCTAATTGCAAAAAAAGACCAAATTTGTACTTTATTTTTTAACTATCAAATGTATAAACGAAGTAGTTTGGAAGAGGTTCCAGTGAATTATAAGGCAAACACTAATACCAAGATCATTTGAAATGTGAGGGAACCCTGTCTTCTAAGAGCTTACAGTCTGTACAACGGGAGGTATCAAACCGTCTTAATAAAGACGGCCTTTTGTTGTTAAAGAATATACAAACGGAAGAACACCATGGTTCCCATAGACAGATCTATGCTGCTATTAGAGTTCATTTTTGGTCCAAAGTAAACTTTCTTCTGATTATGAAAATTGCACATGTTCAAAGAGAGCAAAAACAGCATCCGTAACCTGGTTTTTAAATAAAAAATGTTCTATTTTATTTATGTAATTTAATAGGAGAAAAAGTAAAATGGAAAGAATGCCCGAGTTTTAGTTATAGACTTTAATAGGAATTACACAATATCCTATTACTGGTAGGACTTACCTAGTTATCACACAGGACTTTCTAAAACTTACTTTGAAGACGGTCATATCAGGTCAAACTGCAGTGATGTGATGAGAATGGACAATATTATTTAAAAAAAAAGCAGTGCTAAATATTAGTGTCTGTGGAAGTGAGACTGTGTCTGAAGTTGACTTGAGCCTGACCTATGGTACAAATGCTTGGTTCTCATATAAAGAATAACTTTTTACTGTTGTGCTTACTTAAGAGTTTTAGATAAATTTTTAACTTAGTTTTTTTTTTTTTTCCCAGATAGCTAAAATTGGTGCTTTCTGCTGTGGCCTTAGCTTATGTAATCAGCATACAATAGTACTCTATATTTTGTGCATAATACCATGGATTCTCTTCCGACTTTTAAAAGAGAAGGTAGGTTTTTGGATGTTTTTAATGAAAATTCACAATATTTTGTTAAGGCCTGATATTTATGGCATAAAATGTGGGGCTTTCAATTTTTTTTTTTTTAGTTTTATATAAAGTGTAAATGACCCGAGGCTCTAACAACATTGACTGAAAAAAAAATAGGATTTACAAAAATTATGCAGTATTGATTGCAGTGACAGCTGGTCTGATTCATAATTTTCTTACTGATTCTGAGCAGCACCTTGATAATAATAGGCTAAAATGAGTGAAAACGAAATAACAGATTTCCTTGATTATGTTATTGTATGTCCTAAAACAAAGGATAGTGTATGAATGAGAGTTTATTCATTTATCCCACTGTCTGTTGAGGGCCTGATCAATGCCGATCTAGGTGCTAGAGATTGAGCTCTTCCGACAAAACAGACATCATCACTGCTCTCGTGAACCAAGTAACAAAATCTCTGGACAATCACAACCCTGTTTTCTCCTAACAGATTTCTCTAGAATAAAAATGATTTATTATAGTTTTCCTTTTCCCTCAAAGGAAAAAATGATTATTGATTGAAATGGTGGTGTAAAGCAATGTAAGAAAATTACTGTACTGTGTAAGTCATTGTGAGATGGACTGAAGAAACAGGGAGCTGAGTTAGACGTGAGGTTTTGGAAAGACAGAAGCCCTTTATTCTGTCAGTCTTGCTCCTAGAGGTTAAAACAATCTTAAATACAAAGCCAGTACTGGAGTCATTTTACTTATTATTTCTTTGTATTGTTTGTATTATTATACCTCAGCTGCATGTGTTTGTTTCTCATTTCATTCTTTGCTGCTATAGTCAGAATTATATTAGAAAACACAGGTTTAGTAAAATTATTATACAGAAATAGGGAAATTATGACAAAACTTTAGGTGATTGTATTTACTGTACTCGAATATATTTTGTTTTTAGCTTCTGGCAACAAAGCATAAAGGATAATATGGAGGTTATAAAATTCTTACTGTGTGTTAGAAAAAATGGAAGTAACAATTGACAGGGAAGATCAGCTTTTTCTTGGAACTGAGTGCTGTGAAGTCAGTCACGTCCAACCTTACATGAAGAATACCCAGCAGCATAACAGGTCGTGTCTAACAGTGGTTTTGTAGAATATACAGAAGGTTCTTTATCTGGTCTTTTATTATATAAACTCTTGATTTTAAATAATGGAGATATAACTTAAACAGTGTAATTCAGTGAAGACTTTCCCATAGATTGCAAACTAAGAGGCCCAAATACTTTTCTTGTGGATTGATGGATGGGTAGATGGGGATGCATTAACATCCTGCTGTGAGTTATCTTAGCTGGGCTTTTTTTTTTTTTTTTAATTCAGTCTTCATTTCTTTCTCTCCTTTTTTTTTTTTTCCCCAGCTTATTGATATACAGTTGACATATAACATTGTGTAACTTTAAGGTGTACAAGATGATGGTTTGATATATGGAGAGATGGTAAAATGATCACCACAGTGAGGTTAGTTAACACATCTATTGCCTCACATAGGTACGCTTGTGTGTTTTGAGAACTTCTAAGATCTACTCTCTTAGCATCTTTCAAATATCTGGTACAGTACTATAGTCCCCGTACTGTATATTACATTCCCCAGAACTTATTCATGTTATAACTGGAAGTTTGCAGACTTTGACCACCTCTTACCCATTTCCCTCGTTCCCTACTCCACACCTCTAGTGATCACCAATCAGCTCCGTGTTTCTGGGAGTTCCATTTTTTTCAGTTCCACTGTAGGTAAGGTCATACAATATTTGTCTTTCTCTATCTTATTCATTTCATTTAGCATAATACCCTCAAGTTTTATCCATGTTGTTGCAAATGGCAGGATTTTCTTTTTGTGTCTGAATAATACTCCATATTGTGTGTGTGTGTGTGTGTGTGTGTGTGTGTGTGTGTGTGTGTGAAGGTTTTCTATGTCTTCTCTTAGGAGTATGATGGTTTCAGGTCTTACAATCAAGTCTAATCCATTTTGAGTTAATTTTTTTATGCAGTGTAAGACAGTGGTCCATTTTCATTCTTTTGCATGGGACTGTCCAGTTTTTCTAACATCATTTTTTGTTTTCTGCTTGAATATTTTTGCCTCTTTGCCATAAATTAATTAACCATATATGCATGGGTTTATTTCTGGGCTCTTATGTTCCAGTGATTTATGTATCTGTTTGTTTTTTTTAAAGATTTTATTTATTTATTTGACAGACAGAGATCACAAGTAGGCAGAAAGGCAGGCAGAGAGAGAGGAGGAAGCAGGCTCCCTGCTGAGCAGAGCGCCGGATGTGGGGCTCGATCCCAGGACCCTGGGATCATGACCCGAGCCAAAGGCAGAGGCTTTAACCCACTGAGCCACCCAGGCGCCCCTATGTATCTGTTTTAATGCCAATATCATACTGTTTTGAATACTGTGGCTTTGTAGGATAGTTTGAAATCAGAAAGCATGGTGCCTGCGGCTTTGTTGTTCTTTTTTAAAATCGCTTGGACTATTTGGGATCTTTTGTAGTTTCATACAAATGGATTGTTTGTTCTATCTCTAAGATGACTGTGGAATTTTGTTAGAGATTGCATTGAATCTATAGATTGCTTTGGCTGTTTTAACAATACTAATTCTAATAATCCATGAGCGTGGAATATTTTTCCATTTATTTATATCTTCTTCAATTTCTGTAATCAGTGTCTTATAGCTTTCAGTGTACAGGTCTTTCACTTCCTTGGTTAAATTTATTTATAGCTATTTTATTCTTTCTGATGTACTTATAAACAGAATTGGTTTAATTTCTCTCTGATAGTTCATTGCTAGTGTGTAAAAAAGTCAACAGCACCTGGGTGGCTCAGTGGGTTAAAGCCTTTGCCTTTGGCTTGGGTCATGATCCCAGGGTGCTGGGATTGAGCCCCGCATCGGGTTCTCTGCTTGGCAGGGAGCCTGCTTCCTCCTCTCTCTCTCTCTCTGCCTGCCTCTCTGCCTACTTGTGATCTCTGTCAAATAAATAAATAAAATCTAAAAAAAAAAAAGGCAACAGATTTTTTTTTTTTTAATATCGATTTTGTACCCAACAAATTTACTGGATTCAGTTAGCCATTCAAACAGTTTTTTGGTGGAATCATTAGGGCTTTCATTATATAAAATCATGTCATTTACAAATAGTGAAAATTTCGCTTCTTCCTTTCCAGTTGTATGCTTTTTATATTTTTTTTCTGCTCTGGCTAGGACTTCCAATACAATGTTGAGTGAGTGGGCATCCTTGTCTTATTCCTGATCTTAGAGGAAAAGCAGCTTTTAGCTTCTCACTGTTGAGTCTGATGTTAGCTGTGGGCTTGTCATATATGGCCTTTCAATGGCCATATACCTACTTTGTTGAGAGTTTTTATCATAAAGGAATTTTATAAATTTATCTGCATTTATTGAGATGATCATATGATTTTTATCTTTCATTCTGTTAATGTGTATCATGTTGATTAATTTGCTGATGTTGAACCACCTTGCATCCCTGGAATTAACTCCACTTAATCATGGTGTATAGTCCTTTTAATGTATTGATGTATTGTCAAATTCATTGACTAATATTTTTTTGAGGATTTTTGCATTTATGTTCATCAAGGATATGAAGGATATGGCCTGTAATTTTTAAAAATTATTTATTTATTTTTTTATTATTTATTATATATTTATTTTTGGGTCCTTTTCTGGTCTTGATATCAGGGTAACAGTGGCTTCATAAAACACATCTGGAAGCATTCCCTATTCTTCAATTTCTTAAAAGAGTATAAGGAGGACATATATTAAATCTTTAAATGTTTGGTAGAGTTCCCCAGAGAGGTGTCTGGTCCAGGAATTTTGTTGGGAGTTTTTAAGTTACTGATTCTGTCTCCTTACTAGTAATCAGTCTATTCAGATTTTTCTATTTCTTCATGATTCAGTCTTGGAAGATCATATGTTTTTAGGAATTGATCTGTTTCTTCTAGATTGTTCAGTTTGTTGGTATGTAATTATTCACATGTTCACAGTAGTCTCTTACCATCCCTTGGCTTTCTTTGGTATCAATTGTAACTTCTCCTCTTTAATTTCTGATTTTATTTATTTGAGCCCTCTCTCTTTTTTTCTTAGTCTAGATGGAGGTTTGTCAATTTTGTTTATCTTTTTAAAGAACCAGCTCTTAGTTTCATTGGACTTTCCATTGTTTTTTCTCTTTTTTAAGATTTATTTATTTATTTATTTGACAGAGATCACAAGTAGGCAGAGAGACAGGTGGAGAGAGGGAGGGGGAAGCAGGCTCCCTGCCGAGCAGAGAGCCCAATGCGGGGCTCGATCCCAGAACCCTGGGATCATGACCTGAGCTGAAGGCAGAGGCTTTAACCCACTGAGCCACCCAGGCGCCCCTCCATTGTCTTTTAAGTCTCTACTTCATTTCTTTTCACTCTGATCTTTATTATTTCCTTTTTTCTACTAGATTGGGGCTTTGTCTGTTCATATTTTTCTAGTTCCTTTAGATGTAAATTAGATTGTTAATTTAAGATTTTTCTTTTTAACTGTCTCTACTTACTTGCCTCTTAGACCTGGTTTTGCTGTATCCCATAGATTTGGTGTGTTGTATTTATTTTCTTTCTTTCTTTCTTTCTTTTTTTGGTGTGTTGTATTTCCATTTTCATTTGTCTCAAGGTATTTTTTTAATTTCTTTTTCGATGTCTTCATTGATCCATTGGTTGTTCAGTAGTATCTTGTTTCATCTTCACATATTTGTGATTTTTTCCTGTTTTCCTCTTGTAATTGATTTCTAGTTTCATATTGTGTTTAGAAAAGAAGCTTGATATGATTTCAGTCTTATAATTTACTAAGACATGTTTTGTGGCCTAACGTATGATCTATCCTGGAGAATGTTCCATGTGCACCTGAGAAGAAAGAAGAAAGTGTATTCTGCTGCTTTTGGATAGAATGTTTATAGATACATAGGTATATGTATCTATCTATCTATCTATCTATATATATATATCTCCATTATTCCATCTAATTTATTGTTTAAGGTTGATGTTTCCTTATTATTTTCTGTCTGGCTGATCTATCCATTGATAAAAGTGAGGTATTAAAGTCCCCTAGTATTATTTTTATTCCTGTCATTTTCTTCCTTTAGGTCTGTTTGTATTAGCTTTATGCATTTAGGTGTTTCTCCATTGGGTACATAAATATTGTTAAATGTTGTATCTTTTGCTGGATTGACCTCTTTATCATTATGTAATACTTGTCTTTGTTATTTATAGTCTTCTTTTAAAATCTATTTTGTCTGATGTCACGATAGTTAGCCATGCTTTCTTTTGGTTTCCATTTGCTTGAAACATATTTCCATCCTTCATTTTCAGTCTACGTACGTACTTATATCTGAAGTGAGTCTCTTGCAGGCAGCAGATAAATGGGTCTTGTTTCTTTATCAGTTCAGCCACTTTCTGCCTTTTGATTAGAGAATTTAGCCTATTTACATTTAAAGAAATTGATGGCTATGTATTTATTGCCATTTTATTGATTCTTTTACTCTGTTTTATAATTCCTCACTGTTCCTTTCTTCTCTTGATTTTTTACCTTGCAGTTTGGTTACCTTCTGTAGTGTTACACTTAGAGTCCTTTCTCATTATCTTTTGTCCATCTACTATGGGTTTTGCTTTGTGGTTACCGTAAGGCTCATATATAACGGTCTGTATATATATATATAACAAGCTATATTATAGTTGATAACAAATTATGTTTGAATGCATTCTAAAACTATATTTTTATTCCTCTTGCCCTGTGGTTTATTAATGTCATAACTTTACATCTTTTTATTTTGTGTATTCCTAAACTAATTACTATATCTGTAGTTATTTTTACTACTTTTATCTTTTAACCTTCATACTAGCTTTTTTTTTTTTTTAAGATTTATTTATTTGTGTGTGTGTGAGAGAGAGAGAGAGAGAGAGAAGTGGAGGGTCAGCGGGAGAAGCAGACTCCCTGCTGAGCATGGAGCCTGATGAGGGACTCTATCCTGGGACTCCAAGAGCATGACCTGAGCCAAAGGCAGTCGCTTAACCAACTGAGCCACCCAGATGCCCCACCTTCATACTAGCTTTATAAGTGATTAAACCACAACTATATGTTTACCTTTACCAGGGATATTTTTAAAATTTTTTTCTTTTTATAATCAATGCCCTTTCCTTTTAGCTTAAAAAATTCCTTTAACATTTCTTATAAGGCTAGTTTAGTGTCAGTGAACTCCTTTAGTTTTTGTTTATCTGGAAAGCTCTTTATCTCTCTGAGTGATAACTTTGCCAGGTAGAGTATTCTTGTTTGGAAGTTTTTTCCTTTCAGCACTTTGGATTCATTATGCCATTCTCTTCTGACCTGCAGAGTTTCTGCTGATAGCCTTATGGGGATTTCCTTTTATGTAACAAGTTGTTTTTTCTCTTGTTTTTATCCTTAACTTTTGACATTTTAATTATGTATCTTGGAGTGGGTCTCTTTGGGTTCATCTTCTTTGGAATTCTGGGCTTCTTGGATCTGGTTGTCTGTTTCCTTACCCAGGTAAGGGAAGTTTTTGGCAATTGTTTCTTCAAATAAGCTTTCTGCCCCATTCTCTCTTCTATTTCCGGAACTCCTATAATACACGTTATTCTGCTTGATATTGTCCCTTAAATTTCTTAAGCTGTCTTCAGTTTTTAATTTTTTTTCTTTCTGTTGCTTGGTTTGGATGAGTGTCATTGCCCTGTGTTTTAGTTCATTTGATTCTGTCTGCTTCATTTAGTCTGCTGTTGAACTCCTCTAGTGTATTTTTCAGTTCAGTTATTGTGTTCTTCAGTTCTGTGACTTCTGTTTCGTACTGTCTTATGTTTTCTCTGTCTTCATTGAAGTTCTTGCTGTGTTCCTCCATTCCTCACCCAAGTGTGGTGAGCATCTTTTTGACCATTACTTTTAACTCTTGTCAGGCAAATTGCTTATTTCAGTTTCATTAAGATTTTTTCCCAGGGTTTTATCTTGTTCTTTTGTTTGAAATAAACTCCTCTGTCTCTTCATTTTGCTTGATTTTCTGTGGTTGTTCCTAGGTATTAGGCAAAATAGCTGTCTCTCCCAGTCTTGCAGGAGTGGCCCCACGTAGGAGGTGAACCTCACTGTTTAACTTTGCTCTAGCTCTTGGCTGTCTCTCAAACCTTTATGATTGTTTAAGCAGCCTGAGTTTCTCTTGGTAGGTTCCAATTCTTCTGTCAAGACCCGTGAGTGTTCCAGAAGGAGGGATTTCAGTCAGCACCTAGTTTCAGGCTGATTGGAAACTAGCCCCTCAGTCAGCATCTTCAAGGTATGCAAATATATACAGTCATAGGAGACTGCAGTCATAGACCCTGCTAGCTTCCAGACCAGGTGATCTGGAGGATCTCCCCTTAGGGACTGTTGCAAATTCAGGGTTCCCGAGGAATGTTTGAGCTTCTTTCTGAGAAGTGCCAGCAGGCTGTGGTGAGGCCAGCTGAGAGCTCAAAAATGGTATCCTTCAGCCTGTGTTCACTGGGAGCACTTCTATAGCCCTTCCATGTGTGGTAAACCTGAAACCTACCCTCAGGCTGAAGTTTTTTCATAGGAAAACCAGGGGTGGTTTTAGTCTGTTGTCAGTGCAGTCCCTTGGAGATGGTAGCCTGCCAAGAACTGTCTATCCAGTTGTTTTAGATGCATAGGACCCAAAAATGTAATTCTCCTTGGCCACCAGATCCAGGCACTTCAGGGGTATCTCCCGTGTAGACTGTGCACCCTGGCTGACTTTGGTGGAACCCTGGTGGAGTGGTATGCGAGGTCGGGCATTTGCGTGGCTGGATTTGGCAGAGCTGCGATGGAGTGGCACACAGGACTGGGCGCACTCACTGGCACTAGCAAAATAGAGGAAGAAAGCCAGAAATGGCACCCTCCAGCATCTCTGTCCCCAGAGAGAGTTCTCCCAGGCTTCTGCCCTTACAACAGACATTTTAAGATTAGCAAATGAATCTTCTTCACTTACGGTCTAGCACTTTCCAGACTGCTGCTTCTGTACCAGGTTCTGCGGCGAGTGAGTCTGTCTGTGAGTCCTTAAGAGCAGAGTCCCTGTCCCCTACAGCGCTATAATTTTCCTGAACATTTGACCTGTTGGCTTTCAAAACCAGACATTTGGTGGGGGATCATCTCTCTGGTGCAGGACCCAAAGGTTGGGGTGCCTTATTTGGGGGCATAAACCCCTTGCTCCTCAGGGAGAAGTCCTGTATTTATAAGACCCCCTCCTGACTGTGGGTTGCAGCACTGGGGTGGGATTTCAGTGAGACCATGTCTGTACTTCTTCCACACATGTTCATGTGGCCCTTTTATTCCTGGTTATAGAAGCCCTTGTTCAGATAGTCTCCATGTCTTTGTAGATTTGTTGTGTCTGGGGGAGGGAGTTCAGAATCTTTCTACCCTGCCATCTTGAACTCTTAATGACAATAGGTTCACAATGTGCTTTGACATAGGAAGTATCACGCCTCCAGCTTCAGTCCTCTTTTGCAAGATTAGTTTGGCTATTTGGGGTCTTTTTTGCTCCCATACAAATTTTAGGATTTGGTTTTCTATTTCTGTTAGAAATGCTACTGGCGGCTTGATAGGGGTTTCATTGAGTCTATAGATGGCTTTGTGTAATATGGACATTTAAAAATATTAATTCTTCCAGTTTGTGAACAAGAGGTATCTTTCCATTTATTTGTATCTTCATCATTTTCTTTCATTAGTGCCTTGTAGTTTTCAGTGTACGGATTTTTCACCTCCTTGGTTAAATTTATTGTTACGTATTTTATTGTTTTTGATGTTATTGTAAATGAGATCATTTTCCTTTTTTTTCAGAGTTTATAGTTATATTGTTAGTGTGTAGAAACATTACTAATTTTGGCATTAATTTAATTAATTACTGAATTCCTTTATTAATCTAACAGGTTTTTGATAGAGTGTAGGATTTTCTCTATATAAGATCATGTCATCTGCAAATAGAGACAGTTTTACTTCTTCTTTTCTGATTTGGATGCCTTTTATGTCTTTTTCTTGCCTGAATACTCTGACTAGGATTTCTAGGACTGTGTTGAATAGGACTTGGTAAGAGCGGGCACCCTTGTCTTATTCCTGATCTTGGGAGGAAAGTTTTCGGTCTTTCACCATTAAGTATGAAAGCTATGGACTTGTCACATATGGACTTTATTATGTTAAAGTATGCCCCAGATCAAGTAAATCAGAATTAGTTGAGGGTGGGATCAGCTCCCGGCTCAGCTCTACAGATGGACGCAGGGGTTGGCTAGGATCTCTGCTTGGGCACAGCTGCAAGCGGGAACACCGTCCTCCAGATCTGAGTGCTGATTGCCGAAAGCCCTGCTCGCCTTCTGTCCGCATGATCCCCGGTAGCTGAGCCCAGCAGACTCCTTTCCACCATGGTAGTCAAGAGGTGAGAACCGAATGAGCCTCTTGGGAAGTGTCCTGCCGTGCTGGGGGAGCTGGATGTCTGCCTTGGACTCTCCTTTGCCACTAGAAAAACCATTACCCCTGGGGGAGGGCTGTTAGTGCTGAGCTGGGCTGGTGTGAGGGAGAAGTGATGTCTTGTCTGTAGATAGTCGCTAGCTGGTCTTTCTGTGAGGAAGACTAAAGTCAGGAATGATCTGTGTTGCCGTCCTGATGTCCTTACTCCTAGACAGGCTTCTGACATCAGAGCAAGTGCATTCAGATAATGGAGAGGTGCAACTGGCTGACTGACAAGAACTTAAAAAGTAAATATTTTGTGTTAGTTAATGGAAAGAAGAGCCATGTGCTCTGTATCAAACACGGAAGACTCAGAGTGGACAAGTTAGGAGGCTGGTCTGAGGGCCTGTTTATTTTGTGCTTAGGTCAGCAGCTGATGAATGATGAAATTGGGCAGGTATGACTCTTCAAAGGACATTTCATGTTCGCTAGTTAGATAGCAGAGGCTAAAAAATAAGGCCTACCAATGAAGTGACAGGGTTGGATCTCACTGGTCAGATGACTTGAGTTAGAGTAAGAAGTCCTGAGTCAGGGGGCGCCTGGGTGGTTCAGTGGGTTAAGCCCCTGCCTTCAGCTCAGGTCTTGGTTTCGGGGTCCTGGGATTGAGCCCCGCATTGAGCTCTCTGCTCGGCGGGGAGCCTGCTTCCCCCTCTCTCTCTGCCTACTTGTGATCTCTCTCTGTCAAATAAATAAATAAAATCTTTAGGGGGGCCTGGGTGGCTCAGATGGTTAAGCATCTGCCTTCAGCTCAGGTCATGATCCTAGGGTCCTGGGATTGAGCCCCGCATTGGGCTCCCTGTTCAGCGGGGAGCCTGCTTCTCCCTCTCCCACTCCCCCTGCTTGTGTTCCCTCTCTCACTGTGTCTCTCTCTGTCAAATAAATAAAATCTTTTTAAAAAAAGAGGAAAAAGGGGCACTTGGGTGGCTCAGTGGGTTAAAGCCTCTGCCTTCGGCTCAGGTCAGGTCAAGGGAGCCTGCTTCCTCCCCTCTCTCTACCTGCCTCTCTGTCTACTTGTGATCTCTGTCTGTCAAATAAATAAATAAAATCTTTAAAAAAAAAAAAAAAAGGAAGTCCTGAGTCAGTTGGTTGCAACCCTGGCCACTCAGATGATCTGGGGACCTTTTAAAAAGTGTGTGTATGTGTATACATTGATGTATATGCATGTATATGTACATATATCTTTATATGTATGTATATTTATGCTGACCCCACTCCAGAATAATTCCCATTTAATTGGTCTGGGGTGAGGCCCAGACATTGATATTTTTAAAAAGCTCTGCAGGTGATTCTCATGTATGTACAGCTCGGACTCAGAGCCACTCTCCTTCAGTCTCTAAAAAAGCTCTCGTGTAATCGTCTCTGTTGATTTCTCGCACAAAAGGAAAATTCTCTGGCAGGTGCATCATGCCACTCTAAATCATACTTTAGAACATGCAGAGAATGTCAAAATGTGAACATTTGGTTTTTTTTAAAACTACTTTTAAGAAGAGCAAAGGCATATTGCTCGATTAGATATTTCTTATACTCCCTTCATGCCATTATTTTTATGCATCTCATTACCCCTTTAGAAATAGCAAATGAAATCAGTCCTATAGTAAAAACACTCCATTTTCAATGAAGAGTGTCTATTTGAAAAATGCTAATATAAGTCAACTGCTTGTTCTCTTTCAGGTGAATGTGAACCTTGGTTATTGTAGTCATACGAATTTTCCCTTGTATACATATGAACTTTCCCTTTTTTATAAAGGAAAGGTTAGCAATTTCCAGTTATGATATTTGTAAGAGATCCCTTTTCCCAATTACTAAAGCAACCACTATTTGAATCTTTTAGTATGCCAGTATTTTTGTGGATGTAATCTTTGTAAGACTCTGTCAGTATTGTCCTTTGTTTTAGAAGAATGCAGATGAGGGGGTGTCTACGTGGCTCAGTCGGTTAAGTGTCCAGCTCTTGATTTCAGCTTAGATCACGATCTCAGGGTCATGTGATCAAGCCCCCTTTAGGGCTCTCCACTCAGTGGGTAGTCTGCTTTTCCCTCTCCCTCTTCCCCTCCCCCTGTTTTTTCTCTCTCTCTCTGAAATAAATAATAAATCTTAAAACACATACGCAGATGAGAGATACATTCTCTTATGAGGCAGCATTGTTACACACAACAAATTTCCGTTAGTACTCCTTCTTGTATGTACACTGAGGGAAAAGAGCATTTGGTTGAACTGGGAGGTTAAGTAAAAGCTAGCTTCATTTGTGACAAATACTTCCATGAAATATCCCAAACCCTTGCAGAAAGAATCATACCATCAGTGTGTAATCATAATAGAGAATATAGTTGAAGTCTTCTTCTGGTGACGATGAGGAAGGGAATTTTATTGGAACAATGTTTTGGGTATGTTCAAAATCAGCCAAACAATCATTTGCAAGCGTGTTATCCCAGACTTATAATGCTGCATGTATGACATGGTTTTAAATGTAAATATGATACTCCAGAGTCTTCCCTAATATTATTTGCTTCACTTTGATTTCCCCTGCCATGCAAAGGAGTTCAGGCTGATGCAATTTTCTAATAATCCACAGCACTCAGAAGGTTTAACATAGTATTCTGTGGTGACTTAATAGAAATTGAGAGATCAGCTCTGAGTAAACATTTTGATTTTTCCTTGATGTGTTCTTGAAGTTCCAGGGTGAATCGACTAAAAATAAACATTGTTATATGATATGCTTTGCTGCAGGAACTCTCCCTGGGCTCTCTGTTGAAGTTCGGTGTCTGCTTCTCTGCTGGCTTATTGCCTTACGTCTACCTTCCTATCTCATCCTACCTCAATCAAGCTCGGTGGACCTGGGGAGACCAGACGACGTTGCTAGGATTTTTGACGCATTTTCTCAGGGAAGAATACGGAACATTCAGTCTGGTAAATTTATATTTAAAGCCCTTTTCAGGAAGTAAGTGATGAAGCTTCAGTGTTCTGCCTGGGTCTTGACTGAAGGAAAACAGTGCCTATCAATGACAGTGCAGAATTTTCATTTCCGCTATTTGTGTAACAAACTTGCTCCTTGGAACGTGGCCTTTAGTGTACATTAGGAAAACCTTGGAATTACTTAACCTGATGTCATAATGTTGTATGTCCTGAATATGTTTTTCAGGATAACAAACATTAAAAAGACTCTGCTGCCAGCATTTGAAGCATTTCATTCTTCTTAGCATTGGGTACCATTTTGGTCCCTTGGTCTGTGATTTAAAATATTTGAAAAAGATTAGAAGGAAAAAAAAAAAAAAACTCTCGAAATTTTTAATGTACCTTGACCAAAACACTTTCTTTTTTCATATTGACAAATAGTGTTCATGATAGTATTTAGTGTAATACCTGTGTGTAAATACTTTATAAGATATAATTTCACTATGTTTTTTTAAAGTTCCAAAGGCCTTGCTTTCCCTGAAACATAAATTAGCGAAAAAACACTGTGGTTAGAGTAAAGGTTATCTGAAAAATAAAAGGACAAACACTATATATATATATATATTTTTTTTTTTAACTTTAATAAAAACATTGGATCTTTTTCTCATGGTTTGTGCTTTTTGTCTCAGGCAAGAAGGCAGATCTCTGAAGACTACATATTATATGACACGGCTGATACAAAATTCTAAACCAGGCAAAACAATCTATTGCTCAAGGATACATAGGGAAGAAGTAGAACTATGTATTTTTAGGAAGTAGGGAGTAATTAACACGAAATTCAAGGTAATATTTATCACTAGGGGGTGAGAAAAGCAAGGCCTGTGAATACTTTTTGATATACTTCATGGTGTTCATGCAGTTCTGGTTCTTAAATGAATGGTGGCTCTATAGATTTTTAAAAACTCTATCCCTGGGACACCTGGGTGACTCAGTTGGTTAAGCTGCTGCCTTAGGCTCAGGTCATGATCCCAGAGTCCTGGGATCGAGTCAGCCTCAGTCCTGGGGCCCCTTGCTCAGCGGGGAGCCTGCTTCTCTCTCTCTCTCTCTCTCTCTCTCTCTGCCTTGTGTCACTCTGCTTGCTTATGCTCGCTCACTTGCTCTCTCTCTCTGACAAATAAATAAATAAAATCTTAAAAAACAAAACAAAACACCTCTTTATCCCTTAAATATATGTTATATGTGTTGTTTGTATGGAGGAGATATTTCATAATAAAATAACTTAATGAAAGGATAATTATTAATTACTTTTTGACTTAGAGAGTCTGATACTATAAATTTATACTCTGGCTTACTTATATTGGTTATTCCATTACAATATTGCTTGAGGGCCATTCCAGATTTGAAACCTGTATAATTCACACATAATTGTGAAATTATAGACTAACATGTGGTAATGAGCTCTAATCAAAGTGCCTTAAAGACGCTCTGTAACAAAAGTGTCAAGTCAGTTAATTTATCAGTGTGTTAAATCGTTCCTACTGGAATGATAGTTTGACTGATTTTTAGCCCGTCATTTCTGCAGTTCTTCCTCAAGGATGTGTGCGTTTAGTTTCTAGTGACTTCTCTTCAAAATCTCAGCAAGGCTCTGAAGCAAAGACTGAATGAAGAGAGATGTTGCATTGTCTACTTGGAACATGTATATTCTTTTTTTTTTTTTTAAGATTTTATTTATTTATTTGACAGACAGAGATCACACTTAGGCAGAGAGGCAGGCAAAGACAGAGAGAGGAGGAAGCAGGCTCCCTGCCGAGCAGAGAGCCCGATGCGGGGCTCGATCCCAGCACCATGGGATCATGTCCCGAGCCAAAGGCAAAGGCTTTAACCCACTGAGCCACCCAGGCACCCCAGGAAACATGTATATTCTAAATCCAGATAGTTAAAATGCAATAGCTTAACACAGCTGCAGCTGAAGGCTTACGCAAATAAACTTCTCTCTTTTATGTTTAGGCCAAATCAGAAACAGGATCCAGTATGTCTAAAATTTTGCTGTGAGTATGAAATATTTGAAATTGGTTTTAAGTGAATTCTCTGTTAGTTCCTAGACGAAGTGATTTTGGGGGCTTCTGGGCTTGTCTTTTGTGAAGCAATGTGTCTGAGAAGTGGCTCTCACGGGTACGGTCACTAGTTGTGTGGACTGTCAAACATTCTAGCATTTCCTTCCATAAAAGAAAGCTGAGAATGAGCGATAAATACAACAGTTAGTAGTAGACTGTCAACACTAGAATGTTTCCACTTCCACGTGGATATGAAATGACCCAGTGCACTGTTGCTTTACACATCATTTATCCTTTGTTCTGATTTCATCTTTTTTTTTTCAGAAAGATTTTATAAAATTGTATTTAGCAATTTGATTGTTTTCTTTTTAGGATTGAGCTGTGTTCTTAAATTCTTTAGAGTTTCATTTGTTTAATGTGTCTTAAGACTTTTTCTTTAGGCTGTCCTTAAGCTCTATTTTTGACTTAAATTAATATCCAACCTTTTTAGAGCCAGTTAAGCAAATATATTTCATCTGTATAACCTACTAGGGTTCTTTGAAAAATGGGTTAATAATTGCTTTAAAATCCACACAGATTAAGACAACCTAAAAAATATCCAAACCAAGCCTGTACTATTTTTATAATATTTTCAATATAAAATTATGGAAGAGTAGTCTTCTATAACACTAAAGTGGTCTCCTAACTGATTATTAACTTGTGATTCCCAGAACTATTGGAAACTGTTTTTAAAAAATGGGGAGAAACAATGAATTTTGGAACACTGAAAAAAATTAAATAAAAAAAATCATGAAAAGAAATAAAATATGGGGAGAATGTTTCAACCTTGTATGTGAGGCAATTCATAGATTCTCACAGTTTCCCTCTTGTTAACTTGCTAGCTTGTTTGCTTCCTTCCATCTGTCTTCCTTTCCTTTTTAAATGTCCCTTTACCCTTCTCTCAAAATGTGACACATAATAGAAAGTTTATTATTATTATTTCATTATAGAAAGTTTAGAAAACCCAGGTAAGTGAAGGTAAGAAAATTAAAATTACTATAATTCCAACGTATAGAGATAACCACTGTTGTTAACCCATTAACATTTTTGTTTGTATCCTTTCAATATTTTTTATATTTTTATTTTTAAAAATAAGATCATAAAGTGCACAGTTTTATTAGCCCACTCATTTTCATTTTTTACTGTATCTTGAAAATATTTTCCTGCCACCAGTTATTTTTATATAACCTTTTGTTGGTTCTCACAACTGATTTTAAATATTTTTTTTTAATGTCCGACTGAAACCTTTATGGCTCCTTTTTCTTTTTGATTGGGGAAAGGTAGCAAGAAGCTTCACCAACGTCTGTGGGCTTTTATGGTATTCTGCTTTGCTGCAGACCCGAAGTCTCACTGCCTATTCTTTTCAGCCTACCTTGTAGGGTTGTGATCTCATTTGAGATTGGCAGTATATTTTGCCTTAATAAATCCCACACGAACTCCAGAAAACTCTCAAGAGTACTGCTAGACTATCCATCCAACTTTTATTAGTCACACATAAAACTTACTTATTGGGGGCCAGAAAAGCCTCCTTTATATTGAAGAAATAGCAGTTAGGTGATATGCCTAGAAAAAAGACCTGACAAAAGTGATGAGCACTCACACTATTTGTTCGAACGCTATTTGTTGGAACCAAATCAGAATGTAGATTGGAGGCATAATCCTAGCACTCTCTGACTGAGTGAGAGAATGTCTAGTCGTTAATTGTTTCAGGTGGACAGGAGAGTTGAGAAAAGCAACTCATAATTAACTTACTAGACAATCCTTCAAAATGATGGGACCTAATCATCTCTCCTCTTCCAGTCAAGCAAATTAAATTCTTTCCCCATGCATATCTCTAAGTTGCAATCCTGTACAAGGAAATTATGGAATCTAACCCTAGGCAGTGACCATGTTTTAGAGCTTACATTTAAGCAACAGATCTCCAAGAATTAATTTTGAGACTGACTTCATTCCTTTTGAAGAATGGTTTGAAATGGGCCCCATGCTGGAATCAATTTTTCAAGTGTGTTTGAAAATGAGTAAGAATATCTTCTCATAGTAGATGAGTCTCCATTAGTAAAATACACATTGTGTGGTTTCCATAATTATGGCATCACATTTTCTCCAGTAAAATTGCCAGCAGGGAGAAGAAAGTTCTTTGAGATGGTGTATAGAGTCATTATTTTTTTAAAAATTAGAGACTGCTAGAGCTATTTCAGAACTCAGATAACACTTGGGAAACGCTTATTAGTTAATGGAAGAATTTAGTTTAATTATAGGGAAAAAATACATTTCTCATGGCTTAAACATTTTTGAACCAAATAATACAGAAAAGAAGGAAGCCTTTTTTTTTTTTTTTTTTTTTTGAGGAAGAGAGAGCTCATGCCTACACACAGTGGGGAGGAAGGGCAGAAGGAGAGGGGGAGAGAGAATCTCAAGCAGGCTGTATTCCCAGCATGGAGCCTAAGGCAGGGCTTGATCTCACAACCCTGAGATCATGACCTGAGCCAGAATCAGGAGTTGGATACTTAACTGACTGAGCTGCCAGGTGCCCCTGGACAACAAGGAAGCCTTTTAAGGAAGAAGAATGATTGGAGATCACCTCTCTTGTCTTTTTTTTTTCTTCTTTAATAATCTGATCTCCAGAAAATTATTTGCATTAATTCTCTTTTCTTTCTTTCTTTTCATTTTCTTTATTATTTATTTATTTATTTTAGAGGAGGAGAGGTGGTGGGATGGAGGGGCAGAGAGAGAGGGAGAGTGAAAATCCCAAGCAAGCCCAATCTATGACCCTGATATCATGACCTGAGCCAAAATCAAGAGATGAATGTTCAACCAGCTAAGCCACCCAGGCAACCCACATTAATTTTCTTTTCACTTGCTAAATCACAGGAGGCTGTGTCTACACTGTTGACAGAAGTTCAAAAATTCATTTCACATGATTTCTTACTAAACCAGTTGGGGATCCAGATTGGTTTCATATTATTATTATTATTATTATTTTTCTTTATTATTATATTATTATAATTGGTATATTATTATATTGCTTTATTATTATTATTATTCTACTATATTATCAATACAGCATACCAGTATTACAAATACAGAAGAATTACTTGCTCTGCTCCTATCCCAAATATTATAAATTGGTAACCAAATATTATAATTAGAAAACATCTTAGAACCATTTAACTCTTTCTTATGGTACTTTTTCTCCCAAATTTTAAAGAAGACAAAATAATTTAACATCTGCCTCCAGCCCTCAAAACTATTCAGTGCAAACAAACAAACAAGCAAACAAACAAAAAAACTACTCAGTGCATAATCAGATGTATTTTACAAAGAATGTTGTATTTGGAACTAACCAACTTCATTTTCTATCCATAATAAATTAGATTGTGTTTTACAGTTCTCAAGTAACAAGTATGAGGACCCAACTCTCACTCAACATTCAAGGCCTCGCAGTTTGGGCAAATATATGTTTAGCAAGAAAGTAAGTAATATAATTTATTTTCCTGTTCTTTTTCCCATATTCATTAATTCAATTCATATTTCAATATGCCCTTGAAGAACATTGCCAGTATTATTTTATATTCCAAATAAATGACTCCAATAATTTCTGTTATAGCAAATATATATTACCTTCTTCCTGTTTTTTTTTTCCTGATAATAAATTAATGATTTTGGAAGATTGAGCAGTAGATTACAATCTAAGTAACCAAGTCATTTAATATCTTAAACTTCTGGTTTTATCCCATACTGTGCCTATAGCTACTCATTATTGTTGCATTGCAAAAGAAGTAAACAACTATTTGAATTCCTCTGAAGAAGAAAGTAACCTCTGATGATAAAAGAAAACCTAAAAAATAACAGCACTCTTAACCTCCATTATTTTTGTCCATTTACTTTCTAACCTGAGTATTTTATGTGAATTTGTATATGTACATACGTCTATATTTCTGTTTCCTTGACACTTAACATTATATTGTGAGCATTTGCCCTTATGGTAAAAAGACTTAAGGTCATTTAAATGTCTGTATAAAATTCTCTTCTCCGACCTAGGAGAATTAACTTAAGTGTTTTTCTATTTGGGAATCTTCAGATTGCTTCCACTTCTAATATAAGTAATGTTAAAGCATTTTTTTTAAAGATTTTATTTATTTATTTGACAGACAGAGATCACAAGCAGGCAGAGAGGCAGGCAGAGAGAGAAGGGGAAGCAGACTCCCCACTGAGCAGGGAGCCCGATGCGGGGCTTGATCCCTGGACCCTGAGATCATGACCTGAGCTGAAGGCAGAGGTTTAACCCACTGAGCCACCCAGATGCCTCTATGTTAAAGCATTTTTATAGTTTAATCTTTATACACATTTCTGGTTTTGCCTAAAGATTTATGCCCACATGTCAAATTACTGTGTCAGTGAGTGTGATTTTTTTTTTAAAGATTTTATTTGAGAAAGGGCACAAGCGGGAGAGGGGGGAGGAGCAAAGGAAGAGAGAAAAGCAGACTCCTCACTGAGCGGGGAACCCGATGCGGGGCTCTATCCCAGGACCCTGAGATCATGACCTGAGCCGAAGGCAGATGCTTAACCGGCTGAGCCACCCAGGTGCCCCAACTGTGATTATTTTTAAGGCTCTTGATATATGTTACCAAATTAATTTTTCTCAAGGATTGTACTCATATATGTGCTCATTCAATTGCATCCGTTGCATCCAATACTGAGATTTGCTGTTTTAAAATCGTTATGATTTTGAGGCATGAAATTATTCTTCTGTTGTGCATATGTTTAATTACATCTTTTTAGATTAACATGTGATATGTTATTTGTTTCAGGGGTACAGATCTGTTTAATTACATTTTAAATTTAACAAGATTGATCATTTGCATTTCTTCTCTGAACTTGAACTTTGTATGTCTTGCTGCATAGTTCCAAGTGTAGTTGTCTGTAATATGTAATACAGTGTGTAGTGGAGTCCTCTATTTCAGTTATTTATTCCAGCTCAAATTTTTTTAAACTGAGATCTTTCTTTGTCCACAGTTAAGTATGGAAAGTTTTATAGCTCTAATTTTTTCCTGTAGTTTAAAACTATGTGATATTTTTGATACTCATGCATATAAATAATTTTGGACATATTTAATTTTTTTATAGGGACAGACAAAATCCATCATTGGTATGGCTTTTTACTGGAATGTTTTGCATTTATTCGTTGTTCTTTGCTTGGAGAGCGAACTTAGATATATCAAAACCACTTTTCATGGGTGTGGTAAGTTTTACTTAGATATATCCTTTGTCCAGAAACTTGGTGGAGAGTGTACAAATTTATTTTTATGAATCTTGTAGAAGAGCAGCTGATCTCAGAAACAGCTAATTTTTATAGATCGAAAGTCAAATTCTTGAACCAATTAAGACTGAGGCCTTTTTTTTAGGGGGGAAAAATGCAGCAATTAGTTAACACAATAGTTAGGTAGAAAAATAAAGGTAATGTAGTTTTAAGTTAGTTATTTTATGTGTGTGCTTGCAGATATAAGTACTCCTGAAGATCTCCTGGAATTTAAAAAAACCACACACACACACACACACACACACACAAACAGCAAAGAAAGAAAGGTTGTAGCTGGGGGCTCTCATGCACACACTCCCATGGTTTTTACCTCAGCGGTCTCAGTGCTGTGCAAAAGAGCCACCACGTTTCTGTTTTCCCCTGGCTGCCATTTCTGAGATTGGAGTAATTCTCCTCTTTGTAGTAGAAACTATGAATGGAGACAGTTCCTTTTCAGTGACTCAAGCCAACTCTTTTCTATTTGTGTGTTCAAGAGGCCTCGTAAATAATACCCTTCTTGATCATCTGAGTTTTGAGTCACTTGAGAAACGAGATAAACCTGGACAACTACAACGGGCGAATCCCCTTTATACTGGGAATGCTGAGATGGGAGAAGGTGGTTTCTATCTGTGAGCAGGGTGCTTCCTCTTACTGCATTCCAGAATGGATGGACTTATCCCACCAACCCTACCGCCCTGCCCTGTCACAGGCACCCCTCACCTGCCCGGCAGGGGCCACACGGAAAGGGTCTGTCCTGGACATGTGTATCCTGTGGGCAGATCACTTCCCAGAGGAAGAGGTGGGGGTAAAGGGCAGGGCCATGCAAGCTCACTCCTGGCTGGCAGACTCCCTTTCAGCTCAGTGCTTACAGTCTCACAGGGAGAAGTGAGGGCTCTCCCACTAGGGGCGCTTCCCCACGTAGAAGACCTCAGAAGTAAAGCAAAAAAAAGCCTTTCTCCATCTCCACTTCTCAAGTGCCAGGAGTTCAAGGTGCATGCCATAGAATTGAAACGAATATGTGGATCCAAAAAAGGGAGCTTCATGTGTCCAACTGGAAAGGAGAAATGCTTGAAAATTGGAAAATAAAGCTACAAGGAGTTGCACTGGGGAAGTCCGCAAACAAGACCCGAGTGACCACGGGCTTAAGCAGCTCAGGGTACATAGTGTATTTGTTAAATCCACAATACCTGACTGATTGCCATAACCAGTCAGCCAGATGTCCTGTCTGCATGTCTCTGACAGGTGGAGAGGTTCTGGATGCAGAGCAACGCGGTGGTGGCCGTCCTCGCGGGCCTGGGTTTGGCGGCGCTGGCTTCTGAGAGTAACCGAGTACTGAATGTCAGGGGGCTTCAGTGTCTGGAGTGGCTTTCAGCAGCTCTTTTTATAATTTACCAAATATATTCTAATTTCAGGTAACACATGCTTATTTTTATGGAAGGAGCACTCAAGCAAGAGACACATGGATATTTAGAGTCTTGGGCTTTATTTCCATTTAACCTTCTCTGGTTTTCAGAGTGAGACAGCTGAGTCTAAAGGCAGTGCTGCTTAAACTTTTGAACAGAATCTCACTGTGCATGCTGTGTGGTTTCAGGGCATTGTAAACAAGGGCATGGGTGGGTCATGTAAACTAGTCGTACATTTTCCTCTAAGGAACCCTAAAGATACTTGGTAGGGTCTGGAGGATATAATAAAAGTCCATGATCTAAAATACCACTTAGATGGAGAGTAAAGACATTTGGGCCTTTTTTATGTCCTAAAATAACTCCCTTTTATGCTTCGAAGATTTCATCTTTTGAGTAACACCAGGTCCTTATCTAGTTCACTCCGTAGGAGTGAATGTTAATTATTTTGAAATAAAGTTCTAAAAGTTTCTTAACTCTTAGGCATTCAGAGATAGATATATAGAGATATATATCTCTGTATCTATTCAAAATCTGTTGAATAACATTGCCAGTGAAAATCTCAGTCTGGTATAAAACATGTCCAAATTTTAGATCAGAGTTCATTCATTTCCAGCAGTATTTGAGTAAACATTACAACAGTGGAAGATGCCACTGGAGTTTCATTGTAATGAGATTTGATTGGTATTTTTTTTTTTAAGATTTTATTTATTTATTTGACAGAGATCACAACTAGGCAGAGAGGCAGGCAAAGAGAGAGGAGGAAGCAGGCTCCCCACTGAGCCTGATTCAGGGCTCAATCCCAGGACCCTGGGATCATGACCTGAGCCGAAGGCAGAGGCTTTAACCCACTGAGCCACCCAGGCGCCCCTTGATTGGTATTTTAAAAGGTTCAGTTTCCCCCTGCCTTATTTTTTTTTTTTTAAGATTTATTTATTTATTTATTTATTTGAGGGAGAGAGATAGAGCACAAGCGGGAGGAGGGGCAGAGGGAGAAGGAGAGAGAAAATTCCAAGCAGACTCTGCTCAGAATGGGGAACCTGATGCAGGGACTTGATCTCATGGCCCTGAGGTCATGACCTAAGCAGAAACCAAGATTCAGATACTTAACCTACTGAGCCACCTAGGCACTTGAATTTCCCCTTTCAACTTAACTTTAAAAACTGATGTTCTTTATAATACCAGGGTAGAGCCAGTGTTAGGACGCCTGCGTCACTAGGAGGTCTGGTAGAGAGGGAATGTGTGTCTCAGATACAGCTTCATAGCTTGCTCAACAAGGGCTTACAAAACCCACTGTGTTTCCCAAGTTTGTTTTGCCCCAGTCTTTTCCTGACTTGGGTCTTTAGGGCAACCCAGGTTCAACACCAGGGCTACTAGCACAGGCTAGGCAGTTTTATTTTGTTTTAATTCTTGCATTTGTCCCAGGGGTATGAAATAGATAGCAACTTTGCTAGGGGGCAGAATGGGAACCATCACCCTGCAAAGTAGGGAATCACAGTGGGGAGTGGTTGCATCAACTACAAAGGCAAGGGTGAATATTTTGTTTCTAGCGGTGTTCATTTGCTGCGTGATGCTGGCCCAGTGATTTAACTTTAGGCTGAGTTTCTTAGAACCATTACATGTGACAGACCTGATAATAACAGGAAGGACAATGCTTGTTCCATTTTTTTGATGCTTTTGCTCTCTGTTAGTCTTTCTCTTTTTTTATGGGAAGCCCTCAGAATTCATGCCAGTTTTCTTTAAAGTTACAAAGTCTACTCTATCACTGAAAGGAGTTATACAGCTGTTGTTGGCAGTAGCAAAAAATGCCTGGAGAACAGTAAACAATTCAACCAACTATTCCTTCCCTTCCTTCTCATTGGACTTCTTCCCAAATGATTTTTCTGTCTAGAAGGGAGAGAGGACCCCAAGGAGCCTGTGGCTTGGGGAAGTGATCGAAAGGATCAAGTTTACGTGCAAGAGAGTTAAACCAATGCTACACAAAGTTATGCTGGAAACTGCCAGATTTCCTTTTGCATTTCTGATAATTTCTTTGGTCTAACTGGAATTGACTTGAAATTACCTTAATTCCAAGTGAAATCAGAAGCCTTACTTCTTTTTAGTGAAAAAGACTTATCTTGAGCACTAACCAATTCCCTTTTTATAGAAATGATTATAAATTCCAGCAGTAAAGCAGTACACTAATTTTTATTTAGTTGCACAATTAGTTCCTTCTCTTTTTCTTTCAGATGACAGCATTCTTTTTTCAAATATATGCATCTTCTTAGAAGATACAAATTAGACTACTTTGAAATACTACATGTAGAGTGTGTGATGGGAAAGGAATGTAGCAGGAAATAAACCCACTCTTGTACAAACTGTAGCAGTATGTTGCTATTTTAATGTTTCATTATCGTTTTATTTAGCATTTGTGACCAAAGGACAAACTACGTGATTGATAAATTTGCAAAGAACCTTCTAGCCTCTATGCCTCGTGACGCAATTATCTTACTCCGAGGAGATTTGCCAGGGAATTCTCTCCGTTACATGCATTATTGTGAGGGACTGAGACCAGATATTTCACTAGTGGATCAGGAAGTAAGTATATAAAGAAGATACTTAGAATATAGTAACAGTAAAACAAGTATTTTTTAAACTAATTTTTAATGGTAGATGGGTATAGTTTTCACAATTACTCTTAGGTAGAATATATATCATGTTCTTTTGTTTACTTTAATTAATGGTATAAGCCATATGAATTGCTTCCTTCTCATCTAAATTGAATGTTTTAAGAATTTATGTTTTTTGTGTTAGAGTCAAATAATAATTAGGTCTCTAGTTCACATGACAAACCATGAAAGTACTGTACTGTAAATTTATTTTTATTTTTTCCATTTTATTTTATTTCTTTTCAGTGTTCCAGCATTCATTGTTATGCACCACACCCAGTGCTCCATGCAATACGTGGCCTCCATAATACCCACCACCAGGCTCACCCAGCCCCCTACCCCTTCCCCTCCAAAACCCTCAGTTTGTCTCTCAGAGTCCACAGTCTCTCTTGGTTCATCTCCCCCTCCGATTTACCCCAATTCACTTCTCTTCTCCTTCTCCCAATGTCCTCTGTGTTATTCCTTATGCTCCACAAGTAAGTGAAACCATAATTGACTCTCTCTGCTTGACTTATTTCTCCTCCAGTCCTGTCCATGTTGATACAAAAGTTGGGTATTCATCCTTTCTGATGGAGGCATAATACTCCATTGTATATATGGACCATATCTTTTTTATCCATTCATCTGCTGAAGGGCATCTTGGTTCTTTCCACAGTAAATTTATTTTTAAATAGTTCTTTGATTGGGATGACTGGATGGGTCAGTTGTTGGGTGTCTGCCTTCAGCTCGAGTCATGATCCCAGGGTCCTGAGATCAAGCCTCGCCTTCCTCTCCCACTCCCCCTGCTTGTGTTCCCTCTCTAGCTGTCTCTCTCTTTGTCAAATAAATAAATTAAATTTAAAAAAAAAAAAGTTCTTTGACATTCAGCCAACCCAGCCATTCAAATTAACACTGCCTACTGGTCCCAGGATTAAAATACATTAGGTTGAATATAAAATAAGTTATACTGCAGGGACGCCTGGGTGGCTCAGTGGGTTAAGCCACTGCCTTCGGCTCGGGTCATGATCGCAGGGTCCTGGGATCAAGTCCCCACGGGCTCCTTGCTCGGCAGGGATCCTGCTTCTCTCTCTGCCTCTGCCTGCCTCTCTGCCTGCTTGTGTGCTCTCTCTCTCTCTCTCCTTCTCTCTGACAAATAAATAAATTAAATATTTAAAAAAATAAAATAAGTTATACTGCAGATGAGTAAACATTTCATTCAAAATAGAAATTATTAACCACAGTTCTGCTATAGGATTTGTGTGTAAACTTTTGGCCTTATGACAAAAATATGTTTGGAGAGGACTTGTGAAGATTTCCAGGTCTATTAGAACAGTCTTCTGGAACTGAAGAAATGTATTTAAGCTTTATGTAAGATTTATAATTTAAACTGTAAATACTTAAAAGGGAACAAATCTATCTCTGGTGTTTTTAGACCAGTCATCAGGGAAAGAGAAATTCCTCATCTTGATACTAATCTTAATACTATGATTAGTTTGATTGAGCAAATTATTAGGCATAATATTTATTAAATTTTATTGAATGAATGAATAATTTGAACTTTTTGAAGAAAACTATAGAAACAGATTTGCAAATATAGGGAAATTTGCACATTACACATTTTTGTAAGGAGTTTGCATTTATATCATTTACTCAAGTTGATTAATTTGATCTTCAGTGTAGATTCTGACAAAAGCTAGGCTGTTCGTTCATAATATGGTATCCCACCATGATTTTAAGTACTTAAAATCAGGATGGCAGCAACCATCGTTGAGAAGCATGGATTTCAAAGTTAATTAGACCTAAATTCAAGTCCTCATTCTGTCACTTCCAGGATGTGTGACACGGGGCTAATGATTTTTTTTCCTCTCAGAGCTTCTGTTTCCTGATCTATAAAATGGAAATGATCATCATATAAGTTAGGATGCTTTTGAATGCAAGAAACAAAATACCTGAGAGTAGCTTAAACTATGCAGTTTTTAATCTCACATAAGAAGTAGTCTGAAGATAGGAGGTTTTAGGATGAATAATATAAGCAGTTCAGTGATGTCAGCGTTCTGGGGCCACTTTTCTCCATCCATCTTGAACCGATGAGTGCCCAGTTCCAAACATCACGTCCTAAAATGGAGCAAAGTGCCTCTCCCCTACTCTCCCCTCCACTCGCTTCCTCTCCCTCTCTATCCTTCTCTCTCTCTCCCTGTACCTTCCTCTCTCTCTGCTGAGAGTAACATGTGCCCCAGAAGCCCCTAGCAGACCTTCCCTTCCCAGTAGTGGGTCATATGCCCATTCCTAAACTACTTTCTAGCAGAGGAGAAAGACTAGACCCAAGCATTTAACTTCACCTGATCCAAGTCAGGATTGTGTGAGGGAGAAGAGGGTTTTAGCTGTTGAGTGGGCAATCAGCAGTGTCTAATGTAATTATTCTCACACAATAAGGTTGCCTTGAGAATTATATGAGAGCTATTGAGGTCAAAGTGTGTAGAAAGTATAGAATTAATGTTAGTATCCCCAAGAACTGAAACTGTTGGGTAATAAAATCTAATTCAATAAATATATTTTGAGGGACGCCTGGGAAGCTCAGTGGGTTAAGCCTCTGCCTTCAGCTCCGGGTCATGATCCCAGGGTCCTGGGATCGAGCCCCAAATTGGGCTCTCTGCTCAGCAGGGAGCCTGCTTCCCCCCACTCTCTCTCTGCCTGCCTCTCTGCCTGCTTGTGATCTCTGTCAAATAAATAAATAAAATCTTTAAAAAATAAAATAAAATAAATATATTTTGAGTTTTTATAAAATATACCTAGATTAAAAGTAATTTGTCATTTCTAGTTAACTTACGTGTATAAAGCAAGTAAAACATAAACATAGTTGTTCAAAAGAGGGTATCTAAACTATAACAAAGCTTTGAAAGTGTAAATAGGAGTCTTTTCTTTAAAAAAAGTAAATCTGTACATATAAAAGTATAGATAAGTATAGAATTAAGAGAAAGTGATTTTTCCTGATATCAATGATTTATTTCAATCAAAAGAACATGTGGAGGGTCCCCTGGGTGGTTCAGTCGGTTAAGCCTCTGCCTTCGGCTTAGGTCATGATCCCAGGGTCCTGGGATCGAGCCCTGCATCAGGCTCCCTGCTCAAGGGGAAGCCTTCTTCTCCCTCTCCCACTCCCCTTGCTTGTGTTCCCTCTTTCGCTGTATCTCTCTCTGTCAAATAAATAAATAAAATCCCCCCAAAACATGTGATGATATGTAGCTAATTTGGATGTACTAGTAAAGTCACATAATTTAGCCAAAAGAGGTTTTGTCTTTGAGGTCTAGATGATCACGCATTGAGCGGCTCAAGTGCAGGTATTTTATCTTCTTCACTGTAGGTGAGCAATACTTGTTTCTTGAGTACATGCATGAACAAAAGAATAATGACACATCTCTGTATCTCTTGTCTGGCCACCCTAAACATTTCATTCAGCAAACAGAATTTGAGAACCAGTCAGTGCCAGGCCCTGTGCTAGGTGCAGAGACACAGAGCTGAAGACATAGTCCCTTCCCTCTAGAAGCTCACAGGTGAGCGAGGAGTAGGGTCAGAGCTGTGACAGAGGTAGGTGCAAAGTGCTGTAGGAGCAATCATTCTGCTGTGGAACCTGGGGGCAGGGTGTGCATCACAGAGGAAGTGGTACTTGAGCTTGGCCTGAAAGTTGGGTACACATCCTCTAGCTAGGAGAATGGGGTAAGATCATTCTCGGTAGTCCGTCAGATGCACGGAGGTGAGATCAAACAGGGTGCTTATGTTACCAATAATAGTCACAGCTTAAGAAATGAAATCCAAGGTTTAAGTCATTAGAGGAGAAGTCAGTGCCACATATGTGAGTTGTGATATTAATGTTTAATGAGTATATCTATATCTTCAAACTTTTCCATTATACTTTATAAACTTGATTCTTTAACAAGTGTATCAAAAATATGACATCATTTGTTATTTTTCTGATAGATGATGACTTATGAGTGGTATTTACCCAAGATGGCGAAGCATTTACCAGGTGTCAACTTTCCTGGAGACCGGTGGAATCCTGTGGAAGGAGTATTACCTAGTGGAATGGTCACGTTTAATCTTTATCATTTTCTTGAAATAAATAAACAGTAAGCATTCTTTTCATATAATAGCTTTTCTAAAATCTTAAGCTTTTCTAAAATTGTTTATGTAGCAGCTGTGCCTCATCCAAAAGACCAATTTTCTACTCCTATTTTCCTGTCACCGATGAGATTAGCTTTGTAATTAAATTGAATATCTGTGCATAAATGAGGCCAGGCAGAAATAAATGTTATTGTTCTGGGTAAAGGAAAAATAAAGACAGATTAACAAGAATAGCAAATAAGATCTTAGTACAATTCAGAGAAATTGGAGATGTGCCTGTCTACTTGAAATCATTGCAGGTGGATTGCAAGCAATTATAGCTTCCCCTGATCAACACTGTGGCCCCCTTTTAAGTGTAAAGCAAATGTTTTCCAGGAATAATCACTATATAAAAATAGCCTAAGGAGTTTTTTTTTTTTAATAAAGGATAAGGCATTTTTGTAAATAAAAACACCTACAGTTATGCTGGCTGAGATAACATATGAGAATTATGAATTCTATACTTAAGAATATAAAATTATTCATAGTTAAGGTCAAGAATGAATAACTCCTTCAGTGGTACAGTGTTGAACATTTTTCCTAGCCACAAAGTGCTTGGGATTGTCCAGGGTGTGAAGAAAACTTATTGGGTAGTTTCTATTCTCTTACCAAGGGAACTTGAAAAATTCTCTCTAAATTCCCAAGTTAAATTATCCCTTACTAAGAATATGATATGTGATGTTCAGAGCCTGAGTTTACTGTGGCTCATGAAACAGTAAGTAATTGGTATCAATGTGTTATGAGAGTAACATTTAATTGTTCTATTTTGGAATGAAATACCAAGAGCCATTAACATCCATAAAGAGGAATTTTGGGGGATGAATTTTATTTAATGTGACCCCACAAACTTTTATTGAATCTGCTGTGTTCCAGCTCATGTTAGGCCTTGGCAGTAAAGTGAGATGAGTTCCAGATTCAGAGAGACCACAGTCTAGTTGCATCTATACATGGGTATGCATGTAACTGTCTATAATATAATGGGATATGCTCTACACCGGCCAGGCTTTGTGTTTACTGAATGGGTGATTTAATGGGGAGATGGATGAAGAAGCAATTAATTCTGCCTGGTGACATTCCTTCCTCATTTACTTAATAAGCACTGAGTGGCCAAGATGCCCCAACAACTGTACAAGCTACGGACGCTTGGGCACGGCCCCTGCTCTTGTGGTCTTTCAGGGAGGGTTTCGGGCCGTGCGTGACGTCTGAAGCAGATAAATTACACTGTCATCCGGGAAGCATGGTAGTGTTGGTATGGACAAAATGTTGGGGACTTAAAGACAAGCTAGGAGTTTGCCAAGCAGGCGGGAGAACGCTGATTCAAGGGAAGTGCTTGTGTGAAGTCCTGGAAAGGGCTGGCTGAGCTCTAGGGAAACTGGGGGTGGCCCAGTGAGTGTGGAGCACAGGGCTTAGATGGCTCGGTGAAGGGATGAGTGTGTGTGGGGGGGTCCAGATGGTCAAGGGTGTTATCCCATAGCCATGGATGAGGCCTGGCCTCGTTATGGAAATGCTGTATGCTCCTTGGAAGCTCTAAAAAATACAGACAGGTAAGTGTAAAGAGCAGTAACCTCTGTCTTTAAGACAGATGTCATAGTCTTAACATCTTGGTAAACTTTTTGGAATTCGATTCAGTTTTACCATCAATTATGTGCTCACACAAACACTTAACCATTCTCACACAGTCATACTGTACTAGCTGGGATCATATTTAGTTGCCTGTTCAGTTTCTTTTCACCTGGTATCATGTCAGACACATGTCCCCATGTACTCTGAAAAATGCCTTTATTACTGTCATTTCTTGACTGTTTAATATTCTTATATAGCTGCATGATGACTTAACAAATATTCTGTTTTTGGACACTTTTGTTGTTTCTGCACTTTGGCTATTACAATATAACATGGTGATGAACTTTCTGGGCCATCAATTTTTGTTAATATTTTTGACTAACCAGGACCTCATGATTAATGTTGCTGATTGGTAACAGTTTTAAAATAAAATTTTTACTTTAAAGAGTAGCATTGTTCATTATAGAATAAGAAATGATTTTTTTAGGGGTGCCTGGATGGCTCAGTTGGCTGGGCAGCTGCCTTCGGCTCAAGTCATGATCCTGGAGTCCCAGGATCAGGTTCCGCATCAGGCTCCCAGCTCCATGGGGAGTCTGCTTCTTCCTTCTGACCTTCTCTCTCATGCTCTCTCTCAGTGTCTCTCTCTCAAATAAATGAATAAAATCTTTAAGAAAAGAAAATTATTTTTTAAACTAGAAAAAACGGTTCTGTCACCCAGAAATACAAATAAAAATGCATATTTTCTACAAAGTTGAAAGCATAATGCAGAAGAATCCTTTTTTTAATAAATATCATAAAACCATTTTTAATGCTTTTTACACACTCTGAATATTTTTAGTAGGTACATGTACTATATTTTAATAATAGAGGAATGGAACTATTAGTAGATATTTAACATGGCCTAATTTATAACCATGGTAAAATTATAGACTATTTTAAATGACTGTGTGTATAGTTTTTCTTTGGAGGGGGCAGAAGTTTGAATTTTTAGGATATTCTCAGAAGTGAAATTACTAAGTCAGAGGATGTGAACAATTGAGAGGCACTTGATAGAGACTTTTTCCCCCAGGCACTGAGCCATCAGTATCATATGAAAGCTCTCTAAATGGGTACTTTTTACAAGGAAGGAACAATAGTAAGTAACACTTACTATTTTATTTTATTTTAACATGCAGTAAAATTCTATCCTTTTTTTTTTTTATGTAGAGTTCTATGAATTTCAACACGTGTGTACACTTGTGTAAACTCCCACAACAATCAGGATACAGAACAGAGCCATGACCTCAGAAATTCCCCTTGTGCTGCTCCTCTGTGGTCACACTGTCCCCAAGGCCTTCACCCCCACCACCATTGGCCTGTTCTCCATTGCTGTCATTATACCTTTTCCAGAATGTCATGTAATGGATTCACGAAGTATGTAACCTTTGAATGCTGGCATATCACACTTAGCATAATGCCTTTGACATCCATCCGAGTTGTGTGTACCTATAGTCTGTTCTTTGTCATTGCTGAGTAGTGTTCCACTGTAGAAGTATACCACAGTGCCTTTATCCATTCACTTGTTGAAAGGCATTTGGGCTGTTTGCACTTTGGGGATAGAGCTGCTATAAACATTCATGGACAGGTTTGTGTGTGAATGTGGATGGGATTATTGGATTGTTTCTCTAACTATTGAGTTTTAAGAGTTCTTTATGTATTCTAGGTATAAATCCTTTGTCAAATAATATGATTCATATAGTTTGTAGCTTGACTTTTTATTCTCTTCGAGGTGTCTTTTGCAGATAAAAGTTTTTTATTTCAAAGAAATCCAATTATCATTTTTTTCTTTTGCAGATTATACTTTTCTCTTTTTTTGGATCATGCTTTTTGGTGTCGCATCTAAGAACTCGTTGCCTAATGCTGTGTCACAAGGATTTTCTCATGTTTTCTTCTAGGAGTTTAATAGTTTTATTTTACATTTCAGATCAATGATCTACTTTGAGTTACTTTTCATAAGGGTGGGCAGGGGATTGAGACAGGGTTCTTGGGGGGTTTTATATTGTTACTTCTTTTTGGCATATAAATGTCAGATTGTCCTCATATTAGCTGAAAATGCTATTGAATGGCATTTACATCTTCTCTGTTTTTACAAAAAAAGAATTCTTCTGGGTTTTTTTGTTTGTTTTAATTTGATTAGTGTTTTCATAGTATATTTTTTTATCCTTTTGTTTTTAACCACCTATATCATATTTGAAGTGGGGTTCTTGTAGATAGCATTTATTCAGGTCTTGTTTTATTTATCCGTTCTGACAATGTCTGTCATTTCATTGGGGCATTTAGACCATTTGCTTTTAGTGCAAATATTGATATATTTAGAGGTCAGTCTACTATTTTATGATTTGCTCTCAGTTCTCTCTGGTTTTTAGTCCACTGCTTCCCCTTTCCTGCCTTATTTTTGGGAAATCTGATTTTTTTAGTACTCTATTTTAAATTATTTTTTGAGATTTTTAGTGTGTCTTTTGGTAGATTTTTTTTTAGCAGTTGATCTTGGGAATCACAGTATATGTACTGAACGCTTCACAGTCTACTCAGGATTAATATTTTGCTACTTCAAGTGGAATATAGAAAATTTACTGCCATTTAATTCCCTTTAACCTCCCCACTTTTGGTTGTGTTGTCATGTATCTTAGACCCGTGATAATTTTTGTTTTCAACTATCATATGTACATTTTCAAATTTAAGAGAAAAAATAGTCCAAGATATTTATGCAGATATTTGCCAGATATGTTGCCTTTCTTTTGATTCTGATTGTCCAGTTGCCCTTCTGTATCATTTCTCTTTCATCAGAAGATATTCCTGTAGCATTTATTTTAGGACAAGATGGTTAGCAGTGAATCTCTTAGTTTTCCTTTATCTGAAAATGTCTTTACTTCTTCCTCATTTTTGAAGAATTCTGGATATGAAGTTCTGAGTTGTTAATGGGGGGTTTTTTGGTCCCCTCCCCCCTTACCAGCACTTCAGAAATGTTATTTTGCATTCTTTTGACCTACATGGTTTCTATTTGGGAAATCCACAGTCATTCAAATTGTTGTTCTCTGTGCCATGTGTTGTTTTTCTCTGGCTGCTTTGAAGATTATTTGTCTTCAGTTTTTAGCGGTTTGATTATGGTCTATTGGCATGGATTTGAGTCTAATCTGTTTGGGGTTCACTGAGCTTCTTAAATCTGTAAGAGGGTGTCTTTCACAAAATTTGAGAGCTTTTTAGACATTCTTTCTTTACTTTTTATGCTTTACATTTTTTCTCTTCTCCATCTGGGATTCTGATGACATGAACATCAGACCACAGATACCTGAGACTGTACATTTTTTTTTTTAGTCTTATTGTACTTGGTTTAAATTGTATTATTTCTCTTGATCTGTCTTCAAGTGCCCTACCTGCCAGTTCTCACTTTCTCTCTCTTTTTCTCTCTCTTTCTTATCCTCTCTCTCTCTCTCTCTCTCTCCCTCTCCCTCTCCCTCTCTCTCTCTCCAGTCAACATTAAGCCCATCTGGTGAATTTTTAATTTACATCATTGTATTTTTCAGGTCTGTAATTTCCATTTGGTTCCATTTCATATCTTCTATTTCTTTGTTGAGATATTCTGTTTTTCCATTCATTTCAAGAGTACTTGCCTTTACTTGTTGGTGCATGCTTATAACAGGTTTTTTAAAGGCTTTGTCTGACGATTCTAATACCTGTGTCATCTTGGAAATGACATCTATTGATTGCATTTTCCAATGTGAGTTGAGATTTTCCTGGTTCTTCATATGCTAAATAATTTTGGGTTGTATCCTCGACATTTTGAATATTTGGGCCTTATTTAAATCCTAAAGAGAATGTTGATTTTGTTTGTTTAGCAGCAGGTAAATCTCAGGCTGCAAGTTCTGACCTGCCTTCTGAGGCCTATAGTTCCAGTGTTGGTTCTGTTTTCAGTGCATTTGGAGGGCTATCTAAATCAGTCCCTGTGTGCTGCCCATTACCCAGTCTGGGACCTGGGTGGCCATCTGTCCAGTGGCTCATTTCTCAAAGTCTGTTAACAGTCAGATCCACACATACTGAGCTCAGAGATAAGCCAGGAGTTCATACACAACTTTATGGGATTGCTGTCTTGACCTCCCTCCTTTCTGTCTTCACCCTGGCCCTTCCCCCACCTTGGAGCCTTCTTTCCAGTTCTCTGGTCAGAAAACTGGGGCTTTAATTTCCCTCTTCTGCCACGTACTTTCTGTGACTATCTATGTCTGGGACCAGGCTGCCAGAGGACACAGGGAGGTAAAGAGCAGTGAGGGTTTGCTCCCAGCTCTTGCAACCACAGCTCCTCTGATTAGAGAGACATGTTCCTTTCCCTCTAAATTTTGGGAACCAGAAGGGGAAAGATGGCAAATTCACCACAGGTTTGGTGGAACTTAGAATTCTGGTGTCTACAAGTCCTCCAATTCCACACATTCTGTCCACGAAGTCTAGTGCGCAGTGGGAGAGACAGGGGAGAGTGTGCTTAGTCCATCTTCCCCAGAACCAGAACTCTTTTCATGTTCGAACACTGTATTTTGTATCAGTTACCTCATTTAATCTTAAATAGCTCTGAAAGGGTTATACCCATTTCACAGATGAGGAGACTAGACACAGGTAGTGAAGTAATGTTCTCCAAATCATAGGGGTCATAAATGGTGGGGGAAAGCCTTAAAATCTATGCCAAAAGTATCTCATTTCAAAGTTCATGAAGTTTTTCCACTTTCAAGTACTTTCTTCTAATATGCTCCCCGCCCCTCACGATACTTAGTAATAGCTACTCGGGCTTACACCATAAATTGAATAGAGCTATTCAGTTATAGTGAGTTTGAACCAAGCTTATTTAAACCATTTCTATTCCTGATATTTGCAGGATTCAAAGATCCTCATACTTTATTCAGTTTAACTAATTTTATTCAGCAAATATTGTGAATTAGCTAAGCATTGTGCTATGTGTGACTCAGAGTTAATTTAGAGCTAGAGAGCCTATCCTCAGGTGCTTCTGGGCTACTCAGGGAGATTTGTGAATGCAAACAATAAGTACAATACAGTAATAATAAAAAAGACAAAAAATAAAGGGCAGTGGGAATTGAGGAAGGAGACATCTAAGTAGGGAAATAAATGCAGCTGTATATTTCCACCTGTAAAATGGAAAAAAAAAAAAAGGTGTCAAAGTGTCTGTTTACTGTGAGACAGGGCCACAGAAATGGACACTAACAATGTTTGTCCCCACGTGATTTCTTACAATGTTATGAACAGATCAGTTTTATCATTTTTGTGAGTTAACTTACCCCAGCTCCCCCAGACAGCTTTTTTACACTAATGTAAAGTCTAAACAGCCCATATGGGAAAGATTTAAATAAGCCAGAATGTTCACGCATGGTTTTAACAATGGTTTAAGGAGTCAGAAATGACCCTTTGTAAATTATATTTATTAACATTTAGAACTTTGAGTTAAAATATATATATTTTTTTCTGTTTTCAATAGAAAAAAAACATTTGTTTGCATAGGAATTCATGAAGGTGACCCAACCTGGAAAAAGAACTATTCATTGTGGCCTTGGGGCTCTTGTGACAAATTAGTTCCTTCAGAGATTGTATTCAACCCTGAGGAGTGGATTAAACTTACAAGAAATATCTATAACTGGACCGAAGAATATGGAAGGTATGAATGGCAGCTGTGTTTTTCATCAGATCATAGCAGTTTTGTGTGCTTAAAAAACCTACTAAATATTGAGATGCCCATGCATATTTTTTTATTTTTTTTAATTAGTTCTTAATATTGTTATTTGCTGCCTGTGTGAATCCTAATAGAGAACATGTATTTCTTGTCCTCGTGTTTAAAGAACAGTAGGGAGATTGGAGGGCAAGGGGGGCTGTGGTTGAGGGGGCTCCCCGACAGTTTGGGGCACAGCATCTTCCACTTCCAGCTCTCATGACGCCATATTGTCTGTCATCCTCTGTCTCGCACTCTCAAAATGGAAGACATCCATTTTGAGGAATAGAGCTTTGCAAGATACTCTGTGTCTCATGAGAGTTTGCACAATGCATGAACTTACCCTATTCTTTAGGAACGGCATATAACTTCTCTCTGGGGGAGATTGGCCCTTGATGAGTAACTTGTTCTTCACAGTTGTTCGTCATTAGCCTCGTTATGTTTTCTGGGAGATGATCAGTCTTCCTATAAGCATCTCTACAGAGCTGACTCTCTCCCATGGAAATTGAGTCACCATCGATAGGAATGGGCCTCCCTTGCATATTTTTAAGTTATGAATTATTTAAAGATTTTATAACTATTGCTTATAATTCAGGAACAGGTAAGATGATATGAAAAATGCTGCAAAGGGGTTTTGGATCCATTTATGAGCAATCAGACCACATTGCACCAACTGGAGATGGATAAGTAGGTCTCTATCAAAGCACTCAGTGACCATCATGAGGAAAAGTTAGAAAATAATCTATTCTGGGGCACCTGGCTGGCTTAGTCATTGGGGCGTATGACTCTTGGTCCCAAGGTTGTGAATTTGAGCCCCATGTTGGATCTGGAACTCACTTTAAAAAAAAAAAGAAAGAAAGAATATAACCTTTTCTGCAAACAGGTGGCCAAAGTACAAGTACCCAACACCACTTGTTATGTCCATTCCATCAAAAAAGACACATAATAAGAAAGTTTAATTAAGAGAAAGAAAAATTCAGCAGATGGTTTAGCAAGTGTCCAGTGAGCAGCATCCTGGCTCCAGCAATGATGGTAGCAAAGCCAGGAGTCCCTTCTCTCAGGCTGATCGCCCTGCTTCTCAGCTCTTTGGTTCTTGGCTGCATCCGTAGAGCGACCCAGACGTCGCCCCATCCCTGTTGCCCAGCTAGCACTTCTTAAGGAACAGCTGGCTCTTCCATGCCTCCAGCCTCTTCCCACTAATCCTTAGTCCGCTCCCATGGGGCTCTGGGGCTCATTATGCAGATTAAGAACACATTTACCAAACTTTCAAATTCCTAGCGATCAGACTTTTTTAGGAGAAGTTTATTATTTCCATCCCTATCAGTACTTCAAGATCCAACCTATTTTATTTGCCCTGTGAGATTATAAAACAAGGATTACATGTCCATAGCAATAAATGTAGCCAGCAGAAAAATGTCACTGTTTTCTTGTAACTGCAGGTTTGATCCATCTTCTTGGGAATCTGTGGCCAACGAAGAGATGTGGCAAGCAAGGTGACCAGCCCGCACTTACGTGTTTGCAGTCTGTTTGGGATTCAGTGGTGATAACAAAATAGCATTTGTGAGCATTTTGTTTGAGGCATGGTGCTGATCGCTCTACATTCATAATCTCATTTTGCCCTCATAACAACCTATAAAGAGGTTGCTATTATCCCCATTTTACAAAAGGACAAACTGGAGGTTTTACAAAACAGAAGTTACTTGTCCAGAGCCAAATCGCTACATGTGATAGAGTCTGGAACTCGCCTCTGCCTGACTCAGGAACTCTGGGCTGCTCCGAGGCTCTCCTGCCTCAACTAAACCAAAGTGTAATTCATTGAGGGGAAGTTGATAAGGCCCTGAATCCATGGGTAATATGCTAATTATTTAAGCACTGACCCAGTACTTCTAGAGGCCAGACACCATGCCGCGTTTGGAAGCTACACCTATGAATACAACACGGTTCCGACCCTCTAGGAGCTCACAGTCCAATGGAGCAGACGGACTTGTTGAGTGCTGATATGCTGTTGTTCCTGCACAGAGCCCTTCACAGGGATGTTCTGGATGCCGCTGGTTCCTGTCGTTATTTTAAATATTCTGAATACCAGGGCGCCTGGGTGGTGCAGTCGATTAGGCATCTGACTCATGGTTTCAGCTGGGGTAGTGATCTCAGGATGGTGGGATCGAGTCCCAGGTGGGGTTCCACCCTCAGTAGGGAATCTGGCTCTCTCCCTCTCCCTCTGCCCCTTCCCACCACTCTCTCTCTCTCAGATAAGTAAATCTTTTAAGAAATAAATAAAATACTCAAGATATCTAACACTCACAGACTTTGGCCTAAATACAATATTAAAGTCCTCGGGGTGCCTGGGTGGCTCAGTGGTTAAGCCTCTGCCTTTGGCTCAGGTCATGGTCTCAGGGTTCTGGGATGGAGCCCTGCATCGGACTCCCTGCTCAGCGGGGAGCCTGCTTCCTCCTCTCTCTCTGCCTGCCTCTTTGCCTACTTGTGATCTCTGTCTGTCAAATAAATAAATAAAATCTTTTTTAAAAAGAATTTTTAAAAATATATTTAAAAAAATAAAGTCCTCAGTGGCATACCGACAGGGATATCAAGTACATGGGAAGCATTCCTTCAGCAAAGGAAGGGGGCCCTGTCTGAGCCAGAGACTGTGCTTTGCACTGAGGATTGAGTTATGATATAAAGGATTTACATAAGTTTAAAGAGGTTTTTTTTTAAAAAGTCAAGAAATGGAGCTTCAAAATAGCAATTACAAAAATAACCATACTGCGGTTTAGGCAGCAGTGTTTTTGGAAAAAGTCGGAAGACAGTCTGTTTGCAAGTGATCAGCCTAGTTATAGGGACAAACACTTGCTTTGAAGAACTGATCAAAGATACGCCGTATGTTTGCACAATGCTTCACTATGACTGAAGGTAGGAAAGCTGGGGAGGAAATCACATAAAAGAAGCAAGCAGGTCATGATCCAGGCAGGTATTGACTTAATGGGTTTGCCAAAGAGAGTCTGGATGAGACACATGGTCCGAGAGTCTGACTGCCGTTGAAGAACGAATCACACATGGCATGAGCCATTGCGATGGGCACTGCAGGGCTGTGCCGACGAACTCAGTGCCCTTGTGCCCCTCTTCCCAGCTGCTCTCCCGTGACAGTGATGCACATCTGGTGGAGAACCGATGTATAATCGTGATGAAGAATTTAAGCTTTTTCCTCAAAGCTTTGGCAAGCATTGTGAATGCCGCGTGTTAGCAGCGGGGAAAGAAGTTGTTGTTCTTGGTTCTGAGTAAATGTCTGTGACTATGAGAGGAAAAAGTATTCAGTAAAGCGTTTTTGTATATTCTCTATCAGTGGGAAGTCAGACAGATGTAGCTTTAAATGTGAAACTTGACAACATGGTTTTAATGAAGGTTCCTCTCCCTCCCCAAACCCTGACTCCCAGGATGAAAACACCGTTCTTCATCTTTAACCTGGCAGAAACTGCGAACATACCTTCAAGTGTGAAGGCTCAACTCTACACCCACGCGTATAAAGTATGTTACACTTTTATATCCCTAAATATGTTTGGTGGGAAGGTGGTGGTGATTGGAATGGAGAGTTTTTAGTAAAGTTTTTACTTTGTCATGTCTAGTTTTATTTGATTTGTAAAGCAGTATAAATGGAAAACTACTCGTGTATCACAAATAATGTCTAAAGTAAATGGTGCAGTTGGCCGATGATACCCCATCCCCAAAGATGTCCGTATCTTCATCTCCACAACCTGTGAAAAGATGGACGGGCTTACGTGACCGAGGGGACTTTGTACATGTGATTAAGGGTCTTGTGGTGGGAAGATGATCCTGGATCGTCCAGGTGAACACAGGGTACTCACATGGCCCTTCTAAGAAGGAGGTGAGAAGGTCTGAGGCAGAGAAGGAGAGGTGATAATACAAGCGGAGGGCGGATGGAAAGATTCGAAGGCACTGGGTGGCTGGCCTGGAAGGTGGAGGAAGGGGCCACAAGTTGGGGAGGGCAGGTGGCCTCTGGAAACTACCAAGGGCAAAGAAATAGATTCTAGAGCTTCGAGAAAGAGCACAGCCCTGCTGGTTTTGGAGAAAAAATAAAACAACAACAACTTGATTTTATGTATTTTAACCGCCAGAACTGGAAGATAATACACACGTGTTGTTTCAAGCCACTGTGTTGGTGGTGATTTGTTACATCAGCAACAGGAAACACATAGGAAGCAACTGGAACAGGACCCAGCTCCCACCAGACAAGTACTGACAGGTGGCCCTCCATGCAAGCGTCCTGCCCCTCACGGCACTTGAAGCAATAGGTTTTTGGCTGGTTGGGACTTCGTGAGAAAGATAAAGGGTCTTGGAGACTGGCTCTGTGCTGGGACTGTGGTCCCAGGAGGCTAAACTAGCCGTCAAGGGTGGGAGTCCTTGCTGGTGGGGAACAGGAGGACAGAACTTGCTGTTCCCCAGTCTTAACGAGTCCCTGCTTTTCTGCAATTCATAGCCCTGGGCTCTTGAGACGCCTTCAGAGACTGTCTCAGAGCCTGCTGTCTAGCAAACAGATGTCCTGGCAAGGGCCATTGAGACCCAAGCCCTGGAGCCATGTGTGTGGGCAGCCAAGGTGTCTGTGCTACCTCCAGGCTGCTGTGAGGCTGCCCACCCAGCACCAGTTCGGTGCTCGGTCCAAATCGCACAGTGTCCCATCAGCATGACTCGTTTGACTCCTAAATGTTGTGATCATGGGCTCAGTGTTTATTTGTGTCCTCATTTACTCACAGAGCTTTTCTTGATTGCCTAGCCTGTACCCAGTATTGTGGCAAAGATAACCAGGCATTGTCCCTGCTACCCAAGAGGTAGCAGCCTACAGAGGGAGACAAAAGATAGAGTCCTCAGTTACATTCAGTCTTGCAAGGGACACACAGGATTTACAGAGGAGCTGTGGGGACAGCAAGCTGTACATGCATCCCCTGTCCTGGAGAGGGGCTGGTGAGGAAGGGAGGGGAGCCTTCGGAGGAGATGTCCCTGGAGTGTCACCTTGAAAAGGTCAGAAGGAGCTGGCCAGACACACAGCGGGTCAGAGTAGTGAGAGGGTGGGTGAGGGAGGACAGTCCACAGGGACAGAGGAAGAACCCTCCGAGGCACCACTCAGGGACAGCAAGGGATGGATTACAGGAGACGACAAGCTGGAGTTCCATCTGGCAATAGCAAGGTCCAGGTTCAAGGCCAGCTCCGCCGTTAATTGCCAACTGTAAGCTCGCCTTTCCAGGCCTCAATTTCTTCTAAAAATAGAAGTGGGCTTTAAGCTTTATCAATTATCTCACGTGTCCTTCTCATGTCATATCTTGTTCATCTCTAATACCCTGTGATTGTATGAAAAACAAGCAGTATTTAGTGAGGAGAAATCTGAGACTTACTGTTATTTCATATTCTTATCATTGACGCATCCCATGGTCAGTGGCTAGGCCATTACTGAAGCTAATTCACAGATATATTGTCCCTTTGGGCCTGTAAACTTTACTCTTTTCAGTGGACACAAATCAGTAGGTCTTTTCTGTGTGTATGTCTCCAGATGTCTCCTTGTTTGCAAGCCAAATAAGGTCAAATACGTGATGTGTCCCCACAAATCCATCTCCTGGCACTGGTGGTTCAAGAACATTCTTACTAGGTGTAGGACATTTTTGTTGTTTTTTATAGTATTCCACTCAATAGCTTATACAGAACTTTAAGTTTGGGGGACCTAAAGTTCAGGAATAGTGGGGGAGCAGGGAATAGCCCTGTTATCTTTAGGAATACATTTGATAAATGGGTGTCCCCAGTAAACAGAATAGAGTGCCAAGACAAATGTCACAGTAACCCATAGAGGAGGAAATATAATTCCACGGGATGAGAAGTGACCAGCTTCTTAAGATACAGCACATGTGGCTTCATGCACCACCCCAAATAAGTCGATGGTGTGTCAGTAACAGTGTTCTAGAAACGGGCAGTATGCTTGTTCCATAGCTAGAGAATATCTAACAGGGAACACACGACTGGGCCTCTTGTTCTCTTGAGCCACTGGGACAGTGCTCACTGAAGGGCTGGCCTCTGTTTCGAACTCCAGAACCTTGGTAGGACTTTGAGCACTTGGGAAGGTAAAAAACCTGCACAGATCTGAGCTTGTGCTCTGTGCCGAGCAGCATGCCGTGCGCTTCACACGCATCCCTCCCTCTTCGAAGGGACGCTTGGGAAGAGAAGCAATGGTAGAGTCAACAGACCATGAGGAAAGGTAGAGAAACATTGGATATCTGACCAAGAGAATGGAAGAGTGGGAGGCTAGCTTCATAGCTATGATGTCCATGCAAGCTCAAGGTGACTGTTTCCTTTGTTCTGGAGGGAAAGAAGCGAAGGGGGAAACTGCTTTAAAAGCCAGCTTAAAGACTAAAGCTTATTAAATAGCAAAATGACACATCGAACATGAATTCTGAGATTTTTTTCCTGTGGATGAGATTTAAAAGTAGGTTAGGTAGGGATGCATTTATCTGCCCTGGAGTGGAAGTTGGGGCAATAGCTAGTATATTGGGTCCCTTTCCACTGAATGACATGATGGATACAGTTCTAACGGCGGAAGCCCCTGTCCCTGGAGAAAGCATCATTCCTTGTTCCTTGTTCTATGTGTTCACCGCATCTGTGGCCGACTTCGTGTTCCTGCAGATCCAGCTCCAACTTGCCAATCTTCCAGAAGGCTGTGGAATTTCCAAATAAGCAAGTCTAGTATTCCAACGCGCAGATTTGGATCTACTTTATTTGTTAAATTTTAATGTTTCTCCCTGGAAAACTCAATATCAAAGGCTCAAATTCTGTCCAAATTCCTATGATCTCTGATGTTGCAAAACAAAATTCCTGATTTCTGTAGGCAAAATTTTAACTGTTGAAATTGTAATTATAGGATGCCCTGAAGATTTTTGGTATCTCGCTCTAAGGATGTCTCTTAAATTCTCCTATGCCCAGCCTATTCAATGATGGATTTGTTGGAGCTGGTTTATTGTTGCCATTGTTACTACTGTTGTTTCTAACGAGAGAGAAATTTATGTGAAAAGGAGGGTCAAAATTTAAATTCCTTCCAGTTCTTTTTCTATGCAGTTTTCTAAAGAAAGCTATTTTTTTTTCCTCCAACAGCTAAATTTAGAGTTTCAACCTTTCTGCCTGTTGAGTAAATAGCTTTCCATGAATTAGAGCTAAATCCCTTTCCCAGAACATCTTTCTGGAGGAAGAGCATTTTGTCCTGACACAGTGTGTCTTGGGTTCCCTCTGCAACATCCAAAAAACCCCAGAAGCAGTTTCAGATGAAGCACATTTGCTTCCTGCCACCGTAATAATTACAGTCACATTCTTGCATTTTCTGCATGGCCTGGCAATGATTCGATTTTTTACTATAGGCTGCTTGGATTTTTCCTCTTGTATGATTAATTCCTCTGTGTTTTCTGTGTTCTTAAAAAAAGTCAAGGGATAACAATGGCATACCAACATCTTTGCTGTTTTTCAGCTTTATAAGGAGATCGTCTCTTTACAAAAGGAACACCCAGTGAATTGGCACAAGAACTATGCCATCGCCTGTGAACGGATGTTACGTCTTCAGGAAAGAGGTGTAGACCCCGAAGTCTTGTTATCGGAAACCATCAGACACTTCCGTCTCTACACCCAGAAAGCACGGAATGATCCACAGCTGCCTGATCTTTTCGTTGCTCTAAAGCACCTAAGAAAAGAACTGCAAAGTCTGAGAAATAGGAAAAATGTCTAAGGCAGCAGGATGTGAAAAAGCTGCTCATCGTTCAGCTTCCAGAATTCCAAAGTCCAAAAGTTTTTCCTCTAAGAAAAAAAACTAAAAAATTTTTTTAAAAATTCAAGACAGTCATCTCCCAGATCTGGTACAGCAGTCCTGTTTAGTGGGGTGTTTGAATGATTGTGATGTGCTATGTATGCAAATTCTGTGTACCCCGTGTCACTTAGCATTTCAGTGAGAATCTTCCTGAAAACCTTCCTACTTCCTCAGTCTCTCGCCTGATGACTTTGCTTGATTAGATGCTAGAAGAGAATGGGCTATTTTCACTTACTTTAAATACCGATTGTGAGTCTTTTATTGGGATCAGTGTTGAAAATTGCTTATTGCTTATTGGGATCAGTTTTGAAGATTAAATTCATAAAATAGTAATACCAGACCAAAGACACATTTTTTTGTTTCCCAAAAGCGATCTTTTTTTTTAAAGAGCTGACTTTGCTCTGCTTCAAGTTAAAAATCCTTTTTTTTTCCCCCTGAGTAGCTATGGTTGTTACATAATCTCACACTTCAAGCTAAACACCAACCCAGTGAACATTCTGAAAAAAGTTGGGAGTTTTATTGTCTTTGACAATTCTCTGAAATGATTAAAAAATAAAGCTAATTTGTTTGCTTTCTTTCAGTTGCATAAAGTGGCAAATAAAAAGGATTTTGTATTTCCTTAGTTAATTTTATATTTATGTTTTCCTTCTGTTTGGGCTCGTAAATCCGGGCCCAATAATTAGTAGGCTCCTGCTGCCAAAATGCAAAAAAAAAAAAAAAAAAAAAGAAAAAAAGAAAAAAGGCGGGGATCGGGGGGGGGGGGGGGATGGGGAAGTGGTTCAATAAATTCATTTCTGTTACAAGCATCTTTTATACATATTACTAAAGAGAACATAGTAAGAAATGCAAATAATAGTTCTTTATTTTATTATGACAGTTAATTAATAGCAACCTGTTTTAATGAATAAAGTCACTCCGAGTCCTTCAGCATTTCCTAAGTAGAGGCCAGAATCTGTAGGGATTCTTTTCCCCCCAATTGTATAGCTCCTAGACTCCAAGCGCTATATAGGCCCCTGTATAGAAATGCTCACTAATGAAGAGGGAGGGCTAGAAGCTTGTCTGCATTCAAAGATCACTGGTGAGTCATTCAGCAAGAAAAGGCCCCTTACCAGGAATAGTCACAGTTCCGTGGCATTGTACTAGCAAAAGGGTCTGATCAAAGGTCTCCCGTGGAGCTTGCATGGTTCCCTTTCATACTACGACCATAATTAAAACCACTAATTCTCTTTTAAAATGCTGCAGGATGCCATGTAGGCATCTGTCTGGAGTGTCCTTTGTGATGTCATAAGCTGTTAAGGACCAGTGCCGAGGGCTTTTGAGTGAAATGCCAGTCATGAAGGTGCTTCAAGACAAGGGTGCCTCTCAAAGCTTGACAGGGCCTTGACTGCACAATTCGAGCTGAATTTGCCCCTTGTCAGCTGCCAGTAAATAAATCTCAAAGGGGGAAAAGCTGAAGTTTCATTACCTGATCCATGGGGCTTTGTTGGTTTTGGCATCACACGGGGGAAGCTCTTGCCCCTCCATTCTCTGGATTTGAAGATGTCCATTGGAGCCTGCAGTGCCTGGACAGGGTTCAGAGCGGAACCTTTTGAAGAGTGTCAATAGTTGTAACAGTTCAGCTGTTAGGAAGACAAATAAATGGAGGAGCTCATTAATCCGCTTTTGGCTCTCGGTGCCTTTTGCCCTTTTATCACAGCCTTATTAGGCTCCTACTCATCTTGAACCAGAAAAAAATGAATTGGAGTTGTTGAGTACTAATTGGCAAAGACTTTTCATCATGGGCCAAGAACTTTCACTGACTTGAAAGTAACTTCTCCACAGGGAAGGACCAAAAACCTGGTTTACCTTAAAACAAAAACCTGTTGGATGCGGCGTGGTGGAAAAATGGACGGAAGCCCTGAGAAATCGTCTAAGTTTATCCGTTTGAAAGAAATCGTGTGCGATTCGGATTTCCACTTTTCTTCAAGAGGAAAAGTACGATCAAATTCAAATGAACTTTCCCTGGCCAGGCGTTGTTTTTCTCGGTTCAGGAAAGAGATGGCGGGCACCAGTGAGGCGAGGGAGTATCTGGAGATCCGTGGGCATCTGTCCACACGTGGCGTCGGAAGGACCTCACGGAAAGCAACATTGCCTGTTGGTGGCCTTAAGGATGGCAAATGGCGGCCTCTTTCTGAGGATATCTGCCTAGTACGTCTGTGTTTCGCGGAGACGCTCCGTACGTCCGTCTGGATGGACGTCCGGTTCCGACTGTGGTCACATGGTGCATAGATTGTTCTGCCCGGTATTTTGTGTGGCAGTGGCTTTGGACCGCTCTCTCTCGAAGAAAGCAATGATATCTATATGATGGCCCAAAGTAGATAGGGTCATAATTATTTGAATTGCTAAAAACCCTCAGTACCTGCAAAAAACAGCAAGCTGAGACTTGGGCACATCGGGCTTATTCCCAGATCAACTCTTCTGAAGCATTCTCTCCCTTCTCTTGTGTGCCGTTAAACAAGTTGCTTTCCTTTTCTGGCTCTTCCTTTTCCTTGGCTGGTGCACAAGCACCACAAGACCTGACAGAAGGGGTCTCCTTTAGTCTCACCCCCCGACATGGAAGAGCATGCGAAGGAGGTGACTTTTCGTGCAGGATTTGGCCAGGATTCTCCTAGCAGTGTCCCCGGAGTGCCACGGGTTGGCAGGACGACAGGAACCCCACAAGGCCAACTTCTGCCTGGACTTTGGCCTGAGAGGCCTTCATTTGCCATTCTTAAGGCCATCAGTAGGCAATCTTGCTTTCTGTGGGAGCCAGCAAAATCGCCTGCCTCTCCCGGCGCTGCGGTGCCCTCCTGCCCGGCCCCGAGGCTGGCACCCAGCCGAGGGCATGCAAGGCAGGACACAGTGTCTCCGTGCCCTCTAACCCCCACCACCCCCAGCCTCATGCCCACTGATGAGAGCTGGGCTCCCTTCTTACTGTTGAATCCTCTTTTCTTTGTGTTTTTCAGAGGCCCCATTTTTTTTTTAAATGCTTTTGTTCTATGACCCATAATAAAGCCAAAATAGAAGGGCATCAATTTCTAGTGTACTTTCTTGAGATCATCTAATAGACATTGTGAAGTGTTATCTCTGTCCATCTTCCTAGTATTTTCTAATGATAGAACCATTGTTTCCTTAGCCTTTGTGATATCTAAACAAAGCCCATTTTGATTGAGTGTTACAGTGATTTTTTGATACCCAGCTGATTTCTTTAAGTCATCAGGCTAGGACATATGAAGACGGTTTTTAAATTTATATTTTAAAAGTTAAACAATGGGAATCCTTAATCACAGTTCCCATGAGTATCCCTTGGAATTTAGAAATGTTAATACTTTTAGTATTCAGAATGAAGAGTTTTAATTCCAAAGGTTGAAGAAAAAATGGATCCTGTTACAACAAATCCTTTTACTCTGTTTTAATGCTGGTATATTTTGTAAATGCACCAACATAGAGTATTACTTGTCTTCTCAGTGGCTCCAAGTCCTGTGGTTAGGTGAAGAAAAGAAATTGCAGCCCAGGAAAAGATTCACATTGCTTTATTCATCCTCCTATTTTGTTGTGGATGCAGAATCATTCTAGAGCTTACACTCACAAACAAATAAGGAACGTTTCCAGGGATTCTGGGAACATCTAAAGGCCAAGATCTTGGCACAGCGTTACCGGGCAAACAGGGAGCTACAGCTTTAGCAGCAATCATATTCGATGAAGACGTCATTGTCAGTACCCTCGAAAGGTCTGTTTGATTTGGATCAGCATAGGACAGTGCAAAAAAAGCCTCAGGAATAACACAATGTGCTTACCTGGATATAGGAAAGCAAACTAATAGGAATATATCTTGAGAAAGGGATTTTTCTGAAAAAAATTCTGCAGCTCTTCAACACTGTAATGTACATCTGGTGGAAAGGGTATATACAGAAAGGTTAGCTTAGGTCATAGTGCAAAAAGAAAAAAGTTGGGGGTGGAGAGGTGGGTAGAGGTTCCCAAACTATAGATAATAAAAATAATAAAAAAAATAAAAAATAATTGTGGAATACCACAGTTATTGACCTATAAATGGAAATTTCTGGATCTTTTCCTCAGATCCCAGGTGTTACTGATTAGGGTTAATTTTCAGTGACCTAGGTATTGTGGGGATTTCAGAAAAGTCGAGTTGATAAGGTAGAGAAACTTGCAAGATGCGGATCAAACACAAAGGCAGATAACTGCCCCGAGTTTCCATCCCAGGGATGGAGCTCTCCAGCTCCCTAGTAGTCTTGCCTCGTCCATAATTGCCGTTAGGTGAGGAGGATGTTAAATAACATTCTAATGAAAGGTAAATAGAAATCCAAATCTGAGATTTAACCTCATAACTTCAATTGTTGTAAACCTGTATAAGTAATACCAGGGGACAGAAATATAATAGGTGGAGTATAATCTCTATATATTCTAGATTACAAACTGATAAATGGACATTATGTCCTGTTTTTGAAAATATGCACACCACAATCATCATCTATGTAGAAGTGTTACCTAAAAAGAGGTAATTTTGTAATGGAACCTTTTAAAGAAGATATTTTGAGATTTCTCTCATCTCAATGAAATAATCCCAGGATGGTGGGACCATTGGAAATACCCTTCCTGCCTGTGGTTGCTGCTTGTTATGGGAAAGTGCATACCCTTGAACCCAAAAGAGAGCACTGCTTGGGAAGTGAGACCCAGTTTTCTCATCGTGGGCTAATGGTGGGATGGGACCTACATGGGTCACCTGGTACCCTAGATTGTTCGAGACCCAAGAAATCCCAGGGATACCCTGGCATGCCAAGATGTGAACTCAAACACTGCAACAGAGGGCTGTCTGGGATCTGAGGACAGGGTGAAAGATGCAAGGACTAGAATCTTCTTGCCGTATCGCCCCTCAAAATAGGTTCCAGAAGTGGAAGGAAAACATTATATAACTCTTACCTTTTATTAACAGTGCTTTTAAAAGTTACTATACAAAAAGCAAAGCTCTTTTAAAATACTCGAGCAAGGGCGCCTGGGTGGCTGGCTCAGTTGGTTAATCATCGGACTTCAGCTCAGGTCATGATCTAGGGGTGGAGGGATTGAGCCCCGCATTGGGCTCCCTGCTCAGTGGGGAGTCTGCTTGTCCCTCTGACTTTCCCCACACTTGTGCTCTCTCGCCCTCTCTCAAATAAATAAATAAATAAACTCTTTTAAAAAAATACTCTTAGTAAAAGCTACAGAAACTTTAAAAGGGATTGTTTATAAATAGAAGATGATTCATTCATTTATCAAAACACCAGGGTTCCTATAACTGAAGAGTTAAAGGACAGTCTAACAGGTGAGAGGAAGTTTTAAAAAGTTTTGTTTCCAAAAGAATGAAAACCCGAAGTTCAACTATGCAGCACTTAAAACGAGAAAGTTCCCTGGTGGAAAGCACTTGTACTTAGCAGTTGTTTTTAGTACTGCGTCATAATTTGTTTGCTACAATTAGAATACATTCCTCCAATATTCCTTCCGCTGTGTATCTACCTAGTGTTTATGTTTTTCTTTCAGTGATCAGAATTTATTTTTTAAGATTTTTAAAAATTTATTTACTTGAGAGGGAGGGAGCAGGAGACAGAGAGCACAGAGGGAGAGGGAGAAGCAGACTCCCCATTGAGCAGGCTGCCCCACACTATAGGGAACTCGATGGATCCCAGGTCTCCAGGATCACCACCTGAGCCGAAGGCAGACACTTACCCCACTGAGCCACCCAGGCGCCCCTCAGTGACTAGAATTCTACCACGTCACCTGCATTCCCCTCGAGGCCATTCCTCAGCATACAGGGCTGTGCCTGGTTATGGTGTTTTTCAGCCTGGGTCGTGGCGTCAGTTTAGTGGAAATTGGGACCATCTTTTTCTTAATGAAATAGAATAAAAATATGATGATGCATCCAAGGTAACAGGGGTCCGTGTTCTTTCATGAAACTTTTAGTTTCATTCCTTACATATGGGTGTGTGGTTACATGTGTAATAGATGTATCAGGCTATGTATTGAGAGTGTGTGTGTGTGTGTGTGTGTGTGTGTGTAAAAAGCACTTGCATATACATATATACATGTATGTGAACTAGGTCATAATATAAAATGTATTTGTTATTGTGGCTCACAGAAAAGAATACCTTGGAAAGCCACTGGCTGAGGGGGATTTATCCAACTTTGTTGGACGTGAATGCCAAAAAGTTAGTAAGGGATCATCTAGCATAACCAGCACGGCAAATTCAGTTTCGTGAATGAGGAAACGGGCCTGCACTCAGTAAGCAACTTGACTGACTTCACAAAGCCAGGCTGTAGCAGAGCTGGAACCAGAGCATGAACTGTTTGGCTCAGTAAATGTGATTTCCATCACAGCTAAATAAAACCAGCTACGCTGCACTGTCCACTTTGTGTCACGTTAAAGATCCCAAATAACGCGGCCATATGAAAATGATGATAGACTTTTCTAGACGTTAATGGTATCTAAAACTGAGAACTATATTGTAGGATATTGTTTAAAAGTCCATACACTGACCTGCTTTCTTCCCCTTCTCCAAACCTCTGGGATATAATTTTTTTTTTTCCCTTCCCTTTTAGACAGAGTCTGTGTCCTTAGCCTTTGGCAGAGAATTTTCCTACCCATTCTGGGTTTAGGAACATGTATCCAAATTAAAACACTGTAAGTGTGATAAGAAAATGTCACTTCGAAATCTTGGAGATTGTTAGCATAGATTATATTCCAGCTGAATCAACTACTGGAAGCTCCATTCGAAAAATGTTGCACTAATTTATATATTCCTTAACCCTTCTGAGCAGGGTTCCTAACATAATAGTATTTCTGTCTTTTGCAGAAGGAAATATATCCCAGCTCCGCTGGAACGTTCACTGAGGTGGGGATTCAACTTCTGTTCCCAGAAACCAATGCCATCTAGAGTTAGTGTTCATGACCGTTTTGTTTGCTTCAGCCACTCTATTAAATTTTTTTTGTGTCCAAAAAGGCAGATTCCTCTTCAGAGACCTAAATGTCCGGTTCCCTAGTTGTGAACATTATCAATCCAGTGTTTCGGTAATAGTGATTTATTTCTTTCCACATTTGGCTCTTGAGTCATAGGTGTGATTTGTAAAAAAAATATAGAACAGTAGTAATATCAATAACTATGATGGTTGTTGATAAAGCAACTAATTCCACTGAGTAGCCATTGAATGGCTTCCATGATCTGAAATCCCCCTAAATGTCCTGTGTTTCCTGGCAGAGTTGGAAGTAGTTTGGCCCTTCATCTTTGGGAAGCAAGTATGTCTGGTGTAACCCTTGAGACAAAGACCACACGAGCCACACTGCAGAACTCTGGGCTAAAGGTAAAGGAGATTTATTTCGCAGGGTTAGCATTTATGTGACAGTACTTTTCTCCTTCTCCACATCCCCCGTGGACAGTCCGTTGATCTCAGGTCCTGAACCTGTTGACTGTTACGAGCCAATAACAAGGTGATGTGTGAACAAAGCAGAATGTGTGAACCTACGGAAGAATCAGGCAAAACTAGAACCTGGTTTTAAAGCGATTTCTTGAAATTTTAGTAAGATGGAGATTCCATGTTCCTTTTTTATTATAGTGCAGGACTGTCACAGGATTAAAGAAATACCCTAACAAAAACCTCCGTCTCATCCCTGAAAGTGCCCATCACAGAGCGCAGTCTCCCACAGGAACTCACCACAGCCCCCCGCGAAGGGCAGGGCCCCTCCCGTGCAGATTGCCCGGGTGGACAAGAACACAAAAGAACATGTGCCTGCCTGGCTCATTTTGTCCCTACAAGAGCAAAGAGCAGGAACTTAGTCCTTCCCAACTCTTCCCTTCACTCTCCCAGGTTCCAGGCTGTTCCAGAATGCACGGGCCTTTTGTGGATTGCACCAGAAGTGCTATATAGTATCATGATCAGAGCTAGACTCCCAGCTCTGCCATTTACTAGCTGGATGACGTGGAGCAAGTGTCTCTGTGCCCTGATTTCCTTTTCTGTAGAATGGAGATAGGAGAGATTCACTGAGGATACGTCGGTAAGGATGAAGGGGTTGCTCTGTATAAATTACTCATGGGCTTTAAACCAGCTGCTCACAGGGCCAGCTGTCTCCATGAACATGCCAGTAAAACCAGCTCCCATCCATTTTATACACCAGAGCAAAACAAGTCTGAAGAGCCCCCTGCTGCCTGCTGCCTTGCCTCTCTCTCCTTTATTTTAAAAAGGCCTCCCTTTTTATCTGGAAAACTTAAATAGTTCAATTTAGATGATGAATGGTTAATTATTAATTGAATAATAAATAACTTATTTACTTAACTTATATGGAAAACTGGCAGTTATAAGAGAGTAACCAAGAAGCACGGAGCAGACGAAGACTCGGAAGCCGTCCCATTCATAAGGAAAGCATCTGAGCATGCACACAAGGACGAGCCATCCCATGTGACCCCAGTACTGTGACGGTCCTTCCCTCTTCCTGTTGGCTTCCCCAAAGCATGGTCCACCTGGAAGGAAGCTTCAACATCACTACCATTTGCCTTCTCTCCTCAGACTTAGATTTTGCCATCTCTACATTGGATCTGGATCTGACTCTACCTTCCCCCAAACAACCTGGATTCTGGGTCCCGGAAACTTCTCCTATTCTCCAGAATAGTCTCCTTGACACAGATTCCCAGAGCACTTAGAGGATTGGCACGGGGCAGAAGGCTTGGAGTCGTGAACTCGGGAATGCTGCTGAGCTTTCGAAACCACGCGTGGGCCAGAGTCATGGGTGTCCCAGTGGGGATAAGTGGGGTGCCCGCCAGTATGTTCTGCAGATGAGTAATGCACCCACTCACCTATTTTTTTCTTCATTCATTTCATCAAAACCTTTTCTGAGTCCCTCCGATGTGCCAGGCCTGGGTACTAGGTCTTTGGAGGGAGAGGGGGAACTAGACAGACAAGGGCCTGTCCTCTGTGGAGCTTCTGTCTGTAAAAGGGTAGAAAGCCAAAATGCAAACCTTACAGATCTGCCCAAGGGTCCTTTTCACCACCGCTGCTACCCTCTCACCCCACCAAGGGTAATCTTCCTGTGTCTTCACTGTTACAAATGCTGATGGGAAACTTGACCACCGCTCCCTCACGCGAATGAACAAGCTCCCACGCAGGCAGAGGTGTGCGTCTCATCCTCCGGCTATCTAGAGCCCTGCTGAGCCCACAGGGGGCTGCGCTGGACCCACTCCCGTGTGGTCCTCCTCTGCCCATGCCCCCTCTTCCCCACCATCATCCACCATCCTCTGCCTTCCCTGGCCAACCCTCGTCCTGCAGAGCTCAGTGGCACCAGATTTTTAAAAAGCAGGAGTTCTGGGGTGCCTGGCTGAGTCAGTAGTGTGCGACTCTTGATCTCAGGGTTATGAGTTTGAGCCCCATGTAGGATGTCTATGCTTCAAAAACAAAACAAAACAAAACAAACCCCACAGTGCTGTCTGCCAATAGCAAAGAAATGTTCTCACTTCTCCCTTCGTCACCCATAGTAACAGAGAAAAGAAGAGGCTGGTGTGAGAAACCTGTCACGTGCTCTTAGGCTCATGCTTACCTCCCCTGAGACCCAGCACTCTGGTTCCAGAGGCGGACTGGTTCATTCAGGCCTTCCACACATGCCCTCGCTTTACTCCACTGCAGGAGAGGACCAGGTCCCACTTCTACAGAGCGGTGAGGAGAAATCAGCACTTCTGTAATATTCTTGCCCAAAATGTATAACCTCAACTTCCTTGTAAGAAAACATCACACAAACCCAGAGGGATACTTCACCAGTACTCTTCAAAAGTACTCTTCAAGGGGATGCCTGGGTGGCTCAGTCGGTTAAGCGGCTGCCTTCGGCTCAGGTCATGATCTCAGGGTCCTGGGAGAGTCCCACATCGGGCTCCTTGCTCCGTGGGGAGCCTGCTTCTCCCTATGCCTCTACCTGCCACTCTGCCTGTCATGAAAGGCAAGGAAAGACAGAGAATGTCCTAGATTAAAGGAGACTAAGGAGACAGGACAACTAAGTGCAATATGGGATCCTGGCTCGGCTTCAAAACAGAAGAATGGTATCAGTGGGAACACTGGTGAAATCTGAATTGAAGTCTGTAGTGTAGTCAACACCACTGTACTAAGAGTTGCTTGGTTTGGATCATTGTACTGTCATGGACAATCCTGAATTAGGGAAAGTTCGGTGAAGGGTATTCAAGAGCTCCCGGAACTATTTTTGCAACTTTTCTCTATTTCTAAAATTATTTCAAAATAAAACTTTTTTTTTTAAACTACTTTAATGGCAAAGTACTCTCTTCCCTTTTGCTCTTTGTCATTCGTGTTTCCTGTTTTAAGCCTCAAGATGAATAGTAGTTACAACAGTGGTCTTTACTACTTGGGCACACCACTGATCAAGAGACAAGTTCCTTAAGGCCAGAGGCCACAGGCCTGCCACCAGCCCTGCCATCAGGGTAGGTGGCCCTCGTTGGCCCTGGACCTGAGCTCCCTCCTAGTGGCCACCCACTGGGAACTGGGTGAAGACTGGGCATCTCAGGGAGTCTTTGGCTGTGTTTCCAGCATCTTAGGGAGATTCAGCAGGGGTCTGTGGGATTAAGTTCCCTGAAAGCCACTGGACTCACACCCAGTTTAAAGACAGCAGGATCTGGTCTCGGATTATTCCTGTGGCCCCAGTTTCTCTCTTCAGGCAGTCACTACAGGAGAAGAGGGAGTGAAGGAGAAGCCCCCTTAATACCCTAATTCTTCCCGAAGATGATTCAGGTTTTTGTAGCTTCATTAGCATTTGCAGATAGAAAATACATTTTAAGTGGCATTATGCTAAGTAATTATTCTTACAGGATGTGAAATTAAACACATTTTACTCAGCATGAAATTATTCCTGCCACGTACTGAGTTTGGTGACAGCTTGAGAGTTTGGACAGAGGGTTGCAGGAAGGGGAGAAGCAATCTACGTATTAAAAAAGAAATCCACCCCAAAATATTCCACCAAAGGTAAGTCCTTGTAGCGAAATAATTTTGGCTGGATGGAATATTAAACCTGCTACTATAAATTTCACGCCTTGCATTCCTAAAGCAGATGCAGTGTGATGATGCCAAAAATTAATTGGAAATAATGCGACTTGCCTTGTGTACTCTATCCAGTAGAGGGCATAGCAGATAAGCGTTGTGTGCGTTGGTGACTTAGCGACTGATAAGGCTTGTTTGTAATTGCTTCTGTAAAGATATGTAGCAACATGCTTGGATGCTTATTTACATTTAGGAATGTGGTTCAGAATAGGAGGTTTAGATTTATAACTTTGTTTTTGTCTGTCAATACATGGGAGACTTTTGGTCGTTGCAAGCATTATATTTACCAATGGGCAATGTTAAATTGCTGGATTTAATTGTTACAGTACAGTGAATTATTCTATTATTTCTTACTTTTTTTATCCTAAGGAAAATTCAAACTTTCCAGGCTTTAGGGCAGGATAAAATGGCTCTGAGCATGTCAGCGTCTCAAGAGCACATTATTTTCTTATTGGATTGTATTAACTTTACAGATGGAAATTTGAAGGAGAATTAGAAGGCTTAGGGATGGGAAATTTGGAGAAGAAAAGAATAATGTCTTAAGATTTCTGGAGGGGTTAACTGGTAAGTCATTTTGAAAGCTGCTGATGCTAATTCTCATAGCAAGAGACATAGCGGACCCTAAAATTATCAGGAACGAGGCACAGAATCGCTAAGAAGGAAGAGAATCTCGTGTCACACTCAGAATTGCCAAAGGATTATTCAGGTTTCCTCTTCTCTTCTCCCTTGTTCTCACTACCTGTTATAACTGGCACATTTTTTCTTTTTTTCTTGGGTAAACTAATGGGGCAACGTTCCACGATGGGGGCAGAGGGTGTTCGGCAGCCCCTCTTAGTTTAAAACCCAAGCAGCCTTCTGCCTCACGTGCACACACTGCCACCCGAAAGCACAACGACTTGACATATATAAACAAACACTCGCCACAAGCACCACACCCTGCAGCCGAAGGGAAAGCCGTGGGAATGAAGCACAGCATCACAGAAGCTGACACAACATGGCGCTAACCGGAAGGGCGTGGACCCACTTCCTGCAGGCGGGTCAGCGATCTCCAGGAGGGTGGCCAAGAGCCGGCAAGTGCCCACATCCCCGCCCACGGGCGTGATCTGACCCATCCACGACCAGGCCCCAGTCTGTGAATTTGGAATCCTGGTTGCCCCCCACCACAGACTCTTGTCCCTATGGAGCTCTTCCCTACCATTTTGGAGGTTTCCACACCCCACCCCACCCCCACCACCCCCAGAGCAGAGGCGTTCCACGGGGAAAATGAGCTAAGGAAGAAACGCACATAGAGCGGGTCCCTGGAGGGGGAAGCAGGAGCGTGGGCTTAAGGGTGGCAGGAAACTTGCTGTGTGTTCTTTTTCGCTGTGAATTTTGTACCTTGAGCAAATATTGCCTAATCTTAAAATTGTAGGGAAGTGGAACCAACATCTATAGATATGGAGAGACTTGCCCATTCCTAGACCTGTGCTTTTTGTCAGCCTCTCCCCCTACCTTGGGAACTACTTTCTCCTTCTTGTGCTTTTCATATAGGAATACTGGCCCCTTCTCCCAGGCATGTGCTCTACCGCAGATCTTGTCATCATGTCTCCCTTGAAACTTTGGTGTGTCGTTTATATTACAAGGTTTCTTTGCAAATGGAGTCCCCTGTGTGTGTGCATGCGTGTGTGTGTGTGCGTGTGTATCTTGTGTGAAAAGATGGTGACACTGAAGGATTCCTGCAGGAGAGGAGGGAAGGACAGAGAGACAACAGGGAGATAAGAGGGAGAGGCCACTGGTCATTAGAAAGGTTGTGGCAGAAGAATTAGACCTGCAGGCTCATCAATTTATGGTTGAGTTTTAGGACAAGTTCAAGTTAATGTGAAGGTTAGTGTCTCCAGAGCTCTCTGCCTCCCATCTATGCCTCAAAATCCTGTTGGTGGTGCTGTCACAAAAGGTCCTAGGCACACCCCAAATGGCAAGAGCCCTAATTTGGCTCCTCTGTAGCTGCAGCTGCCAATAAAAGACCTAAATCTTGCCTTTCAGATAGCTGCTTCTCCTGCCTTGAGGTCTTTCTAATCAGAAACTATATTTAATATTGCAAATAAGTACTTCCATGGTATATGAGTCAGGTCCTGTTGCAAAGGACAGTATCCATACCAGCTAGGGAGGCAAGAAAGGGACCATGACAAGGCACTAAATGGCTCTCAGGATTGGAGGGAGGTCTGAAGAGACAGGCTCATTAACCTTCCAGAATGACCTCAGCACTGCTCTGTACCACCTAACCACCGTCAGAGCTAAACACAGCCTTCTACAACCAGGAAGCTCTGTCAAAATTGGAAACGACTGCTCCTGCCTTCAACTCCAGAACCTCAGCATCACTGTCATCCTCGGGATGCCACCGTTGTCAGGAGGTCCCTGCACCTGCTCCAACCAGAGCCACACAAGGGCCCACTGGAATCCCTGCCAGCAAATCGCCGGCCCACCACACTTGCAAAGCTAGTGATCAGACACAGGGAAACTGAATCTGCATGACTGAGCTTGCCAGCAAAATGAACAGAAATGAGAGCTATGTCTCGGTCCTGCCTTACAAATCCCATGGAGTACATCTGAGTGGGCTGAGCCATGCTCACATCTGAAACTCCAGCTGCAAGGGCATCTGGCAAATGCAGTTTTCATTGCCCAGGCTCTACAGTACAGAAAGCCTTCTAGAAGGTAGTGAAGTAAATGTGGAACATTAACACAGTGTATTTGCTATACTCCAAACGATTACAGAGATGAAAACATGCTTTTTTTTTAAAAAGAAGTTTATTTATAAACTATAGACAAGAACAAATAGTTTTTTTTAACAAAAAAAAATGTGCATTCAGAAATGGACAAATTTGTAATATAGGATTGTTCCACCTGGAATTTACAGGTACTGAGTCAACACAGAAAGGGCAAGGCAGGGCGGGTATTACTTTATTTCTTCTGTTGTAGCAGTAGAGGAATTAGCAAAGATCAGTGTGTTGTGTCTCTTCCTCTGATCAGGACCTGCTTAGAACACAGCAGAAGGAAAGAGGCAGGTGATTTTACATACTAATGACATGGAAGGTGGTGGGAACTTTCTTGCTGTGAAGACTAGAAGTGAGAAAAGGAACAACTATATCACTAATGGAATGGGGAAAGATACAAAGCGGTGATGGCCATTTGTAGGAATGGGTGTGCATGCATGAGCAATGAATCAACATGCTTCCAGAAAGGACAGAGAGCCTGCCCACAGGAAAGCAACACAAAACAGAAATGGGAGCCCCTTCTACTTTCCATTGTCACTTGAGAAGCCATGTTCGGACAACATGGATGTGAGCGGAAGTACATGCTTGGGAGGTTGCTGGAAGGCAGTGTGCGAAGTGCCCCTCACATGTCAGAACTGGGACGGTGCTACAGGGAAAGAACAGCTTAAAGAAGGAATTTCCGGAAACCCGAAGTCAAATGACCAAGAGACTACAGTACCTACACTGTCCCAAGCCTTCAGAAGCTAGAGGGCCACTTATAAAGAAAAGCATAACCTACAACCGAATAAAAGAGACCAAGGATTGCAGAAGAGACAGGAAGTGGACGGGAGCAGCAAGACACAGCAGAGATTATCCTGGGGCGGGGGGAACCTCACAAAGCTTCATGAAATTTAAGATGGACAGTTACAAGTCTGACTGAGAACCAGAGCATGAACAGGCAGTAGTGTCCCGACGGCCACGCAGAGGGGGGTTCCCTGATGTCACCAGTGCAATGGCATTGTGCCTGGAGGGGAAGCAGGATCAACTGTTGTAAAGCTCTGAGTTAGGGCGCCTGGGTGGCGCAGTCAGTTAAGCATTTGCCTTCAGCTCCAGTCATGATGTTACGGAGTCCACTTCTCTCTCTGCCCCTCCCCCCTGCTCACACTCCCCCTGCCCAAATAAATAAATAAAATCTTTAGGGAAAAAAAGCTCTGAGTTACTTATGACCTTCAGCATAGACATGAACTGTTTTCCTTATTTAACAGGTGTAGGGTTTTTTGTTTGGGTTTTTTTTTTTTTTGAGCACCTGCTATATGTCAAATAATATGAAAAATAAAGGTATGGTCCATTAAGGGGTTTATAGTTTTAGAGAGCCATGGGTCGGCAGAAAAGCAATTACATTACAACACAGTAACTGCTCTAGTAAGGGAAGCATAGAGGATTATGCAGAACCCATAGCCAGACTCAAAGTGGGAGGCTGTCCTGGGGAGCAGGCCAGTCTGAGAGGGAAGAGGGGAGAGGGGACTGGAAGGAGAGCTAGCAGGCGGAGGCGGGGAAGGGCTCGTGCAGCAGGAGCGAGAGAATATTGCCAGAAGAGGAAAGAGCAAGTGCAGAGCCTTGGAGGGAAAAGAGAGAATGGTAACTTTAAGGATCCTAAAAGAATTCTGGCTGGTTGAGAGGTGGAATTGGAAGTGGAAGAGGCAAGAAAGGAAGCTGGGAGGCAGTGTGATGGATGGGCTCATATGGGGTCTTAGGAGCCACATTCAAGAGTTTGGATTATATCTCGAGGGCAAAGGGACTCTCTGGGAAGTTGCAGACAGCGGTGGGATGCTTTGTGAGTTTGGTGACAGCAGTGGAGGGACTAGCCTGGGAGCAGAGCCAGGGCATGCAGAAGAGAAGCCCATGGGAGGTGGCTGCCATCAAGCAGGGGTGTTGGCCTGATGGGGCTGGGTGGCCACGGGCATGAAGGAAATGGGCCTGTCCTGGAGACCCACTAGCCCCACCAGCCACCCCATGCGCGTGGTCTCTCACCCTCAACACAAACCAGCTTGCTTCTCTCCTCTCAACTCCTGCCCCCTTCCCTTACCTCTTAGCTGTCTCCTATGTTTTTGAGAAAACAGAAGCCATTAGAAAGGGTCTCTTTCTCCCTCACCATCAGTCCCACTGACTTCTGTGCCCTTCTTCCCCTTTTGTCCTCCAGAGACCTCGTCCCATCACATACCAATGCCATGCTGACCTGAAATTCTGTGCTGGCTGCCTTCTCAAAAACTCCTGTCCTGTGGGCCTCCGCTGCATCACTGGTGTCTCATTCCCTCTCTGTCTCTCTTTCCCCTTCTCCTCTTTTTGTGATCCAGCTCTGCCTTTCTCTCCAAGCTTCCTCTTCTGGGTCCTTTCACGTTTCAGCCTCACTGGCCTCAACTGTTCCAAGCACTTTCCTCCCTGAGGGCCTGTGTGAAGACCGCTCTACCTGCCTGCAAAAGATCTTGCCATTTGCACCAGGTTGAATAGTGGCTCCCAAATAATCAGGTTCACCCAAAACCTCAGAACGTGACCGTCTTTGGAAGTAGGATCCTTGTAAATGTAATTAAGATGAAGCCATACTGGACTCAGGGAGGTTCTACATCCAGTGACAGGGATCCTTTTTTTTTTTTTTTTTTTAAGATTTTATTTATTTATTTGACAGAGATCGCAAGTAGGCAGAGGCAGGTGTGGGGGGCGGGGGGGTGGGAGGCTCCCTGCTGAGCAGAGAGCCTGATGCCGGGCACGATTCCAGGACCCTGGGATCATGACCTGAGCCAAAGGCAGAGGCTTAACCCACTGAGCCACCCAGGCACCCGACAAGGGTACTTACAAGAGGAGGAGTGAACACACAAAGGTATGGACCCAGAGCAAAGGCGGCCATGTGATGATGGAGGCAGACATTGGAGCAGTGTGTCTCCAAGCCAAGGAGCCAAGGAGTGCCTCACAGCTAGGAGGAGGCAACGGAAGATTCTTCCCAAGCGCGTTCAGAGGGAGCATGCCCCTGCCGACATCTTGATTTCTGACTTCCAGCCTTCAGAACTCTAAGAACAAAATTCTCTCGTCTTTAGGCACCCCACATGTGGTCACTTGCTATGGCAGCCCTAGGAAATGAAGACGCCATTGTCATGAGACCCAGCCCTCCTCAGCCCTGTGTCTTCCTCCGGAGGGCCTCCCTGGCCACCTTACTGAAGATTTCTCTCATATTTTCTTCTTTGTTGAAACTAGTTCATTTTCTTTATAGCCCTTATTGTGAGAGGAGATCATTTTTTTTTGTTTTTATTGTCTCTTTCCCACGCTAAGCACCGAGAGGACAGGGATCGTGTCTGTTTACCTCGCTGATACTGGTCTGAAACCTAGTAGGTGTTCAGTAGTATTTGGTGAATGGGGAAATAATGAATGCAAAGACGAATGAGTTATTCAGGCGCTAGGAATGGACAGGACTCGTGACTGGCTAGATGTGAGGGAAAGGGGCAGGGATTCTGGGTTTTGGCTGCAGTCAGGAATCTGGGTGCCCTTCATTGTGTCATAGAACATGGGAGGAAGAACAAGTTTGGGAAAAGGTAATGAGTTCAATTTTGAGTCTGAAGCGCCTACAAAGTACTCAAAAGTAGAACCCAATTAATCGGTATCCCTATTTCTGTCTGCCCCCCCACCCCTCCCTTCACCCCATCCCCATGTATTTGTAATACAACAGCCAGCATGAGCATTTATTTACTTATTTATTTTTTAAGATTTTACTTATTTATTTGAGAGAGAGAGCGTGCGCGCACGAGTGAGGGGTAAAGGTAGAGGGACAGGGAGAAATAGACTTCCTGCTGAGCCGGGAGCCTGATCCCGGAACCCTGGGGACCATGACCTGAGCCGAAGGCAGACACTTAACCGACTGAGCCACCCAGGCGCCCCTAGGGTGAGCCTTTAAAAACCTGCACGGATGAAATCCCTCCTCTGCTCACCACTTTCCAGCGGCTCTAACATACTATTTGTCTTTCTTGTTTATTTCTTGTCTGACCTCCCCTGCTCTAGTAAAATAGGTGCTCCGTGAGGGCAGGGCTGTTCATCTGTTTCGTTCACTACTCTATATCCAGCATCTACAACAGTGTCTGGCAGCCAGGAGTCCTCAAGAAAAAAGTTTGTTGAATGAACGAATGAGATTCCATGAGGAGTCCGGATTTATCAGTCTGGCCCTCAGGAGTGAGTTCTGGGCTGAAGAGGAGGGTTGGAGGCCATGGGCGGATAGGTGATACACGAAGCCTCCAGAGTGCATGTGATCTCCCACGGGCTGGGTGGAGAATCGGAGAAAAAGAGGACCCAGGACGGAGCCCCAAGGAACATGAAAGAAAGGCAGAGAAACTAGGGCCCTGGAAGGAGACAAGGAGGCATCAGCCCATGAGGCATCACACGACTGAGGGGAGAGAGCTGGGCGGGGAGAAAGTGGGCCACAGTCAAGTGTGGCAGAGAGGAAGCAGTCCAAGGTAGGCGGCTTTAGGAGCCGGCAGAGGCAACCCTCCGATTTCAGGGCAGAGGGATGAGGCAGGGAAGTTGAGCAGCCGGGATGGACCACTTTCCAGGAAATCAGACTGAGTAGGAGAAACAGGCAGATTCCTGGAGGAGGGCTAGGGATCAAGAGGGAGGTTTTAATGTCACGATTGGAGAGAGCAGAGCCAGCTTGAGTGCTGATGAGGAGGCAATCAAGAGAAACGTGCACACCGCTGAGAGACTGAGGTGCCTGACACAGCAGGGTTGAACAGATAGAGAGAGGGACTCGTCCTTCTGTGCAGGAGGGGCCGCAGGAAAATGGGCAGCAGCTTACGACAGCAAGGATTTGTTTCTTGCTTACGCATCTGCGATTAGGTTGGAGTTTGGCTGATCTCCGAATTGGATACCGCTGGCTTCGGTTCCAGGCTGTTCAAAGTACCTCTCGTTTTCTGGGACCAGCATGAGACCATGTTCCTCTCATTGGAATGGCCAAAGCCAACAGAGAAAGTCCAACAACGCAAGCGCGTCTCTAGCCTTTGCTGACATCCCATATGCTAACATTCCATGGGTGAAAGGGAGTCACTTGGCCAAACTCAACATCAAGAGGTGGGGGAGGTATGCTCTGCCCTCGTGGCAAGGCTGTGAGTGGGTGGGAGCGGGTGAAGAATGGAGGCAAAGATGTAGCCTACCAGAGGTGCTAGCGTCACCATTTTTATTACCATCACCCCATCGGGGCTGCCTGTGGTACATCACTATAGCTCCCAACCAGCCTCTGAGAGATCCTGCAAGACACCAAGCTCGGCCTCCTCACATGGCACAGTCACAGTGTCCCTCCTCTTTCCAAACCCTGCCTGTAAGAGAAAGCCCAAAGTCCTCTGCCAGGTATCCAAGGCCTCCAAACCCAGCTCTTAAAAGGCCTTCCCATCTCTAGGATGGGCTCTCCACTCTGGTGTCTAATTCTACTCCCTTGCCTGCCTCCCCTCCCCCTTCTCAATCGCTTCATCACTTACCTCATGTTCCCTCCTCCATGGTGAGGCTTCCATGATTTCACCCCAAACCTGTCTTCTGAACTCCTATAATTAAATGTCAGTTGAGTTTGTGGTCCTCTTTTAAAAAACGTAATTATATAGGACCTTAAACATAGTGACTTGAATTAGGAATACCTTTTGTTTATTTATTTACTGGACAAACTTTTGTTTCTCTCAGAGGCCACCTGTCAACCAACTAATGGGGTTGGCCCCACATGGCTGGCCACTGAGTGGAAACCTGGCAGTTTTGCCCCTGAGGGGTTTCCAACTGAGGACTAGAAACAGGTGGGTCAACAGGGCAACCACAGCATAATAAATGCTGCCCTGGAGGTGAGCCTGGGCCATCATGGGAGTCTACGGGAGAGCGCCGTAAAGGATTTAGAGAAAATGGAAGGCTTTCTAGAGAACCGAGAGTAAGGGGCTAACCAAGCCTAACAAGGGTAAGGTGTCCTGGGTGGGGAGAGCAGCACGGGCAAGGACAAGAGGATTGAAAGCATGTGGTGTATGGGGTGCCTGGGTGGCTCAGTGGTTAAAGCCTCTGCCTTCGGCTCAGGTCATGATCTCAGGGTCTTGGGATCGAGTCCCGCATCGGGCTGTCTGCTCAGCAGGGAGCCTGCCTCCTCCTCCTGTCTTTCTCTGCCTGCCTCTCTGTCTCTGCCTGCCTCTCTGCCTACTTGTGATCTGTCTGTCAAATAAAAAAAAAAAAAAATCTTAAAAAAAAAAAAAATAAAGCATGTGGTGTGTCTGGGCAATAAGTAGGCCTGTGTGCCTCATAAGTGGGCGTGGGGACTGAGTCACAGGGAGATGGGGTGGCATGGTAGGTTGAGGCCATCTGCTGAAGGCTCTTGTGTGCCACCCTCAGGAGCTGGAACTTTGTAGGGGAGGTGAGGACGGCTTGAGACCAGAGAAACAGATGTGGAGGGAGTGGAAGGGCCTCCCTTGGACAGTTGTGCTCAGTGTCACCGGAACTAGGATTTAGCTCCCCACATGACAACCAGATACCAAAGTATAGTGAGAGCCATGTGCCATTGCACGGCCTGCTTCCCGCATTAAGATGCCTCAGCCCAGACCTGAATGGGGGTCTAGGAGATGACGGAGCAGTTTCCCATTCGCAGACAGCCCCTGGATTCCGTGTCTGAACCACCTCCCAGTGGACCGAATAGTGACTCCCAAGCTGCCGCAGGCCCTCTTCACGCCTGCCCCCACTAGCCAGGGAGTGGAGTAGCCTCTGAGGCCCTGTTAACTTAGAATCGACCTCCACTTTATCCTTGATTTGAAGGGGCTATTCTCTATGAACTGAAGTTGGCTTTCTTGTACACTGATCATGGTTTTGCTTCCTGGAACACATTAGGTGAATCCCTGGCTCCTCTTCTAATAGCGCTTTCCATGGTTTATCAAACACAAGGCCTCCCTCAGTCTTCTCCAGGTTAGACACAACTAATCTCTTCACACACACCACACACACACACCACCACCCTCTCAAAAAATTGGCCTCCACAGGTTCATACTGCCCATCGTGGTCACTTCTGGGGCCAAGGGGTTAAAGGTCAATTTTCCTCTGGAAAGGCAGTTTCCAGAAATGAGTCCAAAGCCATAGGTATGAGCTGAGCAGTACGGAAGCTGGGAGGGGCTGAATAGGCCCCTCCCTTTGCTGATGCTATTTCAGATCAGCAACCCTCAGCTGGACCCACAAGCCATGATCATTACCACTATTTGATTCTTATTGAAATAACAGAGAGCCAGGGGCACCTGGGTGGCTCAGTGTGTTAAGCCACTGCCTACTTGTAATCTCTCTCTGTCAAATAAGTAAATAAAATCTAAATAAATAAATAAATAAATAAATAAATAAATGAGAGCCCGTTTCCTTTCCAAACAAAATGGACTTATTTTATAACACCCTTTTGGAGTTTCCTGATTTAGAAAACTGGGAGGTATCTTGGCATCCAATAAAGAAAATTCATGAGTTTCAGAGTCGAAGAGAATTGAGTTTGAATCCAGACTCTGGCACCTCTTATCTTTGTGACCTCAGGCAAGCGATGACCTTCAATGAACCCCAGTTTTCTCATCTCTAAAATGGCAATATCGATATCTAGCCCCCAGGACTGTGTGGACATTAAATTATATACTACATAACAGGTGCTTAGTAAATGTTAGCCTCCTTCCCTTGAGCCGTGCTACTCACTGAGCCTTTGCTTCTTTGAGGACAGCTCTGAGACACAGAGAATGCACCCTGCCCTGGGCAGGAGGAGCCTTGGATTCTGGTCCTTACTCCTTCATCATAGCATGAGAGCCATGAATTCTGTTTGACACAGTCCTTATGGCTAATGTGTACATCAGCTACAGTGTAGGTGGAAGTGTCTTTGAAAAGATAAGCACTTAATAAATATTAGAAAATAAAATATTATTTATTTTTATTTGGCCAGCAGATATTTAAAGTGCATCTGTTGAGGGCCAGACACTACATTAGGCAGAGAGGTTGCCGTAGTGTGAAATTTCACAATGCCCTCCTCCGCCACACTGAGGTTTTGAGGAAACCGAGTCCAGTGCCTCTATTTATTCATGGGGTTGGAGAATCTCTTCAGTCCTTCGCTTTACAGACAGACCCTACTAGATTTAGCTCAGGTTTTTGGGCAGACCCATCTCTAGTCTGAAATGAACTCCCTACCAGGCTACTTTCTGGGCCATCTGTGATGAAGCCACACACAAATGTTAGGAATTTTGTTCTTCTAAATACCTGAGTTTGAAAAGCACCTCCACCATCTTTAAGCAACCTTACCTACATTCCTGAATTTCCCTGAGCCTCAACTTGCTACCCTATAGAATGGGCACACTACTCACATGGAACTGCATACATGGGTAAAATACCAAGGTGCACAATTGCTGAATTGTATGGCAAGTCTTTGTTTAGCTTTGTAAGAAACTGCCAAACTGTGTTCCAAAGTGGCTGTACCATTTTGCATTCCCACCAGTAATGAACGAGAGTTCCTGTTGCTCCACACCCTTGCCAGCATTTTATGTTGTCAGTGGTTAGCCACTCTAATAGGTGTGTTAGTGGTAACTCATTTTAATTTGTAATTCTCTGTTGGTCTATGATGTTGATCATCTTTTCATGTGCTTATTTGCCTTTTGTACACCTTCTTTGGTGAGGTGTCTGTTCAGAACTTTTGCCCATTTTTTAGTCAAGTTCTTTTTGTTGTTGTTGTTGAGTTTTAAGAGCTCTTTGTATAGTTTGGGTACATGTCCTTGCAAATTTCTCCCAGTCTGTAGCTTGACTTCTCATTCTCTTAACAATGTCTTCGGCAGAGTAGAAGTTTTTAATTTCAATAAAGTTTAACTTAGCAATTTTTTCTTTCATAGTCATGCTTTTGGTATTGTATCTAAAAAGTCATCACCCAATCCAAGGTCACCTTGATTTTCTCCTGTGTTATCTTCTACAACTTTCACGGTTTTGCATTTTACACTTAGGACAATAATCTATTTTGAGTTAATTTTTGTGAATGGTGTAAAGTGTCTAGATTCATTTTTTTGCATGCAGATATCCATTTGTTCCTGCATCATTCATTGAAAAGACTATCTTTTCTCCAGTAAATTGCTTCTGCTCTTTGTCAAAGAAGAATTGATAATATTTGTATGAATCTATTTCTATGGGTCCATTCTGTTCCATTGGTCTATTTGCCTCATCTTTTGCCAATACCATACTGTCTCAATTTACTATAGCTTTATGGTAAATTTAGAAGTCAAGTAGTACCAGTCCTCCAACTTCATTCTTCTTCAATATTGTGTTAGCTTTTCTGGATCTTTTGCCTTTCATATAAACTGTATAATCAGTTTCTTAATATTCACAAATTAACTTGCTGGGATTTTGATTGGAATTGCATTAAGTCTATAGATAAAGTTGGGAAGAACTGACAGCTTAACAATATTGAGTCTTCCTATCCATGAGCATAGACTGTCTCTCCATTAATTTAGATCTTATTTGATTTCTTTTATTGGAGTTGTTTTAGTTCCCTTCTTCTAGATCTTGTGCATATTTATTAAATGTATACCTAAATATTTCATTTTTTGTGCTAATGCAAAGATTGTTTACATTATTCTATACTAGATAGGAAGTGAAATCAGTTGCTAAGGAGGGGAATGGTATTGTACATTTATTTTTAACAAGATTATTCTGCTAACAGCGTGGAAGACAGATTTGATTTGGGTAAACTTGGAGATAGGAAGACCACTTCGGAGGATTTTTTTTTTTTTTTAACATGTATGAGTAGAATAAAGACCTAAACTGAGGAAGTGGCAGAAGGTATGGGAAATGGTTAGTCTAGCTCAAGAAATAAGGCAAATAGTAAGGATCTTCTTTTCTGGAGGAAGCCAAGCAGACAGACCTTCCAACAGCCTTGATTACTATTCACCTAATCTTGATAACCCAGGGAGGGGACACTGAAAGACCAAATTGGCAGTGTTAGCTGCCTACCTCAACATCCATTTATCCCCTGCATCTCTTCCTGCTTAACACAATACTAATTTTGCTCAAGTACCCTCCTTTCCCACCTGACCAAGTACTACAGGGGAAGCCTACTCTAACCCAAACTTGAGGGTTGGCATAATTGGTCAAAGGGTGACCTCACCCACATCACCAGGACTGGACCAGGAATGGGCATGGAGGCCAGTTCTGGCCCATGAGACAAAAGAGAGAGTCTGCTGAACAGGGTGGGTACAGAGGCTAAAAAACATTTCCTCCATCATAAATGAAAGCCACAGGAAGAAATAGTCTCTTAATTTGCTCTGAAGGTTGTCCTATCTTTGTGGCTCCCAGAATTTCAAGAGCCATATTGCTCTCAGCCGGAAGATGGAGCCAACAGTGAAGGTGGTATAGCATATAGAGAACGTCACTGAGCTGCTGACTTAAGGAAACCACATCTCTTCATTGTTTTAGGCAATTTGAGGTGGGATTTCTGGACATCTGAAAGTACCCATCTGTTAAAACTGCCCTTATTTAGCAACTAAGCTGAAGGAAGCTTGCCTGCTATCTACCCATCGCTTTGAGGATACTAAGTTTTTTCTTAGTATCTGACAGTAAGAGTTTGCCTGCTTGTTTTCTGCTGTATCCCCCACATCTGAACCTGACTTAAGAAATATCTAATGAGTTAATGAGTTGAATGAAATACTCAGGAGCCAAAACTTGCGACATTTGTCTGGCTACTCCTCATTTCCCACTTTGTTTCCTCCCATCAGGATTTACCATTATTGAATTGTGAGTGATGTAAGTATGCCCTTGACAATTGCCAAAAATTATAGTAAGAAATAGCTGTATCAGAGTTCCCTCTACATTTGCTATATAGAAAGATTGTCAAACACACTGTATGATGCTTTTGGAGTTCCTATACAAAGTCCCCTCAGATAAACGTAATGCCAGGAAAAAAACAAAAAACAAAACAAAAACTCTTTTGGAGAATTGTTCTGCTTCCTTCCAGTAGGTTGTATGGACTATCTAACTGGGTATCCTTTTTTGCCCTGGCTACCAGGAAGCTCAGTACCTAATCTGAAGCTAAATCACAGTGACTCTATTACACCTGACAGTCAATGCAGAGAGAGGAGCCTTTCTCCTTTCTATGGCTTTGCTTTTCTAATTTTAGTTGAATGACCTTATTGTGTTTGCCTTTATTGTAAGTTGCTACAAATCCTTTTCAGAGAGAGGTGTGTATTAAAAAAAAAAAAAAATTAACAACTCAATTCTAAAAAGCCATGCAGAGCCTGAGTTGGCACCACTTGCTCTTTGTAATAGCCTGGGAGGGCCCCCAAAGTAGCCTGGTGCTTTATCTTTACAAACACATGTCAGCCAGAGCAGTGGTGCTCACCAGAGATCTCGGGAGACAAGGGCAAAAATCACCCGTCATTTTCTACTGAATGGGTGTCTGGAGGACCATTCAGGCTCCTAGTGGCTGGATTTGGTGGAGCGGATTAACGTGGAGAGCCCTTGGAAAACCAGCATCTACCCTGCCCGCCCTGCCTATTGTTCCAGAGGTGAGTCGCTCTGTCTGATTTGGAAGATGGACTCTCTCTGGGCCCTGGGCCCCAGCCCCTCTGGCTTAGTACACTCAGGGTCCTGTGTGCCCTCTCCCCCACCTCTGGGCCACCGGCCTCTCCAGCCAGCCCTCCCTGCCAACTGGCAGAGGGTGCTCTTGGATAGCAGATCTGACTCCCTCCCCATGAAGGAGCTCCCTGGACTTTCCTGATCAGCTGGGCTGCCTCCACCAGCTGGGGGCCCCGAAACCCTCACTTGGGCAAATTGTTTTTTTTTCCAAAACCTAGCCTAGGCCGTGCCCTCAAACCACTGCTGAACCGACCTCACTCCCCTTTGAGCTCGTGTGTCTCTCTCTGCACCCCGGTTTCCCCTGCAGGTCGAACAGAACAAGGCTGTTGATGGGGGACATAATTTGGTTTGCGGATAGCGTATGTTGGTGGGGGCGAGAGAAAGAGAGAGAGAGGGAGCGCGCATGTGCGGAGACACACTGCCCTCTCAGAGCTCTGCAATAATAGATTTCATGATTTAATTGGAAATTTAGTAAATCTGCTAAAACATTTAGTGGTTTAAATTTTTCCTGTTCTGCAGAGAAACAAAGGCTTCTGGTTTACCCTGTGTCTTTCAACAACTTTAATTTCATTTGTAAATTACGGATGGAAGTAGCATTTCCACTCGATTGCATACTGGGCATTAAGAAGACAAAAACCTTCATTGTTTTCAGCCCTTGGGATTTTTTTTTTCAGACATTAAGCTGTAGGTGGCATTCTTTATACTTGACATCAGAGCACTTTTGTCAGGCGTTTAGTTGACAGGATTTACTGCCAGCCCATCCTAGGTGTGTGAAGCAGAGAAAACAAGAAAATATTTCGTTCAGGTGGGCAGAGAGAGGAGCCCAGAGGCCCCTCAGCCCGATTGGGTAACCGCTGCTTTTCAAACTGCGTAATTAAAGATATTTAGAGTTCTTCGAAGGGAACTAATTAGTAGAGAAAGGCTGTTTTGTTTACAGTCTTTATCATCAACATAATCAAAAGCCAGCCTAGACACTGGTGGCAAATTGGACTGAATTCTCCCAAGCCAAGGGCGCCTCACGCCAAGCTTGCTTTCCGAGGTTTGCTCCATCTGTGCCTTAACTTGCCGTTGGGCAAAGGGGAAAGGCCGGGCGGGGGGGTGCTGGGCGTGCGGAGTGATGCCCTGTGGAGGGGTAGAAGAGGGGTGTTCAGGAGGGTCAGAACATCCGTGGGTGGTGTGGAGTTCCCATCACTGGTACCCACCTGTGTGTATCAGTCTTTAGATTCCCCTGTCCAGATGGCTTGTCCATGGGTGACTGTGTTTTCCGGCCCAGACCGCTGCACCTGGGAAGCCCTAAAGAAACCTTCCAGTAATGAGTCACAGTGGATATCACCATCCTGGCCTGGTGGCATCAGACATAACCTGGAGTGCTTCATAATAAATGCAGATGTCTGGGTCCCACTCCGACCCACTGAACCAGAACCTTCTGGGATGGGACTCAGGAATCTATGTTATTAACTCATTAGGTACTTCTGTTATTTGGCAAGGTTTGATATGCAGAATGATTGGTCTAGACCTCCAGGAGACCTTATCAGTCAAAGGGCTGGGCAGGAAATGGGGAAAAGGGCAGGGGTACCCAGGAAGATTACGCTGGACCAGACAAGGCTCGTCACAGGGTATTATACCCACGGCCTCTGAGTAAAGACTGAAGCTGCAGCACGGAAGCAGCGAGAGTCTTTGTGAAGCTCAAATCAACACTCACCTTGAATGATCATCCAAGAAACCCGGCCTCAGCAATAGGGACCATTCTCCAAGCCGAGAGAGACTGCCGGGCAGCTGCTGCCCTATTATTCCCCGTCCCTCCAAAATCCCATTTCATGGTGCCAGGGCATGTTTGAAAGGACCAGCAGCCTGAATGAAGGGAGAGGCTGCGTTGGTCAAAACCATTGTCCAGCTTGTGAGAAGCAGGTCTCACTAGGACCTGGGTGTTATAGGCCCAGTTTCATCTGATTGCATTGCTGCTAATATTCCAGACCCTGTCTTGCCTGAGCTTGACAAGAGCTCAGAGATGGCTTCCTCGGCTGTCCCAAAGTGTGTCTTGACTTGGCCGCCTCTGCAATGCACGCATACCATTAAATCTGGGTCTCCCAGAACCTCTAGTCCCAGCCCTTTACTTTAGTTTCATTGTCAAAGATTATATCACAGGGGCACCTGGCAGGCTCAGTCGGAAGAGCATGTGACTCTTGATCTCAGGGTCATGAGTTCGAGGTTCACGTGGGGTATAGAGATGACTAAAAAATTTTCATAAATACACTTCAAAAAAAGTTTATATTGTGAAAGTAATACACATATGCTGTTAAAAATAAATTTTTTTAAATGAGTCAAGGTATCCCAAGTGAGGAGTGGAAGCTCTTTGTGTCTTCTTACCCTTCAGAGATAATCCCTCATTTTCAAGATGTGGACACTAGGTTTCAGAGAGGTGAGGTCAGTGATTCGGTGGCAGAGCAAGGTCAGGGATTCCTGACCCATTTACCCAATGCTCTTTCCACCTACTCGTCTTTGAAGGAGGCCTGTACCAGCACCCCGTGTCTTCAGAGAATTTTTGATGCCACCCAAAGGAGGGGGCTAGCTCCTTTATCATGCATCAGTAAACACTTCTCTGGAAGCCTGAAGCCACAGCTCCAAACCGTATTCTTCGGGATTATAGGAAGCATACCGAATGGCTGATTCCCCCTTCACCCCTCTGGTCTTTACACCCATCAGTATCTCAATGCAAGGTTTCACTTTTCTGAACCAGGTTACCAGAGCTTACAGATTCTTGACAAAGAAAGCAGAATTGAGAATTGTCGGTAACCGTTGGTTGAGTGGGGTCTTGGGAGCAGAGCACCTGTGGCCATCTTGGAAAATGCCCTGGGGAGAGCCTAGGGGAGAAGGCAGGCAGGGCCACAGTACCGCTAGAGGAGCTCACTGTGCTGTGTTCTGAGAGTTCCCCTATGAGCCTGTTCACTTTGTCCCAGGACTCCTGGGCACTCAAGCCCGCCGAGTAGTGGTTCTCACCTTCTCCCACATACCATCCGGGGAGCGGGCAGGGTTTGGAATTAAATATCCCTGGCTCCCAAGCAGGGAGTGGGGGGGACACGGGCTCTGTGTGGTTCTAGGGAGAGGTTTTCACAACCCTTAGCCAAGTGGAGGTTTATGCCTTGGGGCGTGTGTGCTTTCTCCAGGAGTCCCCGTGGACAGTCACTCTCAGGCCAGCTCTCAGTACTTGCAGATTCCTCCTGGGACAATAAAAACGTTCATGACAGAAACTGTTGGTTATGAGGCACCAAGCACGTGCCAGCAACCAGGCCAGGTGCTTCCCACAAAGTATCTCATTTAATCTTTCCTTGCAGAGGGCGCTCCTATCATCGCTTCAAGAAGCTGGCTGCTTCATGAGTCAGGTTTCCAGCCCAAGTTGATTGGATCGCAAAGCCTGACAGTCGATCAGTGTTAATGCAGGCCTGGTGTTGGCTCTTGGCCCATTCCTTTCCCAGCCTGAGACAGAGCCCGAGGAAGAAAGCCAGGTCAGCTTGAGGGAGGACCGGTTTCTCACCCTTAATCCCAGCAAGGGGATGCCGAAGAGCAAGACCGTCCTCCTGTCGTGCTGGGTGAAACGTTGGGGGACACTGTGTCACCTCAATACAGGACAAGGACACGTTCACCTGGAGCTAGGAGTCTGTTACCTGCCTGGCTGATTTATTTATTTTATGTTTAATCTCTTTCTTTCCCCATAGAAAAAGGATCTCCACCTCTTTCGAAACCCTTTGCCAAGGGTTCTGTTGGCTGCAGTGACGTAGATGGCCCACGGCCATTGATAAAGAACTAAAGGCCTCTGTCAGACGTCAGGGTGAAGAGGGAAGCTGAGGTGGCACTAATCAGGACGGACGCCCAGCCAGCCGGGAGTTAAAGTTCAGGGGAGCCCAGAGCCCAGAGCAGCTTTTTTTGTTTTTGTTTTTGTTTTTTTTTTCCTTTCACCATTTTAAAATTCATGTCCATGAAGCCAGGTTCATGGTGCACCCCTCAGCGAAACCTCTTGCTTCTTAAGCGGAGTCCCAGATCTCCCCCGCCTTTGCTGTGCCATTGTTGGAAGAGACCTTCATTTTAATTCTTTTCTCTCCTCTGTGGGCCCCTCCTTCTCTCCCTCCTCCCCAAATGTTTTAGCATCTGTTAATCCCAGTTGGAAACCTTAGCAGATAAAAGTCGTGGTCCGTGTAGATTGCTTCCAGAACAAATACGGGGTGGGAGATAATTTAGCATTCGGTTTCAGGAGAGCTTAGGGTGGGGGCTGCTGAGGCCGGCACCTCTCCCTCCTAAGACATCCAGGAAAAGCAAAAGCAAAGTAATTCCCAAGCTCAGATGGAATGCATGTAGATCAGGTTCATTTCCAGAATGGCCGCTGCCTGCATTTAGGTGATATTAGAAGCCACCATGAAGCAAAGTAGTTTTATGCATAGCGGCTTAGCAAACACTCTGAGAACTAGTTCAGTGAAGCTATCAGGTTGAAAAATACCAAGTCACAAAGTTTTAATGAAACTAAGTGTGGATCAACGTATCATAAAGGGCATCCAGGACGACTTAAGAGATCCACGGGTGGAAATTAGAATGGATCTTCGGGATTTATTTGGCAAAGCCTGTCTATTTTGACCTTTTTTTCCCCCCCCATTTCCTATTAAGGCTACTGAAAGTGTGTTTTGTTTGGCTAGGGCTGGAGGAGGACCGCCGCTCTTGGGGCCGCTCCGCGGAAGCTGCCGCTGAAGTTGAGCGGCATTAATTGACTGATAAGGGCCGGGCATCAAACAGCACAGAGAAAGGCCATCACAGATTTTCTTGCTTTATTTCTCTCTGCACTTCATTTACATCTTAAGCCATATTGGTGATCCAGATTTGAATAAAGCCACCGCTTAAGCCGTGATTAGATCTCAATAGCTTGGATTTTGTATGAAATTGCTGCATTTTTACTAGATGTATTTAGAAATACTGGTGAAAACTGACACCTTGGGTAACTTTATCATTTAAAATGGTGCTTCGGGTGGATAAAAAAAAAAAAAAGCTAAAATGGGGTATTAGTCACCAGGCCTTTGACTCAAGCAGTGTCAGGGGTTAGAATTATACAAAAGCCAAGCTGAGCGCGACGTGGGCAAGAAAGAAGGCAGATAACCCAACCCACCACCTTCCCCTAAGCCCACTCTCCCCAAAAATGTTAATCGAAGCAGTGATCCCATAACCTGAAGAAAAATAAGGAAGGCAAAAGGAATATATAATGCAACAAGGAGCTTTTTTAATGCAGAGATTTTTTTTTTTTTTAATCACGAAGCAATATTTTTAACTCTAAGGTTAACCTGCTAATCTTTAAGCTGGTGATATGACAGTGTCAAATGTGATGGGATTTTGTGATTCTCATTATTGTTATGTATTGTTCTTTCCATGGTATTCCATATTAATATTTATAAATGCCCTTTTTATAGAACCAAGAGGGCCAAAACCCATTATTAAATTTTTAAAATGGACAACCCTCGCATCCAATATAGTTGATTACAATTTAGAACAAAAAGGATTTTGGTAGTAATCCACTTCTTGCTTCTCCTGGTTGTTGATTTCTGTGGGCAGCAGAGCTCCTGATGTTATTTAAAACAACAACAACATCCCCCCGCAAAAAAAAAACCCTTCCCGCTTGCCCAAGGTAACATCCAAATGACAGAGAATAAGAGAACATCGATCCTGCTTCACGAGGAGAAGGTGAAAGACCCCTAGAGCAGGTAAGAGGGCAGGATGGAAAAAAGGTGCACATTGACAATGCTAAGTCCCCCACCAAGAGCAAGGGCAAAATGAAAGAATCGATTAAAATTTGAGAAAGGAGGTTGTTCATTCAGTTGTTTTCAAGAGCCTCATTTTACTTGACAAGTGGCCTCCGAAGGGTTCAGTGGGCATCTGTGTGTGTGAAAGAGGAAGTCTCGTAATAAAGAGAGGCGGATCAATCATCCCACAGCCTGACCATCAGGAAGAGCCAAAATTGACGATGGATCTACCCAGCGCGTTCTCCTTTCAGCACTGTGGGACGCAATCAAACATCCTTAGAGTCAAGAAAGGAAAGAAAAGTCTCTCAGCCTGGCGACATTACTATGTCCTTAGCTCTGGGTCTCCAAGAAGAGTCTTCAGCCCCAGAAAGCGATATTTCTCATGGATGAAAGATATTTTATGGCCAGCGGGCCCCACCACCGCCTCTAACTCTGGGTAATTAGCAGGAGTGTGTAGACTGAGTTGGCCATAGTTTGGGGAGCCCCGGGGGAGGTGGTAGTTGGGTGGCCTCATTTTGTAGAGGAATCATCAAGGAGGAGAAAGGGTAACTAACATCTCTGCTCATGAAGCGGAGAACCTGGAGCAGTTTTGACAAATTATTAGAAATGGCTCCACTGGGGCACCCCGGGGGGCTCAGTCGGCTAAGTGTCTGCCTTCAGCTTGGGTCGTGATCTCAGGGTCCTGGGATCGAGCCCTACATAGGGCTCCCTGCTCAATGGGGAGCCTACTTCCCCTCTCCTTCTGCCCCTCCCCCATGCTCCTGTTTTCTCTCACTCGTTCAGATAAATAAATAAAATCTAAAAAAAAAGAAAGAAAGAAAAAAAAAAAAGAAATGTCTCAACTCTATCCCTTTGGAGAGAGGATGTTTTCATGAGTTATATTTTTATTCTTGTTCATAAAATCACTTTTTTCCCAACTCAGCATCTGAAGCCTGGGGTTCAGAATCAGACCCAAGTGTGAGTCCTGGCTTTTTCCCTTCAAACTGGGCAATTGGAGCAAGTTACTTTATCTAATTTCCTTAATTGTAAAATAGGGAAAATGAGGTGCGTGGGCAGCTCAGTCAGTTAAACATCCAACTCTTGGCTCCATCTCAGATCATGACCTCATGGGTTGTGGAATAGAATCCTGTGGCCCTGTGACAGGCTTCTCGCTTGGCGGGGAGTCTGCTTACCAGTCTCTCCCTCTGCCCTTACCCCTAGCCCCCATGCTGTGTCTCTCTTTCTCTCTCTCAAAATAAATAAATAAACCTTTTAAAAAAGCTAACAAAAAAGGAAACAAACACTACTTCATGCTGTATTGGAAGAGCCAAATGCGGCCTGGCCCAGATTAAGTGTTCGAGAAACAGTAGCTCTAGTTAATAACTATGTCCATGGCTTGTGAGATTTGAAACTCTGATTCCTTATTTGTGGCTCACTGTCTCTCTTTTATCCTCTTCTGGTTTGAGAATTACAGCCATGCATCATTGTAACTCCAGGTTTGCGCGTTCAACTAAACAAATCAAGTGCGGTGTATGGGGGCCTAGTATGCTTGAGGAATTCCAGACTATGTTTAGCCTTCCAAGATAAAATACTATGGCATTTTTTTTTTCTTAAAGATTTTATTTATTTGTTTGACAAAGAGAGAGATCACAAGTAATCAGAGAGGCTGGCAGAGAGAGAAGAGGAAGCAGTCTCCCTGCTGATCAGAGATCCCAATGCAGGGCTTGATCCCAGGACCCTGAGATCATGACCTGAGCCGAAGGCAGAGGCTTAACCCACTGAGCCACCCAGGTGCCCCACTAGGGCATTTCTTTTGAAACATATCTAAAGTATTTTCAAACACCAGTAAGGAAAGAGGAGTCAGAACTGATGCTAGGGGTTCTGACAGTTACTCTATTATAATGCAGAATTATGGCCACGGAAGCGGTGTGTCAGCTCCCAGCTCTGTGTGGAAAGCAGCAGTGGGGTAACTCAACTCCTATGAAACCCAAGTTTGGGGAAGCAATGAGAAAGCTTACCTCGTGACCCATCTTTATAGAAACTGGCCTCGCCTTCTGCGGAAGCATGTCTTCTGTTTCAATCGCGTGGACTGGCCTAGTTTTGCAGTGTGGTGTTCGTTCAGAAAGTAGGCTAAGGATGCAGGCTTCTCAGAGTTCTCAAAAGCGTGCCAGCCTTCCGCTCTGGAAGTCCCTCACGCCGTCCTGTCTTGAAGCATCTTCATCTGAACTCTTCCTAGAGGGAGTCCTCCTGAGTGAGGTTGGAGTGATTTGCTTTGGGTGCCTTCTCCTGTTTTCCACGGGGGACCCCAGGCTTCTTGCCAGGCTCTCCTCAGGTAGTTGGGAACCTGAATCGACCCTCTGGGTCTCCCATCTCTACCATCAGTCACTGCCCCCAAACTGTTCTCCTCCTGGCAATGTGTCAAGTTGTACCCATCCTCTGCTCCATTTCCTTAGGAGGACCCTGAATGAGCATCCCAGCACCCTAGTAGAAAGCTTGATAAAAGCTTGATTAGAATTGAATAATGTGAACAATGCATTCAGCCACGGGTGCTAGCCTGACGTAATAGTGACTTCTTCCCCCGGAGATAACCTTTCCTTTCTGCCAGACAGGTTTGGGGCCTGGGCTAGTGTAGACTCAGACCGCCTGTTCCCGCAGCTGGGACGATGGCAGCTGCTGTGCTCTGTTGCAGCCTGGAGCCCCTTTTCTCACCTGTGCTTCCTTCCCTCTGTGTTCTGCCCCCCGGGGCCTGCAGGAGCCAGTCCACCACGCTCACACACACGCGTGTCTGCACCGGCACACATGAGTGCGCGCGCACCTGCACAAATGTGCGGGTGTGCCACAGTCAGCACTCCTCCAGAGCACACTTGGACCAACAGAGATGGGGGCCCATGGCTAAGACTCCCCTCTCCTGTGTCTTTTGCACGGTTCCTCAGAAGCTCCTCCTGAGGGACCAACCCACCCGCCCATGATGGTAGCTAGTTCCCAGATGCACCCTGTCTTGCCTTCCCCTCCTTCCCTGTTTTGTTCTCTACGGTACCCCCCACTCTAGATCCCCAAGGTTATTTCTCAAAATAAACTGCCTGCCCACAGGCCCTTATCTCAGACCCTCTTTTTTGGGAGAACCCAAGGCAAAACATCTTTCAAACAGAAGACTTCTTAAGAAGACTTTCTTAATTGGAGAAAATATATCTGCACAGGTAGAATTTCTGTGCTGTGAGATACATGTTGGGGGCAGCGCTCTTCCTCTGTGCTCCTAACCCATAGTTACCAAGGTATAATCTCTTATGGCTTTTGCCATGTTAGGTTATCTTGACCTGCTTCTTGGTTTGTCTATCAAATAATGACGACTTCATGTCAGACACGGTGCTGGGCACATGGAGACAGCAGAGATACTGTCCATGAATTCAGTGTATTGGAGAAACATATTCTCGATGGATGGAAGAATGAATGAGTGCATGCAAGAGACCCAAGATGGCCCCCTATCACTTACCATAGTTAACAATTCACCCTATCTAACCACATCTACATCCCCAAAATGCAAACATAACGTAATATAAACAATCTCACAGGATTCAGGTACATTTTAGAGGAAGAAACGCTCACACACACAAAGAACACCTTTGTCATCACTTGTGCCTCCCCAACCCCCCCCCACCGGCCGTCATCATTCCTGAGCCTCTTGCTTTGTAGCCACTGAGTAGCTGGTCCCAACTTGATCCCTTTTTAATGCCTTCCCAGGTGATTCTTTAGGCATAATTTGGATCTGCATAGACTTTCCTTCAGATATTCCTCTAGGGTATAAGGGAGTCCTATCAAGAATTTCAGGTTTTCTCTGAGTTTTTAGGATCCCTCAGAACTGGAGTGACAGGCACATAGTCTCCATATTTTACCTGGGTCCCTATAATAAAAGACCACGCCATCTTGGGAAGCTGGCACCAAGGAGAGTAACTCATCTTGAAAAGCGTCTCAGGGTGCCAGCAAGCTCCATTCAGATTTCCTTACCCTCCATCTGAAACTCCCTCTGCAACTGTGATGATTTTTCTCCACGACCTGTGTATTCCCCCTGGGGAGATGCTGAGTCCAGCAGGTGGGGGCAGGGGGAGGGCAGGACCTCCATGGGGAGACTGGAGCTGGAGTGACCATGCTCCCCTCTTTGGCCAAGAAGGCTCAGCACCCTGTCCCTGCAGCTGGAAGGCACATTCTCTCACTAGCTCAAGTGGAGTCTAAAAGCCTTACTATGAAGCATTTGAAACAATTGCAAGTTTGTACATGATCTTTTTTTAAATGTAGTTTCCCCTTTAAATGAGAAATTGAGCTCAGAGCAATGTCTGCTACGAGAGTGGTATTCATAGCCGACTGAGGTAAGGTTCACTTGCCTTGCTAATAGCCAGGGTTTATCGGTTAGGAGGCTTTTGATTACAAGTAACAGAAATTCCAAATCAAATATCTTTGAACAATAAGAAATGTATTAGCTCACATAACAGAAAGAAAAGAGGTATGTTAAGTTCCCGGCCTGATGGAGTCAGCAGCTCAAAGATGTCATCAAGGAACCGCAGACTCTTTACTCCATCAGGTTTAGTGTTGGCCTCACCTTTGAGAGCGAGAAGGTTGTAGCAGTCAGTCCCGGGCTTCACACCCAGACCCCAGAATCCAGAGGAAAAAGAAAGACTACCTCTTCCAGTGTTTTCCTCTTAGAAGAAAGGAAACATTTCCCAAAGATCCCCCATCTGACTTTATCTCCTATCTAGAAAAGGGTCTTAGCTTGAATGTAATCATACTCTAGAAACAAATAATCCCCAGAATGGGAGGGTGACCGGGCTGTAACATCTGTCATCTCATTGATGGCCAAGGTCTATTGGGCTGATCTGGCTGCCTAGGTGAGTGTCCCCTTTCTCCCTCATGGCTCTGTGTGTGTCCCTCCCAAAGCTCCCCAGTCAGTGGAAGAGGGCAACCTTAGCTGATAGAGGAGGATTTTCCTTCAAAGGTATTCACGTAACTTCAAACAAGTCCTAAAGGTCTAGTTGTAGAAGGTGAGTCCAGTCAAGCTTCTAAGATTCCAGATACATTCAAATGAGGTGCTGCATGGGGCAGCTTTTGTCAGGAAGGAAGGAAGGAAGGAAAATAGGGAAGGAGGGAGGAAGGATGGACTCCCCAAATCTCACTGGTTTCACACAGCAAACATTTACTTTTTGTTTTATGCAAAGTCTACTGGGAGTCCAGAGACTTTCCAAGATGGTGATCCGCATGCATTGGCTCAGAAATCTTGTGGCGCCTGCATCTCCAAACATTCTTCCATAATCACTGGAGCAGAGGAAGAGAGGGGTGGAAGGTCTTGTGCAACCGTCTAATGCTAAACCCCGGGGCCGTACTTGTCACTTTCCTTTATGGCCCATCCAATTGCAAGGGGTTGGAGAAGTGTGATCTTCCCGTGTCCTACGGATGGACTTTAAGAACGAAAAAGGGAGGGTGTCAGAAAGTCTCTGTCAGTGTTCCCAACTTCCAAGGGGGTGAGAGAGAGGTGAGCAGTGTTTATAGGCTGATCTAGAGTGGGATGGGTGTTAGGAACTGAACCATATATCTGTTCCAGGTGGCTTGTACACTAAGGAGACAACAAATATAAAGCTTTGAGAAATCACAGAACAGGTCCTTCTGGAGTGACCATACGTTGACTACCCATTCCTCGTTTGATCATCAGAGAAAAGAATGACAATTCCAGTTATCTGTCTTAGAATCTTACCGAAACACACCACCACCCTCTACCTGAAAAGTCCCTTCTGCCCAAACAATTTGAATCAGGAGATACAGAGTTTTTGACATCAGGGTTCATTTGCATTTCACAACTGACTATTTGAGAGTCCATAAAATATGCTTCTCGACCCTGCGGAGCCATCTCTGTTAAATTAAAAATCTATTAGATCTCTAGCAATCACACCGAGTCCTGGGTATGAGAAAGAAGTAGGTGGGCAACTTTTGGAAGCTCTAACTTCCTACAAAACTAAATCTAGGACACACCTTAAAAGGGTTTATCATGTCCCCTCAAGTCCCGCAAATGGGACTGGACTCCTCTTCTCTAAAAGGTAACATCTGCCACATTTTTTAAGACTTCGTTTAGTCCTCTGGCCCATCCAGTGAAAGGAGAACTTTCAAACCTTGCACAAATGGGAAAAAAGGTGAATAAATAAATATAAATAGAAGCAGCTCCAGCTTGGAGACTCTGCTCAAATGGCTCCAGAATCTGGATTTTTATAAAGTCTCTCGAGCCATCAGGACACAGTGCCAGGCTTCCCATCCCAGCAGTCTGTCAACAGGTAGAGGGCCCCCTATGGACACTGTTTTTTTCTTCACTTGATGGTTACCTTATTGAACAAATAAGGAGTCTCATTAGCTTAGGAGGGAAAACAAAGTGATGTTTATTGAACCTAATAGACTGATAAAGACAGTTGGCCGCCACTTTATTGTGTCTGAGTTATTTTGTGTCTTGGTGCTTTTCTGATAAGCTCGATGAGGAGGTCTCCAAAGCAAGCCTGGGTACTTCTTGCTGATTTGACTTATTGTAGAATGACTTTTAATGCCACTGAACCCATTTTTAATATAGTTTTCTCCCTTTTCTTCCTTGCTAGCATTCATGGGTTCATGGGTTGCCCTTTACGGTAGCAACTGCTGGATGATAGAAACTTGCTTCCACTCTGCTCCTCAGTTTATTCATCTGTGAAATGGAAATAACAATAGTATCTATTGCAAAATGTTGTTAAAAAGGAAACAAGAAAGAACAGAGAACTCAGCAGCAGAGCCACACAAATATGCTCACCTGAATTTTAACAAAGATGCAAGAGAAATTGAATAGAGGAAAATAGTCTTTTCAAGTTTGCTGGTGCTGAAGCCACTGGACATCCTTTGGCTGTGGGGTGCAGGGAAGGCCCTCCTTTATTTTCACATCACATACAAAAATTAACTCAAAATGGACCTTGGCCTAAAATAAAACTTTTGGAAGCTAACAAAAGGAAAAAGTCTTTAGGATCTAAGACTAGGCAAGGAGTTCTTATACTTGACACCAAAAGCACGATCCATAAAAAGAAAAATTGATAAATGGGACTTCATCAAAATTTTAAAGTTTGCTCTGCACAAAACCCTATTAAGACAATGAAAGAACAAGCTACAGAGTGGGAACAAATATCCCCATAAAGACTAGTATCAGGGCGCCTGACTGGCTCAGCCAGTAGAGTGTGTGACTCTTGATCTTGGGGTTGTTGGTTCAAGCCCCACCTTGGGTATAGAGATTATTTAAAAAATAAATAAATAAACTTCTTTAAAAAAAAAAAAAACTAGTATCTACAATATATAAAACTCAAAAACTCAAAACTCAACAGTAAAAAAAAAAAAATCCAATAGAAAATGAACAAAAGACATGAAGAGATGTTTCATCCAAAAATATGTAGAAATGATACTAAGCACATGGAAGTATGTTCACCATCATTAGGGAAATGTAAAAAAAACTACAATGAAATATCAGTATACATCTACCAGAAAGACTAATATAAAAAATAGTGACAGCACCAAATGCTGGTGAAGATGTGGGAAAACTGAATCACTCATATGCTCCTCGTGGGAATGTAAAACAGTCTGGCAATTGCTTAAGAAACCCAACGTGCAACTACCATACAACCCAATAACTACTCCCGGGGATTCACCCCAGAGAAATAAAGACCTATGTTCGCACCCAAACCTGTATGGGAGTGTTTACTTGTAAGAGCTTAAAGCTGGAAACCATGCAGATGTCCTTGCCCAGATGAATGGTTAGACACATGGTGGCACGTCCATACCATGGACTAGTACTCAGCACTGAAGAGGCATGAACTGTTGACACATGAAACAATCTGGGTAAATCTCCAGAAAATTATGCTGAGTGGAAAAAACCCACAAAAGATAATTTGCTGCATAATTCCACTTACATTAATGACAAATTTATAGGAATGGAGAACAGACTAGTGGTTGTTAGGAGTTAAGAAGGGGAAGGGCTGAGAGGGAAGTAGGTATGTCTATAGAAGGCCAATAGGAGGGTCCCAGTGGTGATGGAAATACTGAGTATCTCAACTGGATGGATGTCAATATCCTGGTTCTGACACTGTTCTATGGTTCTGTCAGATATTACCACCAGGAGAAACTGGGTAAAGGAGACACAGGCTCTCTCGCATTTCCTACAATTACATGGGAATCTACAATTATCTCCAACTAAAAAGTTGATATCCGTGACAGATGCATAATAAGTCTTTAACAGATTTTAGCTATTCTTGATTGCCCTTTCTGCTGTCCCTTGATACAACTTCTATTTTGTCCCTCTGTCCCTTCTGAAATACCACGTGGGGACGGCACTGTGGTGACTTAGGGCCAGCCAGAGTCACCCTCAACTTCCAGTCATAACTGACCATTATGAATCTGCTCTGCAATATCAGGCAAGATAAAATCTTCCTCAAGCCTTATTTCCTTCATCGGGAAAATGAGGGTAATATTCTCCCTCTATCCTCACTGAAGGGCTTTTAGGTTTGTTTGTTTGCTTGTTTAAGAATCAGATGATGTACGGAGGGGGAAAAGCTTTGAAAACTGTTAAGTGCTACAAAAATGCTTCTCACTGAACATACATTTATTAAATACCTCGTACTCATCTAACTACGGCTATTACTAATAAATATGACCACTTACTCGCTTGCAACCCTTGTTGGAATTTGGCATGCAAATTTCCTGAGTGTTGCTCATTTGCATTGGAAAAAAGGAAAGAGGTGGGAGGCCTTTTGAAGCCTTTTGAAAATTGAGCTCAGGGGGGGATGAATTCTTATCACTGCGCCCAAGGTATAATTGATTTTCTACACAATGGCTCACAGGTGCTACATTTAACACCCTGAGTAGTAGGAGGATGGAAATGTATCCCAAGGTGCAGCTTTAACTTAAAATATCTACATAGCCAGCCCTTTCACTCTGGGGAAGGCTGAGAAGCCTGGGGGGCTGGAGTACCCCACCTTTCTACCAGTTGTCTGAACATGCTGATGGAGGCACCTGCTCCTTACTTACTTCTCATCCCACTCAGAGAATTGGGCCTCAGGTTTCTGATTTTCAGTGGCCAGATGCCAACTGCCCCTCTTTTCAGGCCTGGATCACAAGGTTAGAGAAGAACACAGGGCAAGCCCACCATGAAATACATATTAATATTATAACAACCCTTTCAGAGTTCGCTGTTGCTATGTCAACAAAGCAGCTGGGGAAATTGGGTCTTTGGGAAATTGGGAAATGAGGTCGGCTTTGGCAACATGGCAAATGTTTCCTTCTCTCAGAACAATTGGCCTGTGACACCAGCCAGCCTTTTCCAACCTACCCTTTCTCCTGCTTATTTATGGGAAAAATTGAGAAGCAAAACAATAGTCATTAAGATTTGGGGTTAGGGGCACTTGAGCGGCTCAGTTGGTTAAGCGTCTGCCTTCGGCGGCTCAGGTCATGATCTCAGTCAGGGTCTTGGGATGGAGTCCCACATCCGGCTCCCTGCTCAGCAGGGAGTCTGCTTCTCCCTCTCCCTCTGCCCCTCCTCAATCCTTACCTGTGCTCTCTTTCTCTCTCAAATAAATAAAATCTTAAAAAAAAGGGGGTGGGGTTTGGGTTAGGAAGCTTCTGCATCATGGAAAAAGCAACAGAAATAAAATTATTTCCCTCTCCCCTTTCTCACTCATTTATGTTAGTTTCTCAGTCCTAAACTGGACTCCACTGGACTGAACATTGGGTACATTCTGTACCCACCCCTGCAACTTTGGGTAAATTACTGGTTTCATCTCAGTCTTAGTTAGCTCGTCTTATGAAATAAAGGCATATTCATAGAACCAGCTACATAATTTGGGGGGCTCAATACAAGATAAAAATGCAGGGCCCCTTATTTAAAAATTAGGAATTTCAATATGGCAACAGCAGAACATTAAACCAAGCACAGTGCCTTTCTAAGACGAAAGCCCTGTGTGAAGGTCCAGGTCTCAGACCCATGAAACTAGTCCTATACCTCAGTTATGACTCTAAGCTTCCAAATGAGAGAAACCAAATCATCCTCATACCTCAGAAAGATAATTTAGTGGGTGGTTACTGTAGTATCATGGAAGCCAAGGGAGAGTTGAACAAATGAGGGGCCATCACCAACCCTGGTGAAAAAGCAGAGCCCAGACCATTCCTGAGTTTTCTGTCTTATAGCTTCAGCCACCAGAGAGACTCACTGACTTGCTCCCCTGGCCTCCTAAATGTGCCCTTGGGAAGGGCCTCCCAAGCCTAGATTAGGCTCCCAGTCAACTCTGAATGGGAGCCCAGCCGAATGTCAGAATACTGGTAGAGACCCAGCAGGTTAAACCCACAGCTGTCCTTGGTGCTCTAAGAACAGAGATAGCAGATCCCACCTCAGTGCTGTGGCAGCCCTGTTGGTAGCAGGGGCCTAGAGAGAGGTGGAGATGAGACTCCTGGGGCCGCATTGGACAGTCATGAGGCCCAGCCGCCATGCTGTCTCCCAAGAGAAGGGTTGGCTCTTGCATCTGCCATCTGTGGACTAGAGTCTGTGATCTCAGAGTTTTCTTACAGCCCTAAAATTCTGAAGTATTTCTTCTCTGCTCATGCTCATCCCCCAAATAAACTTTTAGGGAGCCTTCGTGTGTAGGGATAATTTATTTCATTCAATGGATGTTGGAGAAATGTGATTAAATCTTTTAAAATTAAATGGATGTATTTGGAATACACAAGAGTAATGCTCTAGTTTAAGCAATTCTGAAGTGAATCCTGTGGTAAAGCAGACTCTTATTTAAATTAAATAGCCACTCAGCTTCTTAGCAAATCTGAATTTTTATCTAGAGTGCTTTGCTTAAGAGAGCAAAGGCTCTGACTTGGAAAGACCACCGCTGAGAAGGGGATAGGTCTGCAGAGGGCAGAAAAATGTACCCACCAGCCTTACTCTATCCCACTCCCACCTGAGTGACAGTGGAGAATTTTGTTTCACCTGGACATCCTTGGGTGCGTTGTCCCCTTTCAGGATTCCTGAGCGCTTATTCTAGTTTATCCTAGAGTGGTTGCTGTTGTTGTTGTTAACTTTTTGATGTAGTATGAGGAGGGGACAAGTAAGAGTGACAGAGCTTTAGGCCACTGCTGTCCAACATGGTAGCCATTAGCCACATGTGGCTGCGGAGCCCTTGAGAGGTAGCCAGACTGCACTGGACTGAATCGGGAGAGGCTGTACGTGTAAAAGACACACTGGATTTTGAAGACTCTGTATGAAAAAAGAATGTAAAATATCTCAATATTATTATGTAATAATTACTTGTTGAAATGATCTTTTTTTTTGTACATTTGGGCAGATAAAGTATATTATTAATTTCACCTTTTCCTTTTCACTTTTCATGTTTATTTATTTTTATTTTTTATTTTTTTAGTATTTTATTTTTAAGTGATCTCTAGACCCAACTTAGGGCTTGAACTTACAACCCCAAGATCCAGAGTCACATGCCCGACCAACTGAGCCAGCCAAGTGCCCCCCTCTTTTTACCTTTTTTTTTTTTTGTATCAAGTAGGCTCCGTGCCCAGCATGGCACCCAACATGGGGCTTGGACTCATGACCCTGAAATCAAGTCCTGAGCTTTGATCAAGTGTCAGATGCTTAACCAACTGAGCCACCCAGGTGCCCCTCCTTTTGCTTTTTAGTGTTGCTCCTAAGAAATGCAAAGTTCTTGGAGGGTCTTGTATTCTGTTTCTGTTGGACAGAGCGTCTCTAGAGCCCCCTGTCCCACGGTGGTCCCAGGTGTGGTCATGACGCCTCATTTGTTAAAGCTTTCCCAGAGCAGAAGATGGGAGCAGGTCAGAGGTAAAACAGGTGAAGTGGAGATTTGTTCTGCATCAGGACTAGGCTAACAGCAGTGTCTGAAAGAAGTCTGTAGAATTGTAGAACTGTAAAATTGGAAGCAGCTGATTAACATCTGTGCTGTTGTACCCATAGTTTCATCTACTCTGTTGTGGAGGATTCCTGTCAGCTGTAAATCCTTGAGACTCCTCCCATCAGAAGGTGCGTCTGCGCCCCCCGCCCGCCCAGCACCCCACCTGTCAAGTCTGGGCAGGTGGGACGACTCTCCCAGTTCTGGGCTTAGCCTTTAAGTTTCCAGCCTATGGCTTCTGCTTCCTTCTTCTAGAGCCTCAAGCCAGCATGGAAGAAATTGCATCCCCCCTCTGGAGAGCGGGACCGCATGGGAGAGAGGGAACCCGCTGAGCCCAGCCTGTCCAATGTCTATGCTGAGGCACCAGGACAACCAAATGATGCTCTCTTGGATTCCTCAGACCAGACCAGCCACCAGCCCCACTGATACCAAGTACAGCTGTACTACTGGAACAAACAAATCACCCAGCAGAACCTGCCCAGATTCTTGATCCAAGAATTGGTAATAAAAATAAAATTGGCCGATGTTATAAGCCACCAAATTTTTAGTGGTTTATGAGGCAGTATTAGTTAACAGGACAACCTACAAATCATCCACTGTTGGCTCATGTTTGCAAAAAGACACCAGCGCTCTGGTCAAATATTCATTCTGTCACTCACCATTTCTTCAAGAACATAAGGGTCTTGAAAAGGAAACAGTAGAGAGGAAGGGATCTTAAGGCCAGTTGGTACCGAGTCCTGAACTCCAGGCTAAGGAATTAGATTTTATTCACCGGCAGTAGAGAGAGAGCCACTAAGTGATTTGAACAGGGAATAATGTGATCAGAGCTGTGGTTTAGAAACATTACTTAACAGCTTTGTGCAAAATGGGTTGGAGAAGAGAGAGATTAGGAGCGAGAAGGCCAATTAGATCATCCAAAAATCCAACATCTCAGATGAAAAGCAAATTGTCAGAATCCAAGGTAGGAACAGAGGGAAAGTTCCTGCATTTCGCAGCGGGGAGACTTTCAGCCCTGGGGAACACGTGAGAACATTTAGGGCTGTTTGTGTCACAGTGACAGGTGGGCATGCCTAGCATTGGGTGGGCAGGGTCAGAAATGTTCAATGACCTGCAATGAGAAGACGGTCCCACAAAATGAAGGACTGTCTTATCCACTACGCCCTGTTGAATGATACGGGTAGATAGGACGCTCTACGAGAGGCTGAGTCAACATGATCAAAGGGAGGAGAGATGCGAGTGGATGGCCTTGTGGAGGTTTCTAGATCTGATGACTGGTATCATAGACAGATGGAAATTCAGGGAAAGGAGACAGCACGGGTGGAAGCCACAGAGATGGGGTGCTCGTGAGGCCTCCAGCTGGAGGTGTCTCACAGACAGCTGAGTGGGTGTAGGGACCCACTCAGAAAATAGGTCATTGCTGCTGGTTTTGTAAAGCCAGAAGCTCGCTGTCCCACCTATGGTCTCCACCAGTCTGTAGGGTCCGCAGACCCGTGCTTTAGGTCTTCCTCCTCCAGCGGGCTCTACTCTGGCCTGGGTCTGGCCTTAGCACATGGTCATCGTCAAGGCCCAGAAGGCTGAGGGGAAAGGGTCTTCCTTCATGAGGGGAAGAGCTCTCCGAAAGGAAGAAAAGAACATTCCAGGAAAACAGAAGCTTCCCTCTCTTGTGCTCTTCCTCGAGTCTATTCGAAGCTAAAGCCTGTCTTCCCAAGGGCTCATCTTGTGCCTACTCTCTTCTCAAGGACCGGTGCGGAGCAGCCCACCCCATTTCCCTGGGGGCCCACATCAGATCTGAGCCTGGGCACTGCTTCAATCTGTTCCCTCTCCTGCCCCTCCGGCCTGGGGCCAAAAGGCCTGTTTCCTGTGTGAAAAAGAAAACAGGACTGGGCAGTGGGAGGGTCTATTGTCATGACTGAGGTGCATTCCATGGCATGGAGATTTGGGGGCCCGGAGCAGCTGAGCCACACCTTTGCTCCCCCAGGGGCAGTATTTGAAAGTGACGTCACCCCAATACCCGATTCAAATTCACACCTTTTAACCTTAACAATCATCTGAGATCCGTATCCAGTTTGATTCGGCTAAGATGCCTCGATATTCTAAATTATTTGTCTGCCTGGCACGGCAAATAAACATTTGTGAAATTCATTTCAAAAGATGTTAACACTGGTGAAACCCACGTGCCCCCAGAGGGATTATACAAATTTCCATGTCAAATATTTGAGGCAAAGCACTTGTAGAGAAACAGTGTTTTTTTGTGTTTTGATGCCTTTCATTTCCATAAACTAGATTACTTTCTGAAATTACTTTCACACAGAGAACAGTTTCTATTGAATTCCAGTCAGTGAACTCCTCCGAGTGTGAGGTGAATAAAATATCTTGGGGCTGTGGGGCTTCCTTGATGCATACGCACCCGTGTTGTGTAAGGAAGGCGAACCAAGTTGAGATGTTATCTTTAGAGAGCTCATGTACCCAGATCTTCTGTCTTACGGTAATTGCTAAACAACCAATTCATTTAGAGCCTAACAAGGAAGCTCTAGGGCTTTCTCTTTCCTCCCCCCCCATCTCTCCTACCTGGCTAACAATGACTCCAGCTCTGTTGTTAACTGGAGATTTGCTGGCAGGCAGCTGCTTGCTACTGTGAGGTTCTCCAACAGTCAAGTTTTATCTGCTTCTTGCAAACACTGATTCTGCCAAAAAAATTCTCACAAAAAAATTTGATCCGAGGAAACATTGTCCTATTGTCCTAGTTCTGTCAAGCCCATAAAATTAAAATGGACGTACTTTTCTTAAAGGGGAAAAGAGAGAGAAAGAGAGAGAGGGAAAGTAGTTGAAGGCCCAAGGAGAAGAAAGCCGCTGAGTTAAATGTTACTTGAAACAAACAGGCATTTCCTGTAGGTGTGGGCTCTGAGCTGCTGTGTGGCCACCGGACAGGGATTCCTGTGGGGGTCGGGGGTGGGGACAGAGGGGACAATCTCTCTTTAGATAAAGCCACTAGAAGGTCTTATCTTCCAGGGCTAGTAAGGAGAGCTCTCAGATCTTGGGGAAGACATTTCTTAGCAAATCTAACCTTGACCAAGTTTCGAATGACCAAGTGATTAGCACGTGAGCGTTCCTGGGCAGCCAGGGTGCGGCCCTGTAAACAGTTGTTGCCTGGGCGCTCCCACAGGAGAGGGAGGGAGAATGCAAGAGAAGGGCCTAGAGTAGGGAGGGCTGGTTTTTTTCTTGTTTTTGTTTTATCCGGAGAAGCAGAGGTGAAAAGAACAGTTTCCAGCTTGACTCCTCCAAGTGGGAGCCACTGGAGGGTGTAAACCGAAGGGCCAGCTGATGTGATTTGCTTTTTTAGTCAGATCACCCTGGCTGCCAAGTTTAGGGTAGACTGAAAGGAGAAAGGATTAGAAGCTGGTTGGAACTGCCAAAACGAGATACGATGGTGGTTTAGAGCAGAGTGGTGATGGAGGAGACGCTGAGGAAAGGTTGAATTTTTGATTTATTTGAAGGCGAACCAATCCTTTTGGGATATGGGGCTAAGGGAAAAGTAAGGGATGACTCCAATTTGTTGTCCTGAGTAGCTGGGACAATGAAGTTGCCACGACTTGCATGGAGAAGGCTGTCAATGGAAACCAAGGCTTGGGCATTCAGTCTTCATTTTGAGATGTCTGTTGGACTTCCCGGTAGAAAAGTCAGGTAGGCAGAGGGCATGACTTATCAAGTCGAGAGTCATCTATTTACAGGTGTTTTTTAAAGCCTTGAACTGGATGAGATCACCAAGGAGGTGAAGATGAAGATAAAAAGAGGTCCTGGGGCGCGTCAACACTGGGCATATTTGCAGCTTATCAAACTAATTACAAATGCAAAATAAGCTAACTTTGTATAGAAAAAAAAAATTAGCTATCTGATTCCTTCATGGGCCCTGAAGGATTGAAACACAGGATGTGTACATTATCAAGGAGACAAGGCAAGGTCACTAGGAAATGAGGACATCCAAGGGGCTGGGAGGGACAGGGGGTGATAGCTATCACCTTCGGAGCATACTGGCCCAGGAAGGGGAGGGTGTAACAAAGCTCACGGTGCAGATGTCACTACAGAGTTGACAGAAGGCAAATAGGAACAGACCGAAGCCCAAGGAACTATCCCTCTTTGCACATTTTCTTTGGGCTCCTGTTCCTCCTCACTCTTCACTGCCCTCACCCGCAACCTTCCAGGCGGTGCAGGTGCCCACACATGTGCACATTCCCCTTTTCTCACGAGGAAGAGACCGGAGACACTAGACTCCGCAGGGCCGGCCTGGACTCCCATTCCCCAACCCTTCACCTCCTCCTTTCTTCTTCATCTCCCTGCCACCGCCCAGCATCTCACCAAGTCTGTTTACTGTCGTAACCACTGGCTTGGAAACCCCATGAGGATGGCGACTTAATCCTTAGTGCCTGGAACTGTCCTTAGGATACAGCAGGCGCTCAATGAATACGTACTCATGAAATGGGTGGTGTGCTAAAAGGCAGTGAGGGTTAGCGATGCCAACACCTACTAGTTTTTTTCATCAGCCGTCCTAGCCTCAGTTTTCTGAACTCCAGAATGGAAATCCTATCTACCTATAAGTTGTGAGAATTAAAATTAAATGAGATTATGGACATTGGGGAGGTTATGTGCTATGGTGAGTGCTGTGAAGGGTGTAAACCTGGCGATTCACAGACCTGTACCCCTGGGGATAAAAATATATGTTTATAAAAAATAAATTTTTTTTTTAAAAAGTAAAAAAAAAAAGTCAGTTTTTCACTGATAATAAAAAAAAAATCTTTAACAATTGCACAGAAAAAAAAATTAAATGAGATTATTTTTGTAAAGTGCCTGGTCTATAATAGCTATACAAGAGAAGTTTTCTCCCTACTGGTCCTCCCCTTTGGTCCCAAAAGAGTCAGGGTAGAGCGTCCCAACTCTGATGTTCCCAATGCAAACTAGCTTCCAGTATGGTGGGTTCTCTCCAGCGTCTCAGCTTCATATGGAGGAAAGTTCTAAGTGTCAAGAGAGTGAATGTTAATGATTAAGAACTGCATTTTTTAAAAAGATTTTATTTATTTATTTGACAGAGAGAGAGATCACAAGTAGGCAGAGAGGCAGGCAGAGAGAGTGGGGGAAGCAGGCTCCCCGCTGAGCAGTGAGCCCTATGCGGGGCTCGATCCCAGGATCTTGGGATCATGACCTGAGCCGAAGGCAGAGGCTTTAACCCACTGAGCCACCCAGGTGCCCCAAGAACTGCATTTTATAAGATGCTCTCATAACATAAAAATAGCAGGATTACCAACAACTACATCAGAAAAGAACCATATAACATTTTCTCAATGAGAACTTGGCTCATAGTAAACACTGGATAATATCTGATGAATGAATCAATGAATGGGACAGTGAGAGCAATTAAAATTTAACCTAAAAGTAAAGGCTCTACTACAACTTGCCCTTGATTATCAATACATTTCATCCTAATGAAAGTAGCCTACACTGCATTTTCAAGTGCTCTCATTTGTCAGTGGAATTCCCTTTGATCACACACTAAAATGCACAATTTACATTTCTGCGTTGAAAAAAAAATTTCTATTCGATTCCAAATATCTTTAATTTTCCCAGCAAAGATGTTAATTTCTTAGTAATTTGGCATGAGATTTAAGCACTTCAAACATCCCTCATTCTCCCCAGTCCTTTTTTATGCTTTCTACACTGTACAGAAGTTGTTTCTTTCTACTTGTAAGATCCTCATGAGAGCCCAGGGAAGTTCTGGGCACAGAGTAAATAAACGGGAATGATGCCAAGAGGAAGGTTATGATGTTTGCCATCAATGAGAGAGTAACGGCGTGCTCAGGATAGGCTGTGGGCAAAGCTCCTGAAGGCTCAGTCCCAGAAGGGTAGTTTGAGGTCATCTTGGAGAAGTTGTTCTTGGCGCTGGAACCCCCAGAAGATTGGGGTGGGCCGGAACTCTACTTTGAAGTAACTTCTCCCGGGTCAAATGGACTGAATGACTGTGAATCAAAGTCTATCAAAAGGAAAAAAATTAAAGCTTCTTCTTGGCTTGAGACATCCATGCCAGATTTCTGCCTGCAGCAAATTTTTGTGGACAAGTCAGGAGACAGTGAACATATGGGTGTGCTACGGAAGATGGCAGCCAGTGGGAGGCCTCTACTGAGGCAGCTTCTGCTGAGACTCGGCTGAGGGGTCCATCCAGGAACTAGTGCTCAGTCTGACCATCGTCCCACCAACCTCCCCCAACTCCACCCCCATCCACTTGTACCCCTGCCTTCACTTCTTAGGCTTTGAGTCTGCTCTGCACCGGGACAGGCTCTCCAGGAAAAACAGGAACATGTTTGCCATTTGCTGAGAGGGTCTGTGACAGCAGGCCTTGCCTCTGATGCTCAGGAGAGCTTGGAACAACCTAAGAACTGATGTTTTCGTGTGGAACAGGGCTGGAGAGGGCAGAGGTAGAGCGAGGATAGAGATTCTGAGCAGCCTCCAACTTTACAGGCACTGGGCTCGCTTCCCTTTCCACCTCAGTTAGGACCAGGAACCAAGGCATCCCAGAGGCTCCCCAAGGGGCAGGACACATCTGATGTGTGACCCTGGAACCTTGGGACCCCTCCCAAGGCATCCCTTCTGGGAAGCGGGGCTGGAGCACTTGGCCTGGCTTGGTCGCTGACAGCCTTCTGGGGTGGCTGTGGTTTGAGGGCCACAGGGCGCTAACAGCTTTCCTGTGCTCATTTTTGTTTCGTAGGTGCAACCCATCACTGAGGCAACAATTGACTCTCACATGGATGAGGAAACCAAACTCATGGAGACTTTGGGGTACTGTCTGCACTCGAGTAGCTAGTAAGGAATGAAAAATCCTGGAATCAAAACGCGACGCCAAATTCAGGCTCTCAGTGCATTTTCTGCCCTGTAGATTGTTCTCTTCCCTTCTAGCCGGTGAAGAAACGACGGACCAGCCGGACTTACTAATGGAGAAAGCCTTGCTGGGTCATCCAGTTGCCTCTGCTCCATCTCCCCAACCCCCTTAAGATGTAGTAAACCCAAAGGAAAACACAACTGCATCTTTGCATTGTGCTCTTTAAAGAAAGCAAACTTGATCTTTGAGGATTCAATGCCAATTCCTAGGTCATTGGTGGTCCTCACCCAAATTAGCCCACGTGAAGCCACTGTGGCTTGTCCTTGCTCGATATTATATATAGTTATGATTTATACTTAACTTTGGTGGAATCGGATAAGGGCCTTAGAGGGACACAAATACAGACCTTAATGCCACCTGGCCTTTGCCATTCTTAAGGGAAAACAAGGCTATGGGAGCTCTCCTCCATGACGTTGTGAGCGGCTGCCTGGCTAATCTTTATGGCTAGGGATGTTGACTTTATCTGGGTTATTAGTTAACAAGATTGGTTTTCTCCTTTCTAGTGTCCCACGGATAACTCTGGTTGCTTTGTATGGATCGATGACCACCTGTTGAGAGACAGACGACCTACAGACAGCATGTAAACTATCTTTTTTCTGGTTATGCTAACACGGGCAGCTGGGGAAACCTTAGACCCCTCTGATGTCTGATTTTTGTGGTCACATAGAAAGCTCTCTTGACAGAGCCTCAAAGGTCACCTCCATTCCCAGGTGAACAGAGCACCCCATAAGTCCAAATAAAATCAGTTCCTAGCAACCGAACAGTTAGTACTTTACTGACTCAAAATATCTTCCAAAACACCTAGGAACTTGGATGATGGAAGATAGCAGTCCCCAAATGACCATTCTCTCCCCAGGTGGGATTAGGCCTTGCAGTACTGCTCAATAAGGCTCACACTCCTGGCAGCCAGGTCAGCTCTGGAGGGACATTTTCACCTCAATCCCCTCCATCCATCTACCCCCTTCACCAGCTGACCCATGACCCTCCCCCACAGCCACACCAGCACAGACATCCATCTTCACCTCTGCCTTCTCCTGATGCTTCCTCACCTCTCTCCCTCCTTCCCCTTCCTCATCACATACCACCCCTCAGACTTGGAAGCGAGGCCTTCCTGCTTCTGGGGGGGTGGATTCACCAGGCTCTTTCTTGGGAGACGAAACACTGTTTTAGAGTCACCTCAGGAGAGAAATATTTGAGAGTTGGAGTCTTACTCCAGCTCCTTGCAAAAGCCTTTAGGCTCGTGTGAAGAAGGGCGAGAAGCCTCCCAACCACATACCGAGGGCCTCTGTTCTTGCCTGTGTTCCCACCACCTAGAGAAGGAACCCAGCTGGCCGGGGAGCTCCTGGTCCAGAGGAGGCCCCCTGGCTAGTGAAGGTGCTACAAAGGGGGCTGCCTGCCATTTTTGGTAGCCAAGCAAGGCCTCTTCTCCAGGGCCTCTCAGGCCAGGGTGACCTGGGAGACAATAGCAGGGTGGCATCTCCCCCACCTCCCTGGGGAACCAGGTCACCCAACTCCGCCCCCCCATCTGCCTGTGTGGGGTTAATGCACCTCCCCCAGCTGGGCCTTCTCAGGCGGCACGTGGCCGGCCTCGCCATACGGCATCACATTTGGAAGCTTTGGCTCTGTTTTTCAGGTGCTTAATGCATTGTGAAAACAAATACCTGGAGAAAGCAAACTTTTCTCAGGGATGCAAATAACCATGGATATGCTTTGTTTTGTAAAGACGGCTGAACACTGCTGGTTGCCTGAATGGCTTTATTACATGTGTGAGCCATCGGAAATGCCGCCGCACTCCCAGTCAACAGGGGCGATCTGTAACCACAAACTCGGTGACAGAAAGACAAATGAGGAAATCTCAGGACCCAGTGAGGCCTAATTAGTATCCATACAGGAAACTCTCCAGTAACCTGGCATTTTGAAGCGGGGGGAGGACACGCGCGGCATTGTCTTAACCACAAGTTCATCAAACGCGTAATTAGCCACCGGCCACCAGCCACCTTTGCAAACTGGGTCTGAGCTGCTGCCAATCCCAGACCGGCCAGCGGGCGTCTCTTAACAGAAGGCTAGGTAGATGTACAAACACTGTGCTCTCCAGCAGGACCAAATAGCCAGGCCTGTCTGGCTTTTTGACGTGGCGGACTCACAATATTTTCCCCTGTGTTAATGAACTTGGATTTCAGGGGTCGGTTCCCCTCAAGTTACTTCCAAAAGAAGAAAGCTCAGGGCATCACTTTTCTGTCAGAGTTGAGTGACTGCTATGGAGAGAGTTGGCCTGTAGAGGATGACCTTGGTTCAGACAATTAGTTTCCATCGTCCAGCGGCATCAAACGCTTCCAACAAAGAGAGATGTTAGAAGCCTGGCACTTCTAACCTCCCACATCCAGCATGGTGAGAAAGGCCTCGGGATCCCCACCTTCCCATTTCAGCACTGCAGAAAGAATTAACTGGAAAATATTGTCTCTGCAAATAAAAAATAATAGTACATGCAATTAAGCATGACCAATAAAGATTAAAGTGTGTGGCTTTTCTTTCTGGACATATCTGTCAATTCACTCTAGGACCAATATAGACTATTTCTCTCAGGAGGTGAGATTACAAAGGAAGAAAAATGTTCTCAGAGCTCAGTTGGTAATTAATCTTTGCATATGACTTCCTCATAGTTCCCATTAATTATCAATATTCAATCATGCATTAAAAATGGATTTTTCTTTGACAGAATTTAGCTGTTTATAAGACTTACTATATCAAACTAACTTCTAATATAATCACAGAGCTTGGCCTTGCAAACCTTCATTACATTTTACAAATCCTTTAGCGGAAGTTTCCATACAAACACATTAATAATAGCCAATTCAGTAAAATCAACATGCAAAAAACAATACCAAAAGCAAACATAAGCATATCAACCAGCTGCAATGTGTGGCCTTTATTTGGATTCCGATTCACACAAACTGGATTTTTTTTCTTTTAAATTATGATATTTTGAGATGATTGGAAATTGGACATTGACTGGATATTGTTAAGAAACATTATGAATGTTTAGGCATGATAACTGTATTGCAGTCATGTTTAAATGTTCATGGATAATACGGTGTCAAGATTTGCTTCAAATTAATAGGGGAAGGGGTGACCATAGGTAAGACAATATTGACCATTAATTGAAAAATGCATGTGGAAGTTTTTTATGTCTTCTCAGCCAGATATTACAGAAAAGAAAAAAAAGCAAAACACATGAAGTCGACACAAGGATTGTTTTTCTAAAAATTATCAAGTAACAATACTTAATAATATCCAAAGCCACTTCTAACGATGACAGTTCTAAACTGGAGGAGTTAAACCAAAGACCTGCTGATTGAATTGGGCTTGCCCTTGTGCTTTGTCAAGAATCTGAACTGTTTACTAACATAGCAATTTCTTAACTAACATAAAATCAGGATCTTCTGCCAGATTCCTGGCTTCTTTGGAAAGGTCACAAGATTGGGGCACCTGGGTGGCTCCGTGAATTAGATGTCTGCCTTTGGCTCAGGTCATGATCTCAGGGTCCTGCTGGGATCGAGTCCCATGTCAGGCTCTCTGCTCAGCGGAGAGTCTGCTTCTCTCTCTCCCTCTGCCCCCCCCACTTGAGTGCTCTCTCTCTCTCAAATAAATAAATAAAATCCTGAAAAACAGAAAAGAAAAGGAAACTCACTGCTTCGGCAACCCCAGGCCCATGCTCCTACTTAGCTGCAGTTGTTGGTAGCTGAACAGAGGCTGCCCTAGTGGATGGAGTAGCACTCCTGGGTGTCAGCCTCTATCGCACCCACTGAACTCATTGCCGTTACGGATAGACTGGGCCTTGGCCCTCACTCTTAGAATAGTCCTCCAGGTATGCCGGGTGGCTCATTCATCTAAGCATCTGCCTTTGGCTCAGGTCATGATCCCAGGGTCCTGGGATCGAATCCTCCATCAGGCTCCCTTCTCAGTGGGGAGCTTTTCAACAAATACATCCAGCCACCCACATTTGCAAACCAAGCCATTTTTACCGGACAGGGCATGACTCTCTCCAGGGCTACAAAGGACCTGATAGACCATCTAGCCTGACTCAGCTACAAATTAGACTCCCCAGGGGCATTAAAAATTTTCAAAGTACAAACTTCATTCGAGGCCTTTAAATCAGACTCTTGCTGGTGACCTGTAAATCCACCTGGCCCTTTCATGAGCCTAGCCTTAGGCCTACATGGGCTCCACCAGTGGGCGGCTTTCGCTGCTTGTGATCGCCTAGATAAGCCCCAGACTTCTCCTGCCTTCACAGAACCTTCCACTGTTCATGCTTCAACAATGTCCTCTGCCTGCTGAAATCCTTTCAGCTCTTCAAATGCTACCTCCTCCCTAGGCCTTCCCTGATCTCATTCCCTAAGCAAGGTGTTTTCCCTTCTCCTGACGTCCCACAGCAAGTCATTTATAGCTTTCTTCTAATATGTACTCTGTGCAACAGCCATTTCATACACCTGCCTTTCTCTAGATACTAGACCTTAATCTGCTTGAGGCCCAGGGTTGGGACTCCACTTCTTTACCCCCGGCATAATGTTTGGAAACAAGTATTCCAAGATGTGAATGAAATAAATGGATGCAAGTTGTGTTAAATAATTGGGATCCCATTCGTTAGATCATCTTAAGTAACACCCAGATATTTTTTTAGGTTTGTTTTGCCTTTTGTCGATTTTTAAGATGAGGAGTTGGAGGATGGGAGGATGGGAGGTATTAATTTCGTTTTTGAGATGGGGATATTGATAGTAACAAGAGCATCCTGCTCCAAGCCATTTGGAGCTGATGACAGAAAACGAGCTGGAGGCCCAGTTTGCTGGCTCTCCCATCTGCCCTTCTTTTCTTGCTGCCCCACTCTGTGTGCGGCAGAGTCATGACACATGATAGGGTTATTCCAGTCAGGGGGTCGGGAACGCTGGGGTCAAAGAGGAGAGCATCATATTAGAAATCGAAGCTGCTGGAGACTTTCTCTAGTCAGCGGCTGTGGGACACCCTGTTCTTATTACCATCCAGGTAGGATTGAAGGTCCTCCCACCATCTTGCCCTGGCCCTTCCCACAAATGAGAGCACTCAGCAAGCTGGCACATAGTAGGTCCTCAACACATGGTGGTTACTGATGTACTATTGTTACTTAAGTACTCTGGCCAAGTCCAAGTGCAGAATGAGGAGCATGTATGTTGAGTGTCCCAAAGCCCTTGGTCACTGGCCTTCCGGAAAACCCAGGGCAACAGTGCTTATTTTTTAAATGATGGAGCCTTTTCAGAATTAAAGAAGGCTATGGGTCACTCTTCCAAACGGGGTGCAAGCATGCAAATTTTATATAACATTTCAGGGATTTTGTGACCTGATGGAAGCTCACCATTCTAGGAGACAATGCCTAGGAGACAATGCAAAGTGCCATCTCTGTGGGACATGCAGTTGTATACATAAAAACTGCTTCCTGGCCACGTGACTTTGCACAGATTGCATATCCTCTCTGCTTCCGGTTGTTCTTAGACATAAAATGGTGATATTGCCCCATTCACCTACAGGACTTTGGAAAGATAAAAAATGGGACAGAGTTGGGTTTTTGGAGGATCTTCAATTTTTTTTTTTTTTTGTAATATCTGGCACATTATAGATGCTCAGTAAAGGTTATTTCCATCTCCCCAAGCAGAAAGGACTAGAATTCTGGCTAACTGATAACGAGGCCAAGAGAACACAGTCAACATATTCGACCTGTCAGAAGTCTAATCAAATCAGAGGACTTGTACCACATCCCGAAGGTCAGGCCCTGGGACTTTGTCAGGGCTGGGGTGGGGCGCTCTGCTTTCAGAGGCGGACTTTTCTTTTTACTGCAGGACAGAGAGATGATTCGGCACATTTGAATTGCAATTGAATGTAAACAGAGCTCTCTCATGAATCACTGGAGAGTATAGCTGGGTGCCTGGTGGATGTGCGAATCCTATTTTTGTATTACACTGTGGTCCTGTTCTCCAATACCACACTCCAAACAAGGAAATTAAATTAAGCATTGCTTAAAATGCCTCAGACAATAATATAAATTTGTATTAAATGAATTTAGTGTCATTTTCTTGTTTGGAATGGAAGGTGGGAAAACACTGGAGTGGTGGAAAGAGTAAATAGCTAACTCGATTAATCCTATTGAAGGGGAGGATGGAGCCACACGAGCGACTTTTGTGTGTGTTTGGTTAATATTTTACTGAAAATTGCTATTAGCTCTAACTGATCTGAATCAAAATCCACTGTGTAATATAGCCAACAACTTAATAGCTGAAGTATGGGATGGTAGGCTTGATGTGATACCATGCTATTCAGGGAAACAGAAAGAAAAACAGAAAAATTAAGGGGGATGAGGGAGGACCAGGGCTTGAGATTTAAAATCCAGTGAATGAAAAATTCAAACCAGGTAGGGAGATAGGATGGTTAGGGGAAGGAAGGTTGGGGCAGGAGGATGGAGGCCGGTACCAGGTCCTGCTCTACTGGAAATCTGCTTTTTTTTTTTTTTTAATTCACAAAGAACAAAGAGAGTGTTTGGATGGGCATGGAGACTCTCAAAAAGAAATCCCAACCCTGCCCTCTAAGAGTGACCGTGGTAGTAACTCTCATTTTCCTTAGGATCCACCAAAGCTGGAGAGAGAATGGCGGGACAGTCCCCATGCCGGCCCTGGCCTATGAGGAAAGTGTCCTTGGGAGGACTTTTTCCCCTTAATTTGAGAAGGGAGGGTTGTTTTTTATTTCTTTTCACAGGGGCATGGAGGGGGAGTGCCAAGAGGAGGGATCCAGTGGAGGATGCTTGGGGACCCCTTGCCTCAGAGCTCATGTCCACTTGTCCTCTCTCCAGTGGTAGGCCCCATGAGGCAGACGCACTGGGGACAGGGGAAGATGCTCTGAAGGGCCCAGCTGGGTCCAGAGCTTGGGATTCTCCCCTTCCTGAGGCAGTACAACTGAGAAGACATGCAGCTCTCTCCACACCATTGTCCTGTCCTATGGTACACAGGCTTCGAAATCTGGGAGTTAGAACCCTAACTTTGGGGTGCCTGGGTGGCTCAGTTAGGTAAGTGTCTGACTCTTGGTTTTGGCTCAGTCATGATCTCAGGGTCAAGATTGAGTTCTCTGTTGGAATTGTAAATGACCGGGCTCAGTGGGGTGTCTGCTTCAGATTCTCTCTCCCTCTCTCTCCCTCCCAGTCTATCTCTCTCAAACCAATCAATCAATCAATCAATCGATCTTTAAAAAAAAAAAGAATTCTGGGGTACCTGGGTGGCTCAGTGGGTTGAGGTCTCTACCTTCGGCTCTACCTTTGGCTCAGGTCATGATCCCAGGGTCATGGGATCGAGCCCCACATTGGGCTCTCTGCTCAGCAGGGAGCCTGCTTCCTCCTCTCTCTCTGCCTGCTTCTCTGCCTAATAAATAAATAAATAAATAAATATTAAATAAATATTAATTTATTCATTAACTAATAATAAATAAATAATCTTAAAACAAATAATAAATAATAATAAATAAATAAATCTTAAATAAATAATCTTAAATAATTTTAATTATTTAAATAAATAAATAATCTTAAAATAAATAATCTTAAAATAATAAATAAATAATCTTTAATTAATTAATTAATTAATAATCTTAAATAAATAATATAATAAATATTATTAAATAATAAATAAATAAATAAATAATCTTAAAATAATAATAATAAAAAGAAATAAAAAAATAAAAAAAAAGAATCCTGACTTTGCACTTACTCGTCGTGAACAGACGATTACATGCAGGCAGTTAGGGCTGATGTGGAGGACTGGAAGTGTTTAGCACTTTCCTTTCCTGGGTAGAAAGGAAAAGTCCACTTTTACTGTTATTACTGCTTCCAGAGATTCTCCGGTTCCCTGCTAAGAAACGTGAGCCTAGACCAGAAGGACCGTCCGCAATTCAGAGGATATCTCACATCTTCCTCACATCGCTGTGACTTACAGTGTGAAAAAATCATACTGAATGGAAAAATTAAAGATAGAAACAGAACTGAGACCATATGGGGAAGCAGGAAAATGGGTCTTCCAGGAACTCTCTAAGAGGAGTTAATTAGTGTTGCCGAAAATTGATTTTGGCTTCAAGTCTCTAGGTAACTAAAACAAGGGGGAAAGTGTATTGGGTTACACGGCGTCCTTCCTCACCAAATCATGCACACACATGCACACACACACACACACACACACACACTCACACACACACACATACTTGACTAAGGAGAAATTCTTTTCCAGAAACTAATTTCCAGGAGAAATTTATGATGTGATTTCATGAATACCGTATATTGGGTAACAGGATGATGCTTCTCCTCTGGCTTTATGTATTCAAAGAGAACTCTTCCATCCACCGTTCACTGTGATGTCATAAGGCTCATAGTTTAATCGTGGCTTTGGGGAAGGGGAGCAAGGGCTGAGAGAATGGAGTGCTAAGTATTTTATTTTCTCCTGGCTTGACTTAATACAGTGAGAGAACTTGGTGGATCAAGGACAATGAATAATGAACATGTCTTTTTGCTACTCCGCTAAAATTCTCTGGCTGGTATTGAATCACGATCAACTCATGACAAAAATCTCCAATAAGTACTTACGGTGACAATATTCGAGGGTAGCAATTAAACTGAGAATCGTTTGCTTTGGCCGTCAGATATGAGGGCAGAAAGGAAAGATACCACTGACCCAGCCAGGCCCTATTCAGCAAAGCATATTAAAGATGTTCACATCAATATAATGTGACTATAGAAAAAACAATAGGGAGCAAACGAGAAAACATAAGCACAATTTTTCATCTTCACAAGCTCAACAAATACTACTTAGCTTGAAATAGTAGCTATTCTTCATCAAACTAAAAAACAAAGGGTCGAAATGGATCTAATCAACAATTGAATATTAGCCAGTAAAATAACATCAGTCAAGGCTGCTTGTGGAATTATGCCAGCTAATCACCGCCATTATTTTGACATATAAACATGAACTCTTGCCTTCTAGAAAAATTTGGGAGTCTATCAACAGTCCTGCTAAAGAAAATCATTTTTAGGGGCACCTGGGTTAAGGCTCTGCCTTCAGCTCAGGTCATGATCTCAGGGTCCTGGGATCAAGCCCCGCATCGGACTCTCTGATCAGCGGGGAGACTGCTTCCTCCCCTCTCTCTGCCTGACTCTGCCTACTTGTGATCTCTCTCTCTTTCTGTCAAATAAATAAATAAAATCTTCAAAAAAAAAAAGAAAGAAAATCATTTTTACTTATCCACTCAGTAAGTATTTGCTAGTGTCTACCACGTGCCAGACCCCGTCCCAGGCCCTTGGGATACATCAGTGACCAAAACAAACATCTCTGCCCTGGAACAGCTGACATTCTTCAAGGACACACCGACAATGACAATCCATTTGGCAAGTGACATCTGTAATACATTAGCAGGTGATAAATGTTTCGGGTGAAAAAGCAAGGATAAGAGGAGGTGGGGGCACAGTATAGGAGGAAGGGCCCGATGTAATTTTAAACAGAATAGAATGGTCAGGGTAAACCTCATTTGTGAAAGTAACATCTGAGAAGAGGATTTGGTGACAGAAGAGGAGACAAGAAAGGGGTAAATGACCGCCAGATGAATTCCGTTTTTACAGTGTATTTGGACTCAAATTTAACATGTCACAATCCAAACCCCCAGTTTCCCTCCTCACCCCCTGCAGCAGGCTCTCTACTGCTGTCTCCTCTCACTGAATGATGTCTGCATTCACACGCGGAGCCTGTGAGACGCAGAGAGGATAGTGGTCAGGAGGAAGGGCTTGGACCGCAGCTGGCTGGCCCGTACCTCAGTGTTCTCATGTACAAGCTGGGGATGACACATTTACCACACACGGCTACCATGTACATGAAATGAATGTAAAGCACTCAGAGTGGTACCAGGACATCACATGCTCAATAGAAAAATGGTTCTTCCCTGGGGCGCCTGAGTGGCTCAGTGAGTTGGGCGTCTGACTCTTGGTTTTGGCTTAGGTCAGGATCTCAGGGTCCTGGGATCAAGCCCTGAGTCAGGTTCTGCAGTCTGCTTGATTCCTTCCTCTCCCTGTGCTCCTCCCCCCACTTACGCCCCCCCCCCCCGCCAAATATGTGGATAAATCCTTATTTTTTTTTTAAAGATTTTAAAAAATGTATTAGAGAGAGGGCAAAAGCAGGCAGAGACACAGGCAGAGGGAGAGAGGGAGAAGTAGGCTCCCTGCTAAGCAGGGAGCCTGACTCGAAACTCCGTCCCAGGACCCTAGGATCATGACCTGAACAGAAGGCAGATCTCTAACCAACTGAGCCACCCATGCACCACTCACCAAATAATTTTGCATCTTACTTCCAAATGTCTATCAAATATACTTACCTTTCTCCTTCAACACCAGCCTAGTCCACACTGCCATCATCCCTGCCAGCTTAAAACCCTTCAATAGTGGCGCCTGGGTGGCTCAGTGGGTTAGTCCTCTGCCTTCAGCTCAGGTCATGATCTCAGGGTCCTGGGATGGAGCCCCACATCGGGCTCTCTGCTTAGCAAGAAGTCTGCTCCACCCCCCCAACCCCCGCCGCCTGCCTCTCTGCCTACTTGTGATCTCCCTGTCAAATAAAAAAATAAAATCTTTAAAACAAACAGGGCACCTGGGTGGCTCAGTGGGTTAAGCCTCTGCCTTTGGCTCAGGTCATGATCTCAGAGTCCTGGAATCGAGGCCCATATCGGGCTCCCTGCTCGGCAGGGAGCCTGCTTCCCCTCTGTCTCTGCCTGCTTCTGCCTACTTGTGACCTGTCTCTCTGTCAAATAAATAAATAAAATCTTAAAAAAAAATAAAACAAACAAACAAACAAACAAACAAAAAACGCTTCAGCAGATTCTCTTGCTTTTGCATAACATGAACTCAAACACAGTAAGGCCCTGTATGGTCCTGCTGATCACTGCAACCTTGACTCACACCAGGCTCCCAGCTGCCCTCTGACCTTTCCATTCCTCACACTCAGCTTCTCCCTCCTACCACAGAGCTGTGGCTGGCAACACTCTCCCCTGCTCCTTCACCTGAATAAGTACTACTCACCCTTCAGATCTTGGCTAAAATGTCCCTTCCTCCAGGAAGTCTTCCCTGACCTCCTAGACTGAGTCAAATTGCATCCCTTGTAGACCATCCTACAACTGGGTGTCCTTCTTTGGAGCACGTGCCGGAGTTCATTTACACATTTCTCTTCCCAGCAGGTCATAGGCAACCTGAGTACCATGCGTTCCCACTGCTGTCTCTGCAGTGCTGGGGACAGTCTGACCCCGGTATAGATACTCCATAAACACTCAGTGTATGAATAATAGAGTTCCCGAATAACCATCCATCGCCTCAGATGTTTGGATTATTCCCCTAAAGCACAGCCCTCATGTAGACATCAGCAAAGTTTTCAGGTAAGCAAAAGACACAATCTTTGCCCTTGAGGAATGTGAAAGTCTGGCTGGAGAGAAGCAGTTGAACACTTGAAAACAACATATTGAGGGGATAGAGCAGGGGCGTACAGAGAATAATGAAGGGGGCAGGACTTGCAAATCATGTCAGGCAGAGTTTTATGGGGGAAAGGAGTTCTGAGGCAGGTTTTAAAGGAGGATGGCTGAAAGGAGAGAGGGGGCCCATGCTTGTTCAGTCTTCTTACTCCGTTTCTATGAAGTACGCTGCCATCTCGGTCACCCTGACTGGACCAGTGTTGCTGGATTCAAACCCGACTCAGCCGTGTACCAGCTGTGTGAACTTAGATGTGTTATTTTCCCTCTCTGTCTCAGTTTCCTCATTTGCAAAATGAGGAGATTAACAGTTCCTCTCTCAAAAGGAGATTGTGAAGATTGAACCAGTCCATATGCGGAAAGGACTTAGAATACCCCTTCCGCCCCCATGGAGTAACGCTACGTCTGTGTCTGTGGCCATTTCTGTAGCTGGTGTTACACTATCATTATTGGTAGAAAGAATGGCCAGGACAGAGGCAAAGATGTGTTAATTAAATGCTGCAAATGGACTTTCTAGCATCCTGCCACAGATAACAGGTTTTTACTGGAAAGACCAGGAGCCCAGTAGAACAAAGTGTTCAATCTGTTATTCAGTCTTGTTGATTTCAATTAGCATCAGTGGTACTTAAATATTTGTGAATGCCTGATTTTTTTTTTTTACTGTTTATTGATAATGTACAATATTCACAGCTTTGAACTAAGTACTTTACAGGCTCAGGATCATCCTTCGTCCTCACTGTACACCTGAAGTAAGTACTATCGCCATCTTGGCTTTGCAGCCGAGGTTTAGGAAAGCTAACTTACCTGAGGGCACACAGTCAGTAAGTGGCAGATCTAAATTTGAATACAAATGGCTGATTCCAGAATGATTCATCGGTTAATAAAGAGTTTGAGTATTATCAACAGCAAAAACCAGAAATAACCAAGGGTGGGAAATACAAAGGTATTACCTTGGTAAAAGAAAGTTCTTAAGGGTCAAGATATGAAGACAAAGAACTTATTTAGAAGCAAATATGGGAATACTCGTACCCAGTGATAAGGGCCTAGAAGTCAGATAAAATAAAGTCTCCTGGGCTCTGCCGAGAAGACCACACCTGGGTTTCTCCAGTGTTCCTTACCTGAGGGCATGGTGCTGAGCCCCGCCTCTTGCACTAAAGTCTGTTGTTTTAATTTTGGGGGATTATTCTGAGAATCTGATGGAAAGTATGATCCTTCTCTTGAGAAACACAGCCATATGTATGCATGCACCCACAACGGTTAATATTTTTAGAGGATCTCAGCCTTCTGAAGCGCCCCCCATGGGCCCAGCTGAAGAGCCCTCCTGGTATAAACTTGATCTTTGGCAACCTTAGGGTGCCCACCGAGCTTACTAGTTAAAACCTGAGGAAAATCATGCGGGGAGAAGCTGTCCTGCCAATGGTGAGTCCCTGAGAGCCAGACCCCGAGGCACTGCAGCAGCCCCACCCAGCCCAGAGGGGTGGAGGAGTAAAGGGTGGGAGCAGCAGGGGGTGCTAGGGAGGAGGCAGCCACCCCTCCTGGAGTCTTGGATCCTGTTTTCTCCAACTGTATTAGAATGTGTTGGCCTAGGGCTCTAGCCTTTCATGAGGTTAAGAGAAGTCAGTGGAAAGCCCTATAGATCTGGGAACCAAAAGGGGAGTCCCCTCATGGAAAGTGTTCTCTAGTGGTAAGGTGGTAATTTTTGTGATTTTGGAAGTCTCAGGATCGATTTGGCACTTAAAGAATATCATATAATGATCTGTAATTCCAGCACCAAGAGAAACAGCTGCGTTGTTACGTCTCAGCTTACTGGTGATTACAATCTCTAATTACAAACTTTGGGAGATTTTAAAGATTTTTTTTTTTTTTTATGTATTTATTTGACAGACAGATCACAAGTATGCAGGGAGGCAGGCAGAGAGAGAGGAGGCAGGCAGAGAGAGAGGAGGAAGCAGAGCAGAGAGCCCGACGCTGGGCTCAATCCCAGGACCCTGGGATCATGACCAGAGCCAAAGGCAGAGGCTTCAACCCACTGAACCACCCAGGCGCCCCACATTGGGAGATTTTAAACAACTCCAGAAAATGGGAATGCATACAATTGCCCAATATTCAATAAAACTCTGTGCAGAGGAAGATTAATGAGAAATTCTGTGTGAAAGAAATTCTTTTTTTTTTTTTTTTTTTTTTTTTTAGGGGGGTAGGGGCAGAGGGAGGAGGAGAGAAGGAATCCCAAGCAGGCTCTATGCCCAGCGTGGAGGCAGAAGCAGGGCTCGATTCTACATCCCTAAGAACCTGGCCAGAGCTGAAATAAAGAGTCGGACGCTTAACTGATGGAGACACCTAGATGCCCCTAAGGGTGAAAAAGTTCTAATCCATTTTCTACAGTGTCTACTACTACAAGGAATTGCCCACACTAAATATTTCACACACTCAAGTATTGCTTTGTTCAACTTACATGAAAGAAGAGAGATAACTTAATTTAGAGAATTAAGCGTAAGCCATGTTACCAAACATGTATTTACCTGATGTTCAGAGTTCACATTTCTTTTCTTTCTTTTTCTTTTTTTTTTTTAAGATTTTGTTTATTTATTTGACAGAGATCACAAGCAGGCAGAGAAGCAGGCAGAGAGAGAGGAAGGGAAGTAGGCTCCCTGCTTAGCAGAGAGCCTGATGTGGGGCTCAATCCCAGGACCCTGAGATCATGACCTGAGCCGAAGGCAGAGGCTTTAACCCACTGACCCACCCAGAGGCCCCAAGGATCACATTTCTTATAACCACCTGTTCAAAGACATTTTAGGTTCTTATATAAAAGATAAAATAAAATAGAATCATCAATAACTAGGGATAAAACATTCATTTTTTTTAATATGCCAACATGATATCCCTTCCGATAGACCTGAAAAGAAATGAAGTCTATTTCAATAGGCAAAGCAGAAAGCCTGTACTTGAGGAAAGAGTTTCTCTCTTTCTTTTTTAAAGATTTTATTTATTTATTTGAAAGAGAGAGAGAGAGAGAGAGAGAGGGCATGAGCTGGAGGGATAGAGGCAGAGGGAGAGGGAGAAACAGGCTCTCTTGCTGAGCACGGAGCCGCATTCAGAACTCAATTCCAGGACCCTGGGATCATGACCTGAGCCGAAAACAGAGCCTAGTGACTGAGCCACCCAGGGGCCCCTAGAATTAAATTTTATTTTCAACAACCGGAAGAGCCTTTGGGTTTTACTACTCCCCCCTTTTTGTAATATTCCAGTATAACTGGTTGGATGGTAGGAAATGGGACATGTAATCAATTAAGTGGCTCTGTGTTCTACCTGACCCCCAAGACTTGATTAAGCCTCCTAACCTTTCCAGGATTCCTGGCATCCCCTGTGAGCCAATTTCCAAAGTGGAAGGAGAAAGGATTCCCAGGAAATTCTAAGGTAGAAAGTGAATTGGGAAGAGGGATGCGCTCTGGCCACGCCCCCAGGCCATTGGTGCATCCATCCCCTAGCTTGCGGGAGAAGTGGAGGGGGCACAGGGAGCAGGCCAGAACTTCTGGCTTCTCTGGTTGACAACTCCCAAAATAAATGTTTTGTTCTTTCCAGCTAACAATTGCTTTTGCTGGACACCTACCCCCAGGTGAGCTTTTTGGTTTCTGGTCCCTGGATGATAACCCTAAATAAAACCTCCAACTCAAAAATGTGATCCCTGGGAGACCAGTGTCCAGGAATCTGGCTAGCAACAGGGACGCCGTCTCAAAAAGCCCCGAGCTGAGAGGGGACCATTTATCTCGACCCACTTCTGAAAATTGTCATGTTTTCTATTGCCATGAAATAACAATCAGAAGCTGGGGGGAAGGCACACAATTTCCCCTGCCCCGTTGTCCCAAATGGCAGCCCTGCAGAAGCCAATTATGCGAATAATATTTTCATACTAAAAAGGAAATGCGCGATTGCTGGTTATTTTGTTTTGAACAGATGTCATTTTTTTCCATTGGGGAAAATTTAAATGCAATTTTGTCGTTTCCCTTTCCTCAAAAATGGATCTCAAATGGCAATAAACCCCAGTTACAAGAATCTTCTAGCGAATTTTGAAGGCTAAAGTGGAGACAACCCTTTTTGCCCCAAGCTGCTTTCAGCCTCTAGCAGGTCAGCCTAAGTGCCAGGAATTCAGTGGCCCACCTAGTCTCGCTCTGGCCTCATCCAGCAATTTCGTCCTTTCCCATCTGGATCAAGACTTGCAAACCAAACGCCGGCCTTCCGTAGCCCGGCATCGCCTCCCACACGTGAACTTCCTGTGGCATTGTCCAGGCTGAAGCTGGTTCCAGCTCGTACATAGCAGCGAGGAAGCTTTCTCCCCTGCCTGGGTGACACCACTTTAAAAAAAAAAGGAAACAAACCACCCCGAGCCCAACACAAAACAGTCTCTGAGCTCTCCCCACTTTCAGCCCATTCCCACCCCTGCAGGAGTGACGCGAGCAAAAGCCCTTCCTTCTTCAGAGTGATTTCCAGTAACCTCCAGAGCCGTTTTTCTAATTAAATAAACCTCATCTTGTCTAGCTTCCTGGTCAGCATTTTGAACCCCCTACAGATGGGTCTGAAGGATTAACAGCAAATCCTCCTCGACCTAGCTCTGGCAGATGGGCGGCATGTGTCTGATAAATACTCGGACCAGGCTCTCTTCCTCCTGTTCCTGACAGATAGACAGAACACCCAGCAAATTAATTTTAAAATGGTGCCCCTCGCAACCCTCAGAATGGCAAAGGAGGACAAACACAAATGATATGAATTTCATATGTGGAACACATTATCACCTCCCAAGAGCTGAGAAAAATATCAACCTGTTGGGTAAACAGGCCCTCAGGGGAAGGCTGGGTCAGCAAGCTCACCCTCCACCGGAGGGCAGGCCACGGACACACACTCGAGGACTCCCCTCCTTGTCATGGGGGTATTTGCACGGAGCCCTTTCCGGCTGTGAAAGAGCCCTTCTGCTTTTGCATTTAAGTTGTGGTCCTCCAGGTGCCTTTGGAATTTCCTGTAGCTATGCCAGAAGTGTGGTTTTCTTGGTTTTTTTTTTGTTTGTTTTTTAAAAAGAAGCAACTAGAAACAGGTGATGGGGATTAAGGAGAGCACTTGTCCTGAGGAGCACTGGGTAATAAATGGAATTGTCATATCACTATATTATACACTTGAAATGAATACAATACTGTATTCTGGAATGAATATACTGGAATGAAAATAAAATAAAATAAAATTTTAAAAAAGAAGCTAAAAAGAAAGAAACAATGGGGGGAACTTAACAAGGGGTGACAAAAATATCTTACCTAGTTGTTAGAGATTTTTACGCTTGAGGATTGATGATTGCATCAGTCTTTTCCAACTTGGAAAAGCAAATCAACCCTAAGCTCTGGGAGAAGGGAGTCACACAAGTGACTTCAGTGGAAGCATTCTTCCAGTGAACCGCCATTTTGGAAGCTGTATGGGGTAGCTGGCAAAACTCGGTTCTGCCAACCAGAGGCATGTGCCTTCTCTTGCTCAGGTACTGTGGCAACCCGGGGCCTCTGACCTCATTGGCAACATTGAAAAACAAGCTATTTTAACTCTTCCCCACTCCCGGAAAAGCCCAAGCTGGATCAAATACCTCACAGGAACCTTTAGCATTAAGAACTGGGTGTTACAAACCCTTGAAAATAGCCAAGCAGTTTGGGGAGGGGTTGTTACCCCCATTCCAGAAATATGGGGAAACACTCCAGTTGAGAGAACCTAGAGCTGTTCGGTAAACGATGAGTAAAAGGGCAAAGAGTGGAAAGAATGGAACTTAGCCACAGGGATAAATGCGTGGAGGACGTATTGCGGCTTTCTGGAAAAGACAGGAGTGGACCTAGGTTTCTAGACTGGGTGTCGCTCCTCTGTCGAGACAATGTACTTTGCAGCTAGAACTCCTTGAATTCACCCAGATGATACAGGTGGCAGATTGCCGGTGACTATGGCACGCTGGGAGCAAACTAGCCCGCAAAAACGGACGTGACTCATGGACAGGAACATGGGGTGATTCCGATCAAGAATCCGAGTCTCTGGGTTCCTGCTTATGTGTCAGCACATTCTGTGACCTTATGAGCTCTATTTTTCTTCCTAGCTAAGGTGACAGATGTCCCCTTTGGCTCAGGACACCTCTACTTTATACCAATTTTCCAAAAGTAATTATAAAAACGCCCCCTTTTTTGAGTGTAAAAACACTCAAAAGGAGAAGGAGTTGGAAAATAAAAATTACCTGATAAATCACCGCCTGCCATGTATTTTTGGTTTGTTTATCATTTATCTCACCCACGAGGATGTCAGCTCTGTGACAGCAGGGACCTTGCATGTTTTGTGCGATGCTGTACAGTTAGTACCTTAATTGGAGCGGACACAGGGTAGATATTAATAAATACTTAAGGAATTAACTCATTAATATATTTTAAATGAGCCCAATTTATGGCCTCAGAATAATATTAACGAGTAACAGGATACAATGGGTTTTGGTTTTCGTTCAGACTGTGTCTGTGTGTCCCTCCCACACGTCCCCTAATCTCCAAGAGCTTCCGGGTGCTCCTGGATACAGTGGAACTAATCATAATACAGATGAACATAAACTAAAACGCCTTCGAAGCTCTAAGGTGCCTTCCAAATTGCTACTTGATTTTACCGCAACAATTACAGAACAGTGGCTTTGGGAGAAATTAGTCAGCCGTGTGGGTGAGCAGGGAGGTGGTAAAGCTCATATTCAGGCCTTCTTTTTCAAGGGCTGGGCACTTTGGACCCTTGAAACCCTTCCAGCAAAGTCCGATAAGCGAGTGCGGGCTTTGCAAAACAGTGTTTTACTTCGCTGTGCATCAAAGGCAACCTTTCCCGGATTCCCGTTTCAGGCAGGAGGAAACCGGGCTCGCTGCTCTGAAATGGATTGTTCCCAGGCCCAGCGGGCTCCCTCCCTCTGCCTCTCTAGGTGGCCCGGGGTTGCTCGCAAGGAGCCAGGCTGCTTGGAGCAAAGACGTGCGCCCTGCTCTCAACGGGCCATCGCACACATTTAGAGCCAAACCACCGCAGGTCCGCAGGTCCGGGGCTTTCTACCCTCTCCCGGGGAGTTCCCAGAGCAATTAACGAAACAGAAGCCTAATTAGGAGCATTTGGGATTTAATGCCGACTTTAAAGTGATCCTGAGACCCTTTTAAAGGAAAGTGAGGTCTTTTCCCAGGATCCTCCGAGCAGGAATTTGTCAAAGATTTGTCTAAGGGTGGCAGGCTGGTGGCTAATTCGCAGGCCTCTCCCGATGGAATCTCTACCCTTTGAAGAGCTTTCCCCCAATCTAGAAAAATCTGAGTAGCAAGACAAAGAAACATAATTTTGACAACCTGAGGTCTCACCTTTTGCAAATTACTTTCTCTGTCTTTGACTTGTGTATTTTCTTCAGCCAACGATGAGTTGCGCTTTTGACTTCTTTCTCTTTTGGAAGGCCTGACTGTTCAGACCCTGTGAGTGTGTTGCGGACGTCCTTCCCTCCACAATCCTTCAAACAGGTGTGCAATTAGCCGTTCCTGCCTCTGTGGTTCTCATCACCAGAGGCACCAAGAGGAATAAAATCAATGTCAGTTGTCACCTCTGGCTCCACAATACTCATAGGAAGAGAAATGCCGGTTAAAACTCTTCTGAAATGCCTTTTCTGCCTATTGACATAAATGCGTGGTGCTGCTGTGTTGGTGACAAGGTGAGGAGACAGGCATGGACAGCCACAGATAGAAAAGCTGCGGCATTCAGATCCTTGCGGTTCGGGGCTATCTATCAAGTTCACAAATGCACTCTGACCCGGCAGTTCCACTTTTAGGAATTTTTCCCGCAGACATCCTAGTTTGTGTACAGAATGTGTTTAATCAATAGGAAAGCGGTTACATGAACTATTAGTAAAGCCATAAAAAACAAGGAAGCTTTTAAAATTATTTTTTATTTTTTTAATTTCTTTTCAGTGTTCCAGAATTCATTGTTTATGCACCACACCCAGTGCTCCATGCAATACGTGCCCTCCACAATACCCAACACCAGGCTCACCCAACTTCCCACCCCCGCCTCCCATCCAAAACCCTCAGTTTGTTTCTCGGAGTCCACAGTCTCTCATGGTTCATCTCCCCCTCCAATTTACCCCAACTCCCTTCTCCTCTCCATCTCCCCATGTCTTCCATGTTATTCCTTATGCTCCACAAATAAGCAAAACCATATGACAATTGACTCTCTCTGCTTGACTTATTTCACTCAGCATAATCTCTTCCAGTCCCATCCATGTTGATACAAAAGTTGTGTATTCATCCTTTCTGATGGAGGCATAATACTCCATTGTATATATGGACCACATCTTTATCCATTCGTCCGTTGAAGGGCATCCTGATTCTTCCCAGTTTGATGACTGTGGCCATTGCTGCTATGAACACTGGGGTACAGACGGCCCTTCTTTTCACTACATCTGTATCTTTGGGGTAAATACCCAGTAGTGCAATGGCAGGGTCATAGGAAAGCTCTATTTTTAATTTCTCAAGGAATCTCCATACTATTTTCCAAAGTGACTGACGAGGAAGCTTTTTACATCCCATTATATGCCGGATCTATGGCTAAGTTAGAAAAACAAAGGCTGCCATATTTTTTTAAATGGGAATGATTGCAAGAACACGAGTTTGACTATGCATGAAATGTCTCTAGAGTGATAAGCAAACAGTTAACATTATTTGCCTATAGTGAAAGGAACTGGGGAATGAGTGTTCATTTCATCCCAGTTTTCACTATTTTATTTTATTTTTTTTTAGAGAGAGAGTACGCATGATGTGGGGAGGGCCAGAGGAAGAGGGAGAGACAGAGAACCAAACAGGCTCCATGCCCAGTGCAGAGTCCAATGCAGGGCTCCATCTCACGACCCTGAGATCATAACTCAGCTGAAATCAAGTCAGAAACTTAACCAACTGAGCCACTCAGGAGCCCCGCTATTTCTATAATTTAATACAAAGAGATACTGTATTGCATTTCTGCAGTGGTTTCAGGTACAGGATCGACATAGTAGTTTAACAGTTAAATATCTCTCAATAGAGCAACATTTTGTCTAATTTCATAAGTCTTCAGGAAAAATTTTTAAAAAGAAAAAATGAAAATATGATAGATGTGGAGATGAACTGAAAAATTAAAATAAGGGCTCCTGGGTCAGGGTGGCTCAGTTGGTTGTGCATCTGCCTTCAGCTCAGGTCATGATCTCAGGATCCTGGGATCGAGCTGCCTGCTCAGCAGGGAGTCTGCTTCTCCCTCTACCACTCCCCGCCTCATGCTTTCTCTCTCTTTTTCTCTCTCTCAAATAAACAAATAAAATCTTTTTTTAAAAGTTTAAAAAAGGAAAATTAAAATAAGATGGATGTAGAGATAAATTTAAGGTGTTTAGAATCAGAAATACATCTCTAAAACCAGATCTTAGCATTCAATCTAATAGATGATAACCAAATACCAAAGATAGTATATTTAAGACAGAAACAGGGGTGCCTAGGGGGCACAATTGGTTAAGCATCGGCCTCTTGGTTTTGGCTCAGGTCATGATCTCAGGGTCAAGGGATCCAGCCCCGCAATGCAAGGGGTTTTGGGCTCAGTGCTCACTGCAGAGTCTGCTTGAGACTCTCTCTCCCTCCACCTGCTGCCACTCCATGCACATCACTCTCTCCCTCTCTCTAAAATAAATAAATCTTTAAAGCAGAAATAAAGTTAACTTGCACTCTCTCTGTCCTTTATACCCATTTCATGAATTATTCTCTTCATCCTCAGGGTAACTTTTACAAATTTAATTTATTCTTTATTAGGTAACCCCATAGTACCTGTTGGGAACACTATTTCATGCGGCCGGATATGTGAGCCTTAGAATAAAACAGACTAGGTTCAGATCCTGGTGCCACATTTACCAGTTATGTGACTTGGAGCAAATTACTTAATAATCTTTCTGCCCCTCCAGCCCTCACCTGTTGAAGGGTGTAGTCCTAACACATGGAAGTGTTGTGTGTGGGAAGTGACATCCTTCATGCTGAACCCTTCATGAGGTGCTTGGTGTGCAGTGAGCTCTCTGGGAATGGTGACTACCATCTTTGCCATCATTGAAGCTCCTTGCTTCATCTCTTTAACTTAATCATAAGTGACAACAGGGTTGGCTGCCTCTGTTGACCAGTTGTCTGGGCACTCATGTCCTGCCAAAGGTGAGCCAAAGGGAACGCCGACCAACTCTAGATCTTAGGGCTGGGGACCTCAAAAGATCCCTTAGTGTGGGGCCAGCCCCTGGTATTGATAAGACATTAATTAACCCTATTTTATAAAAGGTAGAATGGGACCCCATGAGGGGGGGTTAAATAAATTGAATGTCGGCTTTCTTTAAAATATAGTTCTTTTGCTCTTACAAAAGTACAGAAGTTGAGTACATTTATCTTTCCCGTTGTGTTCAAATCCACCCATTATGTTTCTTGTTAGATCCGATATCTGGTTACATCTTGTTACATCTGGAATCTCTCTCTTCCTTTCATGTTTATTTCTAAGACTTGATGGAAAAGTACCCTTATTATTTTTTTCAGCTTTATCGTAACCTTATTATTTTCATGAAATGAGGTCGGACGATCAGGCAGAGGTTCTCAGAGTTGCTGAGGAGCAGGGGTTGCTGTGTGGGACCTCTGACAGCCCCCTCAAAGCAAGAGAACTGGGTTTCCTATCTATGGTCTTGGCAACAAACAACTTCTGGGGGCCTTCTGGATGGATGGCCAATCTACTAGGGTCATAGATGGAAGTTAGAAAGTTCTAGCCCTTGAGAAGCCCAGAATGAAGAAAGTCTGCCAGGCCAGCACAGTAGGCATCAACCAGTTCCTACTGCTACTATCCACACATCGTTGCCATTACGTTATCCAGTTGTATGTTAGTGATGTCCACTGAGTTCTTCTTGGCTTAATTTATATCAAGTTACTCTTTGGTATATTTAGTGCAGAGAAATTGAAAAAAGGGATTAAAAAAAAACCAAAACACCCTAAACAAAAACAAATTCAGCTCCTTTAGAAGGCATCCAAAGCCACACAGATCTTTCCTTCCCCATCTTTCCACACCCAGGTTTATTTTCAGGTACTCACAGGGGGAAAGGGCACTGCTTATAAAAGAACCTTCAGGAATGGGCCTCTGCTAATGTCTGCGGCGTCATCTAGCCTCCCCTTCCCACACCTCAACCATGCTGAACAGTTTCCGTTCCCGCGCCATGAGAATTCAGTATAGCTTTTGTCTTTAACATGGTGGCTCTGGAACAGACGACCTGGGCTTGGATCCACCATCTTCTTATTATTGGCTCATTGGCCTTGGGCAAGTTCTATAAACGTTCTATGGCTCCGTTCTCCCATTTATAAAATGAGAATACTGTGCTTCATAAAGTTATTATGGGGGAGATATATATGTACAGATTGCTTGGAAGAATGCCATGCAAATAGTAAACATTCAATACCTGTTAGCTATTCCTATAAATTCTAGGACTTTTCCTTTGATGTTAGAAAACTCACACTTCCCATGTGTGCCTTCTGCTTTTCCCTCGGTCTTTAGAATCAGCCTAAGTCACCTTCCTCCAGGAAGCCTTCTCTGGAAAATCCCCTCAGCCCCAGCCAAGACCAGGGGTTCTTTCTTTGGGGCTTTCCTCATCCCTTGTCAACCCCTACATGGAGGAGAATGCCAACTCATTTATGAACATCTCCTTACTCATCTGTCATCCCGTCGTATTAGAAGTTTCACATGGATAGGTATTTCATCAGTTTATCATTGGATCCACAGGACCAAGCCAAGTGCTTGGCATACAGTAGGTGGTCAATATCTGCACAAGACTGAATGCATAAGAACCTTGTCCTTTGAGGTGGGGCTCACAAATATCTTTGAAGAGAGTTTCCTAGTGGAATGCCTCTTGGTATTCAGAAATGGTAAGCCAATCAGAGATGGACAGCTAAGATAGGTCTTGACGTGGATTTTAAACCTTGAAAAAAAATATGCATGTAGATTATATAGATAAACCACTATCAAAATACCCTAGGTAGTAAGTACTTAGCCCTCTGTGTATTTTGGATCCTGCTGGTTGTTGTTTTGACAGATATTAGCTAATTCCCATCCACAGAGGTGAATAAATACATTCATGGAGGTGAAAGGGGGCGGTGACATTAGAACTTGATCCTCTGGGTTTCTGTGCGGAGAACTCACAATCATAACCTTCCCTTACTCCTTGACTGCCGTCCAGTTCTTGCTTCTCTCAGGAGGAGCGTGACCTCAGGAAGAGCGGCTTGGCATGAGCACTCAGTGGATCTAGCCAGAAGTTTCCTCCTTGCTGTAAGGACTCAAGCTCCCCGATCCGAGTTTTATTTTTTTAAGAGAGAGCGCATAGTGGGGGTGGGGGGTGGCGGCTAGAGGAGATGAGGAGTAAGAGTGAGGGGGAGAGAATCTCAAACAGACTCCACATTGAGCTTGGAGCTGACGCAGGGCTCCACCTCACAATGCTGAGATCATGACCTGAGCCAAAACCAAGGGTTGGGTGTCTAACCACCCAGGTGCCCCACCAACCTAATATTTTCAAAAACTGACAAATAGGTCCCTTAATTGCTAATAACATAATAATGTGGTTCTGCATCTCCTAACCTAAAAATACGTCTCTGATAGCCTGAGGGGAGTGTGTGTGTGTGTGTGTGTGTGTGTGTGTGTGTGTGTTTTAAGAAGGTGGATTTCTGGGCACCTGGGTGGCTCAGTGGGTTAAACCTCTGCCTTCAGCTCAGGTCATGGTCTTGGGGTCCTGGGATCAAGTCCCACATCGGGCTCTCTGCTCAGCAGGGAGCCTGCTTCCTCCTCTCTCTCTCTGCCTGCCTCTCTGCCTACTTGTGATCTCTCTCTCTGTCAAATAAATACATTTAAAAATCTTAAAAAAAAAAAAAAAAGAAGAAGAAGGTGGATTTCTAGGCAAGCCCCTGTGTTCTTTCTGCACAGGACTTGCTGTCTGGTCTCATTAGCAGGAATGTGTCCCCTTGTTGGCATGGCTGCTGGAAAACAGACAGTCCAAACTGCTTTTCAGAATGATGGAATATAAGTGAGTCACAGACACACAGAGCTTCTCTCCCTTGGAGATGATCTGGTCCCACCCCTCATTTTTCAGATGCAAAGCTGCCCAAGCTGAGAAAGTGAGAGGCCCGTGCAAGGCCTACGGGTTGTACACCAACCTCCCTTCTGACTCCCTCTCACTTTCTTGCTCTTCTTCACTTCACTTTTCTCACTTACTTTTACATATTTTTTTAAGATTTTATTTATTTTTTAAAAAATATTTAATTAATTTATTTATTTGACAAGCAGAGATCACAAGTAGGCAGAGAGTCAGGCAGAGAGAGAAGGGGAAGCAGGCTCCCCGCTGAGCAGAGAGCCCGACACAGGGCCCGATCCCAGGACCCTGAGATCATGACCTGAGCTGAAGGCAGAGGCTTTAACCCACTGAGCCACCCAGGTGCCCCAAGATTTTAAGTAATCTCCACACCCAACATGGGGCTCAAACCTACAAATCTGAGGTCAAGAAAGCACAGTCCACTGACTGAGCCAGTTGAACACCCCTCTCACTTACTTTTTTCTTTTTTTTAAGATCTTACATATATGTTTATTTATTTAGAGAGATCGTGCAAGCAGGAAGCAGGGGGTGGGGTGAGGCGCATGCATGAGAGGGGCAGAAGGAGAGAGTGAATCCCAAGCAGACTCCCTCCTGAGTGCAGAGGCTGCTATGGGGCTCTGTCTCAGGACCCTGAGATTATGACCTGAGCTGAAATCAAGAGTTGGATGTTTGGGGCACCTGGGTGACTCAGTCAGTTAAGTATCTGCTTAAGTATCTGGCTCCCTACTCAGCAGGGAACTTGCTTCTCCCTCTGCCTTCCATTTGCCCTGCTCATGCTCGCTCTCTCTCTCTTAAAAATAAATAAATTAAAAGAAGAAGAAGAGGGGGAAATTGGAGGGGCAGGTGAACCATGAGAGACTATGGACTCTGAAAAACAATCTGAGGGTTTTGAAGGAGTGGGGGGGTGGGAAGTTGGGGGAGCCAGGTGGTGGGTATGAAGGAGGGCACGTATTGCATGGAGCGCTGGGTGTGGTGCAAAAACAATGAATTCTGTTATGCTGAAAAGAAATTTAAAAAAATAAATAAAAATAAAAGAAGAAGAAAAAGAAGAGTTGGATGCTTAACTGACTGAGCCACCCAGGTGCCTCCTCATTTACTTTTACTTACTTATTTATTTAAAGTTTCATTTATTTATCTGACAGAGAGAAAGAGAGAGACAGAAAGAGAGCACAAGCAGGGGGAGCAGGAAGCAGAGGGAGAAGCAGACTTCCTGCTGAGCAGGGAGCCCAATGTGGAGCTCAATCCCAGGACGCTGGGATCATGACCTGAGCTGAAGGCAGCCGGCCACTTAACCAACTGAGCCACATAGGTGCCCCAACTTTTAATTTGTCTTTCTCAACTCCGTGTATTTTTGGAAACTGCCCTCGATTTTTCTGGAAAAGGTGAAATGTACATGAATACGGTGAATAAAAACCATGGCATCCTTGAAGTAGGACCTTTATGCCCCTGGGAGCCCTGCTCAATAGCAAGTAGTGGTTGGTGGTCACTGCTGATTTGGCTGAGCTGCTGCAGGACATCTGTACCCATGGTGAGCTGGTCAGAGATATGAGGAGCTCGATCCGCATAGTAAGTCTCCTCTAGCCTTGTTTCATGGCACGCTCCAAGACTCTGACTCCAAGGTGAGTACACAAAGCGCATTGTTTTCTTTGGGGACCTTTTGCCACACTTCCCTCTCACTGTGCTTTGAAAATTAACCACCAGAGTCTGGTCATTATGGCTTCATTAACTATTCCTTGTAATTGCACCAGTCATAATTAATTCATTTGTTATTCACATGGGTGACATACGGACACTTTAATAGATTTTCCTCAGGGAATTCCACATATTAAATGATATTGATGGTGCTTTCAGGAAAGATTGAAAGGGAACTCCAATATAAACCATTTCGTATAAGTAGCAGTGAGCTATTTTATTGTACAAATGAAGTTAATTATTTTAATCTCTCAACCTTTTCAGATGAAAACAAGAAGATGTATAAACTAGTCTCTCCTTCCCCACCCCCAGACGTTTCTAATCCATAATTCAGAGTGCCAAAATAAAATCATTCTTATAAAAATAGATGGTGCATTTACACAAATGCATGCCAGAGTATTTAAGTAAATAATACTTGAATTAATTTCAGGTTAAAACCTTTCCTTTAAGCCTCTCTCTTTTTTTTTTTTTTCCAGAAACCATCTGTATTTTAACATCTTACTGCACAGCTGCATTCCTCATGTTTAATTTATGTTGGAGATCTTTTGTGACAAGACCAACTTATTTTTCAAATGAAATCAATTCATTTTAGGTAAAACATTGGTGACCCAAATATTACACACTTTCAAATTATGCATAATCCCTCCACTACCCCTGGGCCACACATACACACACACACACACACACACACACACACCACACTCCCCACCACCCTCCTTTTTTCAGTATTACTGAACGAAAATTCCACACTGCCGAATATTTAACCAAATACTTTAATCATCGGTTGTCTGGTAGAAACATCAAGCCTATGCTGACAGACACACAATTACATGGCCGAACTAGGGCAATTATCTATATAATTCAGGTTAAAAACTAAGCTCAACAACCAGTTTTGCCTGAAATACCCCAGTCACGGAGAGGGGGGAAAAAAGTGTCCCTTTGGTTTGTATTATCCCCATAATTGCCTTAATTCCCATTTGACTCAGTGTGAGTGGGATCACAGACACAGAATTTGAGTCTCTGAGAGATTATTTAGTTCAACCCCCTTATTTTTCAGATGAGAAAACTGAGACCCACAGAGGTCAAGTGCCCTGCCCAGGTCATTAGTAGGTGGCGGGAGAGTCCAGTCACGAGCCCATATTTCCCAGTTCCCAGCTCAGTCTCCTTGCAGCTGATACTGTCTTGCCACCTGACTCCATTGCTTCTAGAAATCAAGAGAATGGTGCCGGATCGCCAAACTTTAAATAAAGACAGTAAGATGCCAACCAAGACTTCAATTCCCCATCAAATGCAACAATTCACCTCAGCGGAGTATCAGCTAATTTTCTCCGCTCATGTTCTTCTAACAGTCAAATGACCGGCTTTTACACATGAGCGTGACATCCAGCAGGTTACATAATTCGGAAGTGGAAAAAGGGTTAGAGAGACACTGTTAAAAAAACAAACAAACACAACACAACACAGGTCTTCACAAAATAAACGAAACATTTTCACGTTCTTAAGAAGTACCCAATAGAAAACCCACCAAAAAACCCCCTGAAGACCTGCAGGAAATCTCGGGCCCAGGATGCGTTGGGAGCTTTAGATCTGCCTTAGTGTCAAAGCACACAAGCCGGGTTATCAGCTTGATGACCTTTGAGGAAAGCAAACACGTGACATCAGACCATTATGAAAGAGCCCACACTCGGGCTCCAAGTCTCCCCCAAGAGCTCCCAGCCTGTTAGTGGGGTGCTGTTTTTCCATCTCCTAGGGCATTGCCCTTGACAAACATATGTCCTTTGTTTCCGAGACAAGGAAATTTCTGTAATTCTCCCAAAGGGGGCTTTCTATTTTAAAGACAGCCCAGAATCCCAACTGCTTCGTTCCCCTGCCTCTTCTGCTTGAAGCCCAGGGCATGAATTTTCATTTGTCGGTTGCTGCATTTTTCTATCAGGACTCCTCCGATCTGCAGGGTCATGGAGGCCACCCATAGGGTTTTATGCCAGGGAAGGCTGGGTCTGGTCTGCATTCTACTGGCTAGAACAGAGGACCCAGACTAAGGTCAAAATTATTATGTGGAGATTAAACTGTAGAATTCAATTACGTGTTCTGTTGCTCCCGTATATTTATTAATTTAGCAGTATAAACTGACTGGAGCTAAACAAGCAGGACTGATTAATTTGCAAAGACATCTAGGTAACAGATTGTGATCAAAGTGGAGACCTGATCCTGTTAGATTGAAATGTTTTGTTTTGTGCTCGCAGGAAGGACATGGGGCGGTGTGGTTTATCTTTATCAATGCTTTCCTGGGAAGGAGGAGAACAAGCTTGCAGATACTAATCAGGGCTGAGGCCCTGCCACTCAATAATTACCCACTGTCTCATCATAATCCCGGAACTAAGCCCCTGCCCAATCCATCTGGGACCCTTTTCCATCTATCGCACGGCTCAAGAATACGTGTGTAAGCTATTACCTCTGATCGTGCTATCTGTCCCCCGAGTATAGATTCATGGCAGTGACCAATTAGGTTGCCGTGTTCTCTTTCCCCCTTGGCTTCCTAACCATGCTGTACCTTTCAGCGCTGGTACAGACCTTTCAGACCCATTGGGGTGCAGAGATCCACTCACCTATAAAAGCTGTCTCGTCTCGGTCCCTGATAAACATCGCACGATGCTTCGTTTTGTGAGGTGCTTTGAAAAGAGGGGTGGCAAGACCAGAACTCTGTATCCTGAGGTTTCCTAAAGCCACTCTCAACCTTCCAGTGCCTTCTGCTTGGAGCAAATCACACAGTGAGGAAAATATTTCTGACCCTAATCCAGAAATCAAGAGGCCGGGAAGTGAGGAGGACAAACATGAGGATAATTGAATTCTGGATCCCCGAAAGGAAACCCTGTGTTGGACAGCGGTTAAAAGCGTGGTGTCCCCAAGTCCGAGAGACTTGGGTTGAAACTCAGGCTCTGCTGCTCACCAGCGAGTCACTCAACTTCTTTGAGGCTCTTTTCCCCTCTCGATAAAACAGCCGCTTGCATGTAGGGTGGCTTTGGAAGCTAACCCAGACGTTCCCCCGAAGACACACAATCTCAAAATGATAAAACCTCAACACGTGTTAGCTGACCCTACAGGTTTCTAAATTCCCACTGCATTGACAGTCAAACCAAAAAGACTAGCTCCTGATCAAATCGTGCCCATGACTAGGTGCTAGTTATTTTGCATATATACGCGTTTCCTTTTCCCAAATAAATGGCACATTCCCAAAGGTTAAAAGCCACTATTTCTTTTGTATATCCCACGGGTGATACTTCGCAGATGCTTCCTGATTCTTTCACTTGAACTTAAGAACCCTTCATAAAATCCTTCATGAACAGTGGAGACGAGAGCGACAAAGAGTCGGTTGTCATTTTCTTAAAGTACAGAAATAGAGACAACAGTGATGGCAAGCAAGTTGCTATTATTAGAGGTAGAATGCAGGAAGGGACAATCAAGTCATTCCTCCTAGAAGGATCGGTGGAGCAACTGCATGACACCTACTGCATGCCCTTGGTCAGGGCAAAGCCCACAGAATGCGCAGACACTGTTTTCAGTATATACACCGTCAGGGCACAGACCCAGCTCCTAATTAGTCAGGACCCCATTTCAGATCTTTTGTAGATACTGACAGGGTTTTAATTAGTTAAATCTACAACTTGGCTCTTCTTGGCCTTCTCTGGCAGTCAGAGAGGGAAATATGCTAACATGTGAATGTTTCACATTTGCACTTCCAAAATGCCCCATTCCCTAAGGCTTTTGGGGGATAGACCCTGAATATGGACCACCCTTTGGAATTTATACCAGCAGCTCTGACAGCTGTTTTGTATTTATTTCCACGGTTGGCCATTTCAATTTGGGACTCTTATTCATTATATAACCAAATATTTGTTAAGGGATCAGACAGAGGATGAGATATGTTTGTCAGGATTGTAATTAAGGTGGCGTGTGTACCAGAGTGAGAGGAAGACAGGATGGTTTGGATCCTCAATGCACTGTGGCTGGATTTCTTCAAAAGGCTTATCAACCTCTCTGGGCTACATCTGTCCCATATATGTATTATCCCTGTTCGAGCATCCCAAAGCATAGATGAGTAAGAGACAATTTGGATAAAACATTTTGTAACGCTGCTGTGTTCACTTTTGGCAAATTCTTGGCCTGCAGCATATCCTAAATGCCCTTTTATTTTTCAGAGTGGATTATAATTTAAAGAAAATTTTAAAATGTTTTAGTTCACGTGCTCTTATTTCTAACACATTTGCTCATATTTCAGCTCTTACAAAACGAAACTAGATATTAGCAACGAGTACTTTGCAGATGGCACAATGGTTTTTCTGAACACTTTCGCGGTTTCGCGGATCCACGCAGAAGGCCAGCCCCCGAAGCATGGCATGCCCTTTTTTAGTTTGCTGATTGAAGGGTGCTGCTCTGTGCTGCAGGAAGGACTTGCCTGTGTGCCCCCCAACACCACCTGAGAGCATTTCATTGAACATTCAAATGTGCATTAGACACATGTTTATAAGTCGACTCCCTCATTTCATTTAATGCCTTCCATCTTGGGAATCTGTACAAATTCATTAGTTTTGACTCTTCTGGCTTCCAGGTAGAGTTGTTGGGTGGGTCAGCTGAGGCTGTGAACTTACAAGCTTTGCCAGGGGTGGGGTGGGGGCATTGGGGGTGGGGGCAGCCCTCTTACCTAAGAGGAACTTAGAGAATCACTGAACTATAACTGGGCCCCCTCCCGATCGTTCAGGATGATGCTGCAGATGTCTTTCCATCAAACATACCATTGGCTTCTGTAACGTGACCTTCCCTGGGCTTTCTTCCCCTGGTCCTCTGACTGTGGCTGTTCCTTAATCCTCTCCTTGTTTCTTTCTAAATTTAATCTGTCCAGAGCTTATTCTTACCTCCCTCATATCATCCTATGCAGAACTCGGAAACTTCCTCTGCAGGGCTGACCATGGACCCTGGCTCTAATTCTGGATTACCAGCACTTTCCAAGGCTTCAGCTCCTAAAATTCAACGTGTTCTCAAATAAGCCCATTTATATCCCAGTTCTCCCATCCCAGCCCAACACACACAACAGTCTTCTATTTCCAGCAGCTGCTCTACACAATTTGACACTTCCCTGTTCTCTAATTGCTTACTTTGTGTGTCTGTTTTGTCTCCTGACTAGATCACCAGATCTCAGAGGAAGGAGGTTCTATGGAATAGGAGGCCCCTGGAGAGCCCCTAATAAGTGCTGAATGCAAAAAGTTTGAAGTCACCAATTGAGAAAATCTGCATAAGATACACCTGAGCTTTTGACCTGTATGAAATCAGCATGATGTTTTCTCCTGGGAGAGGTTCACAGCACGTAACTTTTGGTTCTTATTCTCCTCAGTGCTCAGGTTTCTCCAGGAAGCACTTTGGAGTGAGAGAAAGGCACGGGTCCAGCTGAACACATGGAAATGAAAATGCTCTAAAACATCTTCCATGAGAAAACTTTGTTTTCTCTTGACTGAATATTTTTTTAAAATTTATTTATTTATTTATTTATTTGACAGAGAGAGAGAGAGAGAGAACAAGAGAGGGAACACAAGAAGGGGGAATAAGAGAGGGAGCAGCAGGCTTCCCACTGAGCAGGGAGCCCTATTCGGGGCTCAATCCCAGCATTGTGGGGTCACGAGCTGAGCTGAAGGCAGACGCTTAATGACTGAGCCACCCAGGCACCCCTCTTGACTGAATATTCTGGTGACTAGGTAAGCCTCAGGAACTTCCAACAAGCAGGCAAGTTATAAATACCTTGCTAAGGGAATACGGCATGGGAGAGTGGAATCAGAGGGACCAGGGTTCAAATCCAACATCAGTTGCTTATGTCTCTGTGTCCTTGAGAAATCACTTCACATCTCTGAGCCTCATTTTCCTCACTGTAAAAATGGAAATAAGATTATTGCATAGGATTTGTGTAAAGCTTCATAATGATATATGTGAACCTAATATAATGTTTGGCACAGAACAGTTGCTTAGTGAATAATGACTGCCATTTTTGATGAGAATGAAGACAGGTTTTGATGATGGTGGTGAGGACAATGTCCAGGACAAACCTGCCCACAAGAGAGGTCCATTGATAGGATATTTGGCACACAGCAGGCCTGCTCAATTCACCATGATGGGGGACCTAAGCATCTCTGCTGTAAAAAGTAGCCTGTGTGTCCAGCTGATGAACTCTTACCCTTTGGGATTCTGTGATCAGCTAGCTCTTGGGGTGTACAGCTTGCTCCCCATCCTGATACCATCCGACTGCTTTTCTCAAGCATTGCCCTGCTCTAAAGAAACTTGCTGCTCATTGGTCATATTCACCTTTAAGAAATGGCCCATTCACATCCAGTCTTCTCCCCATCTCTCAGCAACAAAGGAGCGAGCATCAATCATGACGTTCCTTTTTGGAAAGCTTCCAACCTAAGGTAGAGACAGTCATCTTCCATCTATGAATGCATTTGTATAGTTAGCCCTCTGTTGGTTGATCTCATCTATCTATACTATGTGACTCCAGCCCTTCAGCAGTGAGAAAACAACCACTTTGAAAAACAGTTGTCCTATTGAAGTGTGGCCTGGCTAAATGCTCCTTCAGGACAGACTTCAAGAGGCTTTTCTGACAGTGTCATAAGCTTCAGTTTATGTAAGTTGAAGTTATCACCTCTTAGCTTTAGGGCTGGAACATCTTACAGCCCTAACGTGCCATGAAATGACCACGGGATGAGAACTGAGAGGTGTTTGATTTAATCATAGAGCCTTGTGGTTGAGGGATATTCTAAAATGGTTTATGGTGATTTTATCAGCCCACTTGAGTTAATGTTGAATTTTCTATTTGACAGGACCTGCCAATTTCCCATCTGTTGGATTTCAGTAATATACAAAATGCCCAAGATAAATTATAATCCCTTTACTATCATAATCAATGTACAGTGCATATGGCACCTTGGCCCTCAGACAATGGCTGGGGGTTTGAGCAGATGATTATCTTGTATACTTGCCGGTTGCCTGATGCTTCCCTTTCTGGTTTCAGATTATGTTCCTCAACTTTGCCGGGATAGAGAATGTGCTCATTGGTAGAGATTTGCTTGAGTCTGAGGCATTTGTTAGATTCTAATCCAAAAGCCTTTAGCTTTTTATTTTTCCCACACTGATGATGATTGAAAGCCTCTAACGTCTCTTGGAAAGTGTGATGAGACATCGGAGTCCCACCAAAGTTGAGTTTCTTGATAACATCCCAGAGTTTAAGAAGGGAGCTGGCAGAGGATTGAGACAGAAAATGTGTGGATTTGCCCCTCCAGGAAACAGTGCAAATCTTGAAATGTATTTAAGATTATAATTGAAATGTAAGAATGGGTTCATTAATCTTAAAACATCTGCTTTACAGGCAGGAGATATCTCCATGACATTTTCTCTGGTCAAAAATTCATTGGTCCATTGCCCTCTGATGAATTCACAGACTTAAATAAATTTCTTTTTTTTTTTTTTAAGATTTTATTTATTTATTTGACAGAAATCACAAGTAGACGGAGAGGCAGGCAGGGGATGGGGGGGAGCAGTCTCCCTGCTGAACAGAGAGCCTGATGTGGGGCTCGATCCCAGGACCCTGAGATCATGACCTGAGCTGAAGGCAGAGACTTAACCCACTGAGCCACCCAGGTGCCCCTTAAATGAATTTCTTAACCATGAATCAGTAAGATAAGCATCCTATTGACTCAGACAAAATTAAAACCAAACAATTCCTCCCCAAATGGTCAGTTAGTGACAATAGGTTAGAAAAGAGCAGACTAGTGTGCTTTGCTAAGAAATATCTCTCCCTGACAGATCACATGGGCAGCCACCATCTGTGGCTTGAGCACAGAGAAAAAGGTGACAACATTAGATGATAAAACCCCCAAGGCAAAAAATATCTGGATGCTTAATATCTTTCCTATAACTGTTTCACCTTTCTCCTTGTACCAGGGAAAGCCCTACCCTTTAGACCAGTGGCTTGACTCCTCATTTGGGAGGCTCCATGGAGTGGGACCCACTATAAATGAGGCTCACCTCACAAATTAACAAGTTCCGGGGGGGGGAGGTGGAAGCATTATTTTAGTTGCTCCCAGATGTCATCAAAATCCAAAAATCTATGTAGGAAGGGCAGTCACCCCTATGGTAGGAAAAGCAGAACTGAAGACAATTCTAGCCCTCAAGGTTCCCACCATCTGTTTGGCAATACCTGGTATTCCTTTTGTGCTGGATCATGACATTTTTTTCATAGTAGAAACCCACATTGTATGAGTTAGGGTAATGCTAGCTGCTGTAACAAATAAACATCAAGTTTCTTTCTTTCTTTTCTTTTCTTTCTTTTTTTTTTTCCCCCTTAAAATACTCTAGGCATGTGTTGGTCAGAGATAGCAAATGTTCAGGGACCCAGAGGTTCTGCCACCTTCAACACATGACTTCCAAAGTCCCCTTGATCATTCTCCATCCCAAAAGGGGGCAAGCACGGGAGGGCATGGACGTCACCCTGAACCATTCACACCATCCAGAATTCAGTCACATGGTCACACATAACCGCAAGGGAATCCAGGAACTGTAAACTATCTGGGTAGTGAGAAAGAAGAAGAGACATTTTTGGTGAACAGTTGGAAGTCTCTGCCCACACCTTGTGAGGCAGAGATCCTTGGGAAAATAAAGCATTGGCTATTACTGTTAGTGACTACCACGAGGTTTTATTAGGAAGGGAAGTGCAAGGAGACTGGAAATATGAGGAGGAAGGGGAAAGAACAATATCTCCGAGGAGACAATGCCATATGTGATGGTCCATCATGTTCTTTAAGACAACTTCCCAGCAGGCTAACATCACCCGGAACCGTTCACACGGTCTAACAAGTTCCTGCTTATGGCCATTGATGGGGTGACTGACAGAGGAGGGGTCAAAACCTGTGACCAACGAACAGATCTATGTGGCTAACACAGAAGGATGGAAACCATAGGCCTCAGCCATTGACATAAAAAAGATTGCAAAACTGACTTCCTTACAGAGTTAGCTCTGAAAAGAAGGATGAATGTGATTGATTTCAGTCTATGTAGCTCTACAAAGCCAGCATCAGAAACAGCATATAGAAAAATCCAGGTGTCTTCTCTTCCTCAGCATTCATCCTACAGCTGAAAGGAGCCATTGTCCTCAGTCAAAGATGGTATCAGAAGGTTCTGGGTATGGCCAATCAGATTAACAAGTATACACTTTCTTTAAACTCTCCGAGTCTTAAGTATCCATTCTGTATAATGGCAATTATAATATTTACTTCATGTACCATTACACAATAAAAAGTAATGACTGCTTTATTGACTGCCTACCATGTGCTAGACTTTTTATATGTGTTGTTTAACCCTTGCAACTATTCCTTGAGTTAAGCATCATTCCCACACCCTCCATTTATATATGAGCAAACTGAGCCTTTTAGACAAACTGACCAAGGACCAAAAGCTAGTAAGAAGTAAGATTTGAACCCACAGCTTTCTTATCCAAAGACAACCTTAATTACTAAGTTACCCTGCTGACACGATAAAGGGAGAGAATTTAGGTAAAGTATGGTACGTGGCAGAAAGTACTCAGAAAATGCTAGTTTTATTCTTTTTTCCCTTTACTTTTGTTTTTAAGTTTCTAAGTTACAGCTTTCATTTCTGTGCTCAGATAACTCATACTGTATTGTGGCTTTCTTTCATTCACATTCACTTACTCAGTAAATATTTACTGAACGTCTACTATGTGTCTTGCCCCAAGCCAAACACTGGGTATTCAGTGGCAAATACAAAAGCCATGATCCCCCATCCTCAATGTACTTGTAGCAATGCCAACTGTGTCCTCCAGGAGTCTCTGAATATAGAGACTGAGCCACGCTGTTCTTCTTTAAGATGGATTAATACCATAGCATTTGCAACTATAATATTATGTTACCTTGGACACCAGGCAATTAGCAAGTAATTAAATCTCCCTTGGTCTGAATACACCTGCAACCAAACTGTCTGTGAAAGTTCTGTTACACTCATTAATTAGCATGAGTTGAATGACAGGATAATCAGAAAGGAAATACCTCCTTTTGGAGACTAGGAGTAAACGATTAAAAAGAGGAATGTGCTTTTAACACTTTTTGCTTGAGTTCATATTAATGTAGAGTATATGGATGGGCCCGTTGTTTATCAATATTAATGTCTCTGGCAAAGAAAGTGCCTCCGGAGAACTGAAAGAGGTTCATATGTATATTTGTCCATTTGACATCACAAAAACTTTGGAAACAACTGTGCTTAGACACCAGCCCAATGCTTCCAACGGTAACAAGGAGCCACCTCACAGGGCTAAAACTGAAGATCCCAACACCTGATTAAGAACAGGAGCTCTCATTCAAGAAGCCCCAGTTTTATTTTTATGATGACCTACTACAAAGGCATTATAAAAAATAGAGAACTTGGATCCACTTTCTCTCCCATCCATTATATAACCTGTCTCAATAGTCTGATGTCCATCTAGATTAGCTGATACATCCAGATAAATTAGATTTTTGACCATAGAGTATTCTTTTTTTAATAAGTGGAGAAAAAATATTTCATAGATCTTCAGAAATTATGTTTCCCCCTTTTAAATCCCTTGGCTCTTTGATTAATAGATTGCTTTAAAAATGTCAGTGAGGAGTATATCATGTCATCCTTGCATTATCTCTCACTAAGGAGCCTATAAACATCTCTCAACTGGAGACAAAAAGTCAGCATGTGGGCTGTGTGGCTGGTGCATTGTACAAGCTCTGGTGAACCTACTAGTGTTTAGGTGTTTTTTGTTCTTAAGATTTTTTATTTATTGAGAGGGAGAGACAAAGAGAGCGCATGCACTGGAACAGGGGGAGGAACAGAGGGAGAGGGAGAAAAAGACTCTCCGTTGAGCAAGGAGCCTGAGGAGAGACTCGATCCCAGAACCCTGAGATAATAACAGAGCCGAAGGCAGACACTTAACTGACTGAGCCACCCAGGGGCCCCGGAACCTCCTACTGTTGAGTCGGTGGTTCTTATCCCTCTAGCCATGGCCCTGGGGACCCTCCAGCCTTGAGGCCTTCAAGAGAGACAATGAATGAGGCTGCTGCAGCCATGGGGAGTTAGAAACAGCCTCAAGATAAAGAAGTCCAGGAACCCACTCTGGGTTTTCGAATGTCTATTGTTCACAACATTTGCTGGCCCTTAAACAAAAGCACGGTGGGACCAACCTCGATGTTCTAAGCTCTAAGGGAATTTCGCTTAACGCGACTGCAGAAAAAATGTCCCAGCCACTCGTGGAACTTTATTAGATAAAGTGGAACATGCCTCCTCCTAAAGAAGAAGAAAAAAGACATTACTTTCTTTTTCCCAGATTGTGCTACCCTAGAAAGGGAACGCATTTGAAGTAGCAAATGTAGACGTTTCAGGCAAATGTGTACTTTGTCTTCAAATGAACAGCTTTCAGAATGATCTTGTTTAAGCCCCCTTTTATTTTTATCTTTTATTCCCCCTACAATGCCAGCTGAGGTTGCCCATCTCCTAACAGCTACCAAATGGACTAGTAATTGTAAGGCTCGGTGATTTAATTAGACTCATTCTAAACACTCACATTTTTATCAATTAGTTAATGGGCTAAAGAGAGCCTCTTTGTTGGAGCCAGGTCATTTGGAAGCTAGAGGCTTCTTGAGGGCAAGAAGTTGAAGAACCGCAGCGTTAATATCTGTAATTAACCTCACGAGTCCTAGGTTGTTCAATTAGGAGCGACCTCCCTTCTCTTCCATATGCCTTCCGTCAAATGAGATTTTCATGTGAACTGATCACAGAAGAAACACGAACCAAAAAAAAAAAGAAGAATACCCCCCCAAAATGATACCTGGATGAAAATAAAACAAAGAGTTCCCAGTCTTCAAATGTTTCTCAGTTACTTATCCAACAAAGGTTGGTTGTTCCTTGTGGCTTTCCCTAAAAAACATAATTCTGGGTGTTTCAGATCAGCGATGATCCTGGAATCTATCGAGGAATTCTGAAAAATAGGGTTTTGTCTTATCACACAGGCCAGTTCTAAAACAGGGATGATGCACTGTATTTCTAAAAAAGTTTGAGCTTTGGTTACTCTTTATAAATTATTGCCTTCGACTTTTTTAGCTTGGAGAACTCCATTATTTCCCTGTGAAAGAGAATTTCCGTGTTGCACCTGCAGTTATGATGAATAAATAAATACCAGATGCATAAAATCAAGGATTATTTTGCTTCTTCACCAGCTAGTCAACTTCTACTCCTCTAAGAAGTCTATGGGAAATTCATAAAACTGCAATACTCATTCCCATCCACTGATACAATGTGAAGCAACCTTGCATATAAATAAAAACAAGTATTGACAGAAAAAAGTTAATCTGTAGGAAAGCCAAAACAATTTACAGGCTAAAGTATACAAAAGACCACACCGAGTGATCTACCAGGAAAAACCCACACCCTCAAGGAATATGCACCATCATTGCATGTTTCATTTCTCACTCAATCTATAGGTTGCTGTGGCTCAGCAACGTCAATCTCTCGCATTGGAAGGAAAAAGATGGACTCACTTTGAAGCCAAACTCATCAAAATAGCAGCAGTTTACAGAGATCACTTCTTTGTTTTCTGCTTGGTTAGAAACCACTCATAGATGAGAAAATGACCTGAATTTTCAAGACCCACGCAAACCAGAGAGGAAGAGACCCTTGCTTTGAGGATTTTAACAAGAGAGGAGCATGGGCTGTCAATTGAGAAAATTCGATCCTCATAAGGCATTACTCACAAACTTGGGAGTCCTAGCTATTACCGCCCGTCCTCAAAATTAAAGACACCAAAACAGCTGGTAAAAAGTAACAGCTCCCCACTCCCACTGTGCCCGTGTGTACGGACCAGCCGCTCTGGCCAGTAGCAGTTTACGTTTATTGTTATGGTCAACAATTATATTGTGCGTGCCCAGGAAAGGCACCGCTTTGCTGCGCTTCATAAATGTGCCCTTTGTTTCCTTCATCATTAGGCAGACAGTTCGTTCTGTACAATGTCCAACTTCCAGACAGGTGGAATAAGGAGGTGGCATCTGTCTAAATATTGAATGCCACGCTTCCCCCATCTGCTGTAATAACAGCGCCGGGTCTGCTTGGCTTCAGTTACCCTCTTCTGCATACAACCAGTCAGCCATATGCCCTATATAGTGCACGTGCCACCAGAGCGACAGGGCCTGTTTTGCCGGCTCCGGGCTGGTCCCCAGACAAGCGGGGGAGAGAGGAGGGCTGGAGGCTGGAGGTCAGGCGTGTGCGGGAATCAGCAGGTGACGGGCAATATGGCCGCTGAGAGCTGCTCCAAGAACCCAGAGAAAAGGCCTTCAAAAGTCAATGGCCGGCATCGAGCACATTGCCAATCAAATTTTACAGGGCATACCTTCCAGGCTGGGCAAATAAGAAGATTTAGAGCACATGGCAGTTCATCGTTTATAATCCTGTCTTAGCCCAGCATGGCTTAGTGATAGTTCAGTGACAGATGACGAGCACATGACAGCTGCAGGATCTTACACAAACGCATACAGTAAAATTAAAATTAAATTAGTGACACACGTGTACACATTGGTTGTGCAACAGTTACACAATCTGTTCGCGACCCCTCGCAGACTCTGCCACTATGCCTTCGATTCAGGGTGCCCCGAAGCCCTTTCAGAAGGCACCCAAGAGCTGGTCCTAGCCAGGGAGGGCCCTTCCCTTGGGCAAAGGTGGAATTCAAAAGGCCTCGCAGGCAAATGAAGGGGCTCAGGTTCCTCACACACAAAAGCAATCAAGTTTAATGATGTTTCCAATTGGTCTAATTGAAATTGACTAAGGGTTCTAAGTCTTTTAAGGAAGGAAAAAAAAAAAAAAGGCCAACACAACGGAAGGAAACGCGTAAGGCCTGGAGTGAATCATTAATGGTCTTGCTCCTTCAATCTGTAATCTGCTGATTTTATCACGGAGAAGTTTTATATGTTTTTGTGAAAATATGAATGCCCATCCTGGAGAATTCGCATTTGGGTGTGACTTCTATTGTTTTAAGTGTCTATGTCTTTTGCTATAAATTGCAAATATTCTTTCCTTCATTCGTCTGAATATTTGTTCAGGTAACCTTACTGTAAGAAAAGAGTTGCTCTGATTGTGGTTCCCTCTGCAGCTTTTAAAAGATGTTACATATCTTCTGGAATCTTAAGGTATAAAAAATTTTTACTCTCTTCCCTTGACCTAACCCACTTCAAAAGGATTTGTGGTCACTATGTTTCCCGACTACATTGGCTTCTACTCAGATTTTACTGAAACCGCGTTGGCAAGCAAAAGGGTTAAATGAAGAAGGAAAACAGTTTCAGCTCTGAGCTGCTTGTCATATCTCTGTACAGTATCTTTTCTTTTCCTTTTTAGTATACTAGTCATACAGTCATGTCTTGTTGAATTCACAGTTTGCAGATTCCAGGAAAAGAATTTGTAGGGAAAGAAAATGTTAGTACAGACAGGAACTGTACTTACCAGTTTGAAAGATTTTTACAGTCATCTAGAAAAAAGTTAACTTTCTTCTTGGGAAATCAACTCAAATATAATAATGGTTCTTCCAAATATCTAGATCTGTCTACACCTCATGAAATCTAATCAAGAGGTATTACTCCACAGTTCTGCATGTTTTTGGTAATATATTCTCAACTAATTACTTTGTAAATCATTCCATACTTTAACAAATAAAATAAGTCATGGAAGTTTTTTAGTTAAAGAGGTTCTTTTTTAAAGACCACTTTAGATTATTAGACCATAATATCAAAATTAATCAGTTGAAGGAATTATTATTAATATTCCCAGCACCCCTTTGAACACTATGACTTTCCAGTGCAACAAGCACTAAAAGGGACAAGCCATTTAATCGAAGTCACATGGAAAAAATCATTAATGGAATTCAGATTCAAACAAGAACATCTTACTTTGCCTTTTGGAGTTTTATTATAGACTCAAAAGTTCCTCACCTAATTTTAAATTCCTGTCCCCCCCACTGTCAGGTCTGTACCTCTGCCTTAGAACATCTGGGTCTCCCATACCAGGAGGTGAAGGGAACCTGAGAATCAGTGTGACTGAGTTCATGAATAAAGAGAAGACCAAAAGATGTTGACAGTGGGTACTGATGCCTGGCCTCTAGATTCTCTGGGGCCATTTCTAAAAACTTGGAAGAATCAGGGGCACCTGGCTAGCTTAGTTGGAAGAGAGTGGAACTCTTGATCTTGGCGGGGAGGTGGTCAAGAGTTTGAGCCCCATGTTGGGTGTAGAGGTAACTAAGATAAATAAATAAACTAAAACACACACACACACACACACACCTTGAAAGAATTGTATTTTTCTAAGAATGAAATCTTATACCTATTAAAGTTGATGGTGTTTTGGATTTAAGATTTATTGGAGAATTTCAAATTCTCATGAGATAGTAATAAAATCACCTCCTGTTTTTGGACATTTCTTCTCTGACTTCTCCATCATTTGCAGTTTCCCTTGAGGTCTGTTTCTACCAAGTATACAAGCAAAATATCCCATGCCTTAATTAAAGAGATTTCCTGAAGCCATTCTTACCAAAAAAAACAAACAAACAAAAAAAAAAAACGAAAGAAAATCTTTTATAAGCCACTGTTTTATATTTTTGTTTAGCTCCTACTGCTCTTTAACCAGAGTTCCTACTGAATCCCAATTGTCTGACCCATTTGCAGAAGGGCCATCAAATAAATTCCCGTATTGGTCCTATGGGCTGTGTGGTGATATAGTACAGAAAAAGCATAGAAAAGTTGCACCCCATGACATTCTACATTTAGTGTAAAGCAGCAGAGGCATTTGCCTGAAAGTGAAAAGCAAATGACAATTTTGAACCTATATTGCTAAGCCTTATTTGGTGTATCCAAACAACGGGCTGGAAATCTGCCGGCTTGAGGGCCACGTATTCAAATTAGACCCCTGGTGGTCCATCCAAATCATGTGTGTGGTCTGCGTACCTGTGTGTACCAAAGCTGGGGGTCGTGGTCCCAACCTGTGTGAGGCTTTGAGATCTCCAGACAGACCGTGATAAGGACGTGTGCAGAAGAAAAGATGCTTTTGGGCTAAAGGTTGGAGGAAACGGAAAATAAACACTGATAGAAACTAATGCGCATGTCCTATTTAAAAATACACAAAAGTACCTTTCTGATAAATAGAGTCACACAGAGAGAGCATCCAGAAGTCAAAGGCAGTCAGATTGTTGTAAAAGTTGTCCAGGGGAATGAACCGCCCCACCTACAATGGGAAGCAGTAGCAGGTGCTGGAAACAGGGTCAAGGGTACCGAAAAGGGACATGAATCATACAAATTCATCCTGAGGTTGATGAAGGGACCATGTTTGGCACAAGGGTGTCCTCTGGAGGGAGTTCTGTGTCTGAGCTCCTCTACAGCCCACCCATGAGAATGACGCTTGAATCTTTGGGGGTGAGAAGCCATGGGTGATGGAGGGGAGAAGGCAGGGTAAAGAGGGATCTCCAGAAGTCACTAAACAAACCTTAAAAAAACAAACAAACAAACAAACAAAAAAACACCTCCTCATTATTATTATGATTTCCATCCCGGGTTCTTCATTAGAAAGAAAAGAGTTGTACTCAGGAGCCAAATCTGAAATGATGAAAATCCTTGGAGAGAAAGAAGGGAGAAAGATTGAGCCGTTCACCCTTTTATTACTGTTATGATTACTCTTTATTACTTAGCACTTACACAGTACTTTATTTTTTCCAAGTGCTTTACAATCCTTAATTACTTAATCTTGCAATATATTTAGAAAGGCACTTGAATTTATTCGACGCTGCTATTCAAAACCTATTTTGCCCCATTTTCAGCCCCCACTCGTGGAGATACAGTGTCTCCCCGCTGGGGAGCAAGGTGCAGAAAGGAGTGGTCCACAGAAAACTCCCAAAGAAAAATGGAGGGGGAGGAAGGAGAGGAGAAACCAGCCTGCGGTACAATAACAATAATCAGCCATGACTACGACTCTCCTCTTCGGCATTCTATGCCAATCCGGCGCCTTTTAGGTTTGTAAATAATCAGTAATTTATAAAATGCAATAAATATATATTATGCATAGCATACACACAACAGATTTTTCTGACTGAATTATGTTGCTTGTCATGCAAATAGGTAATCCTGAACCAATTAAAAAACAAAGGCACGTTGTAATGGAGTAATGGAAGTTTCTGGATGCCAGCTCCTAGGCACAGGGTCCTTAAAGACAGAGAAGAAAAAGAAAAAGAAACATGGAGAACAATATCATCATTCTATCAGCGGTTAACTTGAGTCTACTTATGCATGATCAAAGACTGCAAATATAGTTTAAACAGCATGAAATAATCGCCGGGTTTACAATATGAAATGATTTTTAAAAGCAAGACCGACAACAATCCTGGTGCCACTATGTTCGGCGACTAAAGACTAATTTTGTGATGCACAGCCAAGCTGAGGTAGTGGTAGGGAAATTAGGGTTAAGAGGCTAACCTCCCTCCCGGGTTCCCTTTGAAGATTTCTATATTCTGGGGGAGAGGGTAATGAAAATATTTTACCTCCCCTATTGCAATTAGGTCAGTGGGCCAAAGAAAAAAAAGCTGCTCACACCACCACACGCCAGTGTAATTGCAATCCCCAAAGAGGAAAAAGGGACAGGATTCAGCAATAATGAATGCTTCTGGAAGGGCTGGTCCAACGGCGATGGGTACCGCTCTTCTTCCAGCTCCGGCGTTTTGACCAGGGAGCGAGAGACTAAAAGAAGCAGGTCTCCCTCCCTGAGTGTTAAGCTTCTCACACCTGCCGAGCTTCCACACCAACTGGGAGCACGAGTCAACCGAAACAACCCGTGGCCGGAGCTGGGAGACGAGGGCTGGTGCTCATCAAGGCGGAAGGGGTGACCCTTGTGTCTCCGCTGCCGGACACTCCTGAGGAAGGAAGGATGGAAAGCCGGAGCGGGGAACGGCAGCCATCTGTCCGGTTGCTTCCCTGTGCCTGTGTCTCTAATTTCATTTCTGACCCCGATGAGGCAAAGGAGCGGTGTACCGAAAATTTAGAAGCCAGAAACTTAATAAAACGGCGCTAAACATGACAGCGTTCATGAAAAAGATTAATTACTAGGAGTAAGGGGGCCCGATGCCAGGAATTTATAGGATTGCTACAAATACGGTGCCCTGCTGGGCTGCTAGGCCCATAAAATGCGACCCTAATCTTCAGGCCCATTGTTGTTTTTGCAGAAACAACAGGCTTCAGCCAAGACAACAAAAGGGTCTATAATAGAGTTTCAGTAGGGGGAGAAAAATCACCATAGCCATGGAAAATAAACACCTTTAGAGAATCTGTTTGTGAATACCTACCCGGGCCTTCCCTCAAAGCGCCCATGTCTACAGAGCGAAGGCGCCATTGTCCTGTTTATCTCCGAGCCCAGCTGAAGGAAAGGGGGGGACCAATTAGGAAGAAGAAATGGGGCCACGAACTGCACACAGCCCCTCGTTCTGACCGGCCGTGGACAGATAGTTTGTTCTTTAATTGGTAAATAATCCAGGCGCCTTCTTAAAGAAGGCAAGCGCTTCTGCAGACACCTGGGAAGACCTCCGCCTACAGTCACTGCTTTAGTTCTTTGCAAATGTTCCTTAACCTCCTTCTCCCTCTTACGGTTTTCCTGATGCATCTTGCCCACCTCTCATAATTGATGTGTCTGACATTCAGAAACACTTTGTGAAACCACAAATTAGTCATGGCAGGAACAAGAAAAGAAGCTCAACTCGACAATTGGATTACACTAACCAATCGGGCCGGCGTCTGCCTGTTTGCCCTCGCCACGTTGACAGTAAAGAGAAAGACAACTCTCCTGACTGGTAATTTGAGGTTTCCACGACATTCATGTTTAAAAATCACACACATTTTCTGGGGACCGACCGAAGGGAAAACACTGCATTTTTCCATGTTTGCGTGTCTGTAATGTCTTTGAAAAGTGTGAAGGGCCATATGTAATCATGCCTCCCCTAAGTGCAACCTACCCTCACACAGAAATTATCTTGACGTTCTAAATCATTCAGAGGGTTCGTTTATAACATATGGTGTCTGTTTCACACACTAACAGTGACTTTTTAATTTGAAGTCAGCCACAGTCCTAAATCCTCAGTGTCTCCGGGATTAATTAGGGCACTAGACAGCAATAGCAATCCTCTCTTCGCGATAAGCTGTGTGGAGGAGTTGGCACGAGGAGAAAATGGGCCTTTCAGGGTTAGCAGATAACCAGAGCGCGTGTGCGCGCGCGCACACACACACACACACACACACACACACACGTGTTTCATGACGCCCATTTGAAATAGTCATGGCAAAATGGCCCCCATTCTTAGAGCACCTTAGGAAAACACCCTTCGGGTGAGAAATGCCAACCTTAAATGTTTTCTACATCTTCCTCTCTGGAGAATGGTTGAAAGAGCCACATACTTCTGCCTCTACAGTGACTTAGCAATTGCTAAACAAACAAATAAAATAATAAAGTAAAATGAAATATAAATGAATGAATGAAATGACAACAAAAACCCTATGGTCCCAACGGTCAGCAGCTTCCCAGCCTCACATGCAGAAATCTGCTGGAGCGCGGCCTCTCTGGGCCCAGGACACACTGCCTCTCACCATGGATAAGAAGAATCTCAGTCTCTGTCCACAGACGAACAGAGCAGCCACAGTTTCACGGACCACGTGTCTACCTATACTCCCTGCAGTGTATGACCTAAAGTGGAGTTCCTAATCACCATCGTTCATGCAGACCTGCTCACATAGTAAGATGTTCAAACTACCGTATTATTTCAGCAATGTGTTCTACTTGCTCATCACCTGTTTCTAAAGACTGAGGAAGGGGGTCAAGAAATCAACTGAGATGCTCTCCAGCCTTGTGTTTCAAAATCTAAGATGTTTTACTGAAGCAGGTGGACTGTGTTTGGGGTACCTTGTGTACGCCCTTGAGAACTCAAACACCTACAATGTGCCAGGCACTGTACAGGGGTTGAGGGAGCAATGGTGTGCAAACACAGAGGGGTTCTGCCTTTAGGAGAGATGGGGTGCATAAACGAAAAGAAACCATGTCGTTCCAGGGACTGAGGAAACCTTCCTTGAGGAAGTGACATTTGGGCTGAAATCTTAAGGAGGAGTAAGAATTAGCTAGGGAAAGTGGAAGTCTGCTCACTGTAGGCAAAGAGCACAGCATGAGCAAATGTCCTGAGGTGGGTGAGGGCATATTCTTTTAAGGAACCAAAAGAAGCCTGGTGGCTGGGAATGAGGGGTGCCTGGTGCTGAAGGTGGTGACAGAGGTGGACAGCAGTTCCACTGCAGGGTCGTCTTGTGTAATTACAGAAACCCAGAGTCTTTCTTCTTAGTATGTCTGTTGCTCTTATAGAGTCTTTTCAATTGCATTGTGAAAAAATAAGAATATGGGATCTCAATTGGGAAATGCTTCAAGATTTAACAACACCGAAGTACTTACAAATAACATAGAATATAGAAACCTAGGGTGTAGAGTCTGAGCTGTCCAAACATCCAACTCCTGTTTTGAAATGTACAACATAGTCTAAAGGCATAACCATCCAAGAAATGCAGGGCCATTGCCAAAATGTTCTTCTTGTGTGTAGAGCAGGTTAGTCTCTGAGTTAGGAGCCTCACTGACATGCAGGTGAATGAACCCTTCTTTATAATTGACCTATAAACAGAATTTTGGTCTTTTATGGATAAAACTTTGATTCTTTCATAGTTCAGAATTTGTTTCTCTGTGTCTTCTTGTACAACTATCCAAGATATGACACCTAGCTAGCTCTGTCGGTAGAGCACACAGTGGTGAGTTCAAGTCCCACGTTGGGCATAGAGCTCACTTAGAACAAGCAAGCGAGCAAGCAAACAAACAAAACTGTCCAAGAGATTTTAAGGTAAATACTAGTATTGATTGCACTGCTGGGTATTTACCCTAAAGATACAAACGTAGTGATCCGAAGGGGCACGTGCACCCGAATGTTTATAGCAGCAATGTCTACAATAGCCAAACTATGGAAAGAAACTAGATGTCCATCAACAGATGAATGGATAAAGAAGATGTGGTATATACACAATGGAATACTATGCAGCCATCAAAAGAAATGAAATCTTGCCATTTGCAACGACGTGGATGGAACTAGAGGGTATCATGCTTAGCGAAATAAGTCAATCGGAGAAAGACAACTATCATATGATCTCCCTGATATGAGGGAGAGGAGATGCAACATGGGGGGTTAAGGGGGTAGGAGAAGAGTAAATGAAACAAGATGGGATTGGGAGGGAGACAAACCATAAGGGACTCTTAATCTCACAAAACAAACTGAGGGTTGATGGGGGGAGGGGGGTTGGGGGGTGGGGTTATGGACATTGGGGAGGGTATGGGCTATGGTGAGTGCTGTGAAGTGTGTAAACCTGGCGATTCACAGACCTGTACCCCTGGGGATAAAAATATATTATATGTTTATAAAAAATAAAATTAAAAACCAAACAAACAAACAAACAAACAATACTCAGAATAGAGCCTGCATATAGTAAGCACTCAAAAAATGCTTATTATTATTATTATTATTATTAAAATGTATCTGGAACTGCCAAGAAAGCTCTATTATGTACATAAAGCTTTAAAAAATATATAAAATATACAAATAAAAAACACATCTCAGAACATATAACCTCTGAAAAAATAAAATAAAATAAAATAAAATACTAGTATTGAGATACTGCCTTACTGAACACAACCAAGTCCTGAAAAACAGACAGACAAACCAACCCAAAATTTCAGCCAATCCTGTTATGAGATTGAATCTTTTTGCAAATGTGGACAAAAGAATTGACCTAAGTTCAGATACACAATTAAAACAGAAATAGTTTTAGGTCATTGGAAAGTGGACTCCGTGAAAGGCAATGCCAGGGAGACTCATAAACAGGGATGGGTGGGTGAGTCACACTTGACTCAGACATTTCTAAAGAAAATATCTTTGTTTTCCTTAGCCTTATTAAATATGGACATTACTGATAGACAAGACAGTATACAGCATTCAATTTTGCCATTTCCCAATTTTTTTTTAAAGATTTTATTTATTTATCTGACAGACGGAGATCACAAGTAGGCAAAGAAGCAGGCAGAGAGAGAGGAGGAAGCAGGCTCCCACTGAGCAGTGAACCCTATGCGGGGCTTGATCCCAGGAGCCTGGGATCATGATCTGAGCTGAAGGCAGAGGCTTTAACCCACTGAGCCACCCAGGCACCCCCCCCCCATTTCCCTATTCTTAAGTAGCCTCCAATGTATTGACTTTTCAGTGAAGGTATTGACCCTCCAGTTCTTTCTGCAGTCTGGGACCTTGTCTCCCACTGTTGACTCCCATAGCTTAGTAATGGAGATGGAGTCAGGATTTTATTTTATTTTTAAAAGATTTTATTTATTTATTTGACAGAGAGAGAGATTGCAAGTGGGCAGAGAGGCAGGCAAAGAGAGAGAGGGGGAAGCAGGCTCCCTGCCGAGCAGAGAGCCTGACATGGGGCTTGATATGAGGACCCTTAGATCATGACCTGAGAAGAAGGCAGAGGCTTAACCCACTGAGCCATCCAGGTGCCCCAGAGTCAGGATTTTAAATGAATTTCTAAGAAGGCAATTCTACATTCTCTTCTCTCTCACTCAGTCCCTTCTCATTAAAAAAAGAAAAGAGTGCTTTGCTTTGTTTTTATTTTTGTTTTCCTGAGGCAAATACTGCTTTTGCATAATGTCCGTGTCCATTTCTTTGTCTACCAAGTAGGGACCTCTCTCTTCCATCCTCTCTTCAGCACAGGCTGCCTTAGCAACACATCAATCTCTGGGCTTTGTTTTCTGAAGTTCCTCGTGATTCTCAGCACCTTTTCCCTCAAGAGTAGTGCTTGAGTTTTAGGAACAGAAACTGAAACATTAGGAACACGGTCCCCCTTCAGTTGTTAAAGAGCAACTCTCCCGACAAAACCACTCCATTTATCCCGAAGCCATATTTGCAGCCTATTAATTACAGAGCTCCACAGGCTACTGGCATTCTGGACACTTGGCTTTTCATTAGCACTTTCAGCAGAAAAAGAACAAAAATGACCAGAAGGTTGAAATTCTCATAAAACAGCCTTGGGTCCTCCCCTGAGTATTCAGGATCTCATAATTTTGGAAAGGGCTTTAGGGACCACCTAGCCCATCCCAGATATGAAGAAACAGGCTCAGGACCACATGCAAATCCCCAGGACACTGACTGACATCATAGCAGCGAGGAGATAGGACCATCACAGCAGACTCCTGTGTCTTCTACTTCAGGCCAGATTCTTTTGGAACAGGAGGGAACAGTTTGAGGTTCTAGTTCTGTCTTCGTTTTCTCCCCACATTGCACTCTTAGGGAAGTCACAGAGCTTTTCTGAAGCCCAAGATGGTAAAAACTGCCTTCCCTATCTCACAGAGTTACTATACAAGAAGTTACTTTAAAATCTATAAGGAGGGATGCCTGGGGGGCTCAGTTGGTTAAGCGCCTGCCTTCAGCTCAGGTCATGATCCCAGAGTCCTGGGTTCAAGTCCTGTATCGGGCTCCCTGCTCAGACGGCAGTCTGTTTCCACGCTCGTGTTCTCTCTTACTTTCTTTCCCTCTCAAACAAGTAAGTAAAATTGTTTTTTTTTTTAATAAAATAGGGGCGCCTGGGTGGCTCAGTTGGTTAAGCAGCTGCCTTCGGCTCAGGTCATGATCCCAACATCCTGGGACTGAGTCCCACATCGGCTCCTTGCTTGGCAGGAAGCCTGCTTCTCCCTCTGCCTCTGCCTGCTACTCCCTCTGCCTGTGCTCGCTCTCACTCTATCTCTCATTCTGACAAATAAATAAATAAAATCTTTTTAAAAATAAATAAATAAAAATTAAAAAATAAAATAAAATCTATAAGGAGCTGGTGTTGTGGTATTTATTTTTGAGGGCAGCAAAAAATGTATTTGAAACACTGTAATGAAGGATTTTTGGTTCCTGACAAGATGGCAAACAACTCAGGATCTTAGCTTCCAGCCTTAAACCTTAAGCCCTGGAGGCACCGCTGAAGTAGGAGTAGGACCCATGGATCCAGAGCTTACAGACCTGGTCGTCGCTGGGAATGGAGGAAGGCAAAGCAGACGGGGCAGATGTCCCAGACATACAACAGGACAGGGAGGGAGCCCATTCCTGCTGTGAGCTTTTTCTCCCCCAAAGTGCCCCAACGTGCCCAATGCACAAGTCATCCCTCCTCAGGGCAGAATACTATCACTGCCATGGGACACCTGGGTGGCTCATTCAGTTAAGCGTATGCCTTCTGCTCAGGTCATGATCCTGGGGTCCTGAGATGGAGTTTCGCATGGGGGGGGGGTATCCCTGCTCAGGAGGGGGTCTGCTTCTCCCTCTGACCTTCCCGTTCTCATGCTCGCTCTCTCTCATTCTCTCTTGCTCTCATAAAATCAATAAAATCTTAAAAAAAAAAAAAAAAGGAAGAGCAAAGAGGGAAGAACATGATTCAGTCTACCAGAGAGTCAGGCATGCAATAAAGCCCTGGTGACAATAATTGTCGCTTTTCCCAAGAAAGGTGTGTAGATACAGGAGTCGTCCAATGATTCAGAATAGAATGAATATGTATGGAGTACAATTATGTATAGATGTATGATATTTCTCTTATATAACAAGAACTTTGAAGAAATATGTCCTCAAAACTCAGTGAAGAAAAGACGGGCATTTAGACTGATTCAGAGTTGGAAAGCTGATTAACTATATGAAAAAGAATAAAACTTTGCCCTCTACCTAAAAATATGAACTTCAGAGAGAATTAGAGATATCAGTGGGAAAGATAAAACTGAAAACTAATATAGGAAAAATGTTGAAGAATATCTTTATAAACCTGGGCTTGGGTGCCCTCTCTCTCAAATAAATAAATAAATACTTTTTTTTTGTTTTTAAAGGGAAAGATACTTGTCCTAAGTAAAGCCAAGGAGACATTAATTTCTAAACTACACAAAGGACTCCTGCAGATCAGTAAGAAAAATCCATGAGGGACCCCTGGGTGGCTCAGTCAGTTAAGTGCTGGACGCTAGGTTTTGGCACAGGTTGTGAGCTCAGGCTGGCGAGATTGGGCTCCATGCTCCCCAGGGAATCTGCTTGAGATTCCTTCTCATGCCGCTCTCGCTCTGACCCTTCCCCTTTGTTCTTCCCACCACCTCACATGTGTGCTTTCTCTAAAATAAGTAAATAAAACCTATAAAAAAAAAAAAAAAGAACCACGAAGTCCAATAGGAAAATGGTCTAAAGATACAAATATTCCATTCACAGTAAAGGAAAAAGAAAGAGTTAACAGATACACTGAAAGATAGGCCACAATAACCAGAGCTCTGTAAATTACAGCAACACTAAAATAACTTTATGGCACTAGATTGGTACCAAATGGAAAATTCCGACAATGTCAGGTTTTGGAGACTATTTGGGGAATGAGGAGCCCTTGTACACTGTTGCTGGTTGTGCAGACCTAAGGACAGTCGTGTTACAACAGAATCGGACACTATTTACAGTGTATACCTGAGAGAAATTCTCATACAAATTCCAAAGTGATCCTGCACCAGGCTGTTCATGGCACATTTTCATTCCAGTGGAGATTTCAAACAAAGTAGAGGCATGTGACATAATATTACCGGGAAGTCAGAAGCAATGAACCATATGGACATAGAGCAGAAAAGCACAGAACTTGAAAATAGTGTGGAGGGAAACATTACAACTGGAATGATATCCATAGGACAGTATCACTTATTTATATTAAAATCATATATCTTTCCATGCATATCCAAGGAAAAACATGATCTGTGTTAGAGAAGGTACCTGTGGAGGGTGAGGACACAGGGGGATGCAGGTAGGGGAGATGACTGTGTGACCCGCCAAAGAGTAGGATCAACTCAACTGAAGTTACACTGAAGTTTTAACACCTGAGGTTAAAAATAAAATCCCTTGGGGGTTCCTGGGTGGCTCAGTCAGTTTGGTGTCTGACTCTTGATTTCAGCTCAGGTCATGCTCTCAGGGTGCTAAGATCAAGCCCCACCTCTGGCTCCGTGCTCCACGGGGAGTCTGCTGGAGATTGTCTCCCTCTCCTTCTGCCCCTCTCCCTGCTCGCATGTGCTCTCTCTCTCTAGAGTAAATAAGTCTTTAAAAAAAAATAAACTCCCTCTAAAATATAAATAAAATAAAATAAAATCCTTCTAGTGGAAAAGTTTAATCAACATTATTTTTTAATATGGTAAGACCAACAGCAAAGTAAGGCACAATGTAAACATTAAATAAAATGGTCACTCTGAACTTCATCTAGAAGCTATCTCGAGGATAAACCACCCCTACTGCCTTATGAATTCATCATCATCAAGGGAGCAATCCTAAATGTTAAGCAGTTCTTTACGGAGTCTGTCTGACTGGTAAAGGGGAATGTTGTATCTCAGAAACAATGTGCAACACATTCTGTTAACAGGTGATATAAAAACTTGTGTCTGGGCCACCTGGGTGGCTCAGTTGGCTGAGCGCCCAACTCTTGGCTCCGGCTCATGTCGTGCTCTCATGGGTTGTGGGATCCAGTGGAGTTGGGCTCCCCACTCAGCAGGGAGTCTGCTTGGAGATTCTTTCCCTCTGCCCCTCCCCACACTTGCGCACTTGCTCAAGTGCTCTCTCTCCCTCTTTCTCTCTCTCAAATAAACAAAATAAATCTTAAAACAAAAACAAAAACAAAAACATCTCAGCATGCCTGGGTGGCTCAGTTGGCCGAGTGTCTGCCTTTGGCTCAGGTTGTGATCCCCGGGTCCTGGGATCTAGTCCCGCATCTGGGTGGGGGACGTTAGGACTCCCTGCTCATCGGGGAGCTGGCTTCTCCCTCTCCCTCTGCCCTTCTCCACCCCCACTTCTCGTGCTCTCTCTCTCAAATAAACATATAAAATCTTTTAAAAAATAAAATCTTTAAAAAAAGAAAAATAAAAAACTTATGTCTGTTCTTCAGAACTGGTTTCAGAGAAAGCCAGTGGGACAGTGACAGAGTCGTTTGGGGAAGCGACTAAGTGCCCTTCCCTGTACATGAAGCACCCACTCCACAAGATCCCACGGGTTTGCACCAGGGACCATTCTAAAGTCCTAAAATGTTAGAGTCCAAAATATGGGCATCCGTCTCTATTTGCTTAATTTCAAATTTTGCTATTAGCCTCCCTACAATGTTTAAATGAAGTGTCGTTTGAAATGTACTTTCCATTTCAGCGACTCAATGCTATTTTCATAGAGCTGCTCAATCTATAAATACTACACAACTTGACTTCAAAAGGACTTCGTTTCCAAAGGAATTTTATGATCCATGTGATATGACCCCTAGATCTATAGCAGGGACTGGAAATGAGTTACAGGTCTGGAAGTTCTGCCCCTTTTAATTCTGAAGTCATTTGCATGGCGTTGGGTGGTGTCGAACTGGTGGTTGTTGACCTCTGAACAGCCTTCGCTCTCCTCTCCCTCCAGCCCTGCACAGACTGTCACCAGTGCATTACTAATTGAACATGATGGGCACTAGGTTGATTAAAGGGAAAATTGCATTCTACTTATCAAACGCTGATTAGCATAAGAAGCACATGTGCTTGCTTTCTCTTGCCCTATTCAATAAACATTTCATTAGAAAAATGAATTCTGTCACTTGGGAGATGGGGCTCTAACTCCTAAACTTTTTACTCCGCAGGTAAGATTCAGAGGAACTGGATACATAGGCCTTAGTGTGTATGTTGCCATATTTATTTGAAAAATTTGCCAAGCAGATCTTGGCCAATATTTCCCTTTTAAAAATAGGGGAAGTAAGAAAGGCAAATTAGGTGAGGTCTTGGCCCCAGGATGTGACAAGCAGCTGACCCAGGCCCCCTGGGCAACAGACTGGAGCCCTCCATCGGAGAGACAACAGGAGCTCAGGCTGCCCCCTCTCTGAAGAAGTTCCACAGCCAGGTGGCAAAAGGGCTAAAGGAGTCTGGCCCCTGCTTCAGCTGCCTGACCCATCCTGGACTGGTCTCCCATCACAGCTGTTGCGACTCTCCCAAGCAGCCATATGTGTCTCCCATCCTACCCTACCTCTTCCCTCCCCCCAAAAAGGTAGAGGAGTGGACGTGTAAGGGAAATGAAGGGAGTAAAGAATTGACTTTCCCCTCTGTTGTAGCTGATACCCCTTGGTGTGTCTGCCAGCTCACTATGGCTCTGTTAGTTCTGGAAACAGCGGGCCCACCTTGCCCATCAACATGGTAATGGCTTACACTCCATGACCCATCTGGATCTTCTTCAATGGGATTGGGTTGGGGGGTGGGGGTGGGGGGCAGTTACCCACCTCAAGCCGGGCCAATGACTTCCTTCCTCAGGTTCTGGAACTAGTCAGAGAAGCAGCAAGTTCCACTAGTACCTGGAATCACGGCAGGTATGCCATTGTCTACCACACGACCACAAAGATAGAACTGGTCAAAGAGAAAGAAAGCAAGAAAGGAATTCAGTAAAAATACCCAGAAAAGAAAAATAGAAAACCCAGAGACATTGCACGTTAGGTCCAAAAACGTCTCCAGCATGCATGCTGAAAGAAATGCGTCTGAAAGAAAGTCTGAGAGAAAACCCCTGGGTCCTCAAACATTCTTCCCACTTTTGCTTACACCGGTCTGACTTTCTTTTTGAGCAATGATTGAGTCTTGACTAATTAATGTAACATTTTTCTTTCCAGCAGCTCAAAGTGACTGAAAGAGAGCCGCAGGATTCATCAATATCCATGAGAAGCGAGTGCCAAGACGTCCACAAAAGTTTGGAAGATGGAAAGCAGATGCCCCGGCGGTAAGTGACTCGGCAAAGCAGAGAAAGTACGGTCCTCGACACCTGCAGAAGGGGAAGGCCAAAAACAAAACAAAACAAAAGCAAGTGGCTGTTTGCCACAGAACCCAAGAAGAGATCAGGATTTAGAAGCAGCAGATATTATTAAAGAGTAAATTAGTGGTGGAGCTGTTACATCGAAAAATTTGGTCCTGCGTGGGACTGCTCACGCAAGAGCCCACGGACCAGCCCTCCCTCAGACCAGGAGAAAATAGAATAGCGCCTCTCTTAAGAACTAGAACCAGGGTGGGGCTCTGACCATGGACATGAGCTCACGGAGCAAGGAGGAGGGCAATGCTGCACTGAAAGACAGAGGAGATGACTGACAGCTTGCATGCTGAATCAGAACCCCCCAGTCCCCTTTTCTTGCTCTCCCAGAATTATTCTTAATATGTTAAATATAGCCAGTATAGCACAAACCCCAACCAACTGGAATGAACACTGGCTTCAGCACTGAGGTCTTGTAGGCTTTAACCCTATAGTTGCTATTTGTGGGGAGTGGAGGGCTTAGAAAGTTCAGGGTGGCTAAAGTAAGGGGTAGTCTGGGAGCTGAGGGCAGTGGCTATATACCACCAGTAATAAGAGTTCCAATATTTTAACAGCCAAGATGGGTGCACTAATGTGACCAGCTGAACAGCAGAAGTACTAGAAAATTCTTCTCTGGTGAAACTGAATTTTTCTCTGGTGAAAAATACTGAAGACTTAGGGTACCCAAATATAAAAACCAGGTCATGGCCAATGATCCTGCAGTAGGATGCCTGTCATGTCTAATCATTCCAACAGGCAACAAAACTCTGCCTGTGCACATAGAACTTCCAACTGGCTTTTAGTGTCTCAGGTTTAAATGGGATTGGACACACCAGGACCACCCCCTTTTTAAGGGAAGCCTCTGCTATTAAAGATGAGACCAAACGAAGGAAATACAGGATCGAGGGGAAACAGATGAAGCAGGGAAGGGGGGTTAAGGAAAAAAACTCCCAGTTACAGAATTAATATCTTTAGAGGGCTAAGAAATCGCAACTAGAGACCAAAAACAACCCAAGCCTCATAGACACCATTCATTTTTTCAACTATGTAGCACCCTGTTTTAGTGATGCTTTCCTATTTTCTGCCCTCCCGCCACCCTCACAGCTACAGTCCTGAAGGCAGCTCATCACCTCTCAGCGGAACATTAAGGACTGACTTCTACTTCCTTTTCTCCTCTCTAGCCGGGCTCTTCTATAATCTGCCATTTGCATTTAGAATGTAAACTCCTAGGATCTGCGGGATTTCCACTACCCAGAGAAAAGAGCCCAGAAACCTTGGTCTCTGCACCCACAGACCCCAGCTCAGCGGTACTAGAGCCCTGGGCAGCCCCCTCAATGAACTGACATTTCACAGCTCTGAGTCGAGTTCTTTCTGCCTGAAATCACCCTCCCAACCTTGTCCGTTGAGACACAGCTCCTCTCCGGTCACCCCAACACCAGGCAGCATTGAACCTGCCTCCCTCACTGCCACCGTACCACGGACATTGTGCTCTGCCCTTGCATGTGTACAGACGGAAGTAGGAATGGGCACAGTTAAAATCCTACCCAGCCTAGAACACAGGATGGAAGCGGGGCAGAAGAGAGCCTGTGAGACCTTGGAACAAGGTCTTGGAACAAAATATTTTGGTTTAAATATGGCAGAGAATAAAAGTTGTTTTTAAAGTGGTTTGTAGGGGGGTGCCTGGGTAGCTCAGTCAGGTAAGCATCACCCTCTGTTCAGGTCATGATCAGGCTCCCTGCTCAGCGGGGAGTCTGCTTCTCTCTCTCCCTCTGCCCCTCCCCTACTTGTGTTCTCTCTCACTCACTCTCTCTCAAATAAATAAATAAAATCTTTTAAAAAATTGTTTGTCAGGGGCACCTGACTGGCTTAGATGGTTAAGCGTCTGCCTTCAGCTTAGGTGATGCTCTCAGGGTCCTGAGATTGAGCCCCATGTCAGGCTTTCTGCTCAGCAGGGAGTCTGCTCCCTCCCACCCCCGGCTCTTGTGTTCTCTCCCTCTCTCTCTCAAATGAATAAATAAAATCTTTTTAAAAAATAATAAAATAATAGGGGCGCCTGGGTGGCTCAGTGGGTTAAGCCTCTGCCTTCAGCTCAGGTCATGTTCCCAGGGTCCTGGGATCAAGCCCCACATCGGGCTCTCTGCTCAGCAGGGAGCCTGCTTCCTCCTCTCTCTCTCTGCCTACTTGTGATCTCTGTCTGTCAAATAAATAAATAAAATCTTTAAAAAACAATAATTCTAATAACAAAATAAAAAAATGGTTTGTGGGCTTTTAAGTAATTACAGCTTTGAGTTAGACCAATGAATCTGTCAGGAAGCCTAGTGTAGACCCAAAGAAGCAAAGCATGGAAAGAGTAATACGTATGAACCCGGAGTATGTGTGAGATACATCACATGTAATATCTTAGGTGAGACTCCTTTCCATTTGATGAGGCAGGAATCATTACCCCATTTTGGAGGCAAAGGAACTAAGACTTCAAGAAGTCATGTAACTTACTAAAGATCACAGCAAATAAAGTGAATTTGAATCCAGATCTGACTCACTGTGAAGACTGTATTCTTTTAACTCTTTATTCTAATTGTATTCAATAACTCTGATTGGTATAGAAATCTAGGGCATTTCCATATTCACCAAAAATATTATGACCAGCCTCCAAAATAAACACCATTTAAGTTCATTTCTAGAGCTAAGCCCTGGTTTATTTCATTTACGAGTAAGCAAGAAAACACATGGCATGATATAAACAATTCATGTCTAACTTCTTCGGCTTTAATTTACCCAACTATAAACAAATGGACTAATACTGATTACTTCCTAGAGTTACTCTGGTGGACTAATGAGTTTGTGAATTAAAGTACTTAGCCAGTACTTGATACATACCAAACTTGATAAATATTAGCTACTGTCATTACATTTGTTTTACTAACTTAATAATCCCATTCATGTCATAACTCTAATCACTTAAATGTCTCTTTTATGAAAGAGACTAGAATGGTGGTAACCAGGGGCTGCGGGGTGTGGGCAGTGAGGGCAATAGGAAAAAGTTGGTCCAAGGGTACAAATGTCCAGTTGTAAGATGAATAAGTTGTGGGGATATAACGTACCACATGGTGATTACAGTTAATAATACTATATTACATATTTGAAAGTTGGTAAGGAAGTAGATCTTAAGTGTTCTTACCACAAAAAAAGGAATGGCAACTCTGTGATGTGACACAGATGTTAGCTAATATATGCTGATAATCATTTTACAATATACAAGTGCAATATCAACCCTGTTGTACACCTTAAATTTATAGTGTTGTACGCAAATTATATCAAATAAAGCCAGAAAATAAAATAAAAGAAACACGAAATAAAATGCTTCTCTTCAGGATACAAAATGCCTCACATCTTGCATTAGATATAAGAATTACTTTGCAAGTTAACATTTTGAAATTATGGGCAACATGTAAGTGAGTCTTCTTTATACTCTCTAATTTAAATAGCTGTGCTATAGTCAAATATATTTAAATGACTCGCTAGAAATTGGAGCAACCCTTTCCACCACGGTGATTTTCTAAGACATCCCACGGAATATAAAATCAGACGCATCACGAGGCACTGTTTTTGAACTTCTTATAAGCCCAAAAGGTACCACAACTTGTTTACTTGACAGCTCAGCCATTAATTTCAGAAAGGCTAAAACGAATAACCACCCAGGTTACAGTTGCCTTGCAGGAATCCCTCTGCTATAATCTCATAGTTTTTTCACCTAATTAATTTCCCCTTTCCTTGCACCAGAGTTTCATGAGTGTATCTTGTTTGGAGGAGATTAAGAGTCACACGCTTCATTAGCAAGGTGTAAATTATCAGCGAGGCCCTCTCCATCCACCTGCTTAATCGGGTTAATGAAGCACCCTCGGCAGGGCCTTCCTAGCGCCGCCCTCTCCATGCTCTCTGCAGGTTTTACCTCCCTCGGGTGCTGGAAAAACAGGGAAGTGTTTAAAGGTGCTACTGGCCTGTTCTGTTTCCAACCAGGGAAACCTCGACTCTCAAATTCAGCTTCGCTTTGGTCATTTGAAAGACAAAAATGTTGCTTGGGAAAAAATTACTAACAGGTGTTTTTGCTTTTTGCTTTCCTGTCTCCTGCTCTTTCGGAGAGCTGGCCCCGAGTGGGGCTTGTGTCCACGCTCGAGGTTGGGGTCATGACCGCCCATCTAATAGAGAGTCCTAATCTCCTTTCGGGCCTCTTGAATGTCAGAGCAAATGTCAGGGAGGTAATCTTCATCACAGTTTCTTCTGACGATCTCTGCTTTTGAGATCATCAGGGTGGCTTTTCTTTTTCATCACTGCTAAGTTCCTGGGTGTTGACTTAAAATCCCGGCCAAGAAATTTTTAAAAAATGTGATACATCGTGGTTAGCTGTGTTTAAGCTGGTCATTTCTACAATCTCCTTCCTCGTAAAGGAATGCTTGTGGTGGCTCTTCAAGCCTCCCGGGGAATCTATAAGCTTACTTGGAGTGTGCTGATCCCAGACCTATAAAGACAAAACGAGAGAACTACACACGGCTAAGGTAAACATTTACTGGGACACTCTTAAATCTGCTTTGGTTCTACTCTCCTCTGTACTCCGTCCTCTGGGAGTAAAACTAGGGGCCCCGTGCTCTCCTCATGTCAGCACATAGCAGAACAGGAATGAACCCTTGGGTCCCCTCTCTGGCATCCCCCTAGGCCAAATTTTCAATGAACTTAAAATTAATTAGAGGTCAAATTTGGATGTCAGTAACTATCTTGGGAATTTTGTCAGAGAAAGAAACCCATTGTGCTTAAATCCCTTGGTCATATGAATTAAATCTCTTCTTAGAATTCACCATTATCAGATCACCGAATTGCCCATCCCTGATGGCCGCTGATAAGAAAATGCTCCAGCCCTTCCTGGCTTTCTGAAACTCCCTGAAGTGTAAGACAACATGCATGGAGGAGAAAAAAGACATCCTTTACTAGATCAAGTTCTCTTTCACCATCTGTATACACTTTGATTCAAAGTGAATGGGGTTGGGGGTGGGAGAGGAATAAAGATATACGTAGAAGCGGTACGGTAACTACATTCAACATGGATGCTTGGTTTGGGTATTCAGGTGGAAACTACCAAGTACAGGTGTGCTAAAGGCTTTAGTTTCTACTATAATATTTATACTCTTCAGTTGATGCAACCTTCCGCACATTGAAATTTGAGCTTATAAGACCATGTCTCATATGGTCAATGCCATCCCTTAACCATAAACACACAAATGCACGTGCGCGCGCGCGCACACACACACACACACACACACAAGCACAGATGCACGTGAATACTCTTGTGTTTCACGAAGATCCTTCCTTCAGTTCCTTATGGTAGAGCGATTTAAAGTGAATTACATGAATAAGGAGACTGGCCCATCCACAGTGTCAACACTGATAATGCAAACATAGGAGAGGATTTTAGACACGTAAGATTTTTCTTTTATTATTAATGAAAATGAATCAAATGACAGCTGAATGTTTTTCCATTCAGGCTGTTGGAACCGTGTTAATATTAATGCCGGGATGTGTTTATCTTCATTCTCAGTCGTGGTTACAATGATTATGTTGTTAAGATAAGAAACCTTCACATTTGTGGTAGGTCCCTCATTTACTTCCTTTATAATCACTTCCATTCCAGTCACAACTACCCACTTCTGATGTCATAATTCTCTTTGCAGCTGTGTAATCTCTAAGACAACATTCATTAACATGCACCGCACTGACCTCCGTGTGCGCTAGGCACCAAGAAGTGTCCCGGGCTATTTGGGAGCCAGGGGGACAGCAGACGGCTCTGGTACCCAAAATGCTCTAGAAAGCAATGTACTGCTTCCTCTCCACATAAGAAACACTCTGGCCCCTCTTTTCTCTGTAAACAAATGCAGTATCTCTCTGGCTCCAGAATAAATCTAAGGACAGAACGTAACCTTAAATTTCAGACCTGGATGATGGCTGTGTATAGGGCATGTTCTGGGATCTGATCTATATCTCTTCCATACCATAGTGTTGTCATTGTTGTTTTTAAGGTTTCCTTTGTTTCTTTATTTGAGAGGGAGACCGAACGAAAGCACTGGTGGGGGGAAGCGCAGAGGGAGCGGGACTACCCAGTTGTTCTGAACACACCTTCCTTCACTCCAGGCAGTGGCGATGTTTGGACCATTCCCCACCTCGGGAACCGTATATTTCAGCCCTACGTCAATTGTACCAGAAGTCTGCATTAACATAGACTGACAACTGTGGGCATTATAATCAGTGTGCGAACAATATCAAAGGGTAGGTGAGAAACAGGATCTTTTGGGAGAACCACCTGCGATGTCAAATGATTCCCAAGAATGCGAGTTCAATCACATGATGCTCAACGGCCCCCAAGCTGTGAAAGTTGACTCTATACTGTTTTTTTCCATAGGCACCTTGGTATGTTTCTACCTGCTGAACTCCTCATAGCCACTGGTGCTTTTATGCCTTTAAAATTTTTCATTAATTAAATAAAAATCAAATGCAACTTTGAAGTCTCTTGATTTTCTGCTACCCTGAAAGCATGTTCTGACTTTTCAGATAAGATGATTTCATTCCATTATGCTCAAACTTTCTTGTATTTCTGATAAGTGAGTCTGCATTAGGGAAAAAGAGGGAAAGAAAGCAGACAATTTATGAGAACGAGACTTTCCCGCTGTAGGGAACAGCAAACTGGAGTGTCCCAGGTTTAGCTGCCTTGACTCATATTTCATAGTTCATAGTTGAACCAAAATTGCATCCATTTATGTATTTATTCAACATTTGACATCATTTACTGAATGTCAGTACTCTGTGCTGAACACAGCACTAGACAAAGGATGTTTGTAGACGAAACACAATACTCCCCTCAAAGAAATCAGTCTAGTGAGTAAGACAGACAACCTATTACCACAATGTGTGCTATCAGTATGACAGGGGGCGGTGGAGGGGGTAGCTTCCTGAGCACGGAGGAGGGGGCTGACTTCCACCAGGACAGGAGGAAATAAGGAAGGTTTCCTTGGCGAATAAAAACCAAAGATTTTTAAAGTAGCAAGTTATCTTAAACATCTTATATTTCAGTCTCCCTTCCATAGACTATAGAAATTCCTTCTACAAAACATAGGACCAAAGTTTCATCCTGTTTCTGCATGACTGGTTCACAGATGAAGAGCTCGCCCCTCTGCAAGTCAGTGTCTCCCACTTTTTGGTGACTCTCATTATTGCTAAATTTTGTCTTAGGACAAGCCAAAATTTTTCTCCTTGTAACTCTATCTCCCACCCCCACCACCACCTTTCTCTCTCTAGAGTATAATTCCTTCTTTCTTTACTTTTTCTGTCTCCCATACTTAAAGACAGTGAGTACATCCTCCCTATTTATTAAATATTCCAAATTTCCTCCAGTGTTCTTCAACTGAGAGAATTTACAAGTCACCATATTTTTCAAAGTCCTTCATAAAGTGAACCCAGTCCTGGTTGCTGTTCGGCAGTGATGATCAGGACATTGTATTTCTACTGATTCAGTCTATGTTTGCATTTATTTCTTGATTGGGAGGTTCTCGCTTTTCCTGCATCCCAATAGCCTTTAGAGCCCAAACCATTCTTATCCTGCAACTGCCACCCAAATCCTTTTCTTTTTTAAAGCTTTACTTGAGAGAGAGCGTGCACACACATGCGGGGGGGGGGGGGGGGCAAGGGTAGAGGGAGAGAGTCCCAAGCAGACTTCCCACTTAGCAAGGAGCCCACCACGGAGCTCAGTCCCAGAACCCTGAGATCATGATCTGAGCTGAAATCAAGAGTTGGCAGTTCAACCAACTGAGCCACCCAGGTGCTTCTAAATCCTTTTCTATGTTCTCCTCTTAAGAATGTCATCATATTCCCAGGCACCTAGATGTGAAACCATGAAGTCTTAAGTGGGTATTTATTATATCTCACTCTACCCCCAGCGTGGGGCTTAAACACACGGCCCCAAGATCAAGAGTGCCATGCTCTACTGAGCCAGCCAGGTGCCCCGACTATTTAAATGACTGCCAAATGGTTTTTCTACTTTAAATCTCTTAGCTATAATCCACCCTTCAGCTACTGCTACAGTCATTTTCATAAGGAGACACTTCTGATCATGTCACTCCAAGCTGATATAAACTATGTATCTTTTTGTCCTTCCACTTCTAATGGATATTTTTAAATTTCTTGATCAAATATACATAATTTTACTTGCCACATTCTATTTGTGGTCCTGTCATTACCATTAGGGTGATAATGTGCAATTATCTTTACAACATCGGTTAATACTCCCAAGTTCACTTTATTACTCATATACTCATATATTCTATTGATATAGGACTATCAAGACCCCTAAGTATTAGTTTTTCCTTCCTATTCTGTTTTCCTCCCATTATCAGGCACTTTTTCTAGTATGGTTTTTCTTCAAAGGCCACAACTGTTGATGTCCATGGTATCAACAAAGAAAGTTAAATATCATAAGGTAAATAAAGATAAAATGCTCTGGGGGCACCTGGGTGGCTCAGTCGGTTAAGGGTCTGCCTTCAGCTCAAGTCAGGATCCCAAGGTCCTGGGATCGAGTCCTGCATCACGCTCAATGCTCAGAGGGGAGTCTGCTTCTCCCTCTCCCTCTGCCTGCTCCTTCCCTGCTTGTGCTCTCTCTGTGTGTCAAATCAACAAAATCTTGAAAAAAAAAAATGTTATGAAAGAAGCAGAATTTGAGTTAAGCCTTAAAGGATGGGTGGGGGTGGTGTCTGGGTGGCGCAGTCAGTTTAGCATCCAACTCTTGGTTTCAACTCAGGTCACAGTTGTGAGATTGAAACCCATGTGGGGCTCCGTGCCCAGCAGAGCGTGTGCTGGAAATTCTCTCTCCCTCTCCCTCTGCCCCTCCCACTCTCGCTCTCTTATGCACTCTCACACACTCTCTCTCTCTAAAATAAATAAATCTTTTAAAAAGTCAAATAAAGGATGGGTAGGATTTGGGGCTTGCAACAGGAGAAAAGGCATTATTGGTGTTGAGATTTGCAAAAAAGAATAAACTGTGAGTGGCAAAGAATTTTGATTTGACTAATTGCCAAGAATATAAAATGCATGAGAAAAAGCTACAGGCCCTAAGAGGGAAAAAATAGGATCAAATCTTAGTGTACTTGAATGCCAAATGGAGGCATTTGATACTGTTGGAATGACAAACTTGCAATTTACAGCGATCAAATACCACCAGTGCCTCCAAGCTTGCCTTGCAATCCAAGGGATTGCCTATCCCTTCAAAGTTGATAAAGATTCATATACACTAGGTTAGCGTTTGCACTGTGTCATTTGTTCCAATTTGAATCAGTTGAAGTAGAGGGCAGTGGGTTTTATGACCCTTGCTATATATCAGTGTATAATTCAAGAAGAAGGGGACATTGCCCACTTCCCCCTTACATGACAACAGCAGGCACACAGCCTTTTGTACTTCCCAGTACAGTAACAGCACAATGTGTCTCTTTCTCTTGGGGGCAGCTGTAGAATTTCTTCTAATTGGTAAGACTTGTATGTACATTTTAAGATTGCTCCAAGTATGCCTTCACCATCTTCTTCTGAAAGTCTCTGGGTTCACTCCACAAAGGAAGAGCTGCTGACCTGTTGCAAGGCTCTAATGCTGCTACGTTTCTCCTCCTCCTCCTTTATTACACTCCTTCACTATGTACCTCTTGCCACTGACTTTGTGCCATTTCTGTGCACATGACAATTTTCTCCACCCTGACTCACTTCTATCTCGGAGCACTCCAACCTCCTCAAGAAGGCAGAAAATCCCTCCTCTCTTGAACATGGATTCTTAATCTGAAATTCATAGGACCAGTCCCCACATATACATATACAAAGTGTTTTTACATAGAGTTCGGGGGTGGGGGACCTGTGAACTTGAACGGAGGAAAAAAAATCGCATCCTTAATTGCAGTCACCTCTTTAAAAAAAAAAAAACACAAAAGAACAAACAACAACAACAACAACAACAAACCCCTTCATTCCCTGATGCCATGGAGATGTGCTACGTGGCCTCCTACCTACTCGCCACCCTCAGGGCAATGCCTCCGTCCAATGTCAAGGGCATCAGGAAGAATCTGGACAGGTGGGCATCAAGGCAGATGATGACTGGCTCAACAAGGTCATCAGAGAGCTGAACGGAAAAGTACTGAAGATGTCATTGCCCTGGGTATTGGCAAGTTGGCCAGTGTGCCCGCTGGTGGGGCTGTGGCTGTGTCTGCTGTCCCAGGATCTGCATCTCCTGCTGCTGGTTCCACCCCAGTGGTGGCAGAGGAGAAGAAAGAGGAGAAAAGGAAGGAGTCAGAGTCAGCTGACGATGTGGAATTTGACTTGTTCCATTATGGTCCTGTTCTCCTGCAAATAAAACCCTTTTATCATAAGAAAAAAAATTTTTTTTAATGTTCTGAGCAGTCTATAAGCATCAGCAGACTGCCAAAGGAGTCCAAAGCACAAAGAAAGACGAAGATCCCTGCCCTGCAGGGAAACCCCATTGCATTTAGAGTACATATAATTGGTGAAGGCAGGCGCCTGGGTGGCTCAGTTGGTTAAGCATCTGTCTTCAGCTCAGGTCATGATGCTGGAATCCCAGGATCTAGTCCCTCATCAGGCTCCCTGCTAAGCGGGGAGTCTGCTTTTCCCTCTGACCCTCCCTCTTCTCACGCTCTCTCTCTCATTCTCTCTCTCAAATAAATAAATAAAATCTGTTTTTAAAAATTGGAGTATGCTTTTGGAAGTATAGTTAGCAGAGCCCTAGAGCCCAGCTATCCTTCCAGCATCAGAAAAATGGCTAAGAGCATAGTCTGGATCCAAGAATTGGGTTTCAAATCCCAACTCTATCATGTCCTGGGGATGCAGCCTTGGACCTATCCTCCAAACTCTGTGTCTATGTACTTATCTTAAAAAGTAGGTTGTAAAAAAATATCTAAATGATTAGCAAGTGCTTGGTACATAACATTCAGTAGATAAATAAGAGCTTTACAATCGATTATCACAGGTGATAATAATAGTAGTAACATTATTGATTATTAACATTATTAATATAATTATAGTTTATCATAATGACGATGATCCCATTACAGCATTTTAATTATCATTTAATGTCAACGACTATGATCCCCTGTGACATCCCCCTCAATTCTGTCAAGATATGTTTTTGTCTCAAAACATTCATCATTAAAAGTCTTCTGCAGAAGACTGATAACGAAAAACCCATTCAACTAAATTCAATTAATATTTATTAAAGAACTAGTGTGTGTGCTGTACTCTGTATTGGGTACTGAGATTGTAAGGTGGCTAAGGCTGGCCCCCTGCCCTGTGTAGCTCATGGTCTAGCTGGAAAGACAATCATGTAAACAAACAGTTATGATAACTTGTAATAAGGGCTAAACATTAGTTCTAGCAAAGTGCTGTGAGAACTCGGTAGACAGGGGGATTAGCTGGTCAGGGAGAGGTAGCTGAGTTGGAAGTCTTCACAGGGATGGTGATATTTGAGCTGTCTAGAAGGAGGAGTGATGGTTTCGCAGGCAGAAAGGGTATAACGTGAATCAAAGCACAAGTCGGAGAATTGCCAAGGAATGCTGAGAACAACAGTTTTGCTAGAATACAGGGTACAGGGTAGGGAGTGAATTGAGATGAAGTTAACAAGGCATTCAACACCTGGGCCCGGCTCAATGTTGTAGGAACTTGCCACTCAAAACGTGGTGCCAGGACCTCCCGCATCCGCAACATCTGAGATATTGTTAAAAATGCAAATGCTTGAGCCTTACCCCTAGACTGACCAGGTCAGAATCTGCATTCTGAAAACCCCAGGTGATTGATATGTGCATTAAAGTTTGAAAAGCACTGTTGTAGGGATGCCTGGGTAGCTCAGTCAGTTAAGCGTCTGCCTTTGGCTCAGGTCACGATCCTGGTGTCCTGGGATCAAGTCCCGCATAGGGCTCCTTGCTCAGCAGGGAGTCTGCTTCTCCCTCTCACTCTCCCTCTGCACTCTTTCAAATAAATAAATAAAATCTTAAAAAAAAAAAAAAGAATCCTTGTTGTAGAACCCTTAACGCCAGGCTGAGGTGCGAAGCCTTTATCCTGTGGCCTTTGTATGTTATAGATCTGGTTTCTAGAAACTAAATTTAATAGCAGCATGAAAAAACAGATTGAAAGGTAGAAAGGGGAAAACACGATGGGTAGATGAGAGCTCAAAGTAAGGGCTCTGTCAAGGTAGAGAGGGTACAAAACAAGGGTAAATGCCCTGGACTCGCCTTTGGTTGCTAGAGTCATCATTATATATCAACAAGTTCTTTGTATTAAGCACTTGCTGTATTCCGAGTCCTGGACTGGGTACTGAGGGGATTACAAATAAGTTTAAAGTGAAAACCCCTGAAAATGTCATCCTCTATAGTGAGACGACAGACACATGAAAGTCAACAAATAAACAAGGCTGTGTGTGTGTTGCACATGTGTGTACACACACACACACACACACACACACACATATATATGAATACGATGCTGGTAGATGTTAATTACCATCTCTCCCTGACTTCTACTGTACTCTGTGATAAAGTGATTACTGGTCATCTTCTGCAGCTGAAACTGGTAATATGGAGGCAGCAACCAATCCCAGTCTCATGGCTATGCTCGATTAATCTGAGATCAGAATGGATAGCTAATGGGGGCTTAGAGCTTCATCATATCAGCTATTAACTTGAGGGGAGGAGGTTTTTCCTGACAATGCAATCACTCGCCTCGTGCCTGGAATGTTTAAACATAGATAATATTTTGTATGTAGCAGTGCTATTTTTGTAAAAAATAAATTAATAAAAAGTTCTACAACATACTTTTCTCTCTCCCCATTAATATTATAATTAGTTTATTAGATGTTTCATGTAAATTTAATGGCTTCATGGATCAGAAGCTTTTAATACAATCTAATAAGTATTAGTGATTATTCCAAATAGATTAACCATTTTATTTCTTAGCAGAATGCCTGTCTTGTAAAATGAGAGAGAAATACCTGCAAGAAACCCCTTATCTTTTTTTTTTTAAAGATTTTATTTATTTATTTGACAGAGACCACAAGTAGGTAGAGAGGCAGGCAGAGAGAGAGAGGGAAGCAGGCTCCCCATTGAGCAGGAGCCTGATGCGGGGCTCGATCCCAGGATCCTGGGATCATGACCTGAGCCAAAGGCAGAGGTTTTAACCCACTGAGCCACCCACGTACCTCTAGAAAGCCCCTTATCTTGATCAATATTGCATCCTAAACTACACCGGGGTTTTCTTTGCTACTGGTTTAGGCAGGGGTGCCTGGCTGGCTCAGTCCATAGAGCATGTGACACTTGATATGGGGGTCGTGAGTTCAAGCCCTGCATAGAGCTTACTTAAAAAAGAAAAAAAAAAAGTGAAATTACTGGTGTAAGCAACAGAACGATGTCTTGGGGTGTCCAACATCCCACATGTTTTATAGCAGAAAAAATGTCAGAAGGAGCCCCACAGCCATTTGGCTTAAGGAAGTGTTATCTAGTCTTCCTCCCTGGCCCACGAAGAGTAGGAGAATGGAGAAATCAGAACTTGGCCACAAACCTATCTCTAGATATGCCCCCATCTTCTGTCTCTCTCTCTCTCTTTCTCTCTCTCTCTCTCTCTCTCTCACACACACACACACACACACACACCTTCTTCAGGAATTTCAACTGTGAACAAGCAGTCTCATGGGAACAAGGCCAGCCCCATAGCTGACCCAGTAGCAATAAGGACTTGCACACTAAATTAGAGAATAAGTTTAACCCCACTATATTATTAAAGGAAATACGAACATATGTATAGAAAGCCATTTGGTAACTGGATTTGATCATCCAGTTTCACTGTGATATAACCATGTGTTGGGAGCACTGGCTGTTGACAAGTTTCAAGAATGTCGGTGCAGCACCTGAGAAAGACTTGGGAACAGTGTGGGGACTCCCTCTCAGAAAGAACAATGGAAGCTAGAGGTATTGCAGACAAAGCTTTCTAATGTCTGTAGCAAGCCTGATTGCTTAAAGACACGAATATTCACTTTTTTTCCCAGTAAGATTATTTTTGGTAGCATTAGACCTAGACCATAGAAAAGAAAACAGGGCACCTGGCTGGCTCCGTCAGGGGGGCATGCAAACTCTTGATCTCAGGGTTATGAGTTCCAGCCCCATATTGGGTGTAGAGATTACTTAATTAATTAATTAACTAATTACTTAATTAACAAAATTAAAAGAAAACCAAAAATAAAACTCTGGTACTGCTTCTCTTGAAATCAACCAGTTTCTAAGTTTAGCTAGCTAGTAAGAACTTGGCACTCAGTTGGCCTGGAACTCACTACTTACAGTACCACCTTTCCTTCTGATTTTAAATTTTAGAAGACCAACACAGATGGTCTGTGGGTGGCTCCATCTCTTAAGTGTCTGCCTTCAGCTCAGGTCACGATCTCAGGGTCCTGGGTTAGAGCCCCGCATTGGGCTTCCTGCTCAGTGGGAAGCCTGCTTCTCCCTTTCCCTCTGCCTGCTGATCCCCCTACCTGTGCTCTCTCTCTCTTTGTCAGATAAATAAATAAAATCTTATTATTTTTATTTTTATTTTTTAAAATTTTATTTATTTATTTGACAGACAGAGATCACAAGTAGGCAGAGAGGCAGGCAGAGAGAGGAGGAAGCAGGCTCCATGCCGAGCAGAGAGCCGGACGTGAGGCTCAATCCCAGGACTCTGGGATCATGACCTGAGCTGAAGGCAGAGGCTTTAACCCACTGAACCACCCAGGCGCCCCAAATAAAATATTTTTAAAAAGAAGAAGAAGAAGCCCACAACAGAGATTAAACATCTCCATATTTTACCAACTCCACTCACTTCCACTGAATCAAGGACCTAACAGGGACCACTGAGGTTTAAATTGAGATTTATCAGCAGTTCTTGTTTCAGTCAACTTTTTCTAAATGGAACAATGCCATTCTCCATTTGGCTCCTGTCCTCACCATCCCGCCCCGCCTGCCCTCCCCCCGACCCTACTCCCTGGACCTTGGGACCAGGGGAAACGCTGGACATCCTCTGGTCCTGATGAAGATAGAGTGGGAGAAAGGTGGTGAGCTGCAGATGGACTGCCAAGTTCATGCCAGCTGTAAAAAGGGAAATATTAAAGCCACAACAGTCTTTTTGCAAGCCCATTGATGCCAGGCACCACGAGAAGAAAATCTGCATTGGCAGGTTTTGTTATTTTTTAACTCGACCCTGACAATACCTGCTGGGCTACCTGTGCTTTCTGCCAAAGAAGTGTCAGATGAGGGAGGAAGTTTGCACACCTGGTGAATTCAACATCACAATGCCATTTGGAGGGAGGAAAGAGAGAGAGAAAGGCAACTGCAGAAAAGAACAGAGCCAAGAAATAGAAACTGGGGAGGAGGAGGAAGAGCAATGAAACAAACAATTTGGAGGAATTCTTGTGTGACATTTTCCGAGATCATATTACACCACGGGGACAGGAATAATTAAGTATTATGGTAGCCTCGGAGTGTGAGAATACACCACTCCGTGCTTGAATTTTTGTACCTGGAACTCAAAAGGAAACTCTGCACCAGCCACTGTGTCTGTCTGAGGTTTTGATGCCCTGTTTGGCCACGCTGCTACTCTGCAGTTTCCAACTGCATGTAATTAAACATTAAGTGGTCTCTTAATGGGCTGTCTTTTCCAAAAAAGCCTTTCTTTAATTTACAATCAGTATGTCTGTAGAAAACACTAAATGATTGCTTTCGCCTATCCCAGCGACACTTTGGCCATTCTGTTAACAGCCCTGTTTTTTTCAGGAGTTGGACCGATGGAGGCAATCGGAGGGGGTAAAGGAGGGGTTAGTTTCAATGACGTTCAAGCCAAAGCCAAGCTTGTTAGCAGCAACTGTCACACACAGGACACCATATGGAGCTTCAGGGTCCCCGGACCCTAGGACCCACGTATGTTCTCAGTGCACAGTAACTCATGTGCTCCGACGTCCCTCCACGTGCCCAGGACACCCAGAGGGGGCTTGAGTACAGAGCATCACAAACTGCTTCCTTTCATCAGAACATCGAAATTCTATTCGAATGTGTTTTGAAAATACGTGTTTTCATTCATTAGAGTACCAACAAACATAAAGCTTCTGGGGACTGCCTGGTACAGAGAAGACCCTCAGATAGTTACCAAGTGAATAGATACATCTTGTGATGGTCCCAGTTTTCCTAAATCCCAATGAAAGCTTAAGTGGAAGCTTAATTTTGTTAATTTTGTTAAGTTTGGCATCTGAGAATCCTTTCCTGTAGCCATTCCAATATCCGTTTTCATGTCTCTGGGGCCAGAAAAATATTATGATTTTATTATTCATATAATGTTAGTAATGTAGTTAATGTCTGCTGTTCAGAGACGTTTATGGCAGGCACGAGAAGCAATGTGCTTGGATATTCTTTCAGTCTCCCGGAGAGGTCGAAGCTGGAGTGTCTTCAAGGCAAATACCGGCTCTTACTAAATAACTAACATTTCCTTGTGGAACAAATGCAAATCTGTATGAACCTACGAAAATCCCCTTGGCGCTAACACCATTAGTGTCATAACTGTCAAAAAGAACTGAAAAAGAAGAGGACCTAAGGATAAAATTAGATACATTCGTAGGTGGAAATTCTCATCCAACAGGTCATTTAGCCAAGAGTCGAGATCTCCACTGATGCTGGACAGTTCCCAAGGCTTCATTCTAAGAGATCTTCCCTCCCGAGCTTGAAGTGCTCCCGACTGGAGATCGGGCCACTTCCCTCGAGGGACGCTTTCACAGCATCTGAGAGGTCAACACTGAGAGATTTCTTGCTTTCATATTTTTACTCCAAATTAGCCCCTTGGATGACCCTGGACAATTCTGATGGGTGATGCCCTTTCAGACATTTTTAAGTGGTTGTCTGGTCCCTCCCGGCAGCCTCGCAAGCATCACAAAGGAGGTCCTTCCTCCCTGTCCAGGCCCGCAGAGACATGTTTGATTTTGCAGTTTTTTTTTAAAAGATTTTATTTATTTATTTGACAGATAGAAATCACAAGTAGGCAGAGAGGCAGGCAGAGAACGAGGAGGAAGCAGACTCCCCGCTGAACAGAGAGCCCAACGTGGGGCTCGATCCCAGGACCCTGGGATCATGACCCGACCCGAAGGCAGAGACCTTGACCCACTGAGCCACCCAGGCGCCCCTGATTTTGCAATTTTAAACAAATTGTACAGACCTGAAGAACTGTGGAAGCTGATGACTAAAGCTTTGTTCTTTGCAAACGTGGTCCATTTTGCCTACTCAGGCTTTCTTGAGATGTCAGCCCCTCTAGCCACTCACTCATTTTCTCCCTAATTCCTTGGAGAGCTGAATTGCCGTCTTCAGTAAATTCATTTGAACAAATCCATTACCCTGTTCTCTTCTCCTTCTGCCATCATCCATACTAGTCAATTTGCATAAAGCTTTTTTAAATTCCCAATTATTCTCTTCTTTTTTTAAACCAAGGACCCAATGTATAAGGTCTTTATTATTTTATTACTAAGCAACTTTACCTCACTTGTTAAACGCCAGTGTTTCGGGGGTAAATTGTGCAGTGTTGGCAGGCCTGTTTAAGCTACATTTAAAAGGAAATTAGGGGCGCCTGGGTGGCTCAGTTGGTTAAGACTCTGCCTTCGGCTTGGGTCATGGTCTCGGGGTCCTGCAGTGGAACCCTGCATTGGGCTCTCTGCTCAACAGGGAGCCTGCTTCCCCCTCTCTCACTGCCTGCTTCTCTGCCTACTTGTGATCTCTCTCTCTGTCAAATAAATAAATAAAATCTTTAAAAAATTTTTTTAAAAAGGAAATTAAGATCATGTTTTGACAGCTTTTTTAGAGATGAGGAGGAGGCAATACACATTGCCCACAGACTGAATTAACCTATGGTATGTGGGACGAAAGATGCTACTATCATTTTCAACAACAGTGAGAGGTTCAGAGCGTTTGGAGCTGAGGAAAAAACTACTTGCACTAATGGATAAATATTTTAGATCTGCCATGGAGAGGACTGAAAGCATGATTTAAAGATAGCAGGGTGGTTTGTTTTGGTTACACCTTGACCCCCTTGTCAAGTTTGTCTTTACTCTTACTTCCTTCTTTGCAAATGTTTGCAGGTTTAGAAATCCTTATGGTTTCTTCAACTGTTGAACAAAAAACAGAGACTCTTTGTGACAAAGGCAAACAAAATGCAAAATAATTTAACCAAGCAGTTAAACTATAGCTATAGTTTGATACATATTATAGAATATTGTATGATCCCTCTTGCATTCTTCCTGTATCTGTGTTCTTGTCCTTTTAGTAGAAAGAGTAGAGTCCACGTTAGCTCACTGAGGCTTCTGATTCTGGCTCAGTCTTGCTGGTCAGAGAAGGACTGGGATGATGATGACAAAAATGGTGGTAATAGTAACAGGGAACATGATAGGGCCCCTACTACCTCACAATAATCAGGGAAATAGAAACTATTATTTTTCCTGTTTTACAAAAGAGGACACTAGGCACAAAGGGGTGGGATACACTTCATATGGAAAAAAAATCTTGGGGTACCTCGGTGGCTCAGTGGGTTAAGGCCTCTGCCTTCAGCTCAGGTCGTGATCTCAGGGTCCTGGGATCGAGCCCCACATCGGACTCTCTGCTCAGCAGGGAGCCTGCTTCCCCCTCTCTCTCTGCCTGCCTCTCTGTCTACTTGTGATCTGTCTGTCAAATAAATAAATAAAATCTTAAAAAAAAAAAATCTACTTCCTTATAGAGAGGAGCCTGGATTTAAACCCAGACGTTTAAACCCAAGATTTAAAGCCTGAATGCTCTACCACTATCCTTAACTACCCTCAACTGAGGGTCAATTTCACAAATAACAAATAATATGTATTGACTTATGTTTTCTAAGGCACCAGGAAGTCACATCTACTTATGGAATAATGTTGTAATGAGGGTTTCTACAATATTGTGAGAGCTAGAGATACAGGCGAATAACAAATACCTCCCTCCCACACTACCACCACAACAACCCAGTTTGTGTATAAAGTTGAGGTAAAATTAACCAAAGCTCAGGAAAAACTCAGGATATTCAGAAAAGATAAGCAAAATGAGGCCAGGCTGCACTTCCACAGGGGAAACTACAGGCCTCTGTTGGCACCAAATCCACTCAAGTTAACAGGGAAACACCCCAATGTAAAAGTTCTAGACCTACAGTAAAAACAAACAAACAACAAAACAAAACAAAACAAAACAAAAACCGCTGACCTCTGGAAAACAGTAAATTTGCCAATTTGGATAGATCTTTGCAAGGCTGAGTAAATTACCTAGTCCAATGTCCTGCTGATTGGGTTAGGATATATTCAAATCATTTCAATATGGAAGATGGATCCTACCTTTGTCATTACCATCATGAAGATGTAAAAGAACCAGATGGAGAAAACACAGGCCTGGTCTCCTCTACCCAGGCTCTAGACTCTATCCAGACCACTTCTCCTGGGGAGGACAGATAGTAAGGAGAGATAGTCCTGAAATTGTAATCTCCTCCAAATATCTAAACATTTTGCTTTGCCTCTTGTCTGACCAGGCAGATGCTGTGTGATTCTTTCTATGTTTCTTTGAACATTATATCAGCAAGACACTGGAGCCAAAGCCAGTCTTAAGAAGTAACAAGACTTCACTGTTTATTCCATGCCCTATTTCTCCACAGTCACTTCAAAAATCTTCCAACCTTACAAAACACACCACTTTTTAATCAATCGGTGACTTTTTAGCATAAGGGATGTCCCTTCACCAATTGTATACAATGTGTTCATCCCGAGGTTAGTAATTATAACTTGGGCTTGTTTATTTAGTGTATCATTCAGGGAACAAGACACAAACAATGGAGTAGGTTTACAGATACCAAAATTTTATTAATTTAAAATTAATTAAATGATTAAAAAGCTAGGTCAGCCAAAGCGTCTAAGAATGAAGTTATGGAGCAACTATGAAGTTATAGTGGGATGTCTCTGTGACACTGTTTGCTGACTGACTGAAATTCTGCATGTGTCAAGTTGATCTTTGGTCCTGTCCAAGGGAGCTTATTTGCTAAAAATACCTTAAATAATTTGTGTTTACTTTTACCCTCAATAACCCACTTCTAATGCATGGACCTTAAACAACATATTATTAAAACAGCAGGAGTAAAAAAATAAATAAATAAATAAATAATTTTAAACATAAATAAATAAATAAAACAGCAGGGGTATTTTTGAGAGCTCTCATTTTTTTTTTTTTTAATCTGTCAGTCCTTTCCAGAGCCATCTAGCAAAATCAAATAGAATGACTATGAACTAGGATATTGGAGTAGCAGAGGCAGAATAATTTCGCCAAGCAGTAAAGGCACATTTCAATGGTTTCAGGCTAGAGCTGAGTACCCAGGGATATGAAGCTTAAACTGTTCCCTCTACATATTTAAAAAGTGCAAATAGTTAGGTATTGCCCTGCAGGTCCCGTAGCCTGGCTTTCCTCTGGGCACCAGCACATAGGACAGCTTTCCTTCACCAGGACATCCCTCTCCTTTATTCTCCGCTGTTTCCCCCCCTCCCCAATTTGTACTGCTCCTTCTAGCCCTGAAATGATATCGAATGACTTATTAGGTGATCAGAAATGACCTTCCAGATTGCAAAAATCAAGCCATTTTCAAAAACAATAAAACCAATTCTAGGTAGTACTTTGCCTTTTATTTTTAAATATGCATTTTCTCTCTACTGTTCGGCAAAAAACACTCATTTCCAGAGGCTTTTTCTAGTCATAGTCACAGCGATGTTGTTTAAAGTTTATTGGGCAGGGAAAACCCACAGTTACCTTTTCAACCTTTCTAATTTGTATTGGAGTCTAAGCTCCCACATCTTGGCCCTCGGGCATTTTCCTTGATAAAGCCCTCCTACCTTCCAGTCCAACAAAGACCAAAGACTTTGGATATGAAATTTTAAAGTAACCACTGGAGAAGAGGCTTCAATTGTGTTGGCCCAACTGGCAATCTGTGGAAGGCCACATGAATGGCTCAGAGATAACGCCCTGTCTTTCACCTTGTGGTCACCAGTTTGAGTCAAGCAGAGATTAACGGTGTCCAAGGGTTGTTATCATCTGGTGATGGCTTGGGAGCTGATATGAAATAAATTGCTAGTATCTTGTGTCTACTTGCCTGAGGTCGCTGGGTTCAGGCTATTTTAGGCACCAGATCCAAATCTTAGCTGCAATGGTTACTCTAAATGGAACCTTCTGTGCAAAGATCAAATGCTAAATAAACCCGTAGATTATGCTTCCTCTTGCACTAATGGAAGATATCCTCTCAGACAAGGTTGGAAGTAAGCTGGGTAGTTGGGGGGAGCCGGAAATGGGCTAGATTTGCGATTCTGAAGACAGGCCTCTGAGTATTTAATTTAAATTCTACCCTGGGTCCCCTACAGGTGACTATACCATCTGCCCTTGAATTCCGTACCTGGATGTTAGCGTCATGCCCTCCTTCTGATTCATCAGAGGGTCCCCGCCCCCCCGCCCCAATCTATCATTTCATCCATCTCTCACAATCGTTAAACTTTAAGGAAAATGCAAAACATTTTAACAGAAAAATTGGGGAACCCAGGCATGGTTTCTAAATATATGAATGTGCACAAAAAGAAGGAGAGATCCATTCACACTAAATTTTCTCAAGTTTTAAATCAGGGCCAGGTAATATTTCGTTGTTATTATTGTTGATTGTTTTGATTTTGGTTAAAGGCGCTTTTTGGTTTGAATCATTAAAATATTTGCTTAAATTTGCTACTTTACATTTCATGTGTAGATGATACTAAAATAAAGTCTTATTTACTTCATTTTACAATGTGTGAAACAGCCTCATGAACATAAACAGGCCTAACTCGATAAGATATACAAATAAAATGGACTTTTTATATTATTTTGTTAAAAAAAATCAAGGTTTCAAAAAGTTAGGGGTAGATCTAAATATCACTGGCTGCCATCTTGTCCAACTTTTAGGGAGCACTATAGGTTTTCATCTCCAAGTTCACCCTTGATTCACAAGCTATGAACCATAAAAACCAACATCTCTTAATGTGAGGTGGTTACAGCCTTTTTTGTGAATTTATTGAAAGCTATAGATGTTCTGCCCACCCCCCCACGTTAGACTGAACAAAGTAAAAAAAAAATTTTTTTCTATACAATTGAGGGAATTTATCCTCAATTACTCTAAAATCCATCCATAGACAACCATTTCCAAAGGAAAGTTTGAACCACAGTTAAGAATTCTTGAAAAAGGGGCACCTGGGTGGCTCAGTCAGTTAATCATCATGATCATGGCTCAGGTCATGATCTCAGGGTCCTGGGATCCAGCCCTGCATCAGTCTCCCTGCTCAGCGGGGAGCCTGCTTCTCTCTCTGCCTCTGCCTCTTCCCCTGCTTGCACTCTTCCCTCCCCACCATGTCAAACAAATAAAATCTTAGGGAAAAAACTGAATTCCTGAAAAGGATATCAGCTCAGGCATCTCTTAATAAAAGCGTGTATTATACACTCCATACCTTTAGCTATACATATCAAGGGGAAAAGGGAGGAAAAGAAAGGAAAAGAGAAAGCAATGCACTCATTTAAAATGGCCAGGAATCAAGATTATTGGTTTAATCAACTCAAGTATTTGTTCTTGAAAAGGGAGAATGTGTGTTTGTACCAAGTTCTCCACTTCTCCATCTCAAGATCAGAAGACCATGGCCAATTTTAAGAGCAGATAAAGGCTATGCTTTTTAGTAAAGATGATAACAAAAAAACTGAGTTCTTGTTAGCCTTCTAAAGCTTCAAAGTGGCCAACTTGGACTAAAATTAAAAATAGAACCAACTTAATCAGCAAGAAGAGCTATTGAAAAAGGCATCTCAATTAGAGACTTGATTCAATTTAAAATGTATGATATTAATATGATTTTTCATTCCAAAATTACCTAATTTCATTTTTGGATATGTGTGTGTGTGTAGAATCTCCAAAATATCTGTCCCCCATAAAAAAAATCCCTTAGTAATGTCATAGATATTAAGAATGAACGGCTGGAAATTTCAAACAGAACATAACTCCAAGGTTATCAAACTTGCATGGGTCAGTGGGCGAGAGGGACTCAGGAAAGCTTTATACTCGCACCTTTGGTGTTCTAACTCAACTCGGTATTCACCCGATAACCAGTGTTCCCAGCGTGCTCGGGCACTGGGCACGAACTGGAAGCCGTAGGCAGGCAGCGCCCAGGCCTCGAGGCGTGGGTGGGCGCCTGGCCTCGAGGACCCGGGTGACACCTCCCGGGCCCAAACCCTCGGCTCTGGGATCCAAGCCCAGGCCCGGCCCGGGAAGCAGGGTTAATACAGCTCTAAGGACAAGTTGTCTGGTTCCCGCGTCTCTCTGCCGCAAAGAGCTGGGAGGAGGAAGTGTGGGCCTCGGGGCTGGCCCGGAGTGGGGCAGCGGTGGGCGTGTGGCAAGAAGGGCGCCCACGTCGGCCGGGACCCAGCCGCGTTGTGACCTCCCGCTTCGCGACACTCCCACGCACCACCCCGGCGGTCGGAGGACCACGCGGACTATGCCCCCCCAGAACCCCCCGCTTCCGAGAGCCGCGACACGGTGCCTGGGGCCCGAGCCTTCGCCTCAGCCTCCACAGGGGACCTGGCCACTCGGCCTCGTTCGGCGGTGAGCAGCGCGCGGGGCAACGCGGGTTCGAGGCCCGCTGCTGTCGGAGGTACGGCATGGGACGGGGGTGGTCTCGCGGTGCCCCGCGGCCGGCCCGACTCTCCTCTCGCCCCTGGAGTCACTGCCCGGGTCCCCCGCACTCCCTCTCTTCCCCGAGGAAACTCAGCCGGGGGCGCCGCTGGGGCTGCGGAAGCCCAGCCTTCCGCACCCTCCGCTTAGTTTGCGGAGGGAGGGGGAGGGGTGGAGGCGGGGGACCCGGTGCGGTGCGCCTGCCCCACTTTTCCAGGAAGCCCGGGAACCCGCTCGGGCCCTGCTGGCACGGCCGCTGCCAGGGCGTCCTCAGCGCCGTCGACTGCGAGCGGCCAGGCCCGAAGGCTTCCGCGCCGGCGACAGGAGCGCCCCGCGCGCGCTCCAGATTCGGCGGGCCTGGTCGGGGCGCGCCCGCAGCGGCCTCGGGGGCTCTGCGCCCAGGCGGAGGAGCGCGGGAGTCCCGCGGGGCAGCCCGGGACTTAGGGCAACGCGGACGTCCCTGGCGCGGGCCCCCGCCGACCCCGGCCGCCGCCTTTCTGGCTGCGCTCCATTAAGAGCAGGGAGGAGGGGCAGTGGCCGGCGACCCGCCCCTCTTACGTCTGGAGGGGACCTTATGCCTACGGGCAAGCTTTCCCCTCCCCTTTCCCAAAGTCCTCGCGTTTGTTAAATCCGGTTAAATGAAGAACACCGAAGTCTCCCGCTCCGCTGTCGGGAAGTACGCCTCTTCTTAAGAGCGTCGCAGCTAAAATGTGGTTTGGCTGTAAGCTGATAATCAAGGAGCTGTGGTCAGACACCCACTCCAGAGCATCGCTATTCAGGGACCATGTTGTCACACACGACGTCCATTAGGCCCCAGTAATCCGCCATCAACGCGTTTTAGAGCCATTTGAATGTTAAGGAGATTTTTATTAATGACCCATGAGCCTAAAATGTGACTATTGGTTCTCGGAACAGATTTTAACAACTAGAGGCTGGGATGAGTGGTTTTTCGGGTCTCAGTGTAGCCTCAGGTCCCTGGAGATTCCAGTTGGGAGATTGGGAGCAGGGCCTAAGGGAGAGCCGTCACCGAAAACCCGACTCTAAGGGGGCGCTTTCAGGCCTTTACCTGGGGAACTTAGGGTGGAGGGCGGCAGACCCCGCTGCAGAGCGCAGGCAGTTCAAGGGGGTAAAAATCAGCAATGCTAGAAACTGGCATCTTATTCTTAAAGACACCTTGGGCTGGAGTGTCTCTTAGTGATGTCAAGTAGACTAAGAAACCCTTAATCCGGAGGCCCCCTTCCCATCACCACAGTAGGCAAAGGAAGACAAGGATACTGGGACAGGGTGGCAGAGGATTCTGATTCTTGGACAGTTTTTTTCCTTGTGCTGCTGAAACAGAAGTCAGTTCAAACTTTGGCTGTTTACCATTATATTTGCTGTGGGATTCTTTTTTGTTTTCTTTGTTGTTGTTTTTCTCCACCCCAAATACCAGGTTTCCTTCCACTAAGAACTGAAGGTAGAGTGGGGGAGATTAAGGAATAAAAGTGAGTCATAGACCTCATGCTGTTCGACTTTCCCTTTAGGAGAAAAACAAAATTCGAAGTCGACCCTCCCGCGCCCCACCATAACAGCCTGGCCTCTCTGGCCCCCGCAGTTATCTTTGACCAAATGGGTTGGATTTGGTAGGGCTCCTTTATTTGATTTTGCTTATTGTTTGTTTGCAGTCGGCAGCAGGTTGATTTTTAAATATAAAACGCACTGCTTGCAAAAGAGGAAGTCTGATTCCCTTTAGAGTGGGGGTGGGGTGGGGGTGAGGGGTGGGAAGCCTGCATTGCTTTTGGGAGCTGCTGCATAGTAGAAGGGCTTTCAAAGGCTTGCCTGCTTACTTCTCCTCTTTGGCCACTTCTGCATACAGAAGCTTCCTCCAGCTCTCCCATTGGGTTCTATTTCCTTCAAATTGCCTACATCAGAAAAACTGCCCTTTCCAAATAGTGCCTACATTTTGTCTTAATCAGGTTAAAAACAAAAACAGGTATGATTTCAAGGCCTCGTATTGCTATTAACAGGCAGTTAGGAAGAGATGCTCCAAGCAATCCTATACAATGTGTCTCAATACACCAGAGCACTATGGTTTCACATGTAATGTTAATTCCGTCCGAGACAAATCCCATAATCTGTGCAGTTTCAGAGCCTAATACTGAAAGACATCGGGGTGGGTTTTGTTTGGTGTTTTGCTCTCTCCATCCCAGGGTCTCCCTGTCTTTCCTGTTGTCCTAACCCAAGGGCTCAAATGGGGCAGCTGGGGAACCAGGTTTTATGAGGGTGAGCTGTGCTTACAGGACGCTGCCAGTTTAGCCGAGAAAAACAGAGGTGTGTTGAAGGCACTGGGCACAGATCTGGGCATGCAGATGCGTTGACTGGTGATTGGACGCTTTTGTGGTAGGAAAGGGAAGAGCTGTCCTTTCTAAAGGTCTCGAAGGAAGACAGGAAGCCGGCTGAGGTCGTGGCTGAGAGCCCGACCCTGCGGTCTTTCCATATTGGTTGTTTTGTACGAAGTCAGCTTCCGTTTGTGTGAGATGCGCCTGACTCTTGCCTGACTCCTTTGTTTTTCTCTTTTGCATGATTAAAACATGTCTCTGTATGCAGTAAACCACTACCTAACACTGGCACGCCTGGTTTTGGGTTACAGCTTTGTCGGGGTAACAACACCGAGGTTTTCACCGGGTGTTAGAAGCGGGTTCAAACTTGTGTTGTGCATGCCGGGTCTGGCTACCCGATCACCCCCCACTTCTGGTTAAGTGGGGGAGGGCACAGACTGCGGACCCCGCCCTGCAGGTAGCCGGAATGGGCTGCCTGGCGCTGTCCAGGACACGGAAGGCACCGCTTCCCCATTCCAAATCCGGCCTCCAGCTTTGGGGCGGTGGAGTGCTGCGCCCTTGTCCAAAAAGGAAAAGACCGGGCACTCGGTTAAAAAACGAAATGTAGAGGGCGTAGAAGAAAAAACTTGAGTCAAAGGTATGAGGGCCGCTTCTGAAAGCCTCAGCTCAGAGCCAGGGACCCCAAGGGAGGGCGGAACACCCAAACACAACTTACCCAGACCCGCTAAAGCACCTGGCTTTCCTGGGAGACCTCCGAGGGCCCTAGGCAGGCCCAGCTGGACTCCCTGTCGGCGCCACGGCTGCCCTGCGGCGGGAGCCCCCGCTGTGGCGGAGGCGGAGGCCTCCCCCTCGCTGCTGGGAGGAGACCCAGCCGTCTGCGGCGCTTCCTCCCGGGAGACGAGGAAAGCCAGAGGCCGTAGGCCCCTCCAGGCCCGCTTTCGGCGTCCTGGCCCCCTCTCCCGGACCCTGCTTTCCTTGGGCCTCGGCATTCGTTCTCTCCAGCCAGGGAGCTCGCCTCCCGGCCAGACCACACACACACTTGTCCCCCACCCCCCCAGACTCGGCCGGCCGCGATGTCAGCCCGGCTCTGGGCTCCCCCCCACGCCCGCGGCTGACCCTGAAGCCAGACTAAGGGGCTCGAGGAGGCCGCGCTCTCCCCGCTGGCAGCGCGCAGGACCCGTAGCGGCGCCTCAGCCCTGCCCGCGCGGCGGGATCCCGCGAGGCCTGAAGACCAGGCCGGGTGGGGCGGGCCGCGGCTCCGCGGAGGTCCTGGGTTCAGACCCGAGCCCGAGGCAGACCAGCGGGAGGGAGGGAGAGTCTCCCTGTCGCCCCAGCCAGGCCCGCAAGGCCACGAGTGGGGTCGGGGGATGGCTGACATCAGCCTGGAGAACTGACTTGGGCCTCTGTCCCAACTCGGCCTCCCGGTCAGGGAGGTCAGGGATGCGAGTACTTTTCCCGGCTAACTCCGACGGGCAGGCGAGATTTGGAAAAATACCGCTCTGAAAGATCGCCGTGGATTCGGCAGAGAGCCCGAGCCGCTCTCCTGCGCCACCACTGCCCACACCTTGGCGCTCAGTTCCCGCAGTCCCGCCCGGGGCCTCCCGGGGTCCTCCGCCTCTCGCGTCCAGGCGGTGCCGCACTCAGAGTGGGGACACACGGAGAAAAGGTGCGATTAAGGGAACCGAGTGGGAGCGCAGTTAAGGAAACTGACCATTATCTAAAACTCGTACATTTCGATAGCCGAACTTGACTTGATTGAATTTCTCTTATCTGTGAAACTTAGAAACATTCCCAAGGTGAAATAACAGGAGCAAGAATCTTGGTGCGTTAAGATAAAGGTTTGGGCCAACAGATCTTTGTGAGTCAGCCTACCCCACCTGACCTCCGTCCCCCCAAGGGAAGATTCTGTTGCCGGTTCAGGTCATTCCTTAATTGCCAAATGCAGCTGAAGTCGCTCCCTGACGCCTTCGGAGGGTGACGTCATTTCAGTACAAGTACCTAAAGACCGGGCTTAACTTTTATTAAACCGGGTCTGGACCAGGAGTGGTGATCTGGACGTCTTTAAGCCAGCGCTAGCTTCCCCGCCCCCCTTCCCCTCCCTCTGTTGCCTGCGGTCAGGGAGAATTCATTTCTACTTTCCCGTCAATTCAAAGGGATTTAACTCCGTGGTCTGTTAAGCGAAGTTGTGCAAAGGTGATGGAAAAATTAGTTTCAGAGGGTCCTCAACGCCTTTTTCTGACCTCCGTTTTTATAGCATCGGGAGAGAAACCAAACTGCATTATTTGCTGAGCAGTGCCATGTTTGTCATTATATTTAACGAAGGGGGGGGGGTGTCTTTACTGATCCTTTGTGGGGCATTCTGAAAACTGAAAGCAGTGTGAGAAATTACTTTGTATCTGCTTTACTGTTGCTTGAGAAAAGCTGGGGGAGCATGAGCCCCAGAAGATGAACATGGTAAAACAAAGAGTCTCTCTGGGGCTTCAGTTTCCCTTTGGTGTAGACTACTGTAGGAGGACCGTTCTCAGTTGGTACGGGAAAATCTTGCCATCAAGTCAGTTGCTGGTTGTAAACTACTGCATTTCCTTCAGCAGTAAAACAAAACCAATTTACTTATTAGGCAAGATGATGTAGGGTCAAGAGAGCATGCACAGCCAGGGACAGAAAAATAAGCCAGAAAACAAAATGGTTGCAACTGCTAAAGTTCATTTAAAAAGTTACAATCAAGAGTCATTTAATTCTGGTCAAACTCAAGAGCATAGAGCTTAAAATGGAATTAAATATTTGCTTTTACCTGAGGAGCACGGTGACCATTGGCTCATTTGCCTTTTCTGATGATTGGTATACCAAATGCAGGTAGAACTGAAAACAGACCTTCCCCTCCACCCCCTCTGCACTTTCTTTAAACAAAACAAAAACAAAACTGACCAGGATGCCTTATGTTCAACTACTGAAATTATAGGTTTTAAAACTTTTCTGAAACTCTTTTGTTCAGAAATCATTTCTGCCTGAATTGCTTTCAGATTCTGATTACATTCCCTCATGTTTACCTCAGATTTTTTTGAAAGTTAAAAAAAAGAAATCCCCTTCATCAAATGAGAGAGTAAAAACAAGGAATTCTTGTCATTCTCATTTTCTCTGAAGTACTACAGTTCTTCCCTTCTCACTTAAAAAAAAAAAAAAATTGATCTATGTTAAAACCTATTAGTAAAGTGCCCAAGAAATCGTTATGGTATGCAGCCGGGAGGGAAAAGCAAGGAGAGCAAGATCCTAATGACTATTAGGCTCTCTATGTTCTATTTCAGAGCAGTACTGATGGAAATCTCAAGAAGTTTAGATACCACAGTCACTCATACCTAATTCATCCACAGATAACACCAAAAATGCTTTTTAAATAAAGTTTGCTAATTTCCTCTCGGAGGTAAATTCGTTTGGGGAAGGAGAGGCTGAATGTGGGCTTCTCATCCATAAATAGTGGTATAAAATTAAACTGGACCCAGTGTTGTGCTAGAACCATTTTAATATAATTATACATATCTGCCAAATCCAGGAAGAAAAGGTTTATGCATATATAACTTTTCCAGTTAACATCTGCAAGCATAAACGACAATGATCTCAGTTTATAAATTCATCAGGGTCAGAGCAATTGACCAATGTCTCTTTACTGCTAGGCTTACCAACAGTAAATTACAGATGAATTAGTGTCCTTTTGTTTCTCTTCTCTCACTCTCCTTGTCCAGAGACATTTTTGTTATAAGTTTCAGTGCAGCTCACCTCCAGCCAAAGGTAATCTTTTTGATAAGTACTCAGTTGCTCTGCATTTGCTTATAATTATAACCTATTTAATCACGGAAGAACCCCTGCGGAGGTGGAGTTCAAGGTTGCATACAATAACAGGAGATCACAGTTTTGAAGTCTAGCACAGATTAAAAACCACAGATGTACCATTTATATAAGACACACACCGATTGTCGCTTAAACTACATATTGACTCCTTATGAACATTATTTTTAAATAAAGTAGTGCATCTAGGACAATCAGTCGCACAATTCACACAGCCCTGAAAAGTTTTTCAGTGCCAACTACCAGTTGGTCATGAAACGTGAGTGAGCTTGAGACACTGGCCATTCCTAAGTATCAACCACGGATTGGCTAAAACACTGGAACACCTCTGCTTAAGAAGGCTATGTCCTGCCTTCCTTTCCCTCACAATTTAGTTTCGTTTCTTTTTGGTGGTGTTTGGTTGCACGTGGCTAGAATGCTTTTGATCACTTTGCAAATCAGGAAAACCAATGATCTAAAACTATGACAGGATCTGAAGTAGACTGGTCTGTCCATTTCCGGTTGCTGGTTGGTAGGCCCTTCTAAGGCCCTTCATTTCTCCTTCTATGCCTCCCGGAACATTGATCAGAAGAGGAGTCTGAGCATCATCCCATCTAACTCTTTTAACCAATGCCTGGCTAAAACTGGAATGTCCAGCCCAGTGTATTTAAAAATCACCCACAAAGAGGTTCTACAGATCTTCACAAAACCTGGAATTTCCATGAGGACGTCTGGTCTTTATAGTCCAAGCAGTCGGCATTGAAGTTGAGCTTCCACGAGGCCGTTTGGTCCTTATAATCCAAGCAATCAGTGGTTGAGTTAAAACCCAAGCTGGAAGCTCCGTATCCCTGGGTGGAAAGAGAAGCTGGGGACTGATTGAGATGGCTGGTGACTGCATTGGTACCCATGGGGCTGAGTGTGGCCCCTGGTCCAGGAAGCTGGTGATGCATTGGGGTCAAGTAAGATCCACAGTCCATGCCCCCAAAGTAGGAAGTTGAGCCAGCATATCCTTGACTATAACCTGAAGCCTGAGTATAGGTCATGGGATAAGACCTCTGCATGCAGGAAGAGGAGGTGGACAAGGGATCTGACAGTGGGGAGATGGAAGCTGGGCTCCAGATAGACACGGGAGCACTGCTGCTGGAAATGGCCGGGACTGAGGTGCTAGAGGGGGGAGTGAACTGGCCACTTGTTCCACTCTCTGAACTCACTTCACGAGCTGGTGAGGTCTTCTTTTTTGCAGGTCTCACTTTGTTCTGACCTCCGTTCTGTTGCTGCTGCTGCTGTTGGCGGCACTTAGCTCTCCGATTCTTAAACCACACCTTGAAAGGGAAGAAATTTCTTTAAGGTGGTTTCAGTAAGGACGAGAGAGGCTCCCAGATTACAGATGAGCTAAGCGCACCATCTGTCCTGCCACTGAAAACCCATGATACTTTTATATATACCCCTGGAATTATAAGAAAATGGGGAAGCTCTGTCTAAAAGCACTTCATTCCTAGCCCAGAATAATAAATCCTATGGCTAAAAATTTTCCTTCTCATTTTCCTATCTTGTATTTCACTTCAAATACACACATACACATAAATCCAGTGGTACTGTGGAACACTCTTATGGGGAAATACAACATATCTATGTCTTTGGGAAGGAAACACAAAAGAGTTGAGGGAAAACAATTCTGTTGTCACTAGCCCAGGAACAGCCTAAACGCAAAGTTTATTGTCTATCTTCCAGGGAATAACTGCTAATCACACTCTACCTTTTTCTCTCTCCTTGAAAGACTCATAAAAGAAAGCTCCAAGAAGTGATCCTGTTGAAGGAGGAGGTCTGAAAGCCACGATTTGCTGCACTCTTTATGGTAAGTGGAATGACTTGTATATAGTCTGCTGGGAGTTTGAGGACAGACTTCTCTGCTCATCTTAAGTCTGACACTGGTTTCTCTGCCTTCAGCACACGGGATTCAGTTTCCTGTACTATGTTCACTGGCTTTGTCAATTTAATTTAAGCCTCTGACTGCAACTCTGAAGACTCTCATTACCAACCCCGTTCATGTTCTGCCATGAAGGAGCAGTGTTTGGTGTGTGAGGGGGCCTATCAAAGAAACTACCACCCTTTCCTGAGAGGAACCACAGGTATTTTTCTGAGCAACAGGTCCTTAGCAGTCTTCTTGGGTGAGGTCAACATATGGGTGTGTTAACTGGGCCACCAAGGCTGAGCCTATCACCCATCCAGAGCCTCTTATTTTCTTTCAGTGAAGACCTGAGTTCAAGCTTACAAATGCTAAAACTTCTTCCATCTTACTTTGAAAAGTCTTTTTCCTGGTTTGCAGTTCACACTGATACGTCCTAGCTGAAGTGGAGTCTCGGGGATGTGTGGATGTGTGTGTATGTTCAGGGGCTGAACATTTCTTTACAGAGAACTCCATATGGTGCTTGCATTTCAGAAAAGTTGGGAGATTACTTTCCCTCTCCAGCCTCAGGTCAAGTTAAAGGGGGTGGGGGGGTGTCAATGAGGATATTGCATTGATATTTTATCTGCTAAATGGGTAAGAGCTAACAAATTCTGTTCAATCCCTAAGAAGTTAAAGAAGACACTTTTATTTTGTAATTTCTTTGTAAGAGCACCAGGGGCTTCCACAGCCTGGCCTTACCGTACCCAACTGGTGTGTGACCTTGAGCAAGTCATTTATTCCATTTCTTTCACCTGTAAAATTACTGAACTATCCAGTATCTAAGCTTCTTTCACTCCTAAAAGTAGATGAAAATGGGGTAGGATTTCCACATGGGGAAAAGGAAGTATTAAAATATTAAGCAGCTGTCCTTGAAATCTTCCCCAGGCTGAGTACTCAAGAACTCTAGAATTGTGCTTTATTACTGCAGCTAAATCATTGTCTTACCTTACAGCCAGAAGGCTGTCGCTTCTAAGATTGGGTGGGTGTTGGGGGGGGGTGTAATCAGGCACGTGAAGGGGCCTTAGAAGAGTTTACTGGCCTCCAGCGGAGCGCTCAGTTTCAAGCCTTCCTTTGGTCCTCTTTAAGACCTGGGACTCTCCTGGGTCCTCAACATACACCGTGCTTAGGGGAGGGGTGGCACAGTCAGGAAGAATGGTTCTATCTACGTCTGCCCTACCTGCACCCTGGACTCGGGCAAGTTGATTTTCAGCGCCACCTCCTCCCGCATGAAGATGTCTGGGTACCGGGTCTTAGCAAATAGAGCTTCCAGCACGTCTAGCTGCGCCCGGGTGAACGTCGTCCTCTCCCGGCGCTGTTTCCGGGGAGTGGCTGCGGGACAAGAAGCCCAGGGCCCTTTAGGGTGGGGGAGCAGTTTCTCAGTATAGGGGTCTCTGCGGGTGCTCCGACTCCCCCAGCCCCCAGTCCCCCAGTCCCAGCACTTCCCTCGTCCTCCCAGCCATGCAACCCAGAGCCTATCAGTGCTTTCCCCAACCCCCTCCCTGGCCTCGGCTCCTCCAGCAAACACTGGATAGCAAGACATACACCATGCCCCCCCTTCCAGGAGAGATCCCCCTCCCTCCACCTGACGTTGGAGATTGCTCCAGCCAGAGTGGCTTTTCCATAGATAACACATGAAATAAAAGAAAGCCAAAATCCAAACCGCCCTCAAAATGAACCCCTAAACCACAACACACAAACAAAAATCCATTCCTTGAAGTCAGAGAATCCCTGAGGACCGCAGTTTGGATTAATGGGGCTTTTTAAGACTCCAAGGGCTTTGTCCCTCCATCTTTAAAATGGGGGCATATTTAAAACTTCTACGAGGATTTAAAAAAACAAACAAAAAAACAAAACAAAAACCCCCAGATCTGATTGGAAAGGAAAGCACCCATATCCAGGGTAAATCAGACCTCTAGGGATTACAGGCAAAAGGCCTGGGGGTCAGAGGGGAAGCCCCGGCGTGGTGGGGAGAATTTACGAGGAAAGACCCAGCTTCTCCAGAGGGCACTTCTGAAGAATAAGGCTTTGAGATATGGGTGGAGGGAGTGACCTTCCATCCCCCCTTCCCCTCACTGCAGTGTGTCCCCCATGCACTCCAATGAAGAGTAACGCATTGTGAGTTTCTGCAAGTGTTGAGGGATCCACCTATTCCCTCCAGCCCCTAGTCTTCCCTCCGGCCGGTAAATGCCCTGTGGCTCTGAGCTGCTACTTAGAAGGAAAACCCACTGGGGACACCACGCTTGGAGCTGGAGTGGGGCAGCATGACCATCAGCCTCAGTGCTCCGAGAGAAAAGGTGTCACATCCCTGTGGGGCCGGCGTGGGGAAAGGCAGAGCAAGAGTGCCACAAGGCTCACTTACCCGGGTAGCCCACTGAAGGGTGCAGCAAGTCCATGCCCGAAGTGGTCAGACTCAGCCCATTGACAGCGTAAGGCGGTTGCTTAAGATAAGACATCATGCTAAGGTTGTTTGGAGGCGCAAAATCAGCCCAAATCGGAGGGACCCAGCCAGAAGGTCTCGCTTCGCCAAGAGTGGACAGATTCAGGATCCTTGGTGTGTGGGTTGGGAGCAGTTGAACTATGGACAAAGCAAACAAACAAACAGAGGTGCTGGTTTACTGCTTCGCAGGCGGCAGCTCTTCCACGTTCCACCACTAACTTAAAAAAAACCCTGGGCTGTGCAAGGTAGAGGCTTTTAAAGGACTTGCAACCCACCCCCCCCCCCCCCCCCCCCCGCCCCGGAACTCGAGGAGATGGAGAGAGACCAGATAAACCCGTCTTCCCCCCCCCCCCCCCAAACTTAAAAAAAAAAAAAAAAAGTACCAGAAGAAAGCAATTACAATCTGCCTTCCCCGAAGAACAAAACCCCACGCCTTCAAATGCACACATTGCATTCCTATCCCTACATTTGCATAGGACTCATTGGCTGGCACTAGCTAATTGTCTCAAACAAAACTTGATTGGGGCCATTTGCAGAGACAAAGAACTCTTTGGCTAAATAAATAATGCTGATAACAAAGCCCATTGGTGAGAAACAAAGAAACAATTCAAGAAATCTACCTCTCCCCAGACTGTTGCCTTTCCAAGGCAAATTTTAATTACCTTAGCTTTTTACCACTTTTAACTGCTGTGAACCTAAAATGTCAGTGCATTTAACATCTAAAATACCAACTTGCTAATCGACAAACTTGAGAAAACTGCTCAATCGCTATTACTTCACATTTGAAGTCATTTCCAGTAATCATTTTCACCTAATTAGTAGTCTGGGTAATTAGATTTTGAGGTAAGTAACAGATTTATTAAGGTTTTGGAGGACCTTGATTATGTGTCTAAAGAACTAAAGCTAAACAAACAAGTATTTAACTTTTAATCGACACCCATCAAATATTTAAACATACTGCAAAAAAAGTCTTAAAGATTGGCACGAGGTTTGCTAGAAATTCTGAAGTTAGAATCCCACCAATCAGATAATGACAGGCCCCCACATTTGCAAGTAGAAAGGGTGTGCATTTGTAGTGCAAGCCGCTTCCATGTTGATTTTGATGTCGTGGAGGCTGCAGATCCTGCGGGAGGCAAATTTTCAGGCATTTGGGTCCTCAGCAACTAGAGCAGAGTTTCTTGTTAATTCCGGCTGCTTTTTGCACATTTTAGTTTTGAAGAAAGTAGATACACAAACACCCAAAGTTGTGAAACTAATAGAATTTCTCCCTACCTTTCAAGTTTCCTACAATCCTATAAGAAAAAGCTCAGAGAGGCAAAAGAAAGGAAGAAAAAGAAAAGTTATTTACTTTCTTCAGCTGAGTGTCTCACTGCTCCAAGCAAAGGGATCCAAAATGGATGTTAATATGGGCTGGCAGTTTTCAAGTCTGGCTTTTATTTGCCTAAAAAATGGCACTTATCCTGCAAGGATCTCTACTTTGCAACTTTGACACTATGAGAGATTGCTTCAAAATGGCGGATACAAGATTAGAAGTTCCCTCTTACTTTGACAAAGGTCCTACTGAGTTTTCAGGATTGGATTTTCATATTTACATTGCTTTAGAAATCAAGACACAAAATTCCACAAATGAACTCAGTTATTGCCACTTCTTCCTGATTTAAAGTCATAGCACAAAAATCATGCTTTTCTACCCCAGATCTAAATCAGTGTAATTTTATAAATACCCTTCCTTCTCAGAGGAATTTGGACTGTCTCATCAATAACATTTAGTTGCTTCTATAACAAAGACTTGCTATTTTCTGCTCTCTTTTCAAGATATAGTTATTCAGATGCTGTAGAAATAATATTGCTTTAAAATACAGTCACTTAATTTGTCTAAATAGCCTCTAAGCTGGAGTTCTCTTGTGTTTGATACAATACGTTGGAAAAGTTCTGAAGTACTATAGAAAAAACCTAAAACCATAGCACATGCACACATGAGAAATACCGAATTGTTCTTACATGTAGAGCTCTCACCCAGTTCGAAAAGTCTGATTCAGAAAGTGGCACATTCCAATATAAACAGCAGTAAGGGATAGAAAACACCAGGCAAAGGGCCTCCTTGGAGCGCCTTTGCCCATGCCATCGCAAAAATCACTAAAATTTAGGGATAAAGTGTCTCTGCATTTACTACTGTATGCATCTTTAAAAGAAAAAGAAAAGTACCCCCAAACAAAACTACTAAATCCTCTTCGCAGCAGGTCTAGGTATGCATTCACCGAAGAAGCGGCCACGGGCCCTTCCATCTAACTTCCAAAGCCCCCAAAGAACACCTTTTTCCCTTTCTCTCTAAGCCGGGCCCAGAAGGGCAAACAGAAATACCCTTTCAAAAATATAAGCTTCACTCTGATTGCTCCTGAGGTGGCCGTTGGAGAACTCCTACCTACGGGAGCCGGTGACGGTCGCTGTGCGAGTCCCCGCAGCTGGTGGGCGCCCGCACCTCCGGGCGCGAGTGCCTCGGTCCGGCGTCCCTGCCCGGCAGCCCCGCAGTCCTGGCGCCCCAGGTCCGGCTCCACTGCCCGCCCCGGCCCGCGCCGCCTTATATCTAACGGTCAATTCGTGCAATCTGTCGCTCTTCCCCCCCTCCCCCGCATCTCCCCCCCTGTGTGTGTGTGTGTGTGTGTGTGTGTGTGTGTGTTTTCTTCCAAGGAGCCCATCTACCAGTTGCTGTGTCCTCGCTCAATAATAATTACCTCGTCCAAGAATTAATTATAATAAATGTTTTCTTGATAAACTAACGAGATAATCCGAGGGGCACACGTCCCTTAATTACAGGCCGCCGTGCTCTGCTCTGCTTCTCGTCCGGGCTGATTAATTTTCTGCATGATGGAAAAGAAACAAAACTACGCGGACTGGCGACTGGCCTGTGGCTCGGAAGACCGCGAAGAGCGAGAGGAGGGAAAGAATGAGGAGAGATGTGGGCACCGCGGAAACAGCCGGCGCGGGCCTCCCTCTCAGGCGAACTCCAGTGAAAGTTTCTGGCCTCAGGGAATCGAACAGCGCTGCCACCCGCGAGGGAGGGAGGAAGAAACGTGCCAAAAGGGTTGGCCTTGGCTATTAATTATGGGGAGGAAAAAGCCCCAGTGTTAGCGCTTTGAGGAGAGGTCTGGGTGTCTACCTTCCTTTGGGGGGAGGAGTTTCCTCTCCAACTCGTCTCCTGTGCTAATAACTTTTGGTTCCTGGAAGAAGTCCCCAAGTGAGCGGGACAAATCCTGACCCCGAAGCTCGAGGATGGAGGGGAGGATTTCAAGGAGCGACTTCCCCCCCGTCCCCTCCCCAAGTCATCCACCAACCACTCCAGGGTCAACGCAGCTCGGCCTTCTGTCCCACACCCCACTTCTGTCTGAAACGGAGGAAAAAGCCAACGCGGTGAAGTTCTGACGGGGGACTTGGATTTCAAAAAATGTGTTCTGAAATCGGACTGTGATTTCAAGAGCCACTTGAACGCATCAACACGAAGACTTCTTTGGAGTTGGCGGCGTGACACGTCGCAGAGGCAGGTTGCTAAGCGGAGACCTGATGGTATTCCCTGGGCGGACCGAGAACGGAGGCTGAGCCTCAAGGCACCCCTCGACCTCGGCCCGGCCGGGTCCGGCCACACGACACCCGGTTGTCCGCGAGTCCGGGAGGGGAGCGCGCGGGCGCGAACGCAGGCCCTGGCGTTGCCCACGGTCCAGAACCGCGGAGGGGCCGCCTTCCCCAGTGTAAGGATTCCCGCCCTGTCCCCGCCGCGGCCTCGGGCGGAGCAGGGGCCACTCACCAACAATTCTGCCAGCCCCAGGTGCTCGCGGAGGGCTGCACAGGGCGGGCTTGGAACTACCCCGGGCTAAATCGCATAGCAAAACGACTCTCCTGCTTTCGCACGGCCTGGCGACCCGAGTCTGGGACCACGACAACCGGGGATGGGGGAGTTACTGCACTCCCAGGTTATTTTGGGGGGCGGGGAGGAAAGTGATGATCAAAAAGGAAAAGGAGACCTAGTGGTCATTGCAAGAGGCCGAGAACGAATCTTGGTGAGCTGCTCTTGGCTCTGGGGAAAGGGGACCGGAAAAAGAGAGGCGAGCGCCGGGCGGAGGAGCTCCCGGCAGCTCCACGCCTCCTCGGTTATCCGCTCGGGTTTCCTCTCACGTTCACTAGGGACAAGCAGGGGGCTCGAGCTGCGACCGTCCTCACTCGCAGATCCGAGAGCGAGTGGGGCTCGGGGCACGCCGGCCCTAGAAGACGCCTGTCTTATCATCATTATTATCATCCATCCATCTAGCTACATCTGCATCTTTTTGTCTGTGACTCTGAAAATGTCCTTGAGATCAGTGCAAATGACCCAACCACATCTGAGGGCCCAAACGCAAAATAGCAGGGAGAAATGGGCGTTGACATAAAACAAAACCACAAACAAAACCCGGCCCAAACACCCCACATTAGCCTCTCAGGGTTTCCACGACGTTTGGCGGAAGCGGCGACCCCAGGAGCGCGCTGCCTCCCCTCCTCCCACTCCCGCCCTCACCTCCACATCATACATTTTTCGCAGAGATCGTTACTACACCTAAAAAATTTACGAGGGATTAAAATACAGCATGCTTCAGAACTCCAAGTTCGCGGAAGTGTGTATCAGTCGGTCTATTGGAGGTACCGGGGCGATGGTGGTCAGAGGGGCACATGGGTATAGACAGGCCGACAAGACAGACGGACACTTACCTTACAGCCGCACGGGAAGTTAGAAAAAATTATCCTTCAAAATTCCAAATAGCCCGCTATCCTAAAAGAAATCAAGAGCATTGAGTTAGAAAGCTTGCAGTCTTCACCCCTCCATAAAAAGCCAAACAACGAAAAAATATTTTAAAGAATAGAAAATGACGAAAGTAGCTCGAGTTCAAAACACGCGTGGGCCCCTCTGTGATACATACAAAGTAGACGTGATGAGGGCTGCTCTAGCGATTTTTATTTTTTATAACAGTGGAGGCTGAGTTGGAGCTGAGGTCGGTTCCGCTCTCAGGGAGATTTGCTGAGAAAGCGCCTCTCTGGCAACTTTTTGACGCAAACTCTCCAACCAATGGCAGGGAGAGAATGATTGACACATCTAAGCCAGAGGGAAAATAATAAAAACACACAACAGGGGGAGGAAAACAGGCCGCTGCTGCACGGGGGGACGAGCAGGCAACAAATCCAGGCCTCCGACATTACCAGAATGTTCTTGAAAGACACTGGGCTCCGTTAAAATATACATTATGGGCTGGAGCATGTGAACTAATTGTATAATTAAAATGATGGACAGGGAGGCCTCCCTTACCTTTCTTCTCCTTTTCTTCTTTTCCTTCCTTTCCTCCCTCCTCCCCCCTTTTTTGTTTTGTTTTGATTTTAGGGAAAGGGAGAAAGGAAACCCATACAATAAGCTGGAAAGATTTAAAAAAAAAAAAATTTAGGTAAACGCCGAAGAAGAGCCAGGGTGGAGGTAACTGGGTTTTCGCATTTAACGCCAGCTATAAGCATGTAGATCAAACGCAAAAAACAAGTCAGGCTGAAGCCTAAAACCACCACTATGAGGTTTTAACCAGGGTCAGACCACGCTGAGGGCCAGAAAGGGTAAAAGAAGGAGGCCTGGGAGTGAGGTGTGGGCGTGCAGGCAAGAGAAAGACAGATACACAAGTCCAAGAACAAACTATTTTCAAAAACTCCGTGTCTCTCCCACTCGTTGCGCCCTTATATATATTCCCTGGTCCCCGAAGCCAGAGACTCGGACTCCTGGTATCCGCGCAGGGGTTTTAGAGTTTGAAGGAACCCAAGACAGGCTGCAAAGAACACGAGCCGGGAAATCTAACTCCAGGGACGGTTTGGGGAGACAACGGGAGCCAGGTCAGGATTCGGGGATGGAAGTGGGGTCTGGCTGGACACCCGGGGAGGGAGCGAACGCAGGAGGCCCGCGCTAGAAACAGTTTCCGCGTTAAAACAAACGCTAGTCAATGCCCGCCGGCGAAGCCTGGAGCTAACAGCCCGCGCGGCCGGAGCCGGGGGCTGCGAGCCCGGGGGCGGGAGAGTGGCGGCACCGGGGGACCCGAGCCAGAGAGCGAACACCAGCCTAACTTTAATGCCTGGCACAGAGAGCGGGGCCCAACAGCTTTCAAACTGATCTGAATCCCTAGAAAAGCAGAAGCAGATTGGGCGGGGATGGGGGAGACACAAGAGGACCGGCTGAGGGTGTGTGAGTGGTGGGTGGGGGGAGCAGAAGACATTTCTTCCCTCACAACTTCCAATGCCAAGAAGAAAAATAAAATCTCTTTCTAAACACCCTCCCCCTTCGACCACCACCACCACCACCACCACCACCACCACCACCACCACGGCAAGTGGGCCCAAAGAAACAGCTCTCTGCCTTTAATTTGGGGACCTATGTTAATGAAGTTGGTAATTAATTCGTCGCTTTGTTGTCGGTTCTTATACTGTATGTGTAATCAAATGTGGCCGTCCTTGGGATTTACAGCAATTAACGAATTACGGGAGTGCGCACGAGGCAGCGAGCGCTCTGCAGCCCGGCTGGGCTCCGGCTCTGGCTCCGGCTCGGCCTGGGGCTGGGCACTCGGCGGCCGCGGCCAGCCTTGCAGGTGTCTCTAGAGCTTTGGGCCCTCCCGTCCCAGCGAGACCCCGAGAGGCCCAGGGTCTGTCCAGCAACTCCCGAGCCCTCAACGCCCGCTCCAGTCCGAAGAGACCCACTGGCTGTCGCGTTCCCAGGAGTCGCGACTTTCTGGGGTCCCGGGCTGGGGGGGGAGGGTGAGTACAGACCTTTTTTCCCTCACCCCGCCCCCACTGTACTGAAACACCTGGCCTTCGCCGCCCCCCCTCCCGCCCCACGGCCTTTAATTGGGGGAGGGAGGAGAGAGTGACAGATGCCCTAGGCGGTCTGGCCCATTGGTTGGGAGCACTTGGCCGGAGTCACAGTACTTTGGTGAAGGAAGGGCAAATCCACCCAGATCCCCTGAGCGAGAGCCTCCTTTCTACCCCGAGAAAAGACAGTGTTTCTCCTAGTTTGATCGCAATGATGTTTAAAGCATCAAAGAACGAAAAAGAAAAATGGAAGTGCGTCTGGCGGAGGGGAAGGGCCGGAGGGAGGCCTTGGGGACAGGGGGGGGGGGGGGGGGGTGGAGAAATATCAGAACACGCACTTGTGATCTCCACGAAGTAAGGGAAGCATTTTGGACTGGGAGAGCTCTCTGCTGTGGGGTCCAGTGTTGTGGGAAAACCCTCAAGACCTACGTAGAGGTTTGCGGTGTCTTCTCATTTGGCCGGGCGGGGGTGGGGGGCAGCTGAATCTCCCTGAAAATTCCCGGGTTCTGTTCGACCAGGGCAGATTTCGGCGCCGTGGGGCGTGGGAGGGCTTTTCCCTTTACAGCGGCTGGGAGCAGAGAGCTCTCGCTTCTCCTTTGCCCTTTAGTCTAATAACTTCGCAGAAATGCAGGACCAATAAACCACGAGTTGGAAACGGACAGTGTTAAATAAACAAGGGTCTCTTTAAAATTCTCATCCACTTCAGATGTCTAAAGTAAGATTGTGATGATTTTGTCACGGTTTGGTAAATTTACCCCTTTAAGAGGCTTTCATAAATCCCAGAACACACCTTCAGCCAGATTTGAATATAGATTTAGGTTTTAAAACCCAGAAGCTGGAAACGCCGCTTTATCAAAGAGAATTTCCCTTTAGCTTAGCAATGTGCTGAAGCTCTTAAAAGATTGGATCTGAGAGAGAGAGAGAGAGAGACAGAGAGAGAGAGAGAGAGACAGAGAGACAGGAGAAAGAGAACTAGAGACAGGCAGACAGGGAGAAAAAAAGACTTTCTTTTTCTTTCTAGAGGAATTCTGCCCAGACTCTGCAGCAGTTGGTAGCAAGAAAGCTTTCTCCTGGGTGTCTCCTGGAAAAGTTGCAAAATTGTTCTTCACCTGTAAGAACATGCTCTTTATCATCCAGTCTCTTCTTGTCAATTTGGAAATTGCAGACAGCCCGGCTCAGGTACAGTCCCCACAAACCCTATTCTAGGTCAGGACAAAAGCCACTGGCTTGGGTTGGGGGGGGGGAGTGGGGGGTTGGGCTCTTGTACTGAGAACCATAAAGGCTTGGTGGGAGAAAAAGACTCCTTTGGATGAAAAGTCTAACTCTTGATTTTCAGTAAGTCCTTGAACTTCCAATATGCTTACTACGTGGTCATTCTATTTTCGCTGTTCATGTTTAACTTTTTTCCCCTACATCCTGTGTCTTTAAATTTTTTTTTTTTCCATGAGTCTGACTTATGCTAGGGAGCATGCTTTGTGTTTTTAAGTAATTTTCATTAACAAGTAGATGGTTTTTAATTGCCATGAGGACAATTATCTTGCTATGAATATGAGACATGAGTCTTCAGAAGCGAAATTAAGAAAACCAGTACACAGGGAATTAAAATTATTTGTCAGAGCTTGCATGCAGTTTCCAAAATATGGCCGATATTCATATTTTGCGATCTAAATTTATGTCTTGTGCTAGCTGGCTTTACTTTCTCCTCCCCACATGCCAGGCCAGTTGAAAATATTCTAAACTTTCCCCCAAGTTTTTTAGCTATGGTGCTTGTGTCGTGGTGGGGGTGTGTGTGGGGGGAGGGAAAGGAGGAGTGGGAAGAGAAAGGAGAAAGATTTCAGGATTCTTCCAAGCTAATTAAAAAAGAAGAAGAACAAAACCCATATTCCGTGAGAACATAGCCTCTCAGGGGGAAAGGAGCCAGTTAGACTCCCTGAACACTTACTTCAGAAATATGAAGATTAATTTCCAATCTTTTCAGCGATTCAGTGGACAGTAGGGGACCACATCTTGCCTTAGAACTGCCACGATACTTAGAAAGAAGTCATTTTTCATTAGGTTTTTAGATATGTCTTTATTAAAAACTTTGACAAGATTAACTTTAATTAATTTTTTAACGAGGGTTAAAGATTGGCAATGCAGGCAGAATTTGGAGGGAAACAGAAGGCAATAGATCACTTGTGAATTAAGCTTGGGTTGCTTATTCCCTGCATTACGACTGCCTCAGAAAAGAGGGTAAGAGAGAAAGAAACAACTTCAAAGATAGGATTGTGCTGTCTTGATAAAAGAGTAGGAGGCAAATTCCAAATGCAGAAAAGAGGAAAAGAGGACCGTGTTGTTCCGGAATGAAACGGATTAAGATTGTGTGACAAGTGCGAGATGTGGGGCTGGGAGACATTTATGAGCTGAGTGTGAGCTGTGAGCTCTGCGTCTGTCCCTGAGCATGTGGGGACCAAGGGTGTGTGCAGAGCAAGGTTAAGGTGGGAGATAAGAAGGGCTCCTGTGAGTGTGAGAGCCGGAGAGCAATATGTGGGGTGTGAGTGTGCATGTGGGGGTGTGTTAGGAGGGTGTGGATGGGAATGTGGATAGATTGATGAAGGGTGGTAGCTGTCAGCTTATATAATTTTCATCTGTTCCTGAACTTTCCTTGAAATCAATGCTACTGCAGGCAGTAGCATTGAGCTTGCAGAGCTGATATAAAACAACCATTACAGTCCAATATCTTGCCTGTTTGCAAACTTCATTTAAAAGTGGGGGGAAAAAAGGCCCAGGAATGGTTTTGTAAGAAAAGGAAAAAAGAAGAAAAGAAAACCACAGTGAAGCTTTAAACTAGTTTGGATAAATCTCTAATCTTTTATTTGTAACCTTTTACAAGCTTTATTTCCCGTATATGAAAAGCTTCTTTTATATGGGCACGACAGACTTTTCCTTTGGATTTTTAATTAGAGCCCATCAATTGTAGCCATATTTAAGAATCAATATAAAGTAATCCTTCGAGATGGGATAAGGTTTTAATCGAAAATCTAATTTCCCACTCTTTGCAGATCATTTTGAGGGGCTGGTTGATTAAAAAAGAGTTCAATTTTTAAAAGACCTAACACCTAAAACCTGGAAAGATCATGTCCGCAAAAAAAGCAAGTGATGTTGTTTTACAAAGAAAAAAGTCTGGCTCTTGTTGGGAACTTTTTTCTTCTATTTAGAAGAATTTGACTTATTTATTTATTTTTTCTCAAACAGTACTCTCTAATGTGGCTCCTATGAAGGTATTCACATTGAATGGGAGAGGGGAAAAAAAGAATTGTTTATCTAAACAGTATTTCACATACAAAAGATAGTAACTTAAATTTTTTATTAACAAAGAAAACATAGATCTTGACAGATCTTTCTCAGGACAAGCTAAAAAATTCCCAAGATTAGAAAATGAATAGCACATTTTAAATTTTTGTTCATGGATGCAAACTTTCCACTTTCACATCTAGGAATGAATACTTCCAACCGATTTTTAAACTTCAATATTACAATTTTGCAATTTTAATTTCCTTACAATTGAAAAGTTGCCTATAAGAAAGCGTGGAATTTTAAACAGTTCTACCAGATTCACTAGCTTTCAATTAGTCTTTTTTTTTTTTTAAGGAAGAAAAATGAAAGGAAGAAGGGAAGCAAATAAACAAAAACTAAATTGTAGGTGCACAGCCCAGACATTTTTTTGCTTCTTATTGATCAAGCTGAGGTATTTATTAAAAAACTGCACATTATCTAACTGGGCATAGTGCATTTGCAGCAAACACCACCGTTCTACTTTATGATTTACAAATCATCTCTGAACTAGAAGAGATTCCCCCAAAAAGTTTATAGGTGCATTTTCAGACATTCACTGACTTGTTTTTATTGTTGTATCTGTTAAATGCGTTTCAAAAAAAGAACTCATCGTATTTGCTTTTTAAAATCTGAATGATTTGAGCGATTTGAGCATATTTGATACTCATTCTTTTATCTGCAGAAATTTCAATTTATTTAAAAGCCTGGCGTTTAATGCACTACACGAGCGCATAAATTTTAGAGAAACTCTCTTGTATTTCTCTGTAATCGCGTCTAATGAAAACCTGGGATTTTCCATTATTTAAAAAAATGTGAAAATATAATGCATCTTCATTAGGAAAATTGACTGCTGTGCTCACGACAGTTCTTAATTGAAAAGGCAACCTATTTTAATGGTGTGGTTGAGAAGAAGATTACATACTTTATCCAAACACAAAGACAATTAATAATGAGAAGCAGGCTGCTGCCATTAACTCTAATGCAGTTGCATCAATGTCAGTGAGAAGTGCTCATACCTGAGATACATGGTGCACACTCCCCCGGCTCCCTCCTTCCCAATTCACCCACTCCTTAATTTGGGTTTCTTAAGCAAGCGCCTGGACGGGGTCTGATCCGGCGGGCTAGTGTCGGGCAAATGAGGCTCGGGGCCAGGCGCCCCTTCCCGCGGGATGCGCGGTCCGGGGCAGCGCCGCCCGGCCGCAGTCGCCCTGGCTGCGTGTTGTCTCCGCGCACACCTCGCGCCCTCCCGCCTGTGCGCGGACCCGGGCCAGGACAGCCGCGGCCCCCACGCGCTGAGGGCTTTGGAGACCCAAGGCTACCTGGTACATGTAAGAAGTTCCCCCCAAAGGACTGGCCTGCCTCCGAATCTGGGATCTGCTTTGATTCACTTACAGAAAGGTCTTGGGGGAGGGAAAAACTTAAAATTGAGAGTGTGGTGGGGACTTCTGGGTGCAAATGGTCATCTGGCAAATCCACCAAGTTTTACAAAGCGCCGCTTCTGCAGCTCTGGCCGGGAGAGCGAAGCGTGCGTGTATGCGTGTGCGCGCGCTCCCGTGTCTCCGTGTGTGTGTGTGTGTGTGCGTGTGTGTGTGCGCGCTCGCGCGTGCGTGTGTGTTGCATGGGGGTGGGGGGGATCCCGACCTTCCCTAGGTTCGAGCACGCCTGGACTCCAGCCTAGGAGATGCGGAGGAGGAGGCAGCCACCTCTCGGCTTTTTCTTTTCTCCGCGAGGCGCGGGCAACTCAGGCCTCGACCCGGCCTTCTCCAACCCCGGCCGGCGAGCTGCTGGAGCGAGCACGGGAAGGGGAGATCCTAGACTCCCAAGCCTTGGAGCGGGAGATGCGGCGGCGCCTTGTGCCAGGAGTGGCCCGGCTCTCCCGTGGCTCGAGGACTCGAGGGGGCGATCTGCCCTTGGCCAGCCCTGTGGTCGCCAGGCCTCGGGGGCAGGTACAGGTTGAGGATGGGGCAGATCTCAGCTTGAGTCTTTACGAGTTCGAGGTGCTTTGGCGCCCGAGAAGGGCTAGGCGCCTGCAGCCTGACGTCCTACAGCCCTTGGAACCCGCTCTGCCCTTGGCCCTTCCCCAGCGCAGCTTCCCAACGCCGGGTAGGAACAGCGAGGGGAGGGAGTGGCCCTCCATCGGTATCACTCCCTTCCCCCAATATGAGCCAGGGCCGGGCTGCAGGCTAACAGGCGCTTTCACAGCAGGTGGTCACCTCCCTTCACCAAAGGGTTGGTGGGGGGCGCGCTCCTTCGGGGAATTCTGGAGGCTTCTCGCATTGGCCAGCCATGTGCGTCGCCAGGGAGAGAGATACTGCTGGACGAGAACCACACACAAACGCATCCTGCGGAGGAAGAGTGAAGGACCTCAGTGTCCAAGGCCCAACTGAATACATCCCTTTCCCTTGAGGGGTAGCCTCACAGGAAAGCTCCTTCCACAGATGCACACTTCCCTCTGCAGCCCCCAGTGTCCCTGGGACAGCCTTGTCCCACCCCACTTTCCCTCTTGTTTCCCGCTTTTCATCTACAGACTTCCTGCAGACTTGCCATTTTGTTTTGTGAATCTGCCCACGGGTTAGGGAGCCTCCCAAAGCTCTGAAGACAAGCCGACCTGGAGTTTTACCTGAAGTGCCTGGCTCCTCCTCTCCCTCCCTCAGGACAGGTGGATCTCTAGGGCATTGAAACTTCCCTTTGGTAAAAGCCCGCTATTGGCTACTTGGCGTGGTCTAGGAACTTCCTCCTATTTCCCCACTTCTGTGTATCTGGAGCTTTTCATGTTCCTTTCAATTGCCTTTTTCATGTTGCAAAAGTTGAAGTGCTCCAGTTACTACTTATCAAGCAAATCTTGGGTGCTGTTGGTGGTGAGGCTATGTGTGTCAGCTGAGAATCAAGGGACAGACTAGGTCTCCTAGACCTAGAAGTGGTTTTCTTCTTGAGAGAGCTTGAACCTGAGATGTCATACTTTCGGAAGAACATAAGAGCAACAAACAGACTAATTTGTATTTGTGGACCTGTTTCTTGGCGTTTGACCTGTGGATGCTGGAGGCATCTTTATTAGCATGTATGTGACTTTGGATAGCCACCCAATAATGACATTCCTAATCATTTATTGAAAACCATTTAAGCCAGTCCAGCAACAGACAGTAACTCTTAACCTAAATGGCAGTTTTCTGGGAGCTTATTCAACAAATGAACAAGCAAAAAAAAAAAAAAAAAAAAAAAAAAAAGAGATAATTGCTTATACTTAGCAATATACTTAGCTGCTGAATATGACAGAGTCATCACTTAGGGGACACACAGATCAACACCCAAAGTAGATGGTATGTTCTAGGTTACTTTTAGAAAAGCAGTTTCTTTCTGGTTGTGCCCTCTTGTAATTAATGCACAAAATATGTCAAAGAAGCAGAAGAAACGGGCATAGTTTATAGATATTGATATAGTTTATTAATTTATAGATATCATGGCCCTAAATTTATTCTCACCTTTTCCTACTGTTTCAGGGAAAAAAAAAACAAAACAAAACAGAAGCAAAAAAGGCATTGCTACTTTTCCTAACAGAAACATTATGTAGATACTAGATATTCACCAAGGAATAGGTCACCTCAAATAAACCTGTGTCTGTGATAAAACACTTGGAGGGAAACGAAACAATTCCGTTATCATTAAGAAATGTTTTTAAATGTCCCGATAGTTAACATTAGATAGATACAATCTCAGTCAACTCTAGAATCCCAATGAAAATATTCCTGTAAAAGCAAAACAATTTCACAATATGATGAATCACAGACCTATATCCCTGAAACAACGAATACATTATATGCTAATAAAAAAACAAAAACGAAAATAATTTCACACTAGACTATACAGTAGCACCCATTATCTGTGGTGTTCCCTTATGCAGTTTCAGTTACCCAAGGTCAACTGTGGTGTGGAAGCAGATGCTCGTCAGTCTGGCCCATCATCGGAGAGTCAGTAGTAGCCTAAAGCTACGTCACAGTGCTTAGGTCATTCACCTCACTTCATCTCAGTTTCAAGGCATTTTATCACCTTCCATCATCACAAGAAGAGGAAGAGTGAACATAGTACGGTCAGATATTTTGAGAGAAACAGTATTCACATAATTTCTATTACAGTATATTGTCATGATCGTTCTTTTATTATTAGTTATTGTTAATCTCTTACTGTGCCTAATTTATGAATTAAACTTTATCATAGGTATGTAGGTCTAGGAAAAAAACATAGTATACATAGGGTTCAGTACTATCTGTGGTTTTAAGCGTCCACTGGGGGATCTTGGGACATACCCCCTGCAATTAAGGGGGGACTGCTCTAGCATCTTAAATCTGATTGCACATTTGGATCAATTTGGTTGATTAGCCAATTTGTTCTTATGTGACGGGATGGATAAATCTATTTCTTTTTCATGTGCAAAATTTTTCATTGAAATCTCTGATTTCTCTAAAGATTTGTGATTTTCAATCTAAGAAGTCTCCAGAGTACATGTATTTTTTTTTTTAAGATTTTATTTATTTGACAGACAGAGATCACAAGTAGGCAGAAAGGCAGGCGGGGTGGGGGTGGGAGCAGGCTCCTTGCTGAGCAGAGACACCACCACCACCACCACCACCACCACCACCACCACCACCACCCCGCCCCCGCATGCGGGGCTCCATCCCAGGACCCTGAGACCATGACCCTAGCTGAAGGCAGAGGCTTAACCCACTGAGCCACCCAGGTGCCCCAGAGTACATGCATTTTTTAAAATGTTGATTGTAACGTGAACTCACATTCATTCATTCATTCCCTCTTTCAGCAAATGTATTTGGGATCCTGCCGCGCATTACGCGGTGGTCAGGAGCTGATTATGTCTGGAGATGATTATGTCTGGAGATTCATGCTCAGGACCAGGAACTCGTTTTTTTCTCATTTAAAGTAGAGGCAGATCGTTATATAATAAGCATGTGATCTAAAAGTTTACATGATCTACTCCCTTCCGGAAAATGCACCATCCCCAATCTGAGGGCAGAAGCCTTCTTGATTTTTCTGCTTTCCAGAGTATAGATTACCGGGAACAAAGATTGAACCTGGAGAGATTTGTCCGTTGCTCCGAGTCGTTAAGAACTTGTTGCTCATCCACAGCAGCGCTCCTCGAGAAAGCTGCGGGAGCTGTCGGCGCTAACAAACAAAAGTAGATGATTCTTAATGTTCAAATTTAATTTGTTGCCAAGAAATAAAATCAGAAGGCAACGGAGTGTATAGTTTATTACGTGTTTAGATAAATGATGTGCATTCCAGTAGAAGATAATTTTCTGAAAGAAATAAAAACTTGATATTTAACATTCTTTTAGCCAGTATCTAAAAGATGTAGAGACTATATGTGCATATAGCATCATTCCATTCTTATCTTATTTTTAAGAGAATGCAAACATTGGGGTGTCTGGCTGGCTTGATTGATAGACTGTGCGACTCTTGATTTGGGGATTGTGAGTTCTAGCTCCTTGTATGGTGTAGAGTTAACTTAAAATTTAAAAAAAAATTAATTAAAAAGAGAGAAGATGCAAAAAGAAGTGTTTGTAAGCCTAATACTATTTACTTTTTACATCCCCTTTTCTGGTCTAGGAGTGGTTATTATAATTTATATTTGTTTGTTTTTGGCCTTGTTAGCTTCCACTACTAGCCAGTCCTCGAAGTTGACTCTTTCTTTCTGAATTTAGGATTTACAATCCTAATTTCTAGAATTTAGGATAACAGATTTCTGAATTTAGGATAACAACTTCCATGAAAATGTAGTCTTTTCTATAACGATTCTCTCCTCCTCTTTTTAAATTTGCTTCCCATTCTTAAGAGACTTATTGCCATGATTTTCCCATCAATCTTTAATGATATGAATATGGTGAGCAAATAGTAGATTAGAATTGGGTCTCCGTAGAGGTGGCCAGTGTAGAAACCCTCTTTTTTTGATGGTGAATTCTAATAGGAGGAATTAGGTGCTACCTCTTACAAAGCAGTCTTACTGCTATGTCTTTTTGGACCCATTAGTCTTTGAGTCATCTCTTTGCCAGTAGTTCTATCTTTTGAGCATGATTTGTGGGTCGTGGCACCCATGCATAGCCTGTGTCTGTAGAGAGGCCATATTGATTAATGCCTTTGGTGCAAATTATTCAGAAGATTATTATTGGGTTTTTTTTTTTTTAATCCTAAAAACATCCAAACGCTCATTCTTTACTTTCCCAATTTGGTCTTTTTAATTTCCTTTACAGCTAAGACGATATGAGAGCCCCTTTGTTCAGGAGCTGCTGATTCTAGTGTTCAAGGTGTTTGTTTCAGGGACTGCACTTATGATTTTTAAAGTGCCATAAATTCTTCAAACTAAACCCCTCTAGTTTTTATAACACCTTACCAGCTTAGATTGTGTGATCTTGAGAATGAAAAAAAAAAAAAAGTTTCCATGAGATTAGGTAGCTATTCATATTATAAATATGACTTTATTAAATTTAACTGGCAAAGAGATCTATTGCAAGTAAAGAAGGTGAAAATACAGGCTTAAAATATCCAGGACTGAAAATAGAACATTTAATTTCTGATTCTCTCTGCAGGTGGGGTATGAACTAGAATGCTAGTGTTGCTGCTGCCAGAAATCTTGCCTGTTTTTACACTTTTGCAAAGGACGTGGGCATTGGGAAAGAACACTTACCGGAGTACAACAGGGCTTATGTAGACATCCCTGAGGCTTAAGGAGGGCAGTATTTACCTTTCTGGAAGACAGTGGGTCTCTTGATGCCAAAAAGGTATATGAGAAAGATGGCGAAATGAAAGGAGATGAGAATCCAGACGCTCCATCCGCAGCCTTACCCTGTAACAGACCCAGAGGCAACTCCAAAGCCACCAGGGCAACTGCCTGTTCAGTTTGCCAAAGAGCCAGATGCTGTTGCTTGGAAGAATCTCCTCCACAGCTTGATGTCTGGGTCCTGTGATTGCCATCCAAAGCACAGTGGTGGGGCATGCTGGGATGAATGCAATCCCGGCATCCCACTACAGTGTTTTCTTTTTAAAAAGAGTCATTTTAAATTAAATAAGTTTTAAAATTCACATGTTATTTATTTTTTTTTTTACGTGTAAAGGGAATTGGAGGACAATAGAACAAATGAAGGCTGTGTATTTGGGAAAAAAAAAAAACCCACCTCTTAAACTTTATTTTCCTTATGGGTCATATTTAATTATCCCTTGAGGACTGGGACATTTAGAAAAGACAAAAGACCATCTACTAGTCACAGTGATGAAATAAAAATCACTACAATCTAGATGAGTGATGTTGCAAGAATACGTATTATTTATGTTATTAACTATGATCACTTATAATGTTTATTTGCATGAAATACAAGTAAGATATTCAATTCTAGTGTTAGTTTTGCGACAGAATGTTGACTGCGCGTGCCACTGAACATGTGCTTCAATAAAAAAGGCAGTAACAAAACGATAGGTGACATGGAAGGGAAGCAAATATGCCCCGAGTGTCTGGTGAGTCACTAGCATGTCTTCTTAAATATCACCATACTGTCACGTGAACCAACATCTCTCCTTTTCAAAATTTGCGTCGATACTCTGTGCTGTGTTGTCGCTGAGTGAGCAGGAGCTGCTGTCTGTCTTTGGAGTCAGTCAGAGCACTCCAACAAATGAGTGTAATTGGATTCCAGGGTACAACCGAAATCTTCGCTCTTTTTTGTGCAATCTCTTATTTTTGTAATTATAGGACTTTTTTCCCCTTTAATATTACCAGGCTTTGTCTAATAGCCTGATCGTAAGTGCTAGAGTGCCAGAGTCAATCTGTAATTTCTTTAATCATTATGATCAATGTGAATCATGGCATGGTTAATGCAGCCAGGGTAATAGGTAATGGTTAAAAAGATAATCAAAATATTTGGATAGGAATAAGTCACTATAGAGCAGTCAGTGGTTCTTAACCAGGGATGGGTTTCTGCCCCCAGGGGACATTTGGCAATGTCTGGAGACGTTTTTGGTTGTCACAACTGCTATCCAGGGGGTAGAGACAGTGGGTAGAGATAATTCTGTAAAATATACTTCTCATCCTCCCTTCAGTTATTATTTAAGCATGTCTCTAGCCACATCTTGATGAAATCAATTAGCAACTTTGTGTTATTATGCTCTGTTTCATGAACAGGGTACTCATTCAGCAGGAAAAAACCAGAAGTGCTGCTGACCACCCAGCAATGCAGAGAACAGCTCTCCCCACTCCCACAACAGACCGTCTAGCCTAAAATGTCAAGAGGTACCAAGGTTGAGGAATTCTGATGTAGAGAAATAGGTAACATGTGTAGTAATGTTGACATTTAAACATTTTTGATGACTACCAAAATATAGATGGCTGTGTAGTATCACAAATCCATATGGTCTTTGTTTTTACCTTATAGGTGATATGAAAAAGCACTTCCACAGTTAAACCATTTCACCCCAGGTGGGACTCGAACCCACAATCCCTCCTGGCTTAGGAGGCCAGTGCCTTATCCATTAGGCCCCTGGGACTTTAAGGTATCATTAATCCGGATGAAAAGTAAACAACTCCTACAATAACAACAACGTCACTCAAACATCTTCAGATACCTTCAGGTTTGGGATCATATAGACAAGACATACAGGCATAATATTATTCTTACTTTCCGTAAAATACACTTCTCATGCTCCCTTCAGTTATTATTTAAGGATGTTGCTAGCCACATCTTGATGAAATCAATTAGCAACTTTGAGTTTATTGTGCTCTGTTTCATGAACAGGGTACTCATTCAGCAGGAAAAACTCTATTAAAGAGTTTTGAGTTTTAACCTTTTTTTCTCTTTCTAAAAATTCTTTCAAAAATTTAGAAAATGTATAAAACTATAAAAAGGAAAATCAAAAGAATCCCTAATTCTATCACTTAAGTTTTCAGTTTCTGTAAACTCAGACTTATTATGCGGGCATTGATCCTTCACTATGGCAACAAATACTGTTTCACAAATATTTCTTTATCGTTAAATTTTCATCATATTAACTTCCCTGTGCAGCAGATGAAAAGTGGAATTTTTAGTCATTTTCATAATTGTTCTCAATACTAGTTCATCCCTCTACTCTTGAGTGTGAATTTAGGTTTTTTGTTTGTTTTTTTTGAGTAATTTGTTCAGTTGTACCAAATAGAGGGCATCTCTCTTGAAAACCTTGCTTGGACAACACTAGCATCCTGCCTTATCTGTTTTTATCTAACCTCCTGTATGGCCTGTCTTCTAATCATTTTTTCAGATGATTATGCTCAAGTTGTTTTTCAACTTTAAACTATTGTTCATAAGGTAATGCTTTTGTCTCAGTTAAATCTGTGGGTGAAGATATCACCCCCGGACAAGACTAAGGCGATAGTTACTAATGGATGTTCCGGGTCCTGGCAGGAAGACAGACACAGAGTCCTTGGCAAGGAATGAAACCCAGACAGTAGTGTAGGCAGGATCTCCAGAATGGTAGGCCAGTCCAGGACAGAGAAATCACAGAAGCAAAGAGGACAAATCAAGGTTAATAGAGTAAAGCACAGCCTTTAAATAACACACTGAACAATAATGAATTTGTATCATCATTTAGGCAGTTATATCCTTGGCAAGATGTCTGCTTTATTTAAGCCATTAATGTTTGGTTTCCTCCTTGGACCCAGCTGCTTCTGGTCAGGGAAGCAGGGGGGAGAGTGCAAATGGCCCGTAATTTACAGGGTTTACCTTTTCTAGGATTTTAAAATAGGGACTAGGCCTCTAGCTACCAGTTGTTGTCTTATGTTGTCTTATGCCGTTGAAAATGGCAATTTTACGGACCCCCTCAATACAAAACAAGAGTTTCAGTGAATAGTTTCTGCAGCAGAACTACCTCTTTGCAGAGTAGATCTTCTTCCTGTTCCTGGGTGACCGGCGGTACATTCAACAGGAATAGAACTGCCGGGGGCGTGTTTGTTTATTATTATTATTATTTTTTAAAGATTTTATTTATTTATTTGACAGACAGAGATCACAAGTAGGCAGAGAGGCAGGCAGAGAGAGAGGAGGAAGCAGGCTCCCTGATGAGCAGAGAGCCCAACGTGGGACTCGATCCCAGGACCCTGGGATCATGACCTGAGCCGAAGGCAGAGGCTTTAACCCGCTGAGCCACCCAGGCGCCCCTATTTTTTTTTTTTTTTACATAGTCTGAGCAACAGGATTTAGAAGTCCACCCTCTTTGTGTCCACGAAATTCAGGGACATGAAAAGAAATGTAATATAGGGCTTTCTAAAGGTTACAAAAGAGTCATTTGAGGAGAAGTAAACTGTACTGTGGAATGAATAATATTTCAGTTAGTAAAAAATGATATGGACATACAACCGAAGTTATGAATCCAGGGCATCTGCGTGGCTCAGTTGGTTAAGTGTCTGACTTTGGCTCAGGTCATGATCACAGGGTCCTGGGATCGAGCCCCGCATTAGGCTCCTTGCTCAGCAGGGAGCCTCTTTCTCCTTCTCCCTCTGCCTGCTGTTCCCCTTGCTTGTGCTCTCTCTCTTTGTCAAATAAATAAATCTTTAAAAAAGAGAAAAAAGAATGGATGAACCCTTCTGCCAGTAAGATTGTAAAATGACTCATTCTGGTTCTCTTTGGGATCTTCTTTCTCATCCACTGAAACTAGTTACCTGCTGGGCCTCCTCTAGGTCCCATCCTGGCCACATCTAAATTTGGCCCATGCCAGTCTAGCCATTTCTATAATTTACAGAGAAATTCCAATCTCTGGGTATCTCCAACATGAAATTTGAAATCCAGTGGGGAGTGTCTTTCTGAACTTTATTTCTACACCTCTAATTATTTCTGTTCCTATTTATATGTGCAAATGCCAGAATGGGCTGCTCATTTAATTCTGTGTCTCAAAATTTTTATGGCTTTTAATTATAAAATTCATTTTATTTTATTCTGCTACTATAGAGAAAGGGGCCTGTATATCCCCTCCCAATGTTGATAGGAAGAGAATGGTAACTCCTCTGGGCCCTACCTAGAGGAGGTTTCCTTCTCTATCTCTTATATGTTCTTGACTTAAGGCTACTTGTCATAGTCTTGCCTCTACTTTCTTTTTTTTTAGATTTTATTTATTTGACAGACAGAGATCACACGTAGGCAGAGAGGCAGGCAGAGAGAGGGGAGGAAGCAGGCTCCCCGCTGAGCAGAGAGCCCGATGTGGGGCTTGATTCCAGGACCCTGGGATCATGACCTGAGCCGAAGGCAGAGGCTTTAACCCACTGAGCCACCCAGGCACCCCTTACCTCTACTTTCGTCATTAACTAAAAAGCAAACTAAAGAACCAGATGCCTCTCTATTAGGGTCTGGCACTTACATGATGCCCATCTGTGTGTGGTTTGTATACACAATACCTACCTTCTTCCCAAACTGTTTTAAAAAAGAAAACAGAAAAAAAAAAAAGGGAACAGCGCATACATGGTCTAGGAAGCACTTGACCCTCAGGACTGGGCCTGAGTATCAACAAGAGTACAGTGCCTACTTTAGTCACTGCTTTTTAAGAAATACACAGAAAGTGTAGAACCCCAAGTGAACATGTTATGACAGAAGCATCTTATGGACATTTCTACAAGCATAGCACTCAGTTAAAGGGTAAGTTTGTTGAACCTGACGAGGAATAGCTAAAGTAATGACCAATTAATATCATGAAAAGCATCTACAGAGATGGGAGGAGGAGTTTTGAAGGATGCCCTCCATGCCTTCTTCTGAGATCAGAGATGATGAAAAAATGTAACATTGGAGTTACGCCAGATAAACACACAGGCTGACATCCCCAACTTAACCCAGCCCAGTACTAAAACACAGGAATATATTTACTGGTAGCCACTGTGGATTCTCTGTGTTGGAGATCTCTAAGAGGAGATTTGAAGGCTTTGGGTAGGGGTGTGTGGGGAGCTCAGTCAGTTAAGCATCTGACTCTTGATCTTAGCTCAAATCTTGATCTCAGGGTGGTGAGTTCAAGCCCCGCAGGGGGCTCCAAAGTGGGTATGGATCTTACTTAAAAGAAAAAAAGAAACAACTTTGGTATAATATTTATACATGCCTGAGGATAACCAAATGATTCCTTAAGTTACTTTCCAGTTCTTATTCTTTGATGCAAATATAGCTTTTAAATTATTTTTATTATTAGCTGAAATATTTATTCCCAAGTAGTAAATCCTAGGAGGGTCTCCTTGTGTTTTGAGGTTATGACAAGATTATGCCCTGAAATTCTCTCTTAAGAAAGCTCATAGTTGGGGTGCCTGGGTGGGTCAGTCAGTTAAGCATCTGCCTTCAGCTCAGGTCATGATCCCAGGGTCCTGAGATTGAGGCCCACATCAGGCTCCCTGCTCAGTGGGGAGTCTGCATCTCCCCTTCCCACAGGTGTTTCCCATCCTTGTTCTCTTTCTTTCTGTGTCAAATAAATAAAATCTTTAAAAAAGCAAGCAAGCAAGCAAGCTAGCTGTCATGGTCCAAGATTTCATAGTTGTTTGCATATTTTTTGGTATGTACTTTAGAACATTTTTCTTCGTGATGCACCTGGCCAGCTCAGTGGGAGGAGCATCCCACTCTTGATGTCAGGGGTGTGAGTTCAATCCCCATGTTGGATGTAGAGATTAATGAAAAAAATAAATTAATTAAAAAAAAATTTCTCCTTGTTCCTTATAGTCTTAGCTCTATTTACTATTTATAAACCTTTATTACTTGCCATAGGTTAAATTTTTTTCTTCAGAGGTCAGCACAAATATTAAAAAAAAAAAAAACTAAACCATGTGTTACATGGTTTATAAAATTATATTAAAATATAAAATTATTATAACATTTAAAAAATCACTTTCGCTGTTTGAATTATCATACAGTGAACTGACCTCTTTTGGTGTACGGTTCTGTAAATTTTTAAACATATGTACAGATTCATGTAACCAGCATCACAACTGGGATACCCTGAACTCTTAACATCAGACATCCTCCAACTTTTAATAGTTTCACCACTGAAATCCATTCTCTAATGTAATTGCTCCATGATTTTATATCCAGCAAACACATAGTAGAATATAATTATTGTACTGTGTACCATATAAAATTAAGTTGTACACAATAGGTCCAATTCAGCAACTTGGATTTTTTAAGAGTATCAGTAAAGCACTTTCTTGTGGATAAACACTTATTCCTTTACATTTTTTCCAGTAACTATATTCTACTTTAGAGAATGGATTTCATTTCACTAGAGAATGGAATTCCTTGTTATCGCAATGGCTATCATCAACAGACAATAATACCTGGCAGTATGGATACCAATACTCCATAAGTTTGAAGACTTAATATTGTTTCACAAGGTTTTAAATTTTTTTAAATCTAATTTAAAATATGATATGAACTTAAAATCAGATCATAACTTAGAACATTTTTACCCATTGGCCTAGTGTAGAATCTATCTTGATTATATTTCATTTATTTTTCTGTACAAGTTCTGTAGGACAGATTGCAGAAAATGTGACTTCTACCACAATCCATCAAAACAAAACAAACTCCTTACCATACCAGATTTGTATATCCTAAAAATACTATCCTCAAGATGAAAGAAATGGATTTGAAGACTCTACTCATATTTTTATTGTTGAACTGGAGACAGCAAAAAGTTTTGGTCATTCTTACTTGTGTACGCTTTCTAAGAGGAATTAATTCTACATACAGAGTCTGTTACTTTATTTTATTTTTATTCTAAATAAACTCCACACATGGGGCTTGAACTGAAAACCCTGAGATCTAGAATTGCATGCTCTGCCGACTGAGCCAAACAGGCAACCCCAGATCTTTACGATAGGCATGAGGAGTCACATCTTTTAGTAGTGCCAAATTCGCCTGTTTGTAGATGTTCTTTCTGGATGGCAATAATTTGTTGAACCCAGTTTCTATACATACAGAGAAGTAATAATATAGGTAAAGAGAGCATTGATTTTGGGGTGTGTTGTTTTTACAGACTGATGAACATATGTGTTTGTAATTTTTTAGATAACTAAGTTGAAGTAGTCAAGGATTTGTACTCCACTAAGAACAGTCAACACACTGCATAGAATTCTGTTAAACATGCCCCTTTCTTTCTATCTCTTCTTCAGAAAGAAGGTTATTATGAGACAGTAAACATAATAGGGTTAAAAATACCTGGAAATTTAGTACGTGGTGTCAGGAAGATACCACAATAGTCAGACATAATGAGGTTGGATTGTGTGTATTCTTCCAATTTGTCATTTCCTTTCCAAGCTATTATTTCACCCTACTGATAACCTCTCTTCGGGTTAAAAAAAAAATTACCATTAATATTCACTACTTTTTGCAGGTTTTGAACAATTTTTTAATCCAACAAGCTATTTTACCTTACACAATAGATGCGGTCTTAGCCAATAATCTTCATTGTTAACAGCATCCAATGGCTTTTTAACAATTACATGACATCCATTGTGTTCCATTTTCTTTCTATGCCAGTAAATGCCTTCCAAAGCACTCCAACTAGTAAGGTACACGAGATATCACTTTCATAAAGCTATGCTAGCTGTCTCTAATTCAATTATTCAACTCAAAGACTTCCTTCAGTGCTGCAAAATTGTCCTCCTGATACTTCCCCATTTCAGATGTTAACCTGAGCTGTTTGTGGTTGCTTGGATTGTAAAGTGTTTCTTTATCTATTTTGCTTATCTTTTAAGACCGTTTTGCTTGTTGTGAAGGAATGGTTTCCGATTTTTTTTTCTCACTCCTGAAGAATGACGGTAGGGATTATAGGTAGCTGTCATTTGTACATGTGTAAAGAAGAAACGAGTATCTTGCAGGGGAAATGTCGGCATCTCTACCTGTGAAGAAAGCCATGATGTTAAAGCCAACTGTGTACCACCCATGCCATGGCTTCTCACGGCTCACCACTTCCCACCCCCTTATTTCTGGGTGAATCTTATTTGGGTCATTTGATTATTTAACTTATTATCTCCAGAGGCTGGGTAGGCTAGTACTATTTGAACTCTAAATACACTCAAAATGCAATAAAGGCCAGAAGCTAGAGAGGATTAACCCCTCTATATTTTATAGTGATTGTTATATTTACCTTTCGAAAACCCATCCAGCTTCACCCCACAATTTCATCCTGGGAAAAAGTAGAAATGATATTGGATCCATTATCAGAAGAGAGTCAGTATGTAGTTCTTTGTCACTAGTCACGAATCATTTCTTCTCACAAAATAATTTATTTGGAGTTAGTCTGTGATTTCTTTTTCTTTCTCTGAACTTTTAGGTATGGAAACCACAGATCCCAAAACCTCCCCCATAGGGTTGATTCTACAGGGACTGAAATTATAAATTGGCTGACATGATTTTGCCTTTTAAAAAAAAATCCCTCAAAGTTGATGGTTACAACTCTCAATCTGGCCGCATTGCTGTTAAGGTTTTGAAGAGTAGGCCCCTGGCGTACCCACCACCATCAGCCAGCGTTGGTCCTCACTGACCTAGCAAACTACCAAATGGTTGTTCTTCATGGGCTGTGTTAGCTAGAAATTCACGAATGGCAACATTGGTGAACAATGACAGTTACGCTAACGGGATGCTAATCAGATATTGGGGCTGCTCAAACAAGCATGGTCCAAAGAGCATGTATTTCGTGGTCCTAGGCCATCTTCCTAGTCTAAAAGACAAAGCAGAAGAACACAACCTAAGTGTTTATTGAGGAAGACCACTGAGGAAGGAGGACTACCTACATCTTTCTGAGCTCACTCCAGTGAGGTGCCAGTCTTTGCCCTTTAGAAAGATCAGGGCTCAGGACGTCTTCTCTAACCTGTTCTTGAGGTTATCTGCAGACACTTATCTTCTCATCTCTGTGTTATAGAGTGAACACACTTCTTTTCTCACCCACGTGCTATGTAGGCCTATGTCATGCGGCACCTTGGACATTCAATAGAACAAGGAGTAGATAACCTGGTGAAAAAACTGGAACTTTCTTTCTTTCTTTTTTTTTTTTAAGATTTTATTTATTTGACAGAGAGAGAGAGACAGCCAGAGAGGGAACACAAGCAGGGAGTGGGAGAGGGAGAAGCAGGCTTCCTGCACGTGGGGCTCGATTCCAGGACCCCGGGATTGTGACCTGAGTTGAAGACAGATGCTTCATGACTGAACCATCCAGGCGTCGCCAAAACTGGAACTTTCTGAAGAGATTGACAGCTTGTCTAATTATCATACTTATATAATTTTTACTCCTCAGACTGAGGTGTTCATAAACTTCAGAAAAAAGCCTGAGAGTGGAGAGGGGTGGAGTCTGGCATGACTCGTACATCTGTAAAGGACTCCTAATTAAAAAAAAAAAAAAACAAAACTGGTGGGGCACCTGGGTGGCTCAGCCTTTAAGCATCTGCCTTCACCTCAGGCAGTGATCCCAAGGTCCTGGGGTTGAGCCCCGCATTGGGCTCCCTGCTCAGCAAGAAGCCTATTTCTCCCTCTCCCATTCCCCCAGCTTATGTTTCCCCTCTCAGTGTCTCTCTTTGTCAAATAAATAAATAAAATCTTTAAAAAAAAGTGAAGAAGAAAAAAGGAAGGAAAAATGGAAATTTCAGTTTAACTAAACCAACTAATTTCTCCCCCAGAAGAAGAAATGGGCTTAAATATATGAATTATATTTAATACAGATTAATATTATAAATACAGATCCAATGGGAGCCTAAGACACTCTAAGAACAAAAGAAATAATAAGCACTATATTTAGTTATGTATAAATACTAGCTGAAGGTCAATCTTCTTATTGATTAAAGAACCATGGTTTCTAGAATTGTTTTTTCTTCTGCTAAATATAGAACATTAACTTAAGTCTGGTAATTCATGCTTGGTTTTATTTCTTCCTTCATCAGATGCTCACTAAGGAGCCACAGTGAGCTAGAAGCTGTGGGGGCCATACTGAGGTATAACCTGTGGGAATAGAGACAAAGTCCACAGTGCTGTCCTATCAGAGTTCTGGCAAGCAATAGATGGTAACTGAAGACAGTTTAATGAAGGGACAACTTACAGAGTGTTGGTGGGCGTAAGGGATGTCCTATCAGTCAGAGTTCTGGCAAGCAATAGATGGTAACTGAAGACAGTTTAATGAAGGGACAACTTACAGAGTGTTGGTGGGCGTAAGGGAACCCACAAGGGATGGTGAAGCTCCGTGGGACGAGGAATATTGGGGAGCCATCTCCACCCCTGCACCTGAAGGGATAAAGAGAAAGAGCAGTTACTGGAACCCAAGGAAACTGTAGCTGTGGCTATAGCTGTAGCTAGAGAGAGAGCCAGCTGATAGGAGTTGTGGCCCTCACGAGAGGAATGCGGATACACCGTGTTCCACCAAGGGAGGAAATGGGCAACAAATACCACCTCTTTCCTCCCACCTTCTGATTTCCTGCTGGTGACTGTCATTCGTTAAACTTAGCCCCAAACCAGAGAATGTCAGAGCTCGTTGACAAAATCCGCAAAATTCTGGTTTACAGAAGAGAGTGGAAAAGGGTAGAGGATGGTTCTAGAGGGGCAGGCAGCATACCCAGCTCCCTGATTTTGAGATATCCATGCAAAGAAAGTTAATCACAAAATAAGACAACAATATAAAAGATGTCTCAAGATAAATGATAGGTGGTATAGACAATTGGTCCTAGGTGCGGTGTGTGGTGTAACACAGGGAAAACTCCTGAAAATAAAAGGAATAGTTCTGTGAGTCTTTAAGAATGCGTTAGGTTTGGGGCGCTTGGGTGGCTCAGTGGGTTAAGACTCTGCCTTTGGCTCAGGTCACGATCTCAGGATACTGGGATCGAGTCCTACATTGGGCTCTCTGCTCAGTAGGGAGCCTGCTTCCCCCTCTCTCTTTCTGCATGCCTTTCTGCCTACTTGTGATCTCTGTCTGTCCAATAAATAAATTTTAAAAAAATGCTTAAAAAAATGGCTTAGGTTTAGGTCAGCAAACAGGAATGTGGAGGATAGTCTAGTTGGGGGGAGAATCATGAGAACAAATTTTATGGAAGCAAAACTGAATATGGCATGATTGAGAGATTATATTTGACTGGCACAGCATAGGTAGACAGCATTTTAAAAATGCCAGGGACTTCCTGTGAGAATGGTGAACCACTCCCCTTCATGAAGGTGTTCCCATTTTTACTGAGTGCCTGCTGTATGCCTGGACTCTGCAAAGTTTTTGGACAAAAGAGGACATCAAAGATAGGCTACCTAGCCTGGAGGGCCTTTCAGTTTTACTTGCATTCACAAGGAACAGTGAACTGGTTAACCATAAAAAGATAAAATGTCAAAGTGAACATGACTTGGGGTTCAAAAGTGAGATCCAAAATATGTAATTCCTGATGTGTGTTCACTCATTTTTAAAAATCTATTGAACAAATGTTTTTGAAGCATCCAGCACGTGCCAGGCACTACCATGGAAGATACATCCCCTTGGGGTAATCCAGACCCAACAGCCAACAAATGAAAGTTTGGTTCAGACCAAACCTCATCTAGTTTAGACAAGAGTTAAGTGAAGTATACTCTTCCAAAATAAACCCTAATAAATCCACAATAGGTGCTCACTAAATATTTGTTCACCAAATGAATAACTAATGATAATGAAGAAGTGTTATAAAATTTTAAAAAAGACTTTATTTATTTATTTGACAGAGATCACAAGTAGGCAGCGAGGCAGGCAGAGAGAGAGGAGGAAGCAGGCTTCCTGCTGAGCAGAGAGCCCGATGCGGGGGCTCCATCCCAGGACCGTGAGACCATGACCTGAGCCGAACGCAGACACTTAACCAACTGAGCCACCCAGGTGCCCTGAAGTGTTATAAATTTTTATGATATTTTGAAACAATGTGCAAGATAGGCGTTTATGCTGATGTCCAAAATCTAATCATAGTGTAGCCCACTATGAAGGGAGACACTTGTCCTCTCTTGTTTACTGGAAAAATCCCAGCTCCTAGAACAGAGCCCGGCACAGAGCCGCAGCACTGTCTTTTATCTACCGAATAAACACTGGCTAAATTAAGAAATGAATGCATACTTGAAGCAAGTGTTTTTACAGTGAGGTTGTTTGGGATGGTGGCGTCCTTTGTGTGGGGGGGATCCTTTGGGGGGACGTAGTTACTGTTACAGCACCTTAAGTACTCCTTCCGATTTGTAGTGAGTACTTCTTGTAAATGCATTTTTTTTTTTTTTTTGAAAGGAAAGTATAATTTATATGTACAACCAATTGTAAATGCATTTTAACTTTTCCTCACTTTAATTACTTGTGAGTTCCAGATGTGCAGTTGTTTAAATAGCTCTGAATATAAATGGGGAAAACCATGTCGTGCATCATGTCTGAAAGGCAACACATGAGGGCAACATATGAAGATGCAGGGCCTCTGTCTCTGGCCAGGGCCCAGGTGTGTATACCTGTGGTTGGCCTCAATAGCACTTACATTTTTACCTTTGTTCCTTTCTTTGAGAGCTCTAACTTCTTTAACCACTGCCATTAAAATCATATTAAGTCATTCTGAAGTGCTTCCCATAAACACCAAATGAGAAGTACAGCCGTGAGAGAAATTATCTACCTGTGTGGAATAGGTTATTACTTGAATTTATAACCTGAGTGGCATATTTTAGAGAGGAAGTGTTGGGGGTGGGCACCCTCCCCCAACACCTCATGTAATCAAGGAGTGTGGCTTCTCCCCCCCACCCCCCGCAGGGTAGTTTTAACCCCATTGGCTTATTAATTATGATACCTAAGGGTAACTTACTATTTACTGCCTTTTAAACATTGTATTTTTTATTTGCCATTGGACACAAATAGAGATCTGAGTTCAAACTGATTTTATGGCTTATAGAAACTAAAAGTCAGGAAGATTAATATTGTCAGATGATGACGGATATGTGAACATTTTAACTTAAAGCGGGCAGGCCTCCTTGCAGAGTGAATTATGTTTACACAACCAGATTTCTCATCTGGTTGGTTTTCTGTTTCACAGTCCCTGCCTCTGTGGGGATGAGACAGGAGCTCCGAGGCTTTTGAGTATCTGAAAGATCTGAGAATTTTTACTGCAGCCCAATGGTAGGTAAGGTGCTCTGCGCACCAGATCTTTGTATTTTTATTTAGAAAGAAGTAGAAAATGGTTGTTAGGGCTGACGGCACCTTGTAGACCTGAAGACAGAGTTTACGGTGAGGGGGTTTTCAGAATCTTGTAGCTGAGAGAGGACAAATTCTTTTCACTTGAACAAAAGATGACTTATGACGAAAACCTTAGCCATACACACTAAGACAGACTGAAATATGAGAGAGGTGAAGGAAGTCTGAAACACATGGATGAAACAATGTTTTAAAGATGTGCTAGGAATGAAATTATGCACGTGCTACTCTGAGCTGAGTATGTGTTCCAATTTGTGAAATTCTTTTCTTGTTTTGAAGAATTCCACCCCACTGCTAAATATACCTGGATAGCAGTATGCAGCTGTCTCTGCCAGCATTCAGTTTCCAGTTGTAGATGTAATATTCTTTTTTTTTTTTTTAAAGATTATTTATTTATTTATTTGACAGAGAGAGATCACAAGTAGGCAGAGAGGCAGTGGGAAACAGGCTCCCCGCTGAGTGGAGAGCCCCATGTGGGGTTCGATCCCAGGACCCCGAGATCATGACCCGAGCCGAAGGCAGTGGCTTAATGCACTGAGCCACCCAGGTGCCCCGTATATGTAATATTCTAAGCAAGTTATTTTTACTTCAGATTATGAAATTAAATTGGCATATTTAATTTCCTTCCCATAATGATTACTCTAGATGAGTAATCTCAGTTTTCCCTCAGGTCTGAGCTCAGGGTCGTGGGATGGAGCCCACTAAGGTTCCTCTCTCCCTCTCCTTCTGCCCCTCCCCCATAACCCCCCCCATCCTCTCCCCACTAAAGATAAAATAAATCTTAAAAAAATTAATAAAAGCAAATGTTTTGGGGGCACCAGGCTGGCTTACTTGGAAGAGCATGTGACTCTTGATCTCAGGGTCATGAGTTTGAGCCCCATGTTGGCTGTAGAGATTACTTAAATAAATAAACTTTAAAAAATAAACAAAAGCAAACATTTGGGACACAGTTGACACCACTATAGTATTACAATCTGTGGAAAGAAAGACCTTGTTTTTCTTGTGAAGGTTTGTACAGAGTTGAAAAAAAATGCTTTGGGCTGAAGAATAAAACATGGACTCTCAGTTCAGAAGTATAATTTGGGATGACTTAAACATTAAAAAAAAATCTTCTGAACTTCAAGAAATTACAGTTAATACACAAAGTAACTAGATTTTTTGGTTACTTTTCAATCACCTTTATCAGTAAGTAAGAAGCAAAGACACTCTGTTTATTAGACTATTATTGGGTAAGCCCTAAGTATTTTAGCAAAGAAAGAAAAAGGAAAGAAAAGGTTGATTTAATCATGGGATTTCAACCTTTTTATTTATTTATTATTTTTTTAAGATTTTATTTGACAGAGAGATCACAAGTAGGCAAAGAAGCAGGCAGAGACGGGGTTGGGGGAAGCTGACTCCCCGCTGAGCAGAGAGCCCGATATGGGGCTCCATCCCAGGACCCTGAGATCATGACCCGCGCCACAGGCAGAGGCTTAACCCACTGAGCCACCTAAGTGCCCCGATTTCAACCTTTTTAAATAGTATATAAGGTCAAATAAAAAGTTTAAATAATGATTTCAAAACTCACATCTGGGATAGGCAAGGCTGCAGGGATGAAAAGACCCAAACAAGTAATGGCTCAACACAATGGAAATTTATTTCTTGCTCACGTCACAGCCCTAGGAGGGTGAACAGATTGGTCAGTAGCTCTCCTCTATGCACTCATGCAGGGTACCAGGTTCACAGAGGCTCTGCTGTCTTCACACTGTGGCTTCTGTAATCACCCTGGTTATCACTGTCACAGCCTGCTGGAAGGGGGAAAGAGTCCGGCGGAGTGAGAGCAGAAGGGCACTACGAGCTCGGCCTGGAAGTGGCACACGTTCCACTGGCTGACACCTAACATGGCTGCCTAACTGTAAATAAGAGTCTAGGCTGTGCTTAAGGGGAAGGGAAGGGACAGATTTTGGTGAATAGCCAACAGCCTCCACCACAGTTTAGTGCCTTGCCAGCCTAGCAGAGTGTGTCATGCGTACTAGGCCTTCCATTAATATTTGCTGAATTGAGTGTGTGTATATTACCTTCCAAATGTGCACATATTTCTATAATGTGGCAATGGGATAGTGGTGATATTTCCTATTTTGCTACTGTGACCTGAAACTTTATTATTTATTTGGGTAGTTATCTATATTCCAATTTGTTACAATAATTTAAAGACAGAGGAAAGGAGCAAGATGAAATAACTTGGGGGCACCTGGGTGGCTCAGTCGGTTAGGTGTCCAGCTCTTGGTTTCAGGTCAGGTTGTGATCTCAGGGTTGTGGGATCGAGCCCCATGTTTGGCTCCAGGTTCTGCACAGAGTCCTCTTGGGATTTTCTCTCCCTCTCCCTCTGCCCTTCTCCCACTAAAATAAATAAATAAATCTTCAAAAAGAAGGTGAAATAACTTGTCATTAATAAATATTTTTCTGGAGTGCCTGAGTGGCTCAGTGGGTTAAAGCCTCTGCCTTCGGCTCGGGTCATGATCTCCGGGTCCTGGGATTGAGCCCCGCATCAGGCTTTCTGCTCAGCGGGGAGCCTGCTTCCTCCTCTCTCTCTCTCTGCCTGCCTCTCTGTCTACTTGTGATCTCTGTCAAATAAATAAAATCTTAAAAAAAAAATTAAAATTAAAAATTAAAAAAAATATATTTTTCTGTGGTTCTACATAGCCTTCAAAATAACAATGTAGCAATTTAATTTATTAAGACTTATACCTCGTGGAGCCTTGGTGGCTCAGTCTGTAAATGTTGGACTCTTGGTTTTGGCTCAGGTCATGATCTCAGTGTCGTGAGATGGAGCCTTCCTCGGCTCATGCTGGGTGTGGAGCCTGCTTAAGATTCTCTCTCTCTCTCTCCCTCTCTCTCTAACCCTCCCCAGACTCATGTTCTCTCTCAAATAAATAAATAAATCTTAAAAAAAAAAAAAAAGACTTACACCTTAAAGGCAGACGTATTTTTTTTCTTTATGCATACCTTTTAAGTTACATATGCACATTGACAATGATTTGGCTGAAGTAATTTCTAAGGATAAATCCCTAGAAGAGAAACTATTCGACCAAAGGAAATAAATAATTACATGAGTTTTGCGAGGATGTACAAGCATTTGCAGAAAGGAGTCCAGAACTCAGTGGCATTTGAAACATGTTCTCTGCCTAAAATGTGCAAAACGGTATAATTTTGTTTTAATTTCTATTTCTTTAATTGTTAATGACATCTCCTTACTACCTTCCCCCCTTTGGGGGAGATAGTGCTTTTTATTTAGATATGACTTGTTGAGTACTATCATTAAACATGTCATTCAGAAATGAAATTGACTTTAAAGTCTTCAAGTAAATACGAATCCAGGGTTCTTTAATCTGGAGTCTGAGGATTCTTAAGAGTCCACAGGTGGCCTTCAAGGAATAGTGACACTCCTGGAATTATGGGCAAGATGTTGTGTGTGGGCACTTATGTACGTTTTTCTGTCTATTGTGTACATGGTATTTTAAATCAGATTCTTCTGCGTCCATTCTCCTTCCTTTCCATGAGTAATCTAAGAATTTAGGTCCATCAGAAGTAGAAAAATATACTGTGACTCAATTTCACTCCAGGACTTTAGTTTCCACTGGATACTAGTGCTACATCAGAGGTGCCTGATTTCTGGGTTGAAAAGACAGAATTTAATTAAACGCTGGTTTAGTGGAAGCTTTCTCTTTTAAATTTTATATTTTTGAGGTTTTATGGTTCTATGACTCACAGACATTAGCTGTGTGTGACTAATATTTCTAAGCTTTGGGAACTATGCACAGAAGTTTCAACAACAATGTCATAATATTTTTGAAGGATCGTTCAAACATCCGAAGACATAGGCATAAATAGTAGGAAAAACAGAAACAAGAGTCCCAAGTTGAGAAAGCCCTGGGATCCTGGTAGGTTTTGGAAGTGAAACCAAATTATAGGAGGCAAAAATAAAGAAGGAGGCAGAAACACAAAGTGACACAAGAAAAAGATGAACATTTTTGGTCCTCCACTTATAATAAGCCAGGAGCTGAAGGACTGCATGGTGACTTCACCTGTGAGTAGACCTGTGTCTCACTAGAATCTAAGCTCTGTGGTGCCAGGTGCCCTGCCTGATCACAGATGTATTCCCAGCGCTTAAAACAGTGACCAGTGGTGGGCATTTGATGATGATTTATTGGAAAATAGTAAGAAGCCAAGTAAATTCCAACTGAAAAACATGCTCCTTGAATTCTCATTGGAAAGCAGGCAGAAGAAGAATGATGCCTGCCAGGACAGGGCCAATGACAGATTCAACAAGTATCTCAGGCTTGTTGTGACTGCGTGTAAGGCAGTATGCTGGGGACTGCAGAGGTTGCAGTTGGCTTCCAGGCTTTTAAGGTTGGCCGCTTCACCCACCCACACAGCGGGGAGCCTGATGAGGGCCTCCATCCCAGGACCGTGGGACCATGACATGAGCCGAAGGCAGATGTTTAATAGACTGAGCCACCCAGGCGCCCCCAAAATGGATTTTTAAAAATTAATTTTAAATAAAGCATGCATGAAAACATATTTATTTATTTATTTAAGATTTTATTTATTCATTTGAGAGAGAGCATGAGTGGGAGGAGGGGCAGGGGCAGAGGGAAAAACAGACTCCCTGCTGAGCAGGGAGCCCAATGGAGGCTCCATCTTGATCCCGGAATCCTGGGATCATGACCTGAGCCAAAGGCAGATGCTTAACCAACTGAACCACCCAGAGGCCCCTGAAAACATCTTAATAAAATGTTGCTTTCATATGGATTTTAAGAATACAATCTAAATAAAAAGAAAACAGCTATTTTTCCAATAAATGTTTGAGGTAGCAGCACGTGGCTGGCTCAGTGGCTAGAACCTACAACTCCTAATCTCGGGGTTGTGAAACTGAGCCTCACCTGGGTGTAGAGATTATTAAAAATAAAAAAATTTTTAAAAAGATTTGTGATATGTCCCTTAGACTTTTCCTCCTTTTACTTTGCGCATAAAAGATTCTCGGAACTGCTGTTGTGTGAGACAAAGAAAACAGTGTCAAGGATGATTATTATTCAGGATAGCAGATGTTAGGAGCCCTAGGAAGAGTATAGGTAAAATATTGTGAGGGTTTGGAAGGAGGAATGATCACCATTTCTTTCAGTGTCTTTCTGGCTGCAAGTAATGAAACTAGAAGTGAGTGATTTTATATGAGTTCACTGGACGGATATGAAGTTCTTCATAACATCAAAAGATAGGGCAAAAAACCAACACCGGCAGGGACCGGAGCAGAGCAGGTAACGGGCTCCTGTGAGCAGAAATAATGGATGGATTCTTCAGGGCATGAATGAGCTCCAGCCATTTTCCGTGCTTGGATCACTCAAGAATCAAATGGCAGAGAGCTAGAGCCAGAAGGAGAGCTGGAGGAGGCAGAGGGTGTGGCTCCTGACAAGCCTAGTGAATGTCTATCTTCATCCCCTCACCACAAAGGTTAGGGCATTTTCAGTTATAGTCACCTCAAGATTGCATGTATCCCCAAGGGAAGAATGGTGGATGAATGAACGCCAGGCAAGAAAAAACCTATGGGTGTTCAAGTACATATTGAGCTTGGGGTATGACAGAGAAGTCTTCATGAAAGAGTTAGCATTCGAATTTAGGCCTTAAAAAAATAAACAACGTTTAAATATGTAGGAATGAAGAGAGGGGTTAGGTTTGAAGACAAGAGATCATGGTATGAGCAGAGGCCCATAAGATGGGCCAGAGAACAGGTCTACCAGAGATGTGTTGGGAAGAGAGAATGGCTCCGTTTGGATTAGAGTATCGAGTAAGAACATACCATGAAGAATCATGAATGCCAGCCCGAGAAGGTTGGATTTTATTCTGTAAGCAATGGATGGCCTTATTTTTATTTTTATTTTTTTTAAGGTGGGACATGCAGCTATGTAATTAGATACTGGAATATTAGCTATGTCGTTTTTTTTTTTTTTTTTTTGGTAACGAAGTTCCCTCTGGTGACAGGGAATGGATGGGATAAGAGATTGGATGCAGGAAAACCAGTTAGGACAGTAATGCTAAAGTTTGGTCTAGAATTATGAAGGAAGTGAACTAGTATAAGAGCTGTGGGGATGTTGCTGAGGAGTCGGCATGGGAGATGTTGTGAAGGTTGTATTTAACAACGGGTTTGCTGTCACCAGTACCACAGGAAGTGACGCTGAATATGTGGCTGAAGATTCAGTCACCAGGATCTACGTACCATTGCTCACAGAAATAATAACCATGTCTTTCAGCTGCTGTTACTTTTCACATCCTTTATCAGTTAATCAAATATTCTTCATGCTTAAAATCAAGCTATTGGAGAAAATGTCTAGGTGTGTTAATGTGTTCCTGTAACTTGAAACTTAAAACTGAAGGAAATCAGTTTAGATGATACATATCCACCTTCCACTAAAAACAAACAGGAAAGATACTATAAGGAAGCATCTGCAAACTTCTGGCAAATGTCATAAGTACACATTTGAGGCTTTGTGGGCCACACAACTTCTGTTGTAACTACTCTGCCAGAAAGCAGCTACAAACATATTTAAATGAATGAATAGGGGGTGCCTCAGTAGCTCAGTCGGTTAAGTGTTTGCCTTCAGCCCAGGTCATGCAAGATCCCAGCGTCCTGGGATCGAGTCCCATTGGGCTACCTGCTCAGTGGGGAGTCTGCTTGTCCCTCTGCCTCTGCCTTGCTTGTACTCTCTCTCAGTCTCTCTCTCCCTCTCCAATAAATAAAATCTTTAAGAAAAGAATGAATGAGGGGCGCCTGGGTAGCTCAGTGGGTTAAGGCCTCTGCCTTCGGCTCAGGTCATGATCCCAGGGTCCTGGGATCAAGCACCGCATCAGGCTCTCTGCTCAGCGGTGAGCCTGCTTCCCCCTCTCTCTCTGCCTGCCTCTATGCCTACTTGTGATCTCTTTCTCTGTCAAATAAATAAATAAATAAATAAATAAATAAATAAAGAATGAATGAGATGGTATTCCAATGCATCATTATTTATGGACACTGAAATTTGAATTTCAGGTAATTTTCACGTGCCACAAAACCTTCTTTTGATATTCTTCTATCATTTAAAATGTAAAAACAGTGTCTACAAGTGTAGATACAGAAGTCCTGGAGACCTAATGCATAGTGCAGTGATTATAGATGACAAAACTGTGTTATAAATATTAAACTGGCTAAGAGACTGGATCTTAATTGTTTCCCATACTAAAGGAAATGATAATGATGTGAAGGAATAGAGGCATTAGCTACTGCTACAATTGCTATCATATGGCAATATAAATGTATCAAATCAATATGTTATACACCTTAAACTTATACTATGTTATATGTCACATATCTCAATGAAAGATACCAATGAATAAAATTTTTTTTTAAGATTTTATTTATTTATTTGACAGACAGATCACAAGTAGGCAGAGAGGCAGGCAGAGAGAGAGGAGGAAGCAGGCTCCCTACCGAGCAGAGAGCCCGATATAGGGCTCAATCCCAGGACCCTGGGATCATGACCTGAGCCAAAGGCAGAGGCTTTAGCCCCTGAATAAAAAATTTTAATAAAATCCTGGAAAAAATATAAATCAAATGAAATAAAAATGTAAAAACCGTTCTTTGCTCCCAGGCTGTAAAAAAGCAGGCAGCAGATTGGATTTCACACTTGCTAATAATGTCATTGGTACCACCACAGCTTTAGAAATCAGGACCAACGTGTTTTTTGTGAGTCAGCAGCAATGTGAACCCATTCTGAAAGTAGTAGTTGAGCTAGAAGAGGGGAAAACATTAATACCTCAAAAACTGATTCTGCTCTACTTGTTTTTGGTTGAAATGAATGGAGTTTTTCTTGCAGCTTTCTTTCTTAATGTTTCTTAATCTTCCTTATTATTAACATTAATTCTTAATGTTAATATTTGATAAAATACAGAATAGGCTAAAGTCACAGTCCAAAACACAGCACTTTGGGCAATACAGAAGTTAACTTCTCTCTGAGAAATATAGTCTTTATCTGGGAAGCCAAGTAATCCAACTAAAATTGGGAGTTATATTCTTATGGGAAGATGGGAGGAATAGAATTGTAGAAATATTTGAAGTTAGCAGGAAGTCTCTGCCAAGTGTTGCATGTTACTAAACAATTTCTATGATCTAAAAGGAGATTGTTTTGTTGTTTCAGTTAGGGAAAGGGAGTCCTTCTAGATATTTTAAATGATTAACTTAAACGCTAGAAAAAGAAATCAGTTATTTTGTTGGCAGTGTCTTTTCCTAGAGCTTTTACTGTGGTAACTTGTATAACATCATAAATTCATTCAACAAGTACTTTTGAGCACCTATGATGCCAGGCATCTTTCTAGGCAGATAAAAACCCTCATTTCCATAGATTCAAAATGGATGAAGGACCTCAATGTGAGACAGGAATCCATCAAAATCCTTGAGGAGAACACAGGCAACAACCTCTTTGACCTCAGCCACAGCAGCTTCTTCTAAGGAACATCGCCAAAGACAAGGGAAGCAAGGGCAAAAATGAACTCATGGGACTTCTTCAAGATGAAAAGCTTTTGCACAGCAAAGGAAACAGTTAACAAAACCAAAAAACAAGTGACTGAATGGGAGAAGATATTTGCAAATGACATATCAGATAAAGGGCTAGTATCCAAAATCTGTACGAACTTAGCAAACTCAACATCCAAAGAACAAATAATCTAATCAAAAAATGCGTAGAGGACATGAACAGACATTTCTGCAAAGAAGACATCCAGATGGCCAACAGACGCATGAAAAAGTGCTCCACATCACTGGGCATCAGGGAAATACAAATCAAAACCACAATGAGATACCACCTCACACCAGTCAGAATGGCTAAAATTAACAAGTCACGAAACGACAGATGCTGGCAAGGATGCAGAGAAAGGGGAACCCTCTTGCAACTGTTGGTGGTAGTGCAAGCTGGTGCAGCCACTCTGGAAAACAGTATGAAGGTTCCTCAAAAAGTTGGAAATAGAGCTACCCTATGACTCAGCAATCCCACTACTGGGTATTTACCCTAAAGCTACAAATGTAGTGATCTGAATGGGCACGTGCACCCGAATGTTTAGAGCAGCAATGTCCACAATAGCCAAACTATGGAAAGAGCCTAGATGTCCATCAACAGATGAATGGATAAAGAAGATGTGGTATATATATACAATGGAATACTATGCAGCCATCAAAAGAAATGAAATCTTGCCATTTGCAACAACGTGGATGGAACTAGAGGGTATTATGCTTAGCGAAATAAGTCAATCAGAGAAAGACAATTATCATATGATCTTACTGGTATGAGGAAGTGGAGAGGCAATGTGGGGGGTTTGGGGAGTAGGAAAGGAATAAAGGAAACAAGATGGGATCGGGAGGGGAGACAAACCGTTAAGACACTCTTAATCTCACAAAACAAACTGAGGGTTGCTGGGGGGATGGGGGTCGGGAGAGGGTGGTTGGGTTATGGACATTGGGGAGGGTATGTGCTATGGTGAGTGCTGTGAAGTGTGTAAACCTGGCGATTCACAGACCTGTACCCCGGGGCTAATAATACATTATATGTTAACAAAAAAATTAAAAAAATTTAAAAAAGAAATACAATTATCAAACCAAAACCAAAACCAAATAAACAAAAGAACCCTCATTTCCTACACTACTAACAACTTTATTCTAATATATTATCTCTGTTGAAGACATTGCCTTCGAACATGTAGTAAAATCTCCTAAAAGCACGGGAATGAGAGTTGGGAGCCACGATTGTACCAAAGAGGAGGAGTGTTTGGGGGGACTCCAGCCCTTTAAAATCTCCTTCAGCCTTACAGACTCACTTCCAGTGAACATGGATTCCAAACAACAGCCTGTTCACCAGGCAAACGGAGCTTTAAGGGAAGTACTCGAGCTCCCTTCCCAAAAGATTGCCATCCTTGTACCTGTCCTTTCTAGAAATTCTAGACCACTCCTGGTGTGGGGATTTGGCCTGATATTTAGGTGTTAGAGTACTCTCTCCCAACCCTCCCCATGGGAAGATAACCCCAGATCCTGAAATAAGGGACTGACCTGCATGTGTCCGTGTCCTTCCCAAACTGTATTAAGAAAAAGGGCAAGGAGAGGGCAGGCAAACACTAAGCACTCCACCTGACATGACTTCAGAATGCTGTGATTAAGGTATTCTGCTTATTGTTAGTCAAAGATCTAGGCCTGCCTTGCTCCACATAAATAAAAACTCTGCTTCTCATCTGTCTCCACGTATCCTCCTTTATGTCCTTAGGGTGCTAGGATAGCAGGGCTTCTCAAAATGGCTCTTAGACACGAAGACCATGAAAAGAAGCAGTGAAGGGCTCCAGAAAGCATTTACTTTGACGAGTAATATGTACCAACAGTACATTGTTCCTTTTCCTGCTCTGAAGTGGAAGCCTTTGTGCACCGCCTTTGTTGTTCGCGCCAAGAATAGTTGGGGTGCTGGCTGCAGGAGCTGGCTGAAATTAATGGAGACAGTTTGGGGGGCCATCCTCACTCCTCGGCCACTTCTTTGCACTTCAACCTGTTGGAAATCAAGGGACATGGAGGGGGACAGGGGTGAAGGGAAGAATGTGTGGCCATGCAAAGAAGAAAGAATGAGAAACATTTGGAGTTCTGTCACCTGTCAGGTGGTCGGAGAGGAAGCCATTGATTAAAAAATAAAAGAAGGGGCACCTGGGTGGCTCAGTCAGTTAAGCAACTGCCTTCAGCTCAGGTCATGATCCCAGAGTCCCGGGATCGAGACCTCATGTCAGGCTCCTAGCTCCGCAAGGAGTCTTCTTCTCCCTCTGACCTTCACCCCTCTCATGCTCTCTCTCACTCTCTCCGTCTCAAATAAATAAAGAAATAAAATCTTTAAAAAATAAAAATAAATTTAAGAAAAAGAAGAAATAAATCCCTTTAGTTTCCTTTTCTTTTCTTTCTTTTTAAAATTTTATTTATTTGAGAGAAAGAGAGAGAGCAGAAACAGGAGTAGGGCAGAGGGAGAGGAAGAAGCAGGCTCCCCACTAAGCAGGGAGTCCGATGGACCTGAGACTTGATCCTGGGATCCTGGGATCATGACCTGAGCTGAAGGCAGATGCCTAAGGGACTGAGCCATCCAGGCGTCCCTCCCATTAGTTTTTACAGCATGAATCAGAGCAAGTAAGTACCAATGACAGCTAACATTACTGAGTCCCTGATATATGCCAGACCCTTTTCTAAGTGCTTTACGAGTCATTATCTCATTTTATTCCTACAGTAACTCTCTGCGGTAGGTGCTCTAATTATTTCCATTTTACAGCTATGCGATTGGGGCTGGGAGAAGCAGTAGGCCTGGGATTCTGTCCTTGGCAGTCTGACTCCTGAGCTGGCATGGCATCCACCGTGTTATACTGCCTTCAAGAGAGTTGAACCCTTGGTTGTCATTTTCCTCTAGATTTACAGCTCCGTTTGGGCCACAGGTGACAGCATAGATGTGCATTTCCTAACGAAAGAGGGAATGAAGTTAAATCATAAACAAGAGAGTCCCTGTAAAGTATGATGTTCAAAAAACTGCGAAGAGTTTGTGCCTTTTTTCCTGATTGCCTGCTAGCACCTTGCTCGCTGTAGGGAAAAAAAAGTACAGGGTAACAGTACTAGGTTCTGTATAAAGCAGTTCATTATTTTTTTGAAAGGTGATAATGGCCTTGATTTCACCTTAAGAGTCCAGAGCAGCAGAGGACTGATAGCACCCTAAGAAGCATGCACTCAGCAAGATTCCCTAAATAGTTCTTTCCCCTTCAGTCCCAACCCAGTAACCTCCAGGGCATTCTATTCCCTGGCATCTCCTGTATAGGGCCCCAAAGAGTATGCTGATGCTTGCGACATCCTTTTAGGATTTGAAGACCTGTAGACAAATGGCTCCTAGGGACAGGGAACATATCAAAACGTAATCCTCACTCATTACAGAATTGAGTTTGGTGTGAACCCAGCAATCAGGGAATGAAACGTGAGTGCATTAACCTACCATGTTATCTGTACAGAAGTTTTATATCTTAAATGGAACAGACATCCCTGCAAAACAATAACGGACTGAGATTAATGAGTTACAGGTGACCCGCAGACACGGGAAGGTTGACTTTGGATAAGCACCCACAAAGGTCAAGTGCTTATCTGAATTAACCACAAGTCTTGGATCTGGGGTAAAAATAAAGGACGAGAAATACCCCAGGGAGAGGCTTTCTTCAACCTGAGTTTTGTGTTCTTTCTTACCTTCTGCTAAATTCTGCATTGGATTGGACCAGCCCTTTCTTGTAGCATTTCCACACACATCTCTGGCCTAAGCCAGATCTCAACATCGAAACCCCAGAGCAATGCTTTTCAGATTTCTGGGGTTTCAAGATGTGTTGTAGACCCAATTATGTTTGCTAACATAGAATTGAGTCCTTTTGACAGAGGCTTTATAAGAATTGGATGAAATCTTCCCAACTGCAGTCACTTTTGCCTAGTACTGACTTGAGGATTTGCATTTGTCTCCCTGTATGGCGCAGATAGGTAGTGGCAATGACAACTTTCTGTGTTTATTACTTTTGTCCTTGGGTCAATTTTATTATTTCCATTTAAGGCAATAATTAATCCCCAGAGCAGTGCCATATTCTGCTTATCGAAAAACATACTTGGCGCCCACCTCCATTAATTAAGTGGAGTTGTATAGCTACTCAGTGTCTCCTCCCCCATAGAGAGTACCCACTAGGCTCTATCTTAGGACCCTGCCGGGGAAGTGAGTGAGTAGACTGGGAGAGGCTCTTGGAGCTGGAGAAGACCGAGCTTGGGCTCGGTAGGTGGAGTTGCGTGTGGAAAGCAGAGTGCTCCTGTGGGAAGGTGAGCATACACTCACCTAATGCAAAACACCAGGGCGTCTCCACTGGTAGATAGAATCCTGTCCCAGGTGTGTTGTCAAGAGTAGAAAAATATAGAGACAACTCGCATGCACCCCATCCTGCCAGAACTTGGAAATGAGAGAAATAAGATACCCACTGAGAGCAAAATTTTAAAAACAACGACTAAAATAGAGCATAGATATGCAAAATTTTCTTACACCCTAAAAGAGTCCTAAGAAACCTTGGCAAATGCATTTACACATGCAAAGAAAGAATGTGTTAATCAAAGGGGGTTGGTCTGCCCTGGAAGGTGGTCAAAAGAGAGTTCCTGAGGCAGAGTTAGAGGGGATGGTCCAAGTTTTGCCCCCTGAAGACCAGGCCTGGCCAAAGTTTTTTTCGGACCGGGGTAAGCAACAACTGAACATTTTCTCAAACAGATCAGTATGGAGTGCTTATAATGTGCCAGACTTGTGTCAAGCTTTGGGAGAAAGTGCCAAGTATGGAGACTACTCTTCAAGACAGAAGGCTGACCTGAGCCAGGCACTTTATGAAGGAGAGAATATTAACATAATAGAGGCAACTATGGGCTGGGGACTCTCCATCTGAGGAGGAAGTAATCCTAGACTGTAGAGGCTGAGGACGTGTTGGAGTTAAACAGTGGAAGGAGGTGGAAGGACGGTGCTTCAAACAGGGCTGGCATTTGCTCAGAGCTCCGGGATGGGATCGTCATAGCTTGCAGCACATTTGAGAGCTGGAAGGGGGGCCCGTGTGGCTGGACCCAGAGTGGTTTTTAGATAATAGATAATATTTCCTGAGCACTTAGTAGGTGCCAGACGGTCTTGGAAGCCGTTTACTCTCCTAATTTCATCACAATCTTATGAAGCAACCACTATCTTTATTCCCTTTTTCCTAAAGAAGAAACTGTGTCACAATAAATAAGTAAACCGCCTGAGCTTGGAAGTAGAACAAGGGGATCTGAATCATGAAGTGTGGGTTGCAGAGTCTATGTTCCTAGCCAGTTCCTACACTGAAGGCAGAGACTGAACAGCCCAACCTTGTAGGGCCAGTAGGTTCAGGATTTTGTCTTCTTCTGAGAACAATGCCTAGTATTAGAGGAACAACCTTGTGGAATACACATTCCACATTTGAAAAAAGTCATTCTGGCTGAAATGTGATTAGCTACTGTTTTTTTTAAAAATCTGATTACAATTTTGCTTCCATGTAAGCTTGCAAAGAAAGAGAGAATTCATAGAGCTTATGAAATTAAAGAATTTTGCTCACCAAGATAGCCATTTCTTTTCTTTCTTTCTTTATTTGAGACACACACACACAGAGAGAGAGCGCACACCTGCAGGGGGAGGAGCAGAAGGAGAATGGAGAAGCAGGCTCCCCAGTGAGCAGGGAGCCCCATGCAGGACTTGATCCCAGGACCCGGAGATGTTGACCTGAGCTGAAGGCAAATGCTTAATCGACTGAGCCACCCAGGCATGCCGCCCCCCTCCCTAACCTCTTTTAAGATTTTAAGGATAGGGATGCTTGTGTGGCTCAGTTGGTTGAGCATCTGCCTTTGGCTGAGGTCATGATCCCAGAGTCCTGGGATCATGACCCCTTGCTCAGCAATGAGCCTGCTTCTCCCTCTGCGTGCCACTCCCCTTGCTTGTACTCTCTCTCTCTCTCTGACAAATAAATAAATAAATCTTAAAAAAAAAAAAAAAGAAGAAGAAGATTTTATGGATAGCCACTTCTTACTATGAATTAATACACTCGCTTTTTTTTTTCTTTTTTTTTTAACATACTAACTTCTGAACATGGTCTGCCTTTCCAAAATTCTTGATGGTAGGTGCAGAATATATTGTGTGTATGGTTCTGAGTATTTTGCAAGAGTCTTTTAAAAAAAGATTTATTTATTTATTTGAGAGAGGGAGAGAGAGGAGTTCAGGGTTGTGGGGAGAGGGGCAGAGGGAGGGGGAGAGAGAGAATTCAAGCAGACTCCCCGATGAATGCAGAGCTTGATGCAGGGCTCTATCTAACCATCTGAGATCACAAAGTGAGCAGAAATCAAGAGTCAGATGCTTCACCAACTGAGCCACCCTGGCACCCAACAGTTATTTCTTTTTTCTTTTCTTTTTTTTTAAAGGGACTTAATGAAGAGTACAGTCAACATTAGGGTTTTTTTTTTTTAATATTTTATTTATTTATTTGACAGAGAGAGAAAGCACAAGTAGGCAGAGGCAGGCAGAGAGAGAGGGGAAGCAGGCTCCCTGCTGAGATGAGAGCCCAATGACCTGGGCTTGATCCCAGGACCCTGAGATCATGACCTGAGCTGAAGGCAGAGGCTTAACCCACTGAGCCACCCAGGCACCCCCAACAGTTATTTCTTAGTGTAAATTAATAAAATGGTACCCTGGTTTAATATGTCCGACTCATCAGATAGACGAAGCAATCTGCCTTGGAGTGATTGATTTACTTTCTAAGAAGATGAAGTTTCTAATTTGCAGTGCTAAAGATCAGGCTTTGAATAGACTGTATTAAATTCACCAAAGTAATGACTTTGCTCTGTGGCTGCTCAGGAGAAACCCTGCTGCCTCCCACCCCCTCCCCCAGCCCCAGGGTAATAGTCGTTAACTCACAACGGTCAGCTACAGGGCCTTTTTTTCCTCCTACCTCCTCCTCCTCTTCCTCCTACTTACAAGACATTCAGAAACCTAGGCAGGTAGGCAGTATTAGGAACGTCCATCAGAGGGTATGTTCAGGGGCACCTGCGTGGCTCAGTCAGTTAAGCATCTGCCTTCGGCTCAGGTTGTGATCCCAGGGTCCTGGGATTGACTCCCACGTGGGGTTCCTTGCTCAGCAAAGAGCCTGCTCCTCCCTCTGCCTGCTGTTCCCCTTGCTTGTGCTCTCTCTCTGACAAATAAATAAATAAATAAATTCTTTAAAAAAAAAAAAAAAAAGGGAAAAAAAAGGAAGGTATATTTGGAGCCCCCTGCTAGGGACCAACAAGACCAGTGCAGGGTCTCAGGACTGAAGGGACTGTGGTATTAGACAGGGAAATAAGAGGGAAATCCACTTAACATAACAAGGGAGCGAGATGGGACCTGGATCTTGTGTTCACAGTAGGGCAGAGTAAGAGCCATTTGGGCGGGACATACACATCTAGACGACAGTGCAGAGATGGTACACAAAGCTATGTGATGAAATCCTCTGGGAACTGAATGTAGTTAGAGAACAGAAGGGTCAAAACACTAAGCCCTGCGTCACTCCAACTCTTAGAGGCAGAGAGACACAAGCAGGGAAGTCAGAGAAGGAAGTGCTCTGGCAGGCAAGCTGCACTTCAGTGGGGAGAAAACAAAAGGCTACCTAAATGTTTCAATGAGGACTGAGAACTGATGGCTCTGTCAATGTAGGAGTCCTTAGTGATCTTAACAGGAGCAGTTTTGATGTTTGCAATGGGGAGGAGGGGTGGTGATTGAACTGGGTTCAAGAGAAATGGAAGGAGAGAAATTACTAGTAAGTATCAACTTCTTTGAGGAGTTTTCTTGTCAAGCGGTGCAGAGGAAATGGGAAGTCAATGGATGATGATGAGAGAGCCGACTGTGGAGGCCTGAGGAGAGAGGGGGACAGTGGAGGAGGGAATGGTGCAGGACAGCACATGCTGCCTGGGTGGGGCAATTGCTCCATGGGAGGTTATGAGAACCAGGAATTTAGACTGAGACCAGCCAGCATAGTTGGTTGTTTTCTCCAGCCTGGTCAGTTCTGAGATGCGAACTCCAGTGGAATAGGCAGAGAGTGTTATAAGTTGTGAGAATTTACCAATACATTCAGTTAGAGAGGAGCAAGGAGCTCGAGGGTGCTTGCAAGAGAATAAAAATGGTAATGGATCATAGAACTCAGGCAGGATTAGGAGGAGGAAAGTGAGGACACAGAGGATGAGGACAGTGACAAGGTGGAAGGGAAGATCAATAGATTGTCCCACTGGAGCAAAAAGATATGTACTCCCAATAGCATGTCTGGCCTTTAGCCTAATAAATCTCTCAATTTAAAAAAAAAAAAAGACTTTATTTATTTATTTGACAGACAGAGATCACAAGTAGGCAGAGAGGGAGGCAGAGAGAGAGGAGGAAGCAGGCTCCCCGCTGAGCAGAGAGCCCGATGTGGGGCTCCATCCCAGGACCCTGAGATCATGACCTGAGCCCAACGCAGAGGCTTTAACCCACTGAGCCACCCAGGCGCCCCTCTCTCAAATTTTTGATGTTCACATTTCTTTGAATGTTGATGGAGGTATGAGCCACCCAGGCACCCCCTCTCAAATTTTTGATGTTCACATTTCTTTGAATGTTGATGGAGGTAGGGGTGCCTGGGTGGCTCAGTCAGTTAAGCTTCTGCCTTCAACTTAGGTCATGATCCCAAGGTCCCAGGATCGAGCCCCTCCCTGCTGAGCAGGGAGCCTGCTTCTCCCTCTTTCTGCTCCTCCACCTGCTTGTGCTTTTTCTCTTTCTGTCGAATAATCAAATCAAATCTGAAAAAAAAAAAAAAAAAAAGATTAATGTTGATGGCGGTAAGAGTAACATCTTTAGTATCTTTTTTTTTTTTTTTTTAATTAATGGGGATGGGGCTACTCAGTTGGACCAGTTATTGCTGGGAAGCAGCGAGTTTCAGAGAGAGGATGGTGGGGTGTTTGTTCTTTAGCAAAGAGGAAAATGACTGGTGTGGGGTAACAAGTCTCAGAGTCTCCAGGTCTCCAGTCTCTTTTAGAGAAAGATCACAAGTAGGCAGAGAGGCAGGCAGAGAGAGAAGGGGAAGCAGGCTCCAGGCCAAGGGTTCATCCATTCTTTTTTTTTTTTTTTTAAGATTTATTTATTTATTTGATGAAGAGAGAGAGCACAAGCAAGGGGAACAGCAGGCAGAGGGAGAAGGAGAAACAGGCTCCCTGCTGAGCAAGGAGCCTGATGCAGGACTCAATCCCAGGATCCCAAGATCATGACCTGAGCCGAAAGCTGAGGCTTAACCCATTGAGCCACCCAGGCGCCCCAATCTCTAGTCTTTTGAGCTCTTGAGGTTTATATTCCTAGGATTGTGTAGACTCCAAGCAAAACATACACACACACACACCACACACACACACATGCATTTTTCTTCTTTACCGGAATTAGGACAGTGCCCTGTGCCAGATGTGTGTCTGCCAATGATTGTTCAGATGTTTTTTGGAGAATAAGAGGAAGGCAACAGAAAGGCCAAGGTGAAAAATCAGGCAGGAGGAAAAGACTTTTAAATGTAATGTTTTACCTTAGAATTTAGTTTATGGCTGATATCAAGACATGTCTTTCTGGGAAATATGTGGTAGAAGCTTGATAATCATTTTGTTAAGGCTCTAAGAATACTCACAGATGTCCTTGTGTAATGACCACAAGATAGGCACTTACCTGAAACTTATCCTTTGGGAATTCTCATGTTTGTGGATTATGTCAACTTCTTGTTCTGTGGCCCCCCTCGTTCAGCCAAGAGTACTTGGTAGTTGAGACTTTAAAATCAGAAATGTATCTTTTAGCTCATCTAGACCGATTCTTTCATGTTACAGATATAGGAACCAAGGCCTAGGGAGGTGAAATCTGCCTTCTTCTATTTTACCATGATGTAGGTGACATATTCTGGCCTCTGGCTTTGAGGAAGCTTCCCCTTCTTCCGTGTTTCTGTTGGATACTTGTCCCAGCAGTCATGGCTGCCCTTGTCCTGTGTGAAAAGTAGAATTTATGGGGCAGCTTAAACTAGAGGTGAGTCAGAAGAGCATGCGACTCTTGATTTTGGGATTATAAATTTGAACCTCATGCTGGGCATAGAGTTTACCTTAAAAAAAAAAAAAAAGTACAGTTTGCCCTCAGATTGAGATGACCTCCCTGTGACCCAGAATACATGCTCACTACTTCCAACACTTATACAGAGCGCAGAGCAAGAAGTTTTGGGTTTTCTTTGCAAAATGGATATAAACCTTATTCACAAGAACAATCAGGGACTGGGATGAGTGGGAAGCAAGGTTTTTATTCTTCTTTAGAATAATTTTATATAAGAGATATAAAAATAATACTACAAACTACGTTAGAAGAACTTGTGTTTTGAAGCCGACAATAATGAAAAAGGTTGTACTGAGTCTTACTATGTAAAATGCTGGTCTTTGCCCTCTCTCACATCCTTGGACCACTGATGGTGGATCTTCGGCGAGCGACCTAATTTTTTCTGGCCTTTTTTTTTTTCTCATGGAAAGAAAAGAATACTAATGCCTTTTTTGCATGGTTATTTTTGTAAAATATTAAATTTGCTATTGTGTGAAAGTCTCTGGCATATAACAGGTGCTCAATAAATGTTCTTTTTTTTTTTCCAAGATTTTATTTATTTACTTGACAGACAGAGATCACAAGTAGGCAGAGAGGCAGGCAGAGAGAGAGGGGGAAGCAGGCTCCCCGCTGAGCAGAGAGCCTGATGCAGGGCTCGATCCCAGGACCCTGGGATCATGACCCGAGCCGAGGGCAGAGGCTTTAACCCACTGAGCCACCAAGGCGCCCATCAATAAATGTTCTTGAGGTTTAAAAATACTTTTCCAGATTTCAAGCTGTTGATAAATTTCAACAGCAAGGCGAGAATGGTTATGATTAAAACCGTTCGATAGGATGTATTCCGTTTTGTAATGTAACCTGATATCAACAGCCAAGATCTTTGTCCTGAAGGGAATTGCAATATTCAGCAAAAAGTGGGGCTGATTTAATAGCCATTAATTATGAGGATATGTTCAAGTTCAAAGTCCATCTGTTATAAAATGTAAATTGCTCTTTTTTATGTATTTTGTATTGGAACTTAGGAGCAAATGCTGTCACTTTTCTTTTTCTTTGCATGGAATTGCAAGTGCCTTTATTATCAAAGAGCCCTATTATTGTGATACCTCACACAGGAAATGCACACTCTGACATTAGTTACCAAATTGCTGAAATATCTTGTGTTTTCTATTCATTAAAGCCCTAAAGCACTATGTGCAAATTCCCTTACTTTAATTACACACCTCAGGGATGTGCATGCCAAAAAAGGAGCCAGTCAGACAAAAAGCCAGGTCTTTGCCAAAAAACCCCAGCCCCCTAAACTGGTAAACATTTATTTTCAGCTGGGAAATCTGCTATTAATTCATATAGTGACTTTCCCAGCTGAAATAATGAGCCAAGCCAAGTGAACCAAATGTTCGCAGTGAGCAAACATGAACAGTGGGGAATCAGCCCATCTCTTATTTACATGTTTGCTCCTTCAGCACTTAAGGAGCATTTGAACATTTCCCTTTTTACCTGGAAGCATACCAGTGTTTATGCTTCAAGTGTCTTAGTTTTCAAACAGAGTTGATACACTCGACTGTAGAGAAGTGTTTTAAGAATTAAAAGAGAAAAATCACCAAACCAAATTATTTATTAGGGCTTCAGAACAAAGTCTGCTCATCAACTTCATTGACTTTCCTATTTCCTTGGAGCCTTTAAAAAAATCAGAATTAGTGAAACAATAAGATTTTGAAGGAAATGCCATTTTGGAATTTTTGTTCTGAAAAAAGTTAACAAAAACTCTAAAGTTAGGAACAAAAATGTTTATTGTTCCATAAAGTAAACTACGAATTAAAATACATTATAAAAGATTTTTAGATGATGTTCAGGGCGTCTCTTCATTTCTGTTTAATTACAAAGCTTTTAGCCTGTGGAAAATAAGAAAAGAAATACCTATCCACAGGCACCATAAGCATATGACCAAGAAAAGTAATATTTATATCTTTTGGAGGTCTGAATACCTTTGTGGGTCTGAATACCCACAAAACGCACTCAGGTTCTAGAACAGAAAGTTGCCCCATGTGTATAAAACTTAGAATAAAAAGTAGTTTGTATAGAAGAGCATGCATGAAGGCTTAATGGAAAGCAAAAAAGGAAGGAGAAACAGTTAAATTAATACATGAAATAGCAAAGTAGGAGGGTCAAAAAGTCAATATATTGATTAATTCCTATGATGATGCAGAGAATCCACTCAACAGTCAATTAACCATTTAACGTTTTTCTTGATATAAAGGAGTTTTAAAAAAGGTCCTGAACGCAAACTTATATAAAGATGTAATCAATAATTGGATGTGATCAATAATAAAGATGTAATCAATAATCGTAGTATAAGCTTGGGTGTAAATCTCTTCTCGAACCATACAATACATTTTAATGAAGGTGTAATTTTTATTATAACAAATATGAGAAAAAGTAGCTTTTAATTCCCAGTGCTTTAAAATCAAGGTTAACCACCTCCAAACCTTTTTCCTAAATGAAATTTTTAGCAGATACATGATTTTTTAGCAATGAATAAATGAATAAAATGTATGAGAATTTTTTTTTTTTTGTTCTATAAGAAGCAGCAATGCCCTATTAATTTTGACAGACAACTTGGCATTAGCCATTTTAAAATCCAACATGGGATAAAGTTATGCATTACTAGTCTCTCTACATTTTTGTCAAGAGATGAACATTTTGCCAGATTTTTAATAATATGCCAAGAGCTTTGTCAGTCGGTTTATTTAGCCCTGCGTGGTTATACCAGTGTTCGCCCACCACCCCACTGGGTGTAACGCGGCCGGTCACAGCTCACAGAACCCCTCCCCTGCAATTAGACAAAGTCAACACAGCAATCATTCCCAACCGCCCTGAGGTACCTGCACTATCAACATTGCCGACTCCGAGGCTTGAACAAGCTTTGCTTTGTCACTGCCTCCCCACCCCAATTAGGACTTTTTTTCTGCCCAGGCAATTTAGCACCAACACCATGGGTGGACCAGATAACTCTTTTAAAAAGTGCGTTTAAGTCATTCTTCTGCCCATCCCCCCTCCCCCAGCCCAACCCAATCAATTCTTTCTCCACCCCCTTTTCACGACTTCCTACACCGCCATTCCCTCTCCCACCCCGACCCCCCTTTCCTAAAAAAAAAAAAAAAAAAAAAAAAAAAGCACTCTCAGAAAGAAATAGGAGTCTGCAAAAGGGGCTTGCAGTCCCTAACGAGTTACCATGCCGACTGAAGCCTGTGCTGAGGAATGTGCTGCTGCCACACTGAACTCAATGAAAAGATGAAGAAAATGTGCAGGCAATACTAGTTTGGCTGTGATGCTGGGGAATCTGAGACGGGGGCTGTTGGTATGGGAGGATCTCACTGCATGCAATTTGCAAACATGCCAGCTCAGTAGCATGTGATAGGCACTGGTTAGAATTTAGAAGTCTTGGAGCCTTCGAGGCTGGAAAGGAATAAGAGAGCGGACTGGGGGGCAGTCTGCCCCATGAAATAACACTTGCCCCTTAGAAATAGAAATGTAAGATGTATTATTAAAATTATTTAGAAGAACCTGTGCGGAATGCTAAAAGAGATTGATCTTCTGATAAGCCCTCCTTTTCTGAGTCCAGTCATTATACCTTCTTGAGATCTACCTGCACTTCCTTTCCACTGACCATAAGGCCACCTGACTTTCGGTCCTAAAAGTTAGCGGTAGAATTCATACAACATCAGGATCCTGTTGTCAGGGGCTCTTTGATGGGGTTGGAAATCATAAACAATAGTCCCTGAGCAATTGCACAGAGGAGAGGATTGCTTTGATTTTGTGTCAAGAAAGGTGGAGTCGGAATGCAGGCCTGAAGAGCAGAATTCTGAAGATTGAAGAGTTTCTGGACTTTCCCACCCAGGTGGAGGCAGACTGGGGGTCCCCGCCGCAGGGGGGAGGGGGGGGACTTGTAGGGAGTCTGTCTGGGTCTGGAGTGCTGGGCTACCATGAGATTATTCTTATTGTAGAGGTGTGTTTGGGATACTGAGAGTAGATACTGAAATTTCCCAGAATTAGGGTGCTGTAAGATAGCTACTTATACCTCACACTCAGAGTAGTAAAATTTCTTACTTCTTGCCTTTTCAGTCTTCCACATTGATTGGTTCCAAACTGTCCTGCACATCACTGGCAAAATAGTTTTCCGTGCTTGCCAATTCGACCCTGTCTTTTCATTGCCCACAGCCTCCCTATGGCTCCTCATTGCCATGGCAACCACATGTCCTGGATTTTTCAGGACATTTTGATTTCAAATATTCTGTCATGTGGTCAGACCATGTGTCAGATCATATGCCAAAAGATATGTCCTGATTTGGATTTTGAAAATATGGTCACCATACCCATTGCTCCCCAGATAGGACTGTTGTCTCTTCTTCCCTTTTTAGCAAACTAGAAAAGAATACTTCTCTTTCAATACCTTATATTTTTACATAATATTTTGCTGCATGCTCTCACATAATCATCTTGATGGATCCTTTCCTACCTGTGAAGTGAGACAAGAAGGGAGACATTATTTTAAATTTGTAGGTGAAAAATCGGGGCTCAGAGTAGTGAATTCACGTTGTATTATTTCCATGGAGGCAAAGTGACTGGGAATCCAGTGTCCTGACTCTAATGTTTTTTTTCTCTAACACGCTGCTTCCTAATATAAATGTAAGGCTTTGTGCTCTAGGTTTGTTTGCCATTGTGTCCATGACAGACTAGCCACCAATCTGTCAGGGACAATGTGACTGTAGATCAGTTCTTTCCTGGTTTATGCTACACACCAACTCCTAGGGTCGAGGAAGAGTTGGGGGAAAGGCTTTAAGGTGAAAGAACTGGGGGCTGAGCTATTAAGAACCGATGTCATATAGAACTTAAAAATCAAGACAGAGAATGAGAAAAGAGGAGCAGGAGGGGAGAAAGAGAGCAGAAAGAAGGAAGAAAGGAAAGAAGGGAGGAAGGACTATTTCTTTACCAATAGAATTTCTCAAAAACACATTATTTTGTTAAATTCTCCCTAGCCAATATGTTGTATGGTGCTAGATGCCACACATAGGAATAAAAAAAGAAAAAAGGAGGACCATGCTTATTATTAGCCTCATTTTTTATTCATGTACTCAATAATAATTTGACAACTTTCAAGTGCCGTCTTTGAGCCAGGCGCTATACTAGACGCTAGAGCTAGAGTGGGGGTAGCACAGTGCTTATAGTCTGGTGAGAAGTATTGATTGTGATAAGTGCTACAAAGAAGATAAACAGGATGATATGATCAAGAGACCCGCAGGAAGCTGGGGAGATACTTCGGAGAGCTGCTTCAGTAGAGTGGCCAGGGAAAGCCTCTCTGAGGAGGGGCTGCTTAACCTGACACTTAAAAGATGGTGAGGAGCAGAGACACGCACTCTCGGAGCTAGGGAAAGAGCATTTCAGGAAGCAGGAACAGGAAGCACAGAGCACTGTACCTGTTATGTTCTGTGTGTCTACAGCATCATGACAAACCAGTTGGGGATTGGAGGAGAAGTAGGAGATGAGTCTAGAGTCTTACTTGCCTTGAAGGCCAAAGTAAAGGAGTCGGGACTATATTCTAAGAGCAAGAGAAAGTATTGAAACTGTTGAAGAGAGAGAGACTTATAGAGAAGATTTTTCCAGGGAAAAACCTGCAATACTACTCCTAGGCCCAAATCTTATCCTTAAAGCCCAAGTCTACAGAAGCAATGCTATAGGTACAATGGTAGAACTCCCAGGAACATTACCAAGTTCTTTACTCTCAAAAAGTGTTCAGAACAGAATTTTTATGATAGCTTTCAAAATGTAGATTTATCAGCAGCATCTCTCCTACACCAAGTACTGTATTGTCTAGGCATCTTAACTCAAGATCAATGATATCCAAAAATGGGTACGCCACCAAGCTTAATTTGAGAGGAGAGGGCATGAAAATAAAAATGAGGAGAGAGATTGTTTCTGGCTAGACAGGGATTGAGAGGTTTTATGGTCAAGTGGAGAAGAGCTTTAAATTCTAATTGTTGGTATCTTCAGCCTTAGTGTTTTGCCAGAAAATGGGCAGGAGGAGGCAAAGATATGTAACTGAAGCTTTTCTGCAAGACAGTTAACTATACAATCGAATCACCAGACTGGAATTTTAATTTGGCTGTGACTCTGGTCAGAATGGTTGTGACATATATCTCTTTCTGTTGTGATCCATGACAACTATTTCCATGAAAAGTGAAAACTTAGTTGATTTCAGATGTTTCGTAGTGACTGGAGGTCATATACAACCTGTGGTTCACAGGTTTCCATTTTCAGCTAGTGTGTTCACATTAAACTGGGAGTGTTCAGGAAGGACAGTCACAAGTGTATACGTGACCCTCAAAGGAGGCTAACCCAATGCACAGTTGTCTAGTGTAAAGCCAGAAGTCTTTTTATTTTCTCTTTTTAATGTAATGTATGACTCTCGGTCTCTATTCTTTATTTGTTGGGAGTAAAGAATCAAATCAGTTTTGGAGAAGGAGGAATTGTTAGATGATTTGTATTTAATTTGCTCCACTGTTGGAGAGAAAAAGATTTGATGCCAATTCAGGCTTACAATCATCGCTTATTCAGTTCTTAAACATGTATATTTAAGGGCAGACATACTGTAGCTTGTTAAGAATCCCTATTCGAGAGTGTCTTCTAATGAAGAAAAGGGAGAGAACTGGTTCATTTGAGTGAATGTGGCTTATCATTGTGCTACTTCCCGAATAATCACCTTAGATCTATTTTAACAGTCTTACAGTAACACAGCGATTCCATGTTCTAACGTAAGCCTCAGGACCCTGTAATATAGGGAGGATTTATTTGTGTAGCAGCCATAAGCTGAAACACCTAACCACTCTTTGGTTAAAACACACATAGCGAAAATAAATTTTATTTTAAAAGCATTGGTTTTCCCATTTTGCTCTTTGGATTTGAGTCTTTTAGATCACATAGCATAGGGCAAACACTTAAAAGCCAAAACATGCATAAGCTACTTCACTTTAAATTTTTTTATTGCTTTTTAAATTTAATTTAAAAATAAAACTATGTTGTGCAGTTAGTACTAAGAAAAAGCATGAAGTGTTTTCAAATGGCAGTGCTATATTCCCTAGGTGTTGGCCTACATCCTAAAATTATCAGTTTTTTTTTTAAGAATTTTTATTTTTTAAAAGATTTTATTTATTCATTTGACAGACAGCGATCACAAGTAGGCAGAGAGGCCGGAAGAGAGAGGAAGGGAAGCAGGCTTCCTGCTGAGCAGAGAGCCTATGCGGGGTTCAATCCCAGGACCCTGAGATCATGACCTGAGCCAAAGGCAGAGGCTTTATCCACTGAGCCACCCAGGCGCCCCTAAAATTATCAGTTCTTAAAATGAAAGATCAGTTAAGATTTCTTTTAACAATTTCATTCCTTTTTTAAAAAAAATATTTTATTTATTTATTTGTCAGAGAGAGAGAGAGAGAGAGAGAGAGAGAGAACAAGCAGGGAAGCAGCAGGCAGAGGGAGAGGGAGAAACAGACTCCCCACTGAGCAGGGAGACTGATGTGGAACTTGATCCCAGGACTCTGGAATCATGACCTGAGCAGAAGGCAGACGCTTAACTGACTGAGCCACTCAGGTGTTCCCAATTAAAATATTTTAAAAATAGCCGACTGAAGTTTTCTTTCTGTAGTCATTAATAAATAACTTTGTGTGTGTCAGGTACAGGGTTAGAATCCAGGGAAACAGTAAGGAGAGAAGCACAGTTTATTTTAGGAGGAAGTTTGAAGGTATAGATCTGGGATAGGCAGCAACCCAGAAAGACACAGAAGGCTTCCTAGGAACCAGGTCTTGAGGTATTCCTGCCAGTGATTTTAAGCAGCAAGTAACTAAGCATGAATATTCTTCATGTCAGTAGTTATGATGCTGTGTTATTTCCCCCCATGTTGCCTTGTTACATGCCCCATAATGGATGACATTCACAGTTCTTCACATCCTCTACTACTGAATCTATAACTAGCATTAAGCTTCTTTTTTCCTTTTCTGTGGACTCACTGTAACTAGGAGAATTCTGCTGTTTCATCTGCTTTCCTGATGCTTGATCATGTTGTCTACTTCTCAGAGTAAAACTTCAGTGACCATCCTAAGCCTGGATGCTTTGGGGCAGAAATGCATAGTGGTGGAAGTGGGAGACAGGAGATGGGGAGAGGATTTGAATATAATTTCTTTCCCTGGATGTATTTTGTTTCAATACTCTACATTCCCTTGGATCACTTCTAGTTCCTGCCATTTAGTGAAAGCTCACAGAAGATATGGGCTTCTAGTGTGGGGACAATGGAGAGTTTGGGTGACTCAGATAATAACCATCTGACATTCAAGCTTTATTTTGTCCAAAGAGAGTTCATAATAATTCAGTCATGAAGCTCATACACTGAGATAAACACCTGCACAATTGTGAAGTAGATTCAAAAAGGTGGTTACTTTCTTTGTTTCCTACCCAAATGAATATAATAGAGTATCTTTTATTTTTTATTTTTAAAGATTTATTGATTTAGAATGAGTAGAGAGAGGGGCAGAGGGAGAGGAGAGAGAGAATGTCAAGCAGACTCCCCCTGAGCGCAGAGCCCGATGTGGAACTCTCTCAGGACCCTGAGATCATGACCTGAGCCGAAATCAAGAGTAGGACACTTAACTGATCGAGGCGCCCAAGTACCCCTGATAGAGTTTTTTATTTTTTTTAAGATTTTATTTATTTATTTAACAGACAGAGATCACAAGTAGGTAGAGAGGGAGGCAGAGAGAGAGGGGAAGCAGGCTCCCTGCTGAGCAGAGAGCCTGATGCGGGGCTTGATCCCAGGACCCTGAGATCATGACCTGAGCCCAAGGCAGAGGCTTTAACCCACTGAGCCACCCACGTGCCCCCGATAGAGTTTTTTTTAAATAAATCTTCAATTCTTCCATTTTGGGTGATTACACTGCTGAATATTTTGGGGATCTTAAAGAATGGTGTCAGAGCAGGGTTGTCAGAATATTGGGTGCCTGGTTAAATTTAAATTTCAGTTTAAAAAAAAAGTAATTTTTTTTGGTGTAACTATGTCTCATGCAATGATTAGGACACGCTTATAGGTAAAAATAAAAAAGAGAGAGAGAAAGAAAGGAAGGAAGGAAGGAAGGAAGGAAGGAAGGAAGGAAGGAAGGAAGGAAGAAAGAGAGAAAGAAAGAAAAATTATTTGCTCTATCTTGTATTTTTGTTTACTAAAGGTTGGTAACTCCATGCTGAGGCAATGGGCGTCTGAGCCTTCATATTAGGCTGTGAACAGATAGATCAGGAAATCATTCCAAGGCCCTATTGTCAGCACAGTTTTGGTGCCATCAATCGCAGCACCATGAAAAAAACAGTTATGAAGCACCTACATGCTCATCAGAAGTGTGCTGGTTGTCATGCCACGTTAGTTAAGTGGATAAGATCCCTTCAGTCGAAGAGGACAATAATGGGACAATATCAACAGTGAGAAACCAGATAAAAAGAAAAGGAAACATAAAAATCTTGACAGACATCAAAGGAGTATATACAATAAATAAAGTACTTCTATTGTGTGGACAGGTCATTGTTAGGAACTGACACAAGACCACAGACATTTCACAGAGGTCCCTGGGCTACTGTTGACATCTTCTGTTTGGGAGCAAAACAATGACTCAGAAGTAAAAGAATCTCTGCTTCATTTAACTCCCAGAATTTCCCCAACTCCAAAACTACCTCAGTTCCTTATCTCCGCAAGATACCTCATGGGATTTAAAAAGTACATGTATGTACAAAAAGGGATTATGCGCACATACACATATGCATGCTAATCAACAAAATACACATACATAAAAAAGAGAAAACTCAACCTTTGATGCAGTCAGAAAATTTGCATTTATCAGATCTCACGTATCAGATTCTCACAATCAGATCCGATCAGTTTGCCATCAGCAATGAATGTTCAAGTCAATGGTACGGATGTGCCAATGATGATCCTGAAATGACCCAGTCCATTGTGCCATAACCTAGTTTTATGTTGAATGCCCACTTGGCAACCAGCATGAAAATTTATTATTTTTAAAAATTTTTAAATACTTTTTAAAAAATTATTTTATATTTACTTGAGAGAGAGAGCATGCACAAGCAGGGGAATGGGCAGAGGGAGAAGCAGACTCCCTGATGAGCTGGGAGCCGGACATGGGGCTTGATCCCAGGACCCCAAGATCATGACCTGAGCCAAAGGCAGATGCTTAACTGACTGACCCACCCAGGCACTCCAGCATTAAACTTTAGAAGTTGATTTTAAGGGGTGCCTGGGTGGCTCAGTTGTTAAGTGTCTGCCTTCGGCTCAGGTCATGATCCCGGGGTCCTGGGATGGAGCCCTGCATCAGGCTCCCTGCTTGGCAGGAGGCCTGCTTCTCCCTCTTCCACGCCCCTAGCTTGTGCTCCTTCTCTCGCTGTGTCTCTGTCAAATGAATAAATAAATCTTAAAAAAAAAAAAAAGAAATTGATTTTAAGTGATCAATTCCTAATGTCCAGGATTGAGGTGATCTAAGAGACTATCAAGGATTATCTGTACATTTTTCCTTATTCCTTTCTTGTTACAAAAGTAATGCAATACCTTTGTAGGGAGTTTAAGAAAACAGGTAAAATGAAAGATAAAAACCATCATCTCACATCTCTGAATTCGTCCTTAAACATGTTAATAATGACACATTTCAGACACCTCCAAAAGATCAGAAAGGAATCTATCCAATCTCTATCTACCCACCACCAACAGTAAATGTATATTATTGTTATTTACTCCATTTATATTTCTATTTTTTAAATAATTTTCTATTTTTAATTTATTTTATTTTTAAAAATGCTTTTATTTATTTATTTATTTATTTTAGAGAAAAAGAGAGAGCCCAACCGCACATGAGCAAGGGGGAGGAGCGAAGGGAAAGGAAGAGGGAGAGGGAAAGAATCCTAAGAAGATGAGGCTCCATCTCTCCACCCTGAGATCATGACATGAAACGAAGCCGAGCATAGGATGCTTAACTGATTGAGTTACCCAGGTGCCCCTAGAATTTTCTAATTTTTACAGATTTTACTTATTTATTTTAGAGAGGACGAGCGAGGTGCAGAGGGAGAGGGACGAGCAGACTCCATGTTGAGCACAAAACCTGATACAGGGCTGATTCCATGACCCTGAGACCATGACCTGACCTGAAATTAAGAGCTGGACGCTCAAATGACTGAGCCACCAGGCACCCCTCTATTTTTTAAAGGACTAAAATATAATAGATACTTTTAAAGACTCATCTCCATTCCTTCTTCTCTTCCCTTCCCTTCCCTTCCTGGAGCAACCACTACCCTGAAATTGTATGTCATTCCCATGGATCCTTTTGTTCTTTTACAATACACATACAAATTCATAATCTATTGCTTGTGTGCTTAAAAAAAAGAAAAAAAGGAATACTGCACATGTTCTTCAGATTTGCTTTTTTTACCTACCATCATGTTTTTGAGACTTATTCATGTTAATACATGTAGATCTAACACATTCATTTCAACTGCTGTGCAGTATTCCATTGAAAATTAGATAATATTTTCCTCTAATACAGTAATTTTTCTCTAATACAAACAGCCAGCCTAACAATGGGTGTCTCCAAGTAAACATGTTCAAGAATTTTTTAGAGAGGATGCCTGAAAGTATAATTACTGGTTGCAAAATAAGGAAACCTTCAGTTTTCTAGGTTTTGAAATTGCTTTTTAGAGTAATGGTACCAATTTATACTTCCACTGGAAGTATACATAAGAATTAAATTCCCCACATCTTTAAAAACACTTGGTATTATCAGACACTAATGCTTGCCAGTCTGATGAGTGTGAAATAGTATATTATTGATTTAATTTGTATTTCCCTAATTGCTAATGAAGCCGAGCATATTTTTCATGTTTGTTTACCATTCAAGCTTCTTGCTTTGTCAATAACTTATTCATAATTTTTGCTTTATATTCTTTTGTCTCACTTGTTTTTAGGAATTTTTTGTATGGCTCGGATCCAAATCTGTCATATCATTTGTAAATATTTTCTTCTAATCTGGTATTGGATTGTATTTTATTTATGACATCATGTCAATATTTAAATTTAAGGTAGCAGAATTTATTCATATTTTCCTTAATGTCCATGCTTTTCATGATTTGTTTAAAGTAGTCTTCTTTATTTTAAAGATATTCAATGCTTCTAAAAGTTTTACAGTTTTGTTTTTTTATATTTGGGTGTTTAGTCCTTCCAGAATTAATTTTTATTTACAGTATGAGATAAGGATTCAATTTTATCTTTTCCCATATGAATTTCTAATTGTCTTAGCACCATTGGTTGGATGATACTTTTTCCCCCCATGGATTTGTAGTGTCATTTCTGTTATATATCAAGCATCCATATAAATGAGAATCTGTTTCTGGGCTCTTTGTTTTATCTCATGGCCTTTTTGTCTATTCCTGCTCTAATACCACTCTGTTGGGAGTAAGCCTCCTCTTCTCATTTGTACTTCTCCACCTTCTCAAGAGTTGTCTAGCTCTTCTTCTTGGCTCTCTACTCTCTCGGATGATGGAGGTTGTCACCATCTGTAAAAAATCATGTGATTTTAATTGGCATTGCAGATCGCTACTGTATTGAGTCTTCGATATATAACAATACTTTGTATCATCTTTAGTGTATAACAATCTTTTTATTTTGAGTCTTTACTATATTGAGTCTTTTCATCCAATAACTGGATATACCTCTTTGTTTTAGTTCTGTTTGCTACTTAATAAAGTATCCTATTTCTCCATAAGATTCTTTTGTTTTTGTTCCTATTTCCCCTACATTCCATGAAGCTATTGTAAGTGAAGAACTTTGGGGGTGCCTGGGTGGCTCAGTGGGTTAAAGCCTCTGCCTTCGGCTCAGGTCATGGTCTCAGGGTCCTGGAATGGAGCCCCGCATTGGGCTCTCTGCTCGGCGGGGAGCCTTCTTCCCCCTCTCTCTCTGCTTGCCTCTCTGCCTACTTGTGATCTCTGTCAAGTAAATAAATAAAATCTTAAAAAAAAAAAAAAAAAAACTTTAAATGACATTTCTGGTAGTTTGTGTTGTTACATAGAAATGCAATTAATTTGGGTGTATTGATCTATATTTAGCAACCTTGTTGAACTTTTATATATATATATATTTTTTTAAGATTTTATTTATTTATTTGACAGACAAAGATCACAAGTAGGCAGAGAGGCAGGCAGAGCGAGAGGAGGAAGCAGGCTCCCCGCCAAGCAGAGAGCCCGATGGGGGGGCTTGATCCCAGGACTCCGGGACCATGACCTGAGCTGAAGGCAGAGGCTTTAACTCCCTGAGCCACCCAGGCACCCGAACTTTTATATTCTTTTTTTTTTTTTTTAAAGATTTTATTTATTTATTTGACAGACAGAGATCACAAGTAGGCAGAGAGGCAGGCAGAGAGGAGGAAGCAGGCTCCCCACTGAGCAGAAAGCCCAATGCGGGGCTCGATCCCAGGACTCTGGGATCATGATCCTAGCCGAAGGCAGAGGCTTTAACCCACTGAGCCATCCAGGCGCCCCCCTTTATATTCTTTTGAACCAAGTTTATTTTCTTTGAATAAACCAGCTTCCTTTCTTTCTTTTTCTTTTTCTTTTTTTTTTTTTTCCAATTCTTATACTTTCATTTTTCTCCCTTTGTCTTACCATGCTAACTAGAGCCCTCAGCACGATGTTGAATAGAAATGGTGATGGGGAGAATTCCTGTGAGTAAGGGCATGCTTCTAGTATTCCTTCATTAAATACAGCATTTGCCATAGGTGTGTGAGTTTGCTTATCTCCCTGGTTTCTAAAGGGCTTTGGGGTTTGTTTATTTTGTTTTGTGATTAAATAATAAGGGATTGAATTTTATCATGTATTTTTGTACATCTACTAAGATAATCATATGGTTTTTCTCCTCTAATCTATTCATTTCTTTTTATCATATTACCCTTGTCTGTATTGTATTTGTTTTATGGCCAAATATATAGTCAATTTGTGTAAATATTCCATGTGGGCTTGGAAAGAGAGCATGTCTCCAACTGTTGGTGCAAAATTCTCAATGTTTATTAAAGTGAATTTATTAATGGTGCCATTCAAATCATAAATGGTCATTCAACATTTTTAGTTTGCTTGATAGTTATGGAGAGATGGATGTTTAAATCTCCCTTTTTTACTGTGGATTGATTAAATTTTTCTGGCTATTCTGTCATATTTTGCTTTATTTGCTTTATTTGGAGTCTATCTTATTGTGTACAATTTATAATTGTTATATCTTTCTGGTAACTTTTTTCTTTAACCATCTATTACCGATCTCCTTTCCTTCTTGTGCTTATAAATCTGTTTTATATGGTATTCGTATACATCAACCAGCCTTCCTAAGTTATGATATGTCTCATATAACTTTTCTTATCTTTTACTTTTTATTTTTATGTGTTTCTGTTAAGCTTGTAATAACATAGAGCTGGATTCTTTTTAAAAATCTAATCTGGGGGATGCCTGGGTGGCTCAGTCATTAAGCAGCTGCCTTTTAGCTCAGGTCATGATCCCGGGGTCCTGGGATCGAGCCCCACATCAGGCTCCCTGCTCCGTGGGAAGCCTGCTTCTCCCTCTCCCATTCCCTCTGCTTGTGTTCCCTCTCTCACTGTGTCTCTCTGTGCCAAATAAATAAATAAAATATTTTTTAAAAAGTTAAAAAATAAAATATAATCTGGGAATATTCTTTTCTTTTTTATTAATTTTTGTGTTTTTTAAAAATTTTTATCTAAAGTTAAATGATAGCCCTGCTTCATCTTAAGCAATATATGGATCTTAGAACATTGTAATTACGATTGCTTACTCCAGGCTTCTCAATATTATTGTTGTTCGTATACTGTGTGTGTATGTGTGCATGTTTAACAGTGTTTGCTTTGCTTTACCCCCATACTTAACAATTTGTTGGTTTATTATATTTTAACTTCTGTTTGGATTGATTTTCTTTTTCTTCTCCTGAAGTCTATCCCTGGATAGTTCTATCAGCAAGAACCTACCGATGAGACACCCTTATTACCTTTGTCTGAAAATGTCTTAATATTCCTTCCATTTCCAAATTATAATTTAGCTGTATGTACAGTTTTAGGTTGATAGATATTTTGTCTCAGTACTGTAGAGACATACCATTTTCTTCTGGTCTCTATTGTACTGCTAAGTGTTCTTTTTCTCCCCCCACCTCCAGGTAATCCTTCTTCTCGATGTAAAAGCTTTTAAGATCTATCTCCATCTCTCTCTCTCTCTCTCTCTCTCTTACTCTGTTTCTCTTTTTCTTTCTCTGATATTCTGCATTTTCATTATAATATGTCCACATTTACATAATGCTTTTACTTACTTTATTTGGGAATCATTCTGGTTCTTGAATTTGAGGATTCACGTCTTTTAATAATTTTGAAAATTCTCAGCCATCCTTTGTTCAAATATTGCATCTTACACATTCTTTCTTGTCTATCCTTCTAGAATCCCCTACTGATAAAAAGGTGAGGAATTTGAGAAGTGAAGAAATGTTGAATAGATCATGAGAGGGCCCAACCTTCATCTATCTGTGCTTCATTCTGAGTCTCCTCAGATTTACTTTCCAACTCACCGATTCTCACTTCCCCTGGGTCTAGTCTACTCTTTAGCAAATCCATTGTGTTTTGTTTGTTTTGTTTTGTTTTATTAAGTGAAAATTTCATTTCTAGAAGTTTTGTTTTTTCCAGATTCTGGTATAGTTTTTCATAGTGCCCTGTTTTTGTGATTTCAGTTCCTTTTTCTTTAATTTACTTATACCATAATTTAATATACTTATACCACTGCCAATTCTATTATTTGAATTTTCTGGGGGTCAAATATCGTGGGGTTTTTTGGTTTTGTTTGCCTATCATGTCTGCATATCTTGACACTGTAGGATTGTTTATGATGTGCTTTGACTGCGAGTTCATCTCCAGTGAGACTTGTCTCTGTGGGAAGCCTGTGGGGCTTGGGTTGAGGTAAGTTCCCCAGAGCAGGTGCTTTTGCCTGGCAGCTAAGTGGTGTCATTGGATCACTGAGGGCCATCTCAAAGGCTGGCTACCACTGGCACAGAACCACCACATTTTATTTATTTTTTTAAGATTTTATTTATTTATTTGACAGAGAGATCACAAGTAGGCGGAGAGGTAGGCAGAGAGGGAGGGGGAAGCAGGCTCCCTGCTGAGCAGAGAGCCTGATGGGATACGGGGTTGATCCCAGGACCCTGAGATCATGACCTGAGCCGAAGGCAGAGGCTTAACCCCCTGAGCCACCCAGGAGCTCGAACTACCACATTTCAAAAGAAGATTTTATTTATTTATTTCTCAGAAAGACTGAGATAGAGGGAGAGCACAGGCAGGGGGCGTGGCAGGCAGAGCAGGCAGATGGAGTAACAGGGTCCCTGCTGAGCAAGGAGCCTGCTGAGCAAGGAGACCAACTCGGGACTCCATCCCAGGACTCTATGATCATGATCTGAGCTGAAGGCAGACACTTAACTGGGTGAGCCACCCAGGCACCCCAGAACCACCATATTTTATGATGGATTCTACACTTTGGGACTCCCTGACTTTGTGGTATGAATTCCAAAGCAAGTTATTTTCCCACCTAGAGGTAGGGAAAATTCAGATAAATTTCCTTGTCATTTCTCAGTGTCATTGGGTAGATTTTTTTTTTCCCCTTAGTCCTTCTCTTCACTGAAAGTCAGAGTCCTGATTTTATGCCAGACTTTTCATGTCAACTGCCATTTCATGCTAGTCCAGTCTTGCCTTCTGCTCCTATCTGGGTGTTAAAAGTCAAGCTGCTATGTTACAGAGGCCTCTCCTCTCCCTTTCTTTCTCAGATGCTTATATGTGTATTTAAAATTTTTTGTGTATTTTATTTAGGTTTTCTAGGTGTTTGTAGGGGGAAGGACTGACTGCAGGTCATCTAGATTCCTATTTACCCAGACACAATTTTGCTCGTATTATTATTTCTAGACACAGAGGTCAGGTTATCTGTTCATGCCTGTGCTGCTTCGTGTATCCGCCATTCTTAAAGCAGAGAGCGGAGAGGGGTGTTGGGGGGGGGGGCTCCCAGGCAAACCTTGAATGAGGGGAAATTCATCTTTAGTGCCTTCTCAGTCAGAGCATTCTCTCCCGCCTCTCCGCTGCTTTGCAGGATTTTGCTTGTCCTTCCTCACTGGGTCTTACTTTTCCAGGATGCTCCGAGCTTCTCCAGGGACTTGTCATTGCTATGCTTTTCCCCCTGCTTTTTTGTGGAAACGTGCCTCACCAGCATCTCTGCACTGTCCAAAGTGTCCAGGTGACAATTAGCTAATCTGATAAGCTCATTCATGCTAATGTGCTAATGAAAGAGGCCTACAGAAGATGGCTGTCCTTCCCCTACCTCCTAATCAGGGGCCCTTCTTCTCCTGCCAGGTAACATATGTGCATAGCAGCAGTGAGCTCCGAGAGACGGTGACCTGGCTGTAGTGGTCTAACCTAGAGGGTTGACGTTAATGGAATGAGATTTTTAAGTCAAGTAGGAGAGACAGCTGAGTTGAGGCAGTCAAGAGAGGGTTCATCAGGCAAAATGACCCTCAGATCATGATGTGTTAGTCTCTGCAAGTGTGGTGGTCACATTAACCCTTTCATACCTAAACTGCAAAGAAGAAAGAGGATTTCTCAGAACATCCTTTTGCTAAATCAAAATGATTTCTTATTGAAAACCCCTCTACAAAACAACAGCCAGAACTCAACAGAACCGAAACGCATATGGGGCTCACTGCTACGCATTCAGATAGTTTCATTTTGCTGAGTCTACAGGAAAAGTCTATGTGCCTTGAAGGGGATGGATGGGAAAGAGAAAGGTCCTTAAATTGGGGGCAGAACTTGCAAAGTTCGCTTTGGACAGAATAGAGAAGGACTAGTAACTGTTTTTGCCCTCCTTCTGTGCCTCCTTATGTTGGGTTTCGATCCCTGAAGTGTTAGGGTGTCTGTTCCCAGAAGCTGGGTACAGGGACTCATGATATAGACCCATGGGGCACTCACTGAAATGGAGTGCGACTGTGAGCCCCAGAGAATAAACTGTCTTGTGAGAAAGAAAATCCAAGTTCCAGTGTGTTCCTTTTTGGTTTCCCTGTGTTTTCACAGAGCAAATGTTTTGGCCTAGTTGTTCCTGTGCTATGGGACGCAAAGAGAAAGGCTTGGGTGGTGTGTATCTGTTAGGCTATTGGGTCACTCTGACTATTAGACTGAACACTGTGGTGGCAGTATCTTCCTTTTGCCCATCTTATCCACCCTCCATGCTCTCCTCTGGTGTCCTTCCTGCAGGTTTGTTACAGGCTGGCTTTTCCCACATTTCAGTCTTATTCCTCTAGAAGGAACCTTTCTACACAACCTTCTGTTTCTTTGGCTTCTGGTTCCCTGCTTCTTCCATCCTAGCCCTGGGGTTCTCCTCTCTCCCTTGCCATTTCCTTATGCTCTGTCCAAACCTTTGCAAAGAGTCCTTTTATGAAACTCTCCTCAAATTGTCCTAATTTGAGTGTGCCATCTGTTTCCCACTGGGAAGCTGACTTATAAAACACCCAAATTCTTCATTTGTATTTTTTTTTCTTAAAGTAAAAGGTAACTTTTTTATTGTGGTAAAATATACATAAATCAGAATTTACCATTTTAACCATTTTTAGGTGTACAGTTTGGTGGCATTAGATACATTCACAGTGTTGTGCAATCAGCAGTGCTATCCGTCTCCAGAACTTTTTCATGATCCCAGACTAAAACTCTGTACCCATGAAACAATAACTTACCTTTCCTCCCTCCCCCCAGCTCCTGGTAATTAACATTCCACTTTCTGTCTCTATAAATTTGACTGTTCTAGGTCTCTTGTATAATTGGAATCATACAATATTTGTTCTTTTGTGTCTGACTTATTTCACTTGACATAACATTTTCAAGATTCCTAAAAGGTATAAGTGAATTGATACAATAGTAAGATTCACAGGGGACAATATTGGTTTCCTGCTATAAGCTTTTAAATCTTTGAGGTATTTGTGGAAAACTTCCCATGGAAAGCAGCTATGAGGGAATCAACATCCTGATTCCTTAGTGATAGGGAATCATTGATTCCTTAGTGATAATAATTTAGTTTCTTCCCAGGAGAATTTTGTGGAGTGAAACAAAATACTGACCAATAATACCTTCAAATGAGGGGCGCCTGGGTGCCTCAGGGGGTTAAAGCCTCTGCCTTTGGCTCAGGTCATGATCTCAGGGTCCTGGGATCGAGCCCCACATCAAGCTCTCTGCTCAGCGGGGAGCCTGCTTCCTCCTCTCTCTCTGCCTACTTGTGATTTCTGTCAAATAAATAAATAAAATATTTAAAAAAAGAAAAAATAATACCTTTAAGTGATACCAGCTGTGCAACTGTTGTGACATCGAATGTATTTGAATCTTGATAATCCTTGAAAGGGTCTTTAAAACTATTGTGGAAGATCTCTTTCTTCCAAGTTGTATTCACGGTCATATATGAATATTGGTGTAAATATTGCAGAATCCAAGAATATCTTCTCTTGGATCCTCTAACCATGTCTTAATTCCTAATCTACACTATCATATGAAAAATGAAGATCACTTTTGTCACATGATGTGGACTGTTAGAGCATTTTAAGGATTGCATTCTAATGGACTTTCCACAATACCATGCTTTACAGATGATGTGAGCAGAGCAAAGATATAACTTTCCAACAACTTGGAGAATCTTTGCTCTTTTGAGAACTTGAATTTCCTACTTTGTGTGCTTTATCGTTGCTGCAGGTAACAGTGTTGAGTCAGAGGATGTCCTAGTTATCTATCATCATATAACAAACCATCCCCAAACTGAGTGACTTAAAACAGATTTGCTTATTATCTCTCATGGTTCTGTCAATCAGCTGGACACAGCTGGATGATTCTACCTTAAGGTCTTTTATGTGGTTACAATCAAATGGTGCCTGGGACTGGAGTCATCTTTCTTCATTCCCGTATCAGGCATCTGGGTTGGGGGATGACTGGACCTGCCGAGGGCTGGGTAAGGCTGCTCATGCTGCCTTTCCGCTGACTATCTTGGGCTTTTTCAGGCCAAGGCAGTCTCAGGAGTGTCAGACATCTTACTTCTGGCTTCTCTTAGAGCAAGCATTCCAAGAAGGCCTAGGCAGAAGATGCAAGGCTTCTTCTGACCCAGCCTCCTAAGCCCGAGAAGATCACTTTTATCACATCCTATTGGTCAAGCAGGTCAATAAGATCAGGCCAGATTCAAGGGGAGGAGAATCAGACTCCACTTCTCAAGAAGAGTTGCAAAAAGTAGTGACCCTAATCTCAATTCTGTAGCTCCCAGGCACAGAGAGGTTGGGTCCTTCCATCAAATTCCATCAAATTCTTCTGAGAATTAGTCATCCTCATCTGTAAGTTGCCTCATCTGTGAATAATCTTAAAAATTTTTCACTCTCAGGGCGCTTGGGTGGCTTAGTTGTTAAGCATCTGCCTTGTGCTCAGGTCATGATCGCAGGATCCTGGGATCAAGCCCCTGTGTTGGGCACCCTGCTCAGCAGGAAGCCTGCTTCTCCCTCTCCCATGCCCTCTGCCTGTTTCTCTCTCTTTCGCTGTCTCTCAGTCAAATAAATAAATAAATTCTTAAAAAAATTAAAAAAAAATTGTTTCACTTTAAATTGTAAATACTCTCTGCCTTCAGAGAGAGTATAGACAACATTTATAATAGAAGCTCCTCTTTAAATTTATCTGAAGTAGATGTTTTATATTTTTAGTGTCTAAGATCTTTTTTTCTGGTCCTATATAAATATAAAACTTGAGTTGACTAAAAGATATCAATACAAGATTTCATTATGAATTATGAATTTATTATGAATTTTTCATTCTTCTTGATGTTACCTGAGAAGTTTACAAAATGACAATGTTGAGTAGAATATATATCTCTGAAATGGAAAGAGCAACACCTCATTAAGGTGCTGATTCCAGTTGCAAATTCCAGTTCTCTAAACAATTGTGGCTGGCATTGATGCCCTTTCTGAAATCCAATGCTCATCAAAGGCTCTTATCCAGTGTTAGGTGAAGTAGGGACAATGACAGATATAATTAAGGCCAGTGTCTGAGCCTGATAGTTGGTTAGAACACACTGGCCATCATTTTGTTTGTCTTAGGTAGGACGAAAGCCTCTCAGATATGAATCCCTTCAATAAGGCTTACTCTTCAGTTTTCATGGACATGAAAATAGCCCTTTTACATAGAGGTTTTCCTCAGGTTCCTAGGCAAAGCCCTTTGTCAGTTGGAAACCCATGACACCTGAGAGTTAAATTCTATTTATATATTCATTTATTTATTTATTAAAGATTTATTTTAATTCTCTTTTTAAAAGATTTTATTTATTTATTTGACAGAGAGAGATCACAAGTAGGCAGAGAGGAGTCAGGCAGAGAGAGGGGGAAGCAGGCTCCCCACCAAGCAGAGAGCTCATGCAGGGCTCGATCCCAGGACCCTGAGATCATGACCTGAGCTGAAGGCAGAGGCTTAACCCACTGAGCCACCCAGGTGCCCCAAAGATTTATTTATTTTAGAGAAAGAGAAGCAAACTGTCCACTGAGCATGGAGCCTGATGCGGGGTCGATCTCAGGATCCTGAGATCATGACCTGAGCCAAAACCAAGAGTCGGACAATCAACAGACTGAGCCACTCAGGTGCCACCATTGCTCAGATTTTTAAAACCAGAATCTCAGATGTGCTAATATTTTTTAAGTTTTTTGTTTGTTTGTTTGTTCATTTAGTAATCTCTCCACTCAACTTGGGGCTCTAACTTACAACCCCAAGATCAGGAGTCGCATTTCTGCTTACAGCCAGCCAGGTACCTCATCAGATGTGTTAATATTTCAAGGATTTTATTTATTTATTTGACAGACAGAGATCACAAGTAGGCAGAGAGGCAGGCAGAGAGAGAGGAGGAAGCAGGCTCCCTGCTGAGCAGACAGCCCGATTCGGGGCTCGATCTCAAGACCCTGGGACCATGACCTGAGCCGAAGGCAGAGGCTTTAACCCACTGAGCCACACAGGCAGCCCCCGCCTTTTTTTTTTTTTTTTTAAGATTTTATTTATTTATTTGACAGACAGAGATCCAAGTAGATGTGTTAATATTTCAAAAACAAAAAATACATAAAACACAAAGCAAGGAGTTCACAACCCGGCTGAAATACTTTAGTCTGAATAAGACTATTTTCTGCTCTACTTCTTCCAAAATAAACCACTGCTTATTTTGATAAATACCAAAATGTTAAAAGTACCAAAAATACCAGAATTATCTGCAGCAGACCCTGCTGGTTTGCCTTTCCAATAGCTATCCCCTTTTCCTTCCTTACTTATAGAGCCCCAGTCTTGATCCAGAATCTACCCCTATTCCAAACTCTAGGGTAAATCCTGGTTAATGTAAGTCAACCATGGTGATCTCATAGCAATCCTTGGTTCCGGGGTGGGCATGTAACCCAAATTGACTGATAAGACATAGGGGGAATCTGCTTGTGGCCTCTGCAAAGGTATTTTTCTTGTCATAGTAGCACCCAAGAAGAGCCAGTCCTTTTTTTTTGTTTTAACATTATTTTTTTAAACGATTTTATTTATTTGACAGAGAGATCACAAGTAGGCATAGAGGCAGGCAGAGAGAAGACGGGGAAGCAGGCTCCCAGCTGAGCAGAGAGCGTCATGCAGGGCTCGATCCCAGGACCCTGAGATCATGACCTGAGCTGAAGGCAGACGCTTAACCCACTGAGCCACCCAGGTGCCCCAGAGCCATTCCTCTTTAACCAGTGAGTATTGTTGTATCTGAATACAATTCCCAGTTACTGTCTTGTAACCACGCAAGTCCCGACCTAAAGTCGAGTAGACACCCTGCAGATGACAAAGCAGAAAGATGAGAGACTCTCTGTGCTCGATGGTGTTGTTGAGTTGATAATTTAACCAGTGGCAAGCACCGCCTATTTCTGAATTTCTTATCATGTGCCATAGCAACTCCCCCGTTGTTCAGGCCAGTTTAATCAGACGCCTCTGTTTTCTGAAGCCTAAACGTATCATCGTGTATCCATTTCCCATACATGGCAAGAAAGTAGTGGGATACCTAATATCTCCACTTCACCTGTATCTAGGGCTCGCCCGAAAATCACCTGAGACCAGATAAAAGACAACATATAGTGACAGAACTCAGTGAGATTGTGTCCTGTGTTTGCAGCATGGCTCTGTTTTGACATGGCCCGATGCCCTAAGAGGATGAGCTCGATAATCATGATGATGGCTGACGCTTACTGGCTGTGCTCTCCACACCCAGACACTGTTTTAAGTGCTTTAAATGCGTAAGTCACTTCATCTTCAAAAAACCCTACACGGTCCGTGTTATTGTTTTTCTTACACAGGTGAAGATGAGAGACAGAGAGGTTAAATAGTATGCCTGAGGCTGCATTGTCTAAATGTGGTGGAACCAGGCCATTGAGGTTGGCCATTTGACAATTCAGTCTCAATCTCTGCTCTTTGGCCTTTCTGTTCCCAAGGAAGGACCTCACTCCTCCCCCATTGTTACCAGCAACCTCAGAGGCAGAAAGTTCTCCTCTTCTTCTTCTTCTTTTTTTTAAGTTTATTTATTTATTTAATAATCTCTGTACCCAACATGGGGCTCAAACTCATGACCTCAAGATCAAGACTTTCATGCTCTTCTGATAGAGCTGGCCGGGTGCTCCAGAAAGCCCTTCTTTTCAAGGGAGCTTGGTGAATAACCATTCTGGCTCAAAATATCCAGTGTCTGGGGTCATTCATTCACTTAGCAAACATTTATTTTACACAAACTATATTTTAGGCCTTGAATAAAGGTGAAAAAAACCTAGTTTCTGCCCACAAGCACCTTAATCTAGTAGGACAGATTCTTAATCAAATATGTATCAGACATCATACCAATGCTTTGTCTGAGAAAATAATAATAGTTGGCATTAAAGTCTTGAGAATGTGTCAGATACGCTTAAGGATGTAACATGTAATAACTATTGTATCATTACATGATCCCTATTTTCCCAAAGGAGAACCAAGGAAGAGCTCAGCCCAGTGATCCACAGCTGGTCAGTGGCAGAGATGAATTTGAACTCAGGCAACCCTCCTTGTGCTAGAAGCTACTCAGCTAGGGGGTGTGCAAATCCCTATAGGAACGCAGGGAGCTACTACTTCTAGTTGGACAGGGTCGTGACAGAGGAGGGATCTAGAGTACTTCATAGATGAGATGACTTTTTAATTGGGACCTAGAAGGGTAAATGTGAATTAGGTACCTTGAAGGGTAAACCAAAGGAGAATTGAAGAAGAAGAGGGAGAAGAAGAAGGAGTGGGGGTGGGGAGAAGAAGGAGAAGAAGAAGAAAGGAGGAGGAGGGGGAGAGAGGAGGGAGGAGAAGAGAAAGAAGGAAAAGTGAGGAAGAAAGGGGACATTCTAGGCAGAAGGAAGAGCATATGTCGATAGGAGTGTTTCGGGAAACTATAGGGTGTTTGCAGAATATAAGTTCTCTATGGTCCCTCCATGTGTGGGGGTGGGGGATGGAGTAATAGCAGATACAGCTGGAATCCCTTTCTGTACATAAGGAATCTGTATTTGTTCTATAGATAGTAGGGGGCATATTGGAAATTTTAAAAGAGAAGAGTGATACAAAGTTCTTTTATAATGATTAAAATGAAAAGGAAAGAATTGACGTCTGGGCTTTAAAATATCTAATAATTGGGGTGCTTGGCGGCCTCAGTCAGTAGAGCATGTGACTTGATCTCAGCATTGTGGATTCTGAGCCCCACCTCGGGTATAGGGATTACTTAAAAAAATAAAATCTTTTTTAGAAAAAAAAAAAATCTAATATAGAGAAATGTTTTGGGGAGGCCAACATGGGAAGCCAGCTTAGGAGAGTGCCCTAAAATCATGTAGACTTCTTGGGGGCTGTTGCTGTTAACTTAAGGCCAAATCTAGCTTGGGAGCCAAGAATGGCTTTTACATTTTTAAAGAGTTGTAAAACAAACCCAAAAAGCAAAGAATTATGCGACAGAGACTATACATGGCCCGCAAAACCCGTAACATCTACCATCCAGCCCTTTGTAGAAGATGTCTGCTGACATTTGCTCTGCTTATAGTTGATGGTGGATTGCAAGAAGGGAAGGTAGGAGAAGGCATGAAGAGGGGAAATATCATCCTTAAAATCACTGAGAGGACGGACGGACAGGAATCCTGGCCAGAAGGAGGTGGAGAATGGGAGAATAAGCGATTTCAAGGATATATCAAAGAATTCTGCCTGTGATGGGACGTCTGGGTGGCTCAGTCGGTTAAGTGTCTGCCTTTAGTTCAGGTCCTGGGATCGAGCCCGGATTCAGCGGGAAGCCCGCTTCTCCCTCTGCCCTTTATCACCAAACCACCACCCGCCCCCGCACCATACTCTCTACTCTCTCGTGCTCTCTCTCTCTCAAATAAATAAATAAAATCTTAAAAAACGAAAAGAAAAGAAAAAGGAAAACTCATCTCTTACTTTCCAGGTGTCTTTGTAGGTGTCACTTTGGACAAGTCACTCAACTTCTTTATGTGTTAGCTACTCATCTGTAAAATGGAGATTATAATATCCCCCTTCACAGGGGTTGTTGTGAGACTCCATAATACATGCATAGTTTAAAAGGGCTAGTTCTGTTCTTAACACAGCACCCAGAGTTATCCTTTTAAAAAGTTGATCCAGGGCGCTTGGGTGGCTTCGTCGGTTAAGCGTCTGCCTTTGGCATGAGTCAGGGTCCCAGGGTCCTGGGATTGAGCCCTGCGTTGTCAGGCTCAGTGTTCAGCTGGGGACGTGCTTCTCCCTTTCCCTCTGCCTGCCCCTCACCCCCTTCATGCTCTCTTTCTCTCTCAAAGAAAGAAATAAAATCTTTAAAACAAACAAAAAAAGTAGGTCAAATCATGGCAACCAACTAATGAAAACCCTCCAGGGACTGAGAGTGAAGGTCAGAGTCCTTCCCATGGCTTCCTCTGTTTTACTTTCCTGACTTCATCTTCTCATTCTGTTCTCCATGCTCCTGCCACACCAGCCTCTTGTCGCCTTCTCAAACTCAAGGGGCACACTCCCATCCCAAGGCCCCTTGCACTCACCTTCCTTCCCCCTGGAGCACTCTCCTCCATTATCCCAGCATGGCCTGCTCCCTCACCTCCTCTTTTCTTTTCTTCGTTCTTTCTTTTTTTCTTTAAGATTTTATTTATTTATTTGACAGAGAGAGATCACAAGTAGGCAGAGAGGCAGGCGGAGAGAGAGGAGGAAGCAGGCTCCCCGCTGAGCAGAGAGCCGGATGCGGGGCTCGATCCCAGGACCCTGAGATCATGACCTGAGCCGAAGGCAGGGGCTTTAACCCACTGAGCCACCCAGGCGCCCCTGAGCTCCTTCCTCTTTTCTGATTAGCAAACACCCTCCCTCTTGGACCTCTCTTTCTTTATATTTCCCTGTAATGACTTTCACACGCTAATACATTATATAATTTATTTCCTGCCCCCACCCCCCCAACTAAAATGTAAGCTCCCTGAGGACTGCAGTGCCGCCTACCACATAGTAAAAGGCCCAGTCTAGGTGAGCCGTGCTTGTTCCCAAAACATCTGATGCTCAGCTTCCTCTGACTCCACACCCTGCCCCCCACCAGCACACTGAGGAGACGGGGTGAGAGCAAGCACAGATGTCTACGTCTTGACACCCCTCCATCCACGCACCCTGCACGAGAGAGCTTCTATTCCGTCTTGGACAGCCATCTTGTTAAATGCAGACATTTAGGGAAATACGCAAAACAAGCGAACGCTTTATGACAGTGCAAAACCCGCTTATAGCCTGTTAGAACTAGTTTAACTACCCAAAGAAGGAAATTTGTGTATACACAGTAATGCTGTTCTTTTGATATTAAATTAGTATTAAAGTGGGATGGAAACTCCTCTTATATTGGGCTCCTATGGAGATGGACAAAGTAATTTTAGAGAAAAAGCAGCTGCTCTCAGCAGTAGGCTCAGAAATGTCAATTTTAATTAAAACATTTATTTTCAAATACATTTCATGGTTCATATGTAGTGATATGTGTCTACTTCATGCAAACGCCCAAACCCCTGGGCTGAGGAAATTGGAGAAACGCATTTTGATAAAGTGCATGAACGGTAGGATCAAAACAAAGAAATGCAAAGAAAAGAAAAGCCACATTGTGCTTCAGTTTTTCCCCAGTCCACATGTCAAATTGCCCCTCGTGGACTTGCTCGCTGCTGCGGAAAGGTTTGTGGACCTCCTTATAGAAATCTGGTGTCAGTGGGCCATCAGGGCCACAGCGGGCCATGCCCCCACCCCCAGGTGAGATCCATTTTGTGTATGGATTCCTGTTTCCTTCAAGAGCACAGGCTCTCTCCCTGTGTTTCTAGATCTTAGTTGGAAGAAAAACTACCAAAGCGGCTGACTCCCAATTCCACATTCTCCCTGATTCCATCTTTCCCTGAGTACTATTTTGGGTTTGAGTTATTAAAGCTGCAGAAAGGTGTCCAAAATTTTACAGTGCCCTTCTGAGCTCCCCTCTCCTCTTGCTCTCTGCCCTGCAGAGCTCACCCACCTGCCAGACTTCTGTTGACTTCCCAGGGAAACCGGTCATGACTTCCGTGTGGCCAAAAAACATTGAAATAAAAATGTGGCAATTTAAATAAGCAGCAACTTAGGCTAAGGATTTCTGAAAATTTTGCCCAAATTTCTACAAAGCCTTTTATGAATACATTTTAATTCAGCATTAGATTATTAGGATAATCATTGTGCACCCTATGCCAAAAAAAAAAAAAAATCATTGTCACTGGGTTGAAGGCAAAGACGATAGCCATATTTATGAGTGTGACAAGTGTCCTCTATCTTGTAATCTGGTGCATGTATTTCTGATTAAGGTGTGGCATAATATTTGAGAAAATTATGACATATAAACACGGTTGCATCGATTGTTGCTCTCAATATGCTTTTAACCTCTTCAAAGGAGCCATTAACATCACAGTCAGAAACATGTAGTGAAGTCCAGAGAACGTGTGCAGGTACCTGCAGTCGGCTGTGTATACACCAGGGCCAAACACGTTTACGAGTTATCAAATGCTCCAAATTATAAGTTGTGAGAGTCTGGCTTTGTTTTTGTTTTTGTTTTTTTTAAAAGATTTTATTTATTTATTTGATGGAGAGAGAGATCACAAGTAGGCAGAGAGGCAGGTAGAGTAGGAGGGGGAAGCAGCTCCCTGCCGAGCAGAGAGCCCAATGTGGGACTCGATCCCAGGACCCTGGGATCATGACCTGAGCTGAAGGCAGAGGCTTAACTCACTGAGCCACCCAGGTGCCCCAGAGAGTCTGACTTTGTATTTAATGATGTCTAAAGTGCACTTCCAATTTTTAAAAAATTTCTGAGCTAATTTCAAAATGCTTTTGGGTTTTGTATTTCATTTTCCAAGTGTAGTAAGTAATAATCAATACTTCCTTACACCCAAATATTTTGTTCCTCCCTAAGAACTTTATATATATAATTCTGACGAGGAGTTCTGATAAAGGAAAGAAAATGCTTCCATTTTCTTTTCATTGCTAGTGGAAGGGCTGTTTAGTTTCTGGGCTATTTGGTGACAGCAGACACGTGTCCTGACATATCCTGGCCGAGTAAACAGAATGGGGCATTGATGTCACAGAAACATACATGGTTAAAGCTTAAGAAAATCACCTCTAGGTTACTGAACACCCACCAAAGAAAACAGGACACTTTTTAAGTATTGGCCGTGTCAAAGCAGGTGCCATTCTAAGAGTTTCTGTGTAACAGTTTGTCTAATCCTACCAGCACACTATTCCTGTTCCCATTTTTCATACCAGGCAAACTGTCACGGAAAGGTTAAGTTGCCCTACATCATATAACCAGTAAAAGACTTAAAACTAGGCACTTGTCCTCCACAGTCTGTGCTGTTTAAAAGCACATATTTATTTATTTAAGATTTATTTATTTGACAGAGGGGAGAGAAAGCACAAACAGGAGGAGCAACAGGCAGAGAGAGAAGGAGAAGCAGGCTCCCTGTTCCTGATGTGGGGCTCCATCCCAGGACCTTGGGATCATGACCAGAGCTGAAGGCAGTTGCTTAATCAACTGAGCCATGCAGGCGCCCCTAAGAGCACGTATTTAATAAAAGAAAAAAAAAAAAGAGGATGCATTATTCTTCTAGGACTTCCCTTTCCATAAGATAGTGGTTGGTTGCTCATAACCTAGTAGTTAGAAGTGTAGGGCCTTCAAACCAGCTACCAGGTTCAAGTCACAGCTGCTTTAATTCCAGCTGTGTAACCTTGACCAAAGTACCTAACCATTTGGAGTCTCAGTTTTCTGTTTAGGAGAATAGGGATGAAATGATGATTAACTGAGTTGGTACACAGCAAGCACTCACGAAGGGTACTTATTATTATGAGTTCTGATACTGTCTACTTACAGAGTAGGTCAGGAGCATCCTGGATTTATAGAGGCCAATAAAACCTAATTCATGTTCATAGCATTTTTTTTCAAGAATAAATAATTAGAAGAAAGTTAAATAGTGTGGCTGCCCTCTTTTTTCTTTTTTTAAATAGAGGGCAAGGGGGTGGCAGAGGGAGAGAGAGAGAATCTCAAGCAGGCTCCACATGGAGTGTACAGCCCGATTCAGGGCTTGATCTCAAGACCCTGAGATCATGACCTGAGCCGAATGCAAGAGTCAGACGCTTAACCAACTGAGCCACCCAGGCGCACCATGGCTGCCTTCTGTTTTAAAGAGGAAACTAGATTTTTCTCCCTCTGATTTTGGTATAGGTTTGGCATCCATTTTGATGTAACCTACCACTTACTATGAGTTTTAGCCTTCAGATCTTTTGCTTTGTTCCTCCCCACCCTGATTTTTATGTTAGTTCTCTTTCTAACATCTTCTGAAATCCAGTCAGTGTGAGGCTCAGCAAACCCAACGTCACAAGAAAGAGAAGAAAGAATCAGATCACTGATTCCTGGGCTCAGATGCCGTAGTGATTTTATTACGGAAAAACTGCAGACGACATGGATACTGTGGGTTGTATTTGGCCGGGCTGAGCGTCTAACACAAACTTGTGAAAAGCCAAAGTGTGTGCGCTCCATGTTTACGTTGTTCGGGTAAGCCAAGAAGACACATAATCTTTAGAACCGAAGGATGTGAGAAAACGAACAGTTTTTTGTTGCAGTTAGGTGCTGGGTGGAAACTCCTTATTACCGGTATAACAGATACGATCATTCCATGCATCAGTTGTAGTCTTTACACCTTGTAGAAGAGGCACTGTATACAATAAATAATTTTACCATGACACAGCCATGGAGAAAGAGGCATCATTAGTGAGAGGGATTCAACCAGGCAGCTGCTGGCTTGTATTAAAAGAAGACGTAATGAATGATTGGGAAGAAGTTGAAAAATGTAGGTTTCTTTGCTTGGCATTTTTATTTTTTTGTTAGTGGAGGATCATGTTTGCTTTCTAAAGCATTTGATTGATTTAGAGTAGCTCTTCTCATTAAGTAAACTTTAAATCAACCTTCAACCGTGTATCAGCAGCTGTACGATGAAAGCAAATGCATTATGTATTACTGTTTTGGATATAACTTCTGAAAAAGCCAACTATCGTTCTCAACATCAAAGTACATCCCTTATCAAGGGCTTGGCTGCGAGGATAAAGCACTGGCTATTTACCTTATGACCTCGGTTCCAATCCACATCGTATTGCCAGTGAAGGGAGTTTTATGATCTCAGCCCTGGACAGGTAGATGGTAGTCCGTATCACCAAAACACAGATTGGCAAAACTGGAATTTCCCCGCTTAGGAGGGACCTAAGGCTGAAAAAAGTCCAGAGACATGCGAGTGAAAAAACATCCAGCTCATATGGCATCCTAGAGATGGCAGTCTTCTCAACTGGACGGGGTGGCTCAGAGAGCCGTCTGGGGATGTGCTCCAACCTGGCTTACAATTAAAGAAATCTGTTTTCTGAGCTTGCAATTTGCCCAAGTCTATTTTTCAAGCCAACGCCTCCTCTCCAAACTTTCCCCTCCCCCATTTCTCTCCTTCCAGAAACAAAAAGCAGAAAATCAACCAGGAGGATTTTTAGGATGCCATTTACAGAATTGGTATGGTGGTTCTAATCTTTGGAAAGGATATTCCAATGGAGCTGGTCTGTTTCAGACCTTGCCTTTTAAAATTAAGATTGAAAATAATGAACTATTAAATTCTCAACACAGTCATTTAGATTACAGTTAACTATTATCACCATCACGCCTGTAGTGTTGTGTTTGCAGGAAGGAACCCAACTATACCAACTGTAGGAAAAAGTACACTAAGTTAAAATACTTTCCTGACCCTATATGAGCAGTTTTAAAATAAAAAAGAAAAATTAAATCAAATCAGTAAGAGACAGTGTAGCTCATATTTGACATTTGACATTTGTATTTGAAAATAGATAGGAGTATATATCCAAATGTATAATATCTTATTTTAAACAATTTCTCTTTGCCTTTGTACATTTGATCACTTATTTTTCATTCTGTTAGTTTACTAATTTCATCATTCCTAGGTCCTTTCAAGAAATACTTTAGTCATGGTGAAGTAAAACAGTTATAATATGCATAATAATCACATTTATTTGGTTTAGGAAGAAAAGAGCATTCCAACATCAGTTATACAGTATATCCTTTATTTCCAAATATAGATGGATAAGAAGAATCTCTCGTTAGCTGTAAGTTAGAACACTCAGCCAGGCAAGCAAGGTGAACCTCTAGGATAGCACCATTAGAAGCACTTAAGAGCCTGTTCTCTAGAAACAAATATTAAGTAAGTTCAGCTATTTTTAAAGCAAAAGCACATTTCCTGTGGAGGAGGGTGCATTGCTATGGGTCTATGTTTCTACTAAAGGAAGACATCCCTCACCCACAGATTGAAAGATGATCCCACAACCGATGTGAAGTGAAGTCTGTTCTCCTTTTCTGTGTATGGTGCGAAGTTGGAGAGCATTGGAACTTCAGTCTGGAGCACCTTGCTCATAATGGCTCATATGGTGGACTCGAAGAACACAGGTTGGGTGGGGTGCCTGTCTGGACCGAGAAAGTTGCACAGGGATGCAGACATTCCAGTCGTCGTGTCTGGGAAGCAGATCCCTTGATTTTCCAGGAGGTGGTTAGTCCCTGGTGCCTGCACCATTAGGCTAAATGGGCCTCTCTCACATGCGCGGAGGGGAGAGCAGATGAAAGGATACAAATTCAACAGCCTTTTATTGTCAGCAAACAAAAAAGGGCATACATGTGCCAGTTTATAAATTACTGTTTTCATTAAAAAGGAGTTCAAAAATCAGGTTCCACTTATCATTGTTAAAACCTTAAATTTTTTTTAGCCGTATGATTTCATTATATGAATTACAGAACAGTAATAGAGTAATATTACTCTTAAGCCAGCTCACTTAAATTTAAGACATTCAAGACCCAATAATGCATTAGGTTCTTTAGTTCAAGTTATGCAAATAATATACATTTTTTATTCGGCTTCCCACCAGGTTATACATGTATTATAAACACAACAAAGACCTCTTTCTTGTACAATATATTACTCTGAAGCTGGTGAAAAATAGAAGCCAAAATATTGTGAATTACATTCTCAAAATGGTTTGGCTCTGTAGGACTGGCTGACATACTTTAAATGCTAAAGAGAAGCTGGGACTGGAAAGGGAAGTGTTGACTCGCTGTTACCTACTACTGTTGTCATTCACACTGATGTTCTTCAATGTCTAAATCAGATTATTATCTTTATTTTCTTTAGAGTGGAACTAGCAGACCCAGCTTTGCTACATTTGGAAAATCAGCAGGGGGAATGGTCATCTCAAAAAGACAAAAATAAAAGAAGGGACTGAAACTTAACATAAATTACCATGGCTGTCCCTGAACTCAGAACTAGAGAGAATCTTTTTATTCTCTTACACAAAGCTGATGATGGAAATCTATATGGATTATTTCACAAGCATTGTTTCTTAAATATTTTGTATGTTTGCATAACATAATTCATACATTTTTTCCCAACATATAGCCACTGATGTATTAATTCCATTTAGACTTTTAAAGAAAAAAACAAAAAACTAAAGTTTATAAAATTAGAAATACTGGGTTCTGTCCTATGACAAAGACAGCATTTGCATTATTTACAGACTTAGCCCCAAAAGGTGGTGAGATAGCTCTGTGTCTTTCCCAAGATTTCCATGTTTCCACTTATGCCCAATGTAACCAATTGATAACTTGCTCAATTTGATAAAATTAAGCAAAATAATTATAATGATGATGATGATATGGATTTTTCAGAAACGTCAGTATAAGCATATTTATGCATGTCTCTGAAATAGACAGATGAAGCTCATTATCATCTCAGGCTTTAAAAACATCCCTTCACTAAGGGGCTTGACTTGTTTATGCTGAGCAAAATGAAAACAAAAATAAGAAAAGTGGAAAATAAGAAATCCAGTCCTTTGGCTTCGTGACGTAACATGAGCTCTGTGGGAACAAGAGAGCATTCCTTTATACTTGCATGCAATCTGAGCTCAGTGGCTTTGAAAGCTTGAAGTCCTCCACAAAACTCTTTCCTCCCTTTCTTGCCCCTAAAAAAAAAAACCCACCTCCACGAGTTTATATAATCTCATCAGTATTTCTAACAGCAATTCTCACCTCAAATTCCTTCCTCTGATAGAGTGAGTAGAACCAGTCCCGGGAGCAGTTGGGAAATCACTCTCAGCCGCTCCTCCAAGTCAACAAGTGTCAGTCAGCGTACAGCTCTCTAGACGGGGCGGAAAGGGCCGCGCTGGATGGCAGGCGAGTGCCTTTTAGGCTGGGCCATCATCTGTCTGGACACTGCCAGTCTGCCCCTGAATCTGAGGATGGCTTCTTTCTTAACAAAATATAGGCACAGCATCATGTTGACTGTCACGACACAGAGCTGTACTGATGGGCAAGATGAAAAAAACTGCCCTTCATTGGATTGCTATTGAGAATTTTAAAAAGACTCCGTCCGAGGTCAGAATTATTTCTTAATTGCATTTCACACCTGGTTAAGATACTGTCTACAGCTGCAAGGAGATGAAAGGAGTGCTTGATCCTTGAAAAGAGAATAGGTAGGGTAGGCATTGGAAGGCTGGAGAGCCAGGCACACTGGGGTGAAGTGAAAAGCAGAATTCACTTTAGGTAGAATTAATTTCTTGCCAGCAACTGAAAAAGAGGAAGGTGTCTCTGGGAGCAGCCTTCCTTCTCCAATCTGACTGCAAATCCCCCCACCAAACAGTTTCACTGTAAACAGCAGATATTTTAGATGCAATTAGATGTCCATGCTCCCTGCAAACAGCTGGGGAGAGTTTCCAAAGTTTTCCCCTTTTAATTTGAGTAGAATACCAAGGAAATAAAATATCCTGACAACTTCTAGCGTCGTCTTGTGACTTTAAAAAAAAATCAGCCTGTGAAGTATCACTGCTCTGTTTTAGTCTAATGCTACTTCTATCTTTTATCCTTTTTAATTAGAAGGCAAATTCTCAGACCGCCAGGCCTAATCCCTACACAGTGGAACAAAGCCCAGCAAAGCCTTTGAACACTGTTCAGCCGGGCAGCACAAACCCTAGTAACTGTTGGCAGTAGGGGCAGGACTCTGACCCTCATCTCAGCCATTCTCCTGCAGCTCCTGATGCTCCCTGCCCTTCAGAACCCTATCTGTTGTTCTTCTGTTTAGACTGAAAAGACAAAAGAGGAGACAATGTGGGAAACCTAGAGGATTGGCTAGGTAGGATGCCGGGCGCTAGTGATGGATAGGGGCAAGTAAATGGAGTTTCACGGGAATGGACACAGTGGGGAGAATTGGATCACCAGATTAGGTCTTTAGGTTCAAGAAATTTCTTCATCCCTCACTAAATCTTTTCATGGACAATGCCACTTTTTAAACAATTGTTGCATTTCCAATTACTCCAGGAGTGTTCAAACAAATGCCCCAAACCCTCCATGAAAAGTTTGCTCATATTTTAAACTCACCAGATGAAAATCAATAAAACAAATACCCCCAAATCAGTGGCAGACACTGATGTCTCCAAAGTATTTACACTTGTAATAATATTTGAGTCAAGAGCATAATTTGAGCTCACTCAAGCAAAACATGCAACTAGACAGAAATGCGAATTTTCAAAGCTAATGGGAACAATCATGAATCAAAAAGCCAAATTCCAAGTATGCAAATATGAAAAAGGATTGTTTGCATTTCCTACTTTGGCTAAATGTGAATTATTTCAACAGTGGAACAACAGATGCTGCGGACTCTTCCAGACTGTTCTTAGATTGAGCTACATATAGGTGGAAATTAGGTCTGTTGCAGGAATGTTTGACAGTTGTATTGGGATTTCAGAAAAAGATAGACATTTTCTGGTTTTTGAGATATCTGGGACAGACATTGCAAGGAAAAACGGAGGGGGCACCCCAGAAACATTTTATTGGAAAGATTTTTAGCAGTCCCGCAGACTCTTAGACACTGCAGGTTTCATAAAGCCACTTTCTTTTTTCCCCCTTCTCGTGTCCGCAGAAATACCCATATACATCGTACAATACTTAAGTCAATTATTATCGCTGTCTTTGTAACCAGATATAAATTGTGTTACTGACCTGGCTTTGGGTGATTAAGAGGTTAATTGAAATCATAGCAAAGGATTCAGTCAGGGGTTTAGATGCACGATGTCCAATAAACGTGTGCATTTTATCATGTAATCTCAAATTCAAAGTTAGGGTTGAGCTGCTTTTAAGGAAGCTCCCATTTTTAAAGCTTAGGACAGATGTTCTGAGCTTTAGACTGAAATAAAATACGATCTTGGACTCTTTTAAATGTGAGTTTTACATTGATTTCTAGCATGCTTATTTTGAGAACACAGGTTTATCTTTTTAAAGGATGGCAATGTATGTAATTATAGACCATTTCTACGTAATATCTATTATTCAAATGACAAAACCCAATATATTCCCCAACATTCTCTGTGCTGCATCAGCAAATCCTTTCTCCAGGTCAGACAGTGGTAAAGTAGGTGAAATGTACAAAGATAATAAAACACAACTACAGATAGCAGGTCACAAAGGGTGATGCGGCATTACTGACAGCCTTCTTTCAGACTGCTCCGGTGTTGTCTTTACCTTTGATATCTTCCAAAAAACGTACAACGTTCAGCTGCCTACAGTGATGTTCTTTAAACATACCTTATATTCATTTTTTCTTTGTTGTATTGAAAACACTCTGAAAAATTAGGATTCACTCGTTATTTCAGGGGCTCTGAGCAGTGATCACAATTGGCAAATAAAAATACTTCAAAAAATTTAATACTCTTTGAAAAGATAGAAGACTTTTAAAGAAATGGTCTAAATGTTTATATACATTTCACCATCTAAAGCTCCAATGGAAATGATCAACAAATGTTTGCACAAAAAAACCAACAAATTTGTAATGTTTGTGTGTGTTTGAATAATCATTGGCAACCTTTACCCAGTGGGAATTATTTCTTTTGTCCTGCACGCACTGCTATCTTTTGCAGAACTTCTTTTGAGGTTCTATGTATAACATGCTGCGGTGATATTTCATACTGCACTTCCGAAAGAAGTTTCTAGAGACTCAGAGAGTCCTAGAAATGCACAGAAGTGATAGTTAACATACTTCCCATAAATCAAACCTGGCATCACTTCCATCAGGGAATGTCTTCCTGTCATCTACCCATTCACCTTGATCATGTGTATGAATTGATTTTATTAGAATATAATGTAAAAGAATAGATGCGTGAAATCCAAAGCTTTTGAAAACTGCTTTTTCTCTTAAGAAATGAAGACTTGCGTGAACCCTGACGGTGCAGGATACCTTGTTATCCAGTGTGGTTGAATATACTCATTAATACTTATCAGAGTGTGAAAATTAAAATATCTACTGTATTTTCTATTTTTTTTCCTTTCTTAGAATTCATATACTTTAGCTGTTCATAATTGCTGTGAGAGGATAGGGTTGCCAGGGTTAAAATATTTATTGTGCAGCTTAGTTTTTATTATTATTATTCAGTTTATTCCACTGAATTAGGCTTTCCCTACTAAGAATAAAACCTTAGAGGGTTTCTGAAGCTTATAATGTAAATGACCACAAATACTAAGCCCAATCAAAACAAATACTAAAAAAAAAAAAAAAAAAAAAGAAATCCCACACTTAATTCTGTATTCTGATCCACCAGTGACTGTATAACTGTATCATTAACGATGTTCTCTAACTGGGGAAGTCCCTACCCTAGAGTGTAAAGGATCAAAGAAAACATTCTTTTCTGTCTGGTACATTTAGTCGTCCTGCCTCCCAACAGTGGGATAAAAGGAACTTGCTAAACTGTTGCCATTTTGCAACATCTGCTATAATTCCCCTAAATCCAGATTTGTCTGACACAGAGAGGCCTGTTCTTACATCATTGCCATGTGACAGTGTAACACCAGTCACATCAAGCTTGAGGATTGCAGCTTCAGGCTATGATAATATGAAGAAAACCTTTTTGCCTAGGGCAAAACACTTGTAACAAAGTATTATTCATCTGGCCAATTTAAATCTTCTCTCAAAAAGGTACCCAGAAACATATGCAGTATGCCTTTGTAAAAGGCTCGAGCAGCTCATAGGCAAATGACCTGAACCAAGAGTACAAAACCTAATGTCCTGATTAATTACCGCTAAGCGGCTCTGATACACAGAAAAGAGAATGCTGGTACTAATCCTTCACCCTGTCCTACATTCTCAAAATAGCCAAAACACTGCTGACAGTTAGAAAAACAAACCTGTCTATGTTTAAAAAAAAAAAAAAAAAAAAAAAAAAGTCGTACATTATCACTTGATGCCCTCTACCTAATAAAACCAGGATGCAGACAGATTAGGGAGTTACCAATCCAGGGGGCTTCTTGGGACAAGGACACAGCCTCATGGAAAGAAAACAGGGGGTGGGAGGGGGATACCTAACCAGGACACACAATCCCCAAACAGAAATATTTGGGGTGTTCTTATTTTCAGGGTCCAGCTTCCAAGAGATTGAGCTTGCCTGAAAATTGTTCCTTAAGAGTTGAACCACCTCGACACAGCAGTGCCTTGCTGATTAACCTGAAGCAGAGACGGCAGTGCTTAAAATTTTATTAGGAAAGGGTGTTTGAATTTTTTACCTATAAAAATAAGAGGATGCTTCTATTTCAGCTTAAATATCAGACGTGTTAGATTTCAAACTATTTGAATTGGAGAGCTATCTTGGCTTCATCAGCCACTCAGATTACATCTGCCTTTATTAATAAAGCAGACTTCTGGAGTCCTTGTTATTTTTGCTGAGCAAGAAATAAATGGCTAAAAGAAGAAAGTCCAGTATAAGGGAGAAGGAAGTTGCTTATCTTAGCAAATTTCTTTCTTTCTTCTTCTTTTTTTAATCAAAAGGTCACTAAAATGCAGCCCATTTTGTTATCAGCCATAATATTATTACATTATGCATAAATAAAATTAAAATACTTCCCTTAGACTTTATGTAAAACAGGGCACTTCAATAACACTGATGCAGAGCAAATAATGATCTTGATCTATTTTGAAGACTGTTCTTAATTTGACCCTGGTCTACAGGTACACCCCCATCTGTGTTCTAGGAAATAGCAAGGAGCAAGGAAGCCAGCTGAGGCTGGGGTTCTGAAGGACTACACTAACTAAGGTCTGGGTTGTTTTACCTCTAGGCTGCCCCCAATGCAAAGGAAGACAGGCATATTTTCCCCCGCAATGCAATTGTTATCAAGTCTAATTCATTTTGGATATTCAAGAATACTTCTATGTGGGAGCCCATGATTTGTAGACACAAGCATTCTCAGGTGCCACGGCTACCCACAGACTGCATAGGAAATAAACGTTTTCCACCCATGGACCAAACACTGACGCTGACTGCTGGAGCGAATGTGAGATACCGGGTCAGCATCACAGCCTGAGTCTGGATGGTCTGTGCTGTTTTTAAAGGGCACCAAGCCCTTGCTTCTCTTTGTAGAACACTTTTTCCTCTCTTCTCCTACTTTTTTCCCTGCCTTCCTCAACTGGTCCCCAAGGGAGGCACTTGAATTTCCCGTCATTCCTCAAGCCCCTTCTTTCATACAGAAAGGGTGACTCACCTTGGTTATGAACCAGTTCACCTTGGTTCATAACATCCCCGTAATTCTGAGCAGCGTCTGCTCCTGGGCACAATGACCTTTGATGGAGAGTGTCCTTCCTGAAACTGAAGCTCTGACTCTATTCAGGGCATTGTAAAGGACCAAATCTTGCTGCTTTGCAGCTCTGGACATCCAACTTGATAATCCTTCAGAGGTGAAAGAACTGCTTTATTAAAATACTGCCAAGAGTTGACACTGTTTAGGGGAAAACTCCTCTTCTCAGTTAGTTGCAGATTTTCTTTTGCAGATTAAAAAAGATAAGAAGTTTAGAAATCACTGCCCTTCTTGGGATTGAACTGAAATGTTATTAAGGATTGAAAAGACTAAAGTAATTCCCTTTAACTGGTCTCCCTTTTACTCATCAGTTTCCCTAAAGTGTAGGAAGAACAATGGCGAGAACGTAAGTTTTGGATTAGAGAGATTTAGAGTTCAAACCTGGCTCTTATCAGCTGCGTGGCGCTGAGTGAGTTACTTGATATCTCTGAACCTCAGTGTCCTCAGCTGTAAAATGGGGCCACACGTGGTGGCCTATTACACCAGGTTGCTGGGAGAATTCACTGAGATAATGAATGTAGAACAACCTCTTTAACCCACCTCGACAATCCTATTAGGCATTATAATCTCCATTTCACAGAGCAGAGGTGAATGGTTCAGGAAGGTTAAAAGTACTTGCCAAATGTCACTGTCACATCACAGGTGTTTACTAAGTGGGGACTATAATCATCAAGCCAAGGAGCACGGCTTCTCACCCACCTCCAAGTAACTGAGGTCCTTTGCTCTTGGGGGTGAGACAGCCAAACTTCCTTTTTGATTAGCTCTTCAGAGGCCTTGCCAAGAAAGCACGAGACAAAGGCATACAACCCCTCCTCCCCATTTACCAACCCACTACTTTGCAATAGACCATTTTGAATTGTTACCTCTTTTACCAACCCAAAAACCCTTCGAGTTATGATCTCCTTTTCACCGAGCAGGATCCAGGGCCTGAGAAATGTTCAGTGACTTGCCAAAGGTCACAGGCATTCATTATGGTGGAACCAGCTCTGTTAGTCCTAGCCTCTCCGCCCTGAGGGTCATGCTCTTTCCCCTTCCTGCCCTCACCCACTGTTCTGCTTAGGGACTCGGGGGCAGAGAGTGGTCAGGCGTTGGCTAGAATAGCTAAACTTCTGCGAGGGACGTCCTCTGGAGCAGGTGCCAGGAACCCCTCCAGGAGGCCCTTTACAAACTCAGGAAAACTACAGGGTTTTCTGGAATGAAGTTCACATAGAAACAATTCTAAGGGGGCACCTTGGTGGCTCAGCCACTAAGCGTCTGCCTTTGGCTCAGGTTGTGATCCCAGGGTCCTGGGATGGAGCCCTGCATCAGGCTCCCTGCTCAGCAGGAGGCCTGCTTCTCCCTCTCCCACTCCCCCTGCTTCCCTCTCTCACTGTCTCTCTCTCTGTGTCAAATAAATAAATAAAATCTTTAAAAAAAGAGAAAAGACCTTAAGTAAAAATAAAAATCAGGGTTAAATTACTAGCTCACTAAACAGAAAAGACCAATACAGTAGAAGGCATTTCAGGGTGCTTTTGCACAAGAAAAAGAAAGAGAGAGAGAGAGACCAAATTCCAAATTATTTCCTGGATAAGTAGGGGCCTAACAGCATATATTTTTATTGTCTATATGCTAAAATGATTTTTTAAACTAGTATATTTGGAAATCAGGTTAATAATAATGGAGTTATACCTGCTGATTCCCACTATTTCTCTTTGCCTTCCAACTCAAACTCCATATCCTCTCTGTCTCATTAGGGATTGTGATTAGAAGACAGAAAATGAATTGAAAGGACTCTCAAGGGTACTGTATATCCCTGACTTCTCAAAGATACTCCGGTGATTAAAGACATGTACATAGGAATCATCTGGGGATCTGGTTAAAATTCAGTTTCTGGTTTGGTAGGTCTTGGAATGGGACCTACCCTTCTGTTTTGCCAGTAAAAAGCAAAGAGTTCAGATGACATAAGTACTGCAGTGGGTCGACTCAGTCCAAGCACTTGAAAATGTGAGGGCGGCCCTTAGAATTCAAGAGATCCTGGCTGAAGTCAGGCTAACTAACTCTAAAGTATTGCTCATTCCCGGACCTCTGAGGGGCCCCACCTGCAGATGCTATGTGGCAGATGGGTTCAGCCTGCCCAGGAGAACAGTACACTCCAGTTAGAGGAGGTGGGCAACCAGTTGTATAGATTCCCACCTTTCATCAAAAAGGTCAGAAAAGAAAGATTTGTCAGTGACCTAATAAGCCCAAGTCCTAAGCTCTAGATAGGGACCAGACCCAGATTGCCTTAAAACCACATTTCCCATTCAATTAGAATGTTAAAGGTGAACAACGGGCTGTTGGTAGGACTCAGGATAGATGTTGGGGAGAAAGGTACTGTGAGTTACCAGAAAAGGCAAGACTAGAGCAACCAGGCACAGAACAGGCTGAGGGGAAGGGTGGTGGGCTTCCCTCCTTCCTCCCTCCTCATCCCTCTTCTCCTTTTAGTTAGTGGCCAAGTGAAACAGACTCAAGTGGGTGAGTTACAAAACTGGCTAAGATTAAGGACATGAGTTCTGCTGGAAGAAAGAGAAGGCAGCCAAACTGCGAGGTAAAGCAGGCTTCACGTGGGCTGCATGAGGGCTGAAGCTTTGGCTGTCTGAAGGCAAGAGAGGGTCTGGAACTGTAAGGACCTGCTACCTCCCAGTAGCTGGGCCGTATATGGTCATATATTAGCCCGATCGTCCAGTGGCAGATTCGGCTGCAGGCTGAGTTGAGAATATGATTGAGAACTGGAATTTGACTCTCATCACCCATTCCCTGGGGAAGAGTGAACTACCTCAGTTTGAAACCCACCAGCCCTCCACCTCCTAGGTTGGAGGGGGTATTTAACAAGACCAAGAATGGTCATGTGCTGCAGAAAGCCCTGGTGGGAAATTTGATGGAAGAGCGCGGACATGGATCGGTTGCTCTGGTCTTGTAGCAAGACTGTCTCTTGGACCAAGTTTTCAACAGTGTTTTTGGCAGAATGGGCATATGCGCCTATGAGAAAGTGCTGTGTTTAAGTGTTCTAGTATATCACAACGAATTGTTTTCAATCTTTAAAGAGCAAACGAAAATCATTTCCTGTTAGCTATTAAAATACTTGCTTTCCTATGAGACTGGCAGACTTGCTTCCTGTTTTCAGAAGCTGGACAGAGCGGGTGGCAGAAGCCTAGTGTCATTGTAAAGCCCCGCGATTCACCCCAGTTTGGCCAGCTACCATTTCACGTTGCTAATGCCCCGTTGAATCTGTTAACACTTTTTTTTCTAAAAACTTTCTTAGTGGGTGCGAAGGAAAAAAGAGGGGGGTGGGGGATAAAGGCTACTGTCAAATTGATTAAGTGACCGCTCATTAGAGAAAGTAACAAGAGGTGAAATCTGCATATGCATTGCAGAAATGTGTCTGATCTTGCTAAGTTGTAAAAAGACAAAAGGGCTGAAAACCTCCCTAGCTGGAAGTACTTGAGGGAGCCCTGGGGGAGGGGAACGTTCTCTAATAGTGACTGTCCTTTATAAACACAGGCTAGAGCGGCCACAGTCTGCAGTACTTCTGCGTATGTTTGGAACTTTGTTTTCTAGAAATTTGTGCTACACATATAAACGAATTAACCTGACTGTTCCTAGAATACACTCGTCACTTCCTTAATTTATTTTAATATGAGTTTTATTTCCTCCTTTTCCTTCCACTCCTCAGGCAACCCTTCCCCCCGCCCCAGCCCCACAGACAACTAACTATTCTATTGTACCCCAGAACCTAAAGCAGTTGGTTTCGTGTCACTGTGGGCATAAACTGTTTCTGCACAGTGTAGAACAGATTTTTTTTTCTTCCTCAGTTTTAAAAGATGACCAAGCCCAGAGTCAACTATTTTTGTCTAAATTTTTGTGGTTGCTGGAAGTGGGTGGGGCCATACTTAACCCAAATTCTCCCTAGCTTCCTGGCCTGAACCAAAAATTTAGAATTGAGGATCCAGCCTCCAGGAAATCAATATTGATCTTGAGCAGATAAAGGTCCCCTGCTCACTGTGAAGTGGTCAGCTTGGTAGTGTAATTACAGTGAACAGTCAAGCTGGTAACTTGAGCAACACTTTTAAGAAGACAGTGTATTTCCAATTCCTCCCATCCGTGGGAGCAGCCTAATATTACAGCTATAGGATAACGTGATGATGTTTTGCTAGTATGCATTTTTTTTAAAGATTTTATTTATTTATTTGACAGACAGGGATCACAAGTAGGCAGAGAGAGAGGCAGAGAGAGAGGAGGAAGCAGGCTCCCTGCCGAACAGAGAGCCCTATGTGGGGCTCGATCCCAGGACCCCGGGATCATGACCTGAGCCAGAGGCAGAGGCTTTAACCCACTGAGCCACCCAGGCACCCCTAGTATGCATTTTTATGGACAAAAATTTCATAGGTCACATCAAGTGTGATGGTTCTATGAACATTCGCTCCCATGCATTCCTGCGATTAGCTTTCTGCTTTTCTACCAACACCTCGAACTCACATCCCCCTCTCCTGAAACCTAACCAGAAAATTCCTTACTGAAAGAGATGATGGTGTTGATTTTAAACCTGGAGAACGAAGATACTTCAGGGCTCAGTCTGAGAAGGCTAGGTGGACGGTGACATCAAATGTGCCTCAATTGACAGACACCCTCAATTTAAAAAAGTTGAAAATAAGAAAAGCCAAGCTGGACATTTCTTAGGTTTAGGAAAAAGACAGCCTGCATGAGGTGTGAACCAGATTGTCCGGAAGATTTGAAAGGAAATGAACAATAATAACAATAATGCTTTGCCAGAGGATGTCCTTTGAAATATCTGCGGATTGCAACAAAGCGGTTTTTCTCATATGCGGGGTTGTCTGGGCTGTTTTGCAGCATTATGTGCTTTGGAGATCCTTGTAATTACAAATTTAAGACTTAAATCCTCAGTTCTTCTTTATATTTCTAAACTACCCCCATAGGTATATTTACTTCCTTCTTTTGTCAAGCTTAACCATTTCCAATTACCTTAGATTCTAAAGGGAAATGTGATGGTGAAATTCCTGCACTTGTAATGACATTTATTAATCTAGTTCTGGGGAGAAATGTTGAATATCTTGCCTTCCCAAATCATACATTTTAATTCCAAACACACCTCCAAAGAAAATGGACATTGTTTAATCAAAATGAGGGTGCACATTAATAAGAAAGGATATCATTTTGTTATTTATATATAATTTTATTTTGTTAAAAAATAATGAACAGAGACTGTTAAGTTCCGTAATTGCCCTCCATGGCGAAGGAATAAGTGTAGGAGAGAAGAAAAGCACAGTAAGACACATATGTTAGTAAAACACTCCTTAATACTACACAAGCTGTAGAAAATGCTACTTTGCATTTGGTCCTCAACATGGCTAACTGCAAGCCATTGAGTAAAAAGTGCACCTTTTAAACTAATTCTTTGGTCAGAAGACAGAACCACATCTAGACACCACCTCATTAATATTCTATAATGGTCAAGTAAGAGATTAATAGCAAAGTCACCTGCTAAAGCGAACAGGAACCTGTTGATTAACAATAAGCCTCCAAAAATAAGATACCAGACTGCAAAGCAAAATCAAGTCTCAGGGCAACAAGTGCTTCTGTAATTTATTCCTTCTTTATATGAGGGCATAAAGCTCCCTTTATAAACGTGTTTTCCAGGCCCTGCTGTGAGCTGTAGGTGTGAGCTTTTCAGCTGATTTATTAATTTTAGTTTCAATCAACGTGTCACCTGCAGACACAAAAATGTAGACCTCACCACAGAAAATACAATTTAAGAGAAAAAAAGAAAAAGAAAAAACAGGGCTTTAATTCAAAAAACTCTGCCAGCACTTTTTTTTTTTAGATGAACACTGGAACGTCTATTCTTTGAGATCGAAAATAATTCCCAGCGACATAATTAAAAAAAATCAAAATTAAACATTTTTGTCATACTTTGAAAGTCAGACTTAGACCCGGGAAGAGTAACACGAGGCTGCCAAAACAATCGGTTCCTCTTGTCAGTAGGGGTACATTCTCCCCAAAGAATCGAATGAACAACAAGTCCCCTGAGCAAAATGTGCAAAAAATTCTCAATTAGTTGTCTTTATTTAGTGAGCACTATGGGGTCCTCAACCACACTATAGAATTATGGCAAGAAAGCTGAGCTCTTCACTAGCTTATTAGCATTCTCAGAGGGTCGGAGTGCTGCTGGTAGCAGGCTGTTGCCTCCAAGAGCTGTTGGTGGGACCCCTACACTCCCGGGCTTTGTCCTTTTGTCCTTCCAAGCCAGCAGGAAGTACTGCCCTATGTTCAGGGCATTCTGGGATACCTTCATTCCATTCACAGTTTGCATTACCGACGGGGCCCAAGCCTTTGTTATTGACTATGACCATCACTGTTGCAGGTTTAAATGAAAAGCAAAAGCAAGCCGTATGGATCAGTCAATTCTAAACGCAGGTTTAGGAAGTAGCCCCTTCCAAATGAACATCCTTGTGGGGCTGGAGTGGCCTTACACGGCCAAGGCACCAGAGGAGATCCACGTCCCGGGTTATACTCTGACTGCTTTCCTTCGTCCCCAAATTACATTAAGTGAGGTACTAGAAATGGGGGTGGGTGAGTGAATATTTCAGCCTGACTCCTCAGCGGATACATTTTTACAGCACTCCCTTACCTATTGATCTCCTCCCCACACCCACCACCCACTCACCCCTAAACACTCCTGTCCCAGAAAAAAAGAAAACGAGAAAGATGAAAACTGAAAATAAAAAAAGAACTGGCAGCAAGTATTAGAAATGTCTTTTCTCAAGAAGAGGGTATTTGCTGCTTTAGGGAAAACACTATCATTGACTAAATTAACAAGTTGTCTTATCAACGGCCATAAGCCTCAGAGTCTAATTAATTTAGTACTGATCAATAGTCCTGAATGAGGCATTGATTTCTGCCTGCTTGAAAGGGCTGTGGCTGAAATCACTTTCTCTGTACACCACACACACAGGCATCCAAAGCTTATGTGTTACCACATCAAGATTTTATTTCACTCATTCTATATGAACATGAATTTCACGAAACCGACTCTAAGTGAGAAAATGGAATGAAACACAACTTCGGGAGTAAGAACACTTTTACTAGCAACTGTGAACAGACCTTGAGCACTTCGTACCAAAGTTCTGCTTCCTTAGAAAATGTCCCTTGAGTGAGATAAAACATTAATAAAGGAAAAAGAGAAAAGAAAACTGAAGTGCTTTGCTTAAAATAGGTAGTAGATGCTTTAATTGGTCATGAGACATGCAAAGAGGGCTTGCGTTATTCCTTTGTCTCTTATTTTTAGAATGCTGATGATACTTTATTGAAAGTATTCTGATCCAAAGTAATAATAACAGTAATGCTATCTGGCCAAGGGCAGAAGCAGATGGTGAGCCTTTGATAAGAATGAAAACATGTGACAGATTTGTCTTCTACTGCTGGGGTTGGTGGGCTAGGGGTGGGGGCGGGGTGAGGAGCACTTCCCACTTCCAAAAGAAAAAATGAAAAAAATCAATGACAGTATATTTGAACGGTATTGGGATGAAAATAATTCAAGCATCTGACTTTTAAATTTGGATGTGTACTGACAAAATATGTACTCCCTTATGACATATACCCGAAGAAAGGTCTAGGTTTGAATTGAGGTCCTTCCATGGCACTCCCGGGGCGTTTGCTCTCAGCCCCTCCCTGTTTTTGCGGGCGGTTCGTTCTCATTGTGCCCGCCAGCTGCCTGACACTCCTGAAAATCTTGAGGGTTTTCCCCTTAGGCCTGGTCACGGGGCAAATACCCACCCCCGCCCCCCCCATTGCTAAATCATTACTTGAAATAAGAAGTACGGGAAAACTCCCCAAATATTTTAATAGATGATGCTTCAGATTTGACCACAGGGAAACAAGATAACGAAGGAGCTTGTTTATCACAGAACCGATTTTCTACTCAATAGACATCACCAAAGGAAAAGAGAAGAAAGAGAAGGAATAGAGGAGGCCGAAACACCAGGAACTGCCTTCTTTCACAGGGTTAGAGAAACTCCCCAAAATGAGCGAAACAGAATAGAATTCACCACCTTTTCTGTGCATTCATTTAATATAAATTGGCTTTTTGAAATTTTCAGTTACACACACACACACACGTATGTATGTATGTATGTATGTACATATATATATATAGTTTTTCAAAGTCCCAGGAAAGTCCTCCCCTTAATCTCTTTGGGGCCTCCATGAGTTTCCATAGCACTTTACAAAAGATCTTTATTGAGGAAAGGATTGGACAAACTTTCCTTATATGTGTGGCCCACACCATTAATTGCCCCATCTCCTTTAGTAAGGCCTTATTCCTATGTAAATACCCTTGCATAATGTTACAGGCTATTGTTAGGCCAGCGCCAGTCAGTCGCCACTTATATGCATTTTTATTTCAATCCGCTGCTCAGAGAATGAAAAGATGTCTGGACTTAAGCTGTTTACCAACTGGGCCGAAGCTGCAGAGCGGCAAAACTGAAGAAAGCCCCAAGCAACGGCAGGAACAAGCTTTTACAATGCGAGCGGCCATTTTCAGTTGAGTTATTAACCCACCCTGAAACTCTTCTAAGCTATGCCTTTTTTAAAGAACAAATGTGCTGAATCAAACATGAATGAGCCAGAACTATTAAGAGAGAAATCCCCTAAAGAACTATTGAACACAACATAGGTTTGTAATCATTTTGTCTCAGTGGCCTGCTACCAACAATATCAAGGATGAGAATGCGGGCTCAGTTGTGGGTTGGCTCACAATTAAACAATAGTGTGGTAGAGGAAAAACACACACGCACGCAACACACACGCAGAATCATCAAACAGTGTGCAAGAGACGAGAGGACTGAGTTACGAGCTTACCGCCAAGACCTTACATGAATTTGGTCACTAAAGCACAGTAGTCCCTGGGAGCACTGGGGAAAATGCTTCTTGAATCCGAGTGTCCCTGCCTCCTGCTCCGTGGCCTCCTACATTCTGAGACTGAAAACATAAAATAATTTTAATTTATAGTTGTAAAGATCTGAGGGAATGAGACCCCACGAAAATAAAGGAGCAAAATTCTACCAAAGGGAGCTGGCTTTTTTCTCTGCAAAACGTGCTGCGGGCGATGAACATCGTACTTATTTAATGACGCCACAATCTGAGTGCTGTGGTATTAGCCTAAAGAGACTCTTGACTATTTGCATGCTTATTAGAATCCAATGAGTGCTTAATAAGTGCATATATATGACAGAGGAAACATCTCATTGCATAGCTAGTGCTACAGGACAGACACACGCACGCTCATGCACACACACACGTTGAGGAAAGCAGTCTTGAGTTAATTACCATCACAATGCAATCAAGTACAACAGTCATAGCTGAAAACCGTTTCTATTAAAGCCCCGAGACTCAACCTTGCCTCTGCAGGTCAGCCGCGGCACTGATAACCTTTCCAGCAGACAAATACATGTAACATTGCCTCATCTAATGAAAAGCTCAGGGAGGTGTCGAAAAATACCAGCACATTGAATCCAAGCAAATGAGTGCTGCCTTCGGCTGATGAAGCTACCATATGCTGCTGCTGTTTACTCTGGAAGGAAACTGAGTCACTTAACATTTCAATAGGTTAATCAATTGACAATTAAATGGAGAAATTGGTTAACTCTGAAAACAATTAACATGACACTCCATTAAGTACACTTTCTAATTGCCACAGCTGTGAGTGGAAATTAACGTGCATGTTAAAGCATCTAACTGGGGTGGCACTGTTTTTTGTGTTTGAGAGAACGGAATTAGCTGAAAACTCGGGTTTTATTTTATAGATTAGACAGTAGGAATTCTATCATCAACTGCAGTTTTAGCAGAGGGGAGCTATGTATATTTTTTTCATTCTTTTAAGGACTCACTTCAAGTTGTTGAAATATTTAATTTGCAATAATTAATTAAAATAGCCTAAACCCCTCCTACCAAATTACGGGTTGGCGAACAAAATGGGAAATCTCTCCCTTTGCTCATTTTGTGGACAGAATTACTTTGCAGGATCAGGTATATTTCAAGATTTCCTTTCTAATTAAACAATGCAATACGCAAGTCTTTATGTCAGGATTTTTGCCGAACATTTCTGCGAATGGTGTCTGAGTGTTGGCCTGCGTCCTTAGCCTTACCGTAAAGTAGTAACAGTAGTGTTTGTTAATGACAATTTTAAGCTGGAAGATTTGGATTTTTACAGGCTGTTACCCATGCTGGCAAGCAAGCAGGCAGTCATTAAGACAAAGAATATTTATTTAGAAGAGAGGTGATCATTTAAGTAGCTCATAAATGTTTCTGATATGTATTAAATGCTAAATAAATATTTCTGAATGAATGAAAATCTTTTAAGAGCCAATTATAAAAACTATCTTATATAATCTTCCTCCTCCCCCACTGCTTTTGGTAGCACAAATTGGGCAGGATACACAAAAATGGATAGGATAACTCCTGCTTTGAGGAACTGATGGTCTGCCTGTCAGCAGAGGGGAAGAATGGTATTTAAGAAGAAGGTATGGGGTGTCTGGCCTGCTCAGTTGGTGAGGCATGCGACTCTTCATCTTGAGGTCCTGGTTTGGAGCCCCACATTAGAGGTAGAGCTTACTTAAAACAAACAAGCAAACAAACAAACAAAAACAAAAAACAGGGGTGCCTGGGTTGCTCAGTGGGTTAAGACTCTGCCTTGGGCTCAGGTCATGATCTCCTGGTCCTGGGATCTCAGGGTCCTGGGATGGAGCCCTGTGTTGGGCTCTTTTCAGCAGGGAGCCTGCTTCCCCCTTACACTCCCTGCCTGCCTCTCTGCTGACTTGTGATCTCTCTCTCTGTTAAATAAGTAAATAAACTCTTTAAAAAAAAAAAAAAAGACAAGAAAAACCATGAAGAAGGTAAAGGATGCAGCCGGTGCAGGAGGGGAACACTAAGAAGACTTAAAATGTTCTGGTTTGGGCATCTGGTTAGATGGTGAGGTGATTAATTAAAATAGAAATAGAGAAGAAAGGTGCGATGGGGTAGGAATAATAGATGATGAACTCAATGTAGAACATGTTGAGTCCAAAGTGTTGTAAAATGTACAAGGGCAGATGTCAACCGGACAGTTGGATAGATCGAAACTCACGGACTGGAGATACTGGGAGTGGTCAGAATACACATGGTTGCTAACATGGAAATGGATAAGATTTCACTTCCATTTATTCTACATAGAAGGACAGGAAAGGGCTGAGGACAAGGCCCTGCGGTGACACCAGCATGCTGGGGTGGATAGAGAGAAGAATCAGCAAAAGAGGCTGAAAAGAAGTCAGAGGAAAAAGAGAACAAGGAAAGAGTGGTCCTGGAAGTCAAGGGAAGAGAGAGCAACTCATACTCAAGAGGTCTAGTAAAATGAGGGTGGTTTGAAATACTGGTGCCTTAGTGCCTGTTGTTTGGTTGGCATGAGGAAGGCCTGAGTCAGAGCACAGTCCCCATGAGGAGTTAATAGGAGGTGAGGAAGGAGAAAAGCTTTGTTGTGAGGCACAGTGGTTTGAGGACTGGAGGATGTGATGGCAGATTTGTTTGTTTATATCTAAGTTTGGAAATGACCATGGATCAGGCTATATTTGAAGAATCCCGAAGTGGAAGACAAATAGATTCCAGACAGCTGGCTTCTTTTTACATGGTTTTTTGTTTTTTGTTTTGTTTTGTTTTTAGTCCAGGAGGTTCAGAAAGAAAAAAGTGGTTTGGAATTATTGCCAAGAGGGCTGGAAGAAGGGTATGACTAAGGATGGAAGGGAAGGACTACCACAGAGGGGCTGGCTGGAATTAGACTTAATATCCTGTGGTCATACTCATTCACTCCACAGTGGGATTTTCTCGAGGGGGAGGCCTTCATTCATATATTTATTCATCCATCCAACTAATATTAGTGAATGCTTGCCATGTGCCAGGCGCTATTCTAGGCCAGCAAGACATAGGGATGAATCAGACAGACAAGGTTCCTGCCCTCAAGGAACTAGAGAGCTCCTGGAAAGGATTCTACTTTAAATAAGGTGGCTTCAATCCTAGGAGACGAACTTTGAGCTTTCCCCAGAGGTCAAGGATCTTGGTGGAAGAACATTCTGGGAGTTAGGGGGACAGACGTAAACCTTGAGGTTGAAGAACATATGTTCACATATTCTTCATCAAGTCTTACCATTGTAATACCCATGTGAAGTGGATTATATGCTACCTTGAATTTGTCTTGAGTTACTCATATTTGTATATAACCCTTTCGGATAATGCTGCTTATAGAACAGGCACTTAAAACACTGTTTTCCCTTCCTTAATAATCAATGAGAAAAATGAATGTTATGGCATACAAATTTGATAGCTACAACTTTTTTTTTTTTTTAGTTTGTTCTTGGGATCTTTGAGTGATCTTCGGTTAAAAAACCCATGCTTTTGGCACAAAGTTCACTTGTCCTGTGAGAGCCCTTTCTTTCATGGGGATAACTTCAGATTTTTTATCTGGACACCAGACTACCAGGGAAAACAGAAACATTTCCTGGTCTCTCTTAGAACCACACGTGGCTATATGATGAGCTTTTGGGCAATGGGATATGAAGGGAATGGTGTGTGCAACTTCCAAGAAGTGATATTAAAGGAGGAGTTGTCCCTTCTTCCCTTTCTCCTACACTGCTTTTCTCCCTCCAGTTGTTTAGAAGGTAGATATGATGGCTGAGTTGTCATCTTGGATTACGTAGTCAAAGCCCCACTTGAGAGTTAGTGGAGTGGCAAATGAGTATAGTCTAGAATACAGATGACCAAGGAACTGCCACACCAGCCTTGAATTACTTGCACATTGACTGACATGAAAAAGAAATAAACTTATATCTTGTATAACATATAAGTGGTCATAACACATGGACAAATTTTTATCCTAAATATTCATTCGATCCTACCCTTTCCTATCATATCTTACCCTATCCTAACCCGTGTTCAAATGACATACATAGCAAGTATCTGTTAAACAACCATTGTTTTTTGATTTTAAAAATTGATTTATACTGGGGTGCCTGGCTGGCTCAGTTAGTATAGCAGGCCAACTCGTAATCTCAGGGTCATGAGTTCAAGCCCCATGCTGGGCAGAGAGCTTACTTTAAAAAACTGATTTACATTGTTTCAAGTTTTACTAAGATTAAATTGGCATATACAATTGCATATATTGAAGGTTTACAACTTGATTTTTTTTTAAGATTTTATTTTTAAGTAATTTGTATACTCAGCACGGGGCCAAACTTACAACCCCTGAGATCAAGAGTCACACGCTCTACTCACAGATCCATCCAGGTGCTCCTACAACTTGATGCTTTGACAAATGGTTACACTGTGAAAAGATCACTGCTATCAAACTAATTAACACATCCATCACCTCTGTATAGGACAGGTATTCCCCACTTTTCTTTGAATGTTCTCCGCTTCACTTTTAGGAAATACCTGCCTTAACACCCAATCGTGCTAACCAAAAGCAATTCAAAGAGGATTTTTGCTTTTATGAGAAAAGGTGAAAAGTGAAAATAGCACTCAATGTTTTTGCAGCCAGACCTCAGGGGAGCAGTGTGCACCCCAAGCAGCAAGACTGGCGCCGTCAAACTCTTTCTGTGGGACCTACACTCAGCATCTCAGCATCAGGCTACCATAACTTTGAACAGCGTCTATGAGCGTCTGGACTTTATCTCAATTTATTTTGTGCATACATTAGCAAGATGTGTTCTAAGGGATCAGAAAATCCCTGAGAGAGTTTAGCTTTCGGGTCTGAGGATGCTCAAATATTTTTTATATGAATTATTGGCAATTGCTTCTTTGTTTTATGCTATTTCAGCTTACAAAATCTTTGCTAGGAAAGCTCTGCTTTCGTATAGTGGGGGAAACCCATACTATATCATTTTGTGTGTGTGTGTGTGTGTGTGTGTGTGTGTGTGTTGAGGCAACTATTGTTTTTTGAGTTGTAGGATTGTGTGACAAATTTCCTTAACATAATAGTCTAGAAATAAACTGGTTATGGGTGATCAGGTAAATTTTAACCAGGTGAAAATCCCAATATAATGATTGTCCTTCTATAAAAACAAAGCTACTTCCATTTCCCAGTGGATGGCCATAATACGCCACTTTTTTTTTTTTAAGATTTTTTTTATTTATTTGACAGAGACAGACAAAGTAAGAAAGAGAACATAAGCAGGGGGAGCTGCAGAGGGAGAGGGAGAAGTAGGCTTCCCCCTGAGCAGGGAGCCTGATGCAGGGCTTGATCCCAGGACCCTGGGATCATGACCTGAGTGGAAGGCAGCTGCTTAACGACTGAGCCACCCAGGTGCCCCAATAAGCCACTTGTTATTTTATATGTACACACTGCTGTGGCATATCTGTGTCCATATTCCTTATGGATATCTTGCCCATTTAAACATATGAAAATGCCTACTTCTGTTAACTTTTCTTATTGGATTGCATCATCAAAGACATGAATTTTGCTATATTTCCATGTAAAATAAACATCATTGGGAAGAGACAAGATTTTTGTTATTTTATTTTTTTGCAGCAATGTTCATTGACCCCATGTGCTTTTTGCAGACCCACTTTATGGGCCTCCCTAGAATTGCTTGCCCTGTGTACCTCCCAGGCCCTCCTCAGTTTGTTCAGTATGCAGCCTGGACACCACGATTGTTACACGCTCCTTGCCTTGTCTTCTCAAACTGCTGGAAGTTCTAAAACTTTCTCTGTTCTGGCCTGACCCCTTCTACTTCTGGTTCAGTGGGAGTTGTAGCAGCTCCAGCAACCGGACCTGACTGAGACTATACTCACGGAGACTCTGGTTTCTTTCATCACTTTTGGACCCAGATGCATCACCACATCCTGGGCTATGGGATTTGGCTTTATAGGCAGATAGCCATGGGAGCTGTTTAACACGAGGCATGTATTGGTCCCATAGAGCCAGCTTCAACCAGTGAGAGATCGGGAATAGCAGAGGTTTCCATGCTTCCTGTCTGGAAGATGTCCCCCATCCCTAAGTGACTGGCTGGGTTTTCTTATGATGCTGTGGATCATGTTTTACCTGCTCTTCTTTCTTCTCTGCCTCACTTTTCCTTTTCTCTCACTTTTAATACCCTGGAGTTATGCCTTCCAGTGAAGTCTTACATCGTAACATTTGCCTTAGGACTGGTTCTAGGAAAACTACTATACCAGAAATGTGATGGAAATGCCAATGAATGGTGACATCATCATTGAGATTTCAGCCCAAATTTTCAGAAGAGAATGGGGCATAAGAAGGGAAGAGGAGTATAGTGAGGACCACTGCGAGCCTGTATAAAAGCTATTGTATGGATTCTTTAAAAGAAAGTTGACTGTTCTGGGCATATGTACTGCATGGGCACATGGCCTATTCAGAATTCAGGCTGGATTTGAGTCCCCATGTGTCCCCTCAGCTAGATGTCCTTGCGCAGTCAACAGTCCATATGCATAAATGTAGTTGAGCATAGTAGAAGTATTACACAACTTATAAAGGAGTAAAATCAGAAAGCTCAGGTTTCAAAACACATCTAGCAGGGCGCCTGGGTGGCTCAGTGTGTTAAGCTCTGCCTTCGGCTCAGGTCATGATCTCAGGGTCCTGGGATCTAGTCCCACATTGGGCTCTCTGCTCAGCGGGGAGCTTGCTTCCCTCCCTCTCTTTCTGCCTGCCTCTCTGCCTACTTGTGGTCTCTCTCTGTCAAATAAATAAATAAAATCTTAAAACAAAACAAAACAAAACATGTCTAGCAGTGGCTGGGTGGCTCAGTCGGTTAAGCATCTGCCTTTGGCTCAGGTCATGATTCCAGGTCCTGGGTTCGAGCCCCACATCAGGCTCCCTGCTCAGTGGAAAGTCTGTTTCTCCCTCTGCCTGCCATTTTTCCTGCTTGTGCTCTCTCTCCCTGACAAATAAATAAATTAAAAAAAAAAAAAAAAGCCCTTCTAACGGTGCTTCATTGATGTGGTTATATCCAGTCCTAAAGAAAAAATAAATTTCACAGTTATTGTTTACAGTCCCTGATGATAGCTAATCTTACTTAGGAAAGAGCTTAAATGGTTCTTTTTGTAAGGTGGGTAGAAAAGAAGTGAATTGGGCTGAGTTGCAATTAACCACTTCAATTCACATTTAAAACTGGTGTTTAAAATGTGCCCAGCGGGGCGCCTGGGTGGCTCAGTTGGTTGGGTATCTGCCTTCAACTCTGGTCATCATCTTGGGGTCCTGGGATCGAGCTCCGCATGGGGCTCCCTGCTCAGTGGGGAGCCTGCTTCTCTCTCTCCCTCTGTGATCTCTCTTGCTCTCCCTCTCTAATAAATAAATAAAATATTAATAAAACAATAAAAACAAAATACGCCTCACATCATCTTACATGTGGTGCTACAATGAGGCATCAGAACAATTATGCATATGTTTTTGGTGTCTTCTAACAGCAGGATTGAATGGCAGAGAAAATAGATGATTGAGTTTATCTAGGATGGGGGATACTGTTCCCTCTTTTCTTTGGCTTTCTTCCTTCCTTTTTTTAAAAGATTTTCTTTTTAAGCAATCTCTACATCCAACATGGAGCTTGAACTCCCAACCCCAAGACCAGGAGTCACGTGCTCTGGCGCCTGAGCCAGCCAGGTGTCCCTCCCTCTTTTCTTTAGCTTCTTTAATCTTACCTACCTATCACCAAAGAAGTTTAGCTTCCTTTTTTTTTTTTTTTAATATTTTATTTATTTATTTATTTATTTGACAGAGATCACAACTAGGCAGAGAGGCAGGTAGAGAGAGAGAGGAAGGGAAGCAGGCTCCCCGCTGAGCAGACAGCCCGATGTAGGGGCTTGATCCCAGGAACCTGGGATCATGACCTGAGCCCAAGGCAGAGGCTTTAACCCACTGAGCCACCCAGGAGCCCCAGAAGTTTAGTTTCTTTAATCTTACCTATCACTCAGGATAGAAGTTGTTCTATCCTTCAACTTCGTACCACTCCACAGAAGCACTTAGATTTCCTGCTTCTTCCTCGTTGATACCTCAGATTCCCAAAGGAATGGAAAGACAACACCAATTCCCTTTAATTTATCTGCTGTGGACAGCCTCACCCCCCCTTTTCAAAATCTTGGGACATTCAGAGCCGTAGTGATGACAGTTGGGGCTCCAGATACTTGGTGGAATTGTAGGAGAGAAGAGAGGAAGGAAGAGAAAGAGAAGCCTCGACTGCTTGCTTAGGTGGAGCTACACAGACCAGCTGGAAACCCCCTCAGTACACACCCTCTGATAGAAGGACCTCCTCAGGCTCCCTCAGGTCAGCAAATGTTTATTTATTGCTTACCACATACCAGACCATGTGCTGAAAAGTAAGAGTTTGTGTCTTGGTGAGCTTATGGTCTAGTAGAAAAGTTGAAAACATGACAGATCACTTCAATCTAAGGAAGTAACAGCTGTGGTAAAAGTATGTAGGGTTGCTGTGGGAGCCTAGGGCAGGGTGGTTCATCTCACTGTAGGGGATATGGAAGGATCTCTTGAGCCTGTCTTCCCGCGACTACATACAGCCTGGCTCTCCATCGAATTTACCTCTCTGGCTTTATCCCTTGTCAGTTTCTAACTAGCTCTCCTCAATTTACTATATCATCCTTCACACCCAACTCTCACTAATGTTCTAACACTGCACGTTTACACAGCTAGACTGTTAGTCTGGATGTTCTTCTCCCCATTATAAATCTGGAAGAGCTCTACTCATCCTTTAACACCCACCTCAAAAGTCCCTTCTGTGAAGCTTTCCCTGAAGCTCTTAGACAGAGTTGCCTCCTTCCTCTTCTCAGCTCCTAGCCTGCTATTTCTACTTCTGTATTTACCACAGTGTACTCCTAAGATAATATTTACCACAGTTTTTCTGTGTAAGTATCTGTTTCCCCCATAGACTGTGAGATCTTGGGGCAGAAGTCATACATTTTGTTTCTCCAGGGATTAGCATCTCCAATGGCCCTTAGCTCTGTAACTTAATATTTGATGGGTGAGAGATTATTTTTTAATATACTATGGAAACACCGATGATGGAGTTGTTCACTGTGCTATTCACACTGAATAAAACATTGGAGGCATCATGTTAACATAGTATATGGCCTCTGTGACATGTGAGAAGATTTGAAGTGGCCCAGGACAGAGCCCTGGCTTAGAAAACGCCTGGCAGGGGCTCAGATCTCATTTGTTTGACACCTACCATTGCAATGTGTGTCATGATTGTTGAGTGCTTGACAGATGACTGAGTCAGGAGAATTTGCTTTGATTAAGGTCTTATTTAGGTTAATTGTTCACTTATTAATCAGATATGTATTCAGTGCCTAGTATGTTACTGAGCGTTATTCTAGGTGCTCAAAGATACAGTGATCAATCATAAATGTATGGCCAAAGAGTCTATAGTTGCTTCTAGGACAGTGGTTCTCAGAGTGTGCTCCTTACGTCAACGGTATCAGCGTCACCTGGGAACTTACTAGATGTGCAAATTCTTGGACCCTGAGACCTACTTCCAGACCTACCTAATCAGAAACTCAGGCCACGGGAGTGGGTGGGTGGTGGGAGCTAGCAATCTTGTTTAATAAGTGCTCTCCTTGATCCTGATGCCAAGAACCAATGGCTGAGACTAGCCCAAGACCATGCTAGAGAGGCCACCTCTGTCCATAGCTTCCAATGGATCCTGCAGATGTGCCCTTCCAATAGTGCTCTTTCTTGGGAAATGAGCATGTGTGAACAGCGTCAGTGCTGGTTATGCCCTTGGCTTCCAGCTGGGCTCAATCAATGGGAAGCAGAGGAGAAGAGTTAGGACCGGGTGTTTATAAACCTGGCTTCTTCCCTGCGATGTGATCCTAGGCCAACTATGTCCCTCAAGTCAGCCACTGTTCCTCCTAAGGACATCTCCTCTGTAGCTTTTTCCAGCCTCTAGTAAATTAGTTTTGTGAATAAGCCCTCCATGAACTATCTTGAGTGTCTTGTCTTTTCTCTATCAGAACTCCACCACTCACTTCACCAAGTCAGGTCTGATCTTCTGCCGGCTAGGACCCACTTCTCCATTTGATGCAGTGGGTATAGTGCCTACAGACATAGTTTTAGGGGCCCATGAAAACGGTTAAATTTTTAAAAAAGATTTTACTCATTTATTTGTCAGAGAGATAGAGAGAGAGAGAGCACAAGTAGGGGGAGTGGCAGGCAGAGGGAGAAGCAGGCTCCCTGCTGAGCAAGGAGCCCAAGGTGGGACTCGATCCCAGGACTCTGGGATCATGATGTAAGCCGAAGGCTTAACCGACTGAGGCACCAGGCAGGCCCTATTTTTTTTTAAATCAGAAAAAAAAATTGATGTATTCCAGGATGGATTATATTTTTTATTATATTAATGTAGTTGTAACATTGAATTTTAAACTTTTTTTTTTTTAAGTAGGAGGAAGAGTCCCACAGAGACCCACAAATGTCATAATGTGGCCTTGTTGCATTGTCTTGCTTGCTTATTGATCTTTTTCCCTTCATATTATCTACCCCCAATTCCTCTATTCCATCCACAAAACACTATATATGGGGGGCCTGGTTGGTTCAGTCGTTGGGCATCTGCCTTCAGTTGGGCTCGTGATCCACAGGTCCTGGGATCGAGGCTACTGAATCAGACTACCTGCTCGGAGGGAGGCCTGCTTCTCCCTCTCTCACTTCCCCTGTTTGTTTTGCCTCTCTCGCTGTGTTTCTCTCTGTCAAATAAATAAATAAAATCTAAAAAAAAAAAAAACAAAAACCAAACCCACTAGGTACACATTACTTGTGCGTATGTGCGTACATGCGCGCCCACACACATGCTTACAGACAAATACATATATTTTCCCTTCCACACTCATTTTCTACTTTCCTCCATCTTCTCCATTCCTTGTGTGGGAGGGAGGTGGAGGCTGACCTCTGGGAACTACATGAGTCTGGCTTCCCTGTTGGGCGGCTTCTCTTTGGGAACTCTGAATGGGAGGCATTGTGGAAGATCACAGGGCGAGAGGAAGGAGCAGTTCAGGTCTTTACTCTCCTGGCACCATCTCTGCCACCCTTGATCTTTGTAAGGCCACAGCTTCTGGTGCTGAGCCCCCTCCTAGACCACAGTTATTCCCGTGTCCCCTCAGCATGCTCCCTGCTCTTGCTCCCTCAGCGCTGGGATGGCATTTGGCTCTTCCCTGGTGCAGCGGGGGCCCCTCACCATCCCTTGTGGATTTCCCTTAACCTCTGTTCATAGCCTCTGTAAATAGTTTCTTCATTAACATACATAGACCTATTTTTGATTGATAGTCGAGACCCATAGCAAGTTTTGATTTGCTCATGTAACACGGTATCACAAACATTTCCTGAGCTGACTGCAATGTCTTCATGCGGACCACTTTATAGCAACACAATATTCCACCTTAAGATGTACAAGAATCTCCTGCTATATTTCCCCTTTGCTCTCCTTCTGCTTGACTCGTTTTTCCTTTTCATGCCCTTTATTCCCATTATAGACACAAAATACACATTCTTAAGGTGCAGATTTTTACTGGGTATAAATTTTTACTCCATTCATGTTCTTTTTCTCTAGATTCTGTTACTATCTGTCTTCTAGCCACAATTTCTATCCCTTCTTCTGAATTCTTCTGCAAGCAAATAGTTTTACTCCCTTCCCTCAGAATGTGTTTACACTCAGGTGTCAGTAGACATTTGTTTAAACTATTCCCTCCAGGAAAAATGTCAGTTTTCCTTCCTATTTAATTTAAAGGATGGCATTCTCTCTTTTGAACTAAGCTATTCAAATGATTTGTTTGGTAATTGGCGATTTTTATTGTTATTTTGAAAGGTAATTAAAATCTTTTAGGTTATTTAACTTTAAATATAGGACTATCTTTTTTTTTCCAAATTGATTATTAATTTCTTTTTTTTTTAAGATTTTTTTTTATTTATTTGACAGAGATCACAAGTAGGCAGAGAGGCAGGCAGAGAGAGAGAGAGGAAGGGAATCAGGCTCCCTGCTGAGCAGAGAGCCCGACGCGGGGCTCGATTCCAGGACCCTGAGACCATGACCTGAGCCGAAGGCAGAGGCTTAACCCACTGAGCCACCCAGACGCCCCTGATTAATTTCTTAAACACAGGAATTATTTTCTTGTATCACTTTATGTCTCCTGTAGGGACTTTCTTATTTGCTTGATGACCACATCACATCAAGATGACCACATACTTATTGAAATCATATTGGTGTCCCATGTATAAGAGATTGACTTTCAGAATCCAAGACAGGTTTTTAAGTTTTTTAAGTTTAAGGTTTTTAAGTTTAAGAACTCAACTGAAGTTGAGTTCTCGGCCCATTTCTCTGACTATAAACTGTAACTTCATCACCCGGTGTTCAGAGTTCCAATATTGTTTAAGGTTGTTATTTTTCTTATGTGTGGCAAGGAAGGGAAATGCCTTAAGTGTTTATAACTCTAAGCCAAAGTCTAGCATGTGACTGAGAAAGACGTGCCCCGTGGTGAAGATATAGAAGGAAGGGTCATGGGGTGCCTGGGTGGCTCAGTTGGTTGAAATTCTAAGTATTTTTTTTTAAAGATTTTGTTTATTTATTTGACAGAGAGATCACAAGGTAGGCAGAGAGGAGGCAGAGAGAGAGGAGGAAGCAGGCTCCCTGCTGAGCAGAGAACCCGATGTGGGGCTCGATCCCAGGACTCTGGGATCATGACCTGAGCCCAAGGGTAGAGGCTTTAACCCACTGAGCCACCCAGGTGCCCCTGAAGGTCTAACTCGATCTTGGCTCAGGTCATTATCTCATGGGTCCTGGGATTGAGCCCCACGTGGGGCTCCGTGCTCCAGTGGGGAGTCTGCTTGAGGATTCTCTCTCTAACTCTCTCCCTGCCCCTCCCTTTCTCGAAAATAAATTTAAAAATCTTTAAAAAAATAGAAACTATAGAAGAAAGAGTCATGGTAGTAATTCTAGTGGTAGTAGTAACTCAGTAATAATAGAGATCCCAAGTCATCCTGTAACATCTTGCACGTTTTCTTGCATCATAGCAAGTATCACCTCCAGGTATATTCATTTTGTTATTTGCAATAATAATAAAACCTTCCCCACCCCAGCAAAGATATATGCTACATGAGAGGGAAGACTTTTTTTGTTCTTATAATCTACACTGTATTCCCAGTCCTAGAAAAATTCTGGCATACAGTAGGCACTCAAAAAACATTTGTGGAATAAATGAATGAGTGAACAAACATTTGTTAGCATTCTACAGTTTTCCAGATGGTGCTCTAAGTGCTTTGCATTACATGTCACTTACCCCTTTTTATGGAAGAGGAAACTGAGGCTCAGTGAAAGTAAAGGCCTCTCACGGTCAGAAATCTAGTAACTGGGGGAGGTGGGACTTAAATTCAGGCAGTCTGGCCTGGAGAACACAGCCTTAGCCACTGTGTTAAATTTTATTTGGTAAAATACTGTGAAATAACAACTAGCATTTGCTAAAACATATGAATTATTGTCACATTTATTTCCTCTCTTGATAGCTTTCAATGATCTAAGCTAATACTATTATCCCTACTTTACAGACAGGAATATTGAGAAATGGTTTGTCAAAGGTCACAGTGCCATTAAGTGGCAGCCCTGGGAATTAAACTCTGATCTTCTGAGTTCAAACCCCTTTTCTCTCCCATCCCTTACTCCTGCCATCCACCATCCTGCTGCTTAAATGTGACCAGAGACCCTAATTTATGGCTTTAGATATACGTGAAAATAGATTCACTTACTTAGTCACTAATAAAGCCATTGTATTAGTAGTCAGGAATAAAAAATAATTTTATTTTAATATTCACTAGTTTTGTTTTAGTAGTTACTAAGTTGTTACTGATAAAAAAATGACACCAAAGTTCCAAGTTTGGAGGCACAGCCCCCAAGCATTTTCCTTAGAAGAATAAGACAATAACAAAATTGTCACTGGTGACTTTCAGGAAGACTGCACCATCATTTATTCAGGAACATTCTGTGGCATGCGTGTGATTCATATATCAAAAGAGACGTATGTGGAGATCGTACTCATCATGATATTATCATTATACTCACTTGTCTCCTCTTAGATACTGAGTCCAAATGGGTGATGGCTAATGGCTGCCAGTAGTATTTTCTTGACACGATAATAAAAATTATAAACAGTATTCTGAAAATTCAGACTCATTGCATGAATGTAAAGAAAAGAAAAGAGTGTCAGTAAAGGTCACTAAGGCTGGAGAGATCAATAGGGTCCACGAGTCATGAAGGACAGCAAGGGATGGGATGGAGAGACACTTGGAACAACGCGCTGGAGGGGGTCAGTGGTCAGTGGAAGGGACGACAGGGGGAAGGATGGCGAGAAGAGATGGCACAAACTTCATAACTTTGAAGGTGGAGGAGGAGTGAATTAAGGAACATGTCAACCTTCTCTTCAGGGTGATGGATGAAGAGGCATGCTCCGCCTGTGGAAGGCAAAAAAGGAATGTTGTCACTTAATGTCCTGGTAAGATGGAGGTGTAACTGTTCATTATTAGAGTGGAAAATCCAGAATAATTTGCTCCATGAGAGAAGATCTGAAAAATAGCTGAAAATGACTTAGAAATCATAGGGGCTGGGAACTGAGTATGATTTAACATCATAGTATTAGCATGAAGTGGAAAGATGCCGTACTTCAGCATAGTTAGGAGGTATTGCTATTGTCCACTCAAAAGTGTTACTTTTCATTAAGCTTTTATAGTTCATACTGTGCACCGGCCAATTTAACATTCAGATTAATCCAAGACTTCTTGTAAAACGTGAGAGCCTGCCTACCTGCTCTCCTAATCTGCAGAGATTTCTCTCTTGTTTTGTTTTTTTGAGATTTCTTTTTTCTACGAGCACATCTAACGTTTAGTTTTCATGCCACTCGCTTGGAATTTATCACACTTAGAATTTTCATGCTGGTTTCATTTCGTATACATACACGCGTGTAGTCTCACCGGCTGGGTGACTGTGTTTATTCATAGGAGCCCGTCTTCATGAGCTTCTATCAGGTGCTTTTTCCTAGAGCCACAGTGCTTAGACTGGGGCCTGGCAGAGTTGTTACTCAGTTGCTGAATGGCAATTTTAATTTAGAGCTGTTGTTTTCTTCGTAGCCACGGAAAGTTGCAGTGAAAACCGTGTGGTACAATGTATTGAAACCTGAGAAACGCAGTTCATTCACATTTGTACTTCCAGATGAAATGCACTGAAGGTCTCTTTAAATGAGAAATTTGGTAAAAACTGGGTTTTAAGGAAGCCTCTCCTCCCCCAAGGAGTGGGCTTCCTTTCCGAGGAGATCCCTTCAGATAGCCACCAAGGTTGCTAAGGCAAACCTTTGCATATACAAATTTGGGTCAATGTGTTGACAGGATGTCAGATTTGTGTAGCTAATGCAGCTTCAGCATGAATATTGAGCTTTATGCCACTCCATTGATGACCAAATGAACCTGTAGGTGCCTATTTGTGCCTGAGGCTATTGGGGTAGAAAATAGAAGCCATTGTGAAAACCTGATCGAGGTCCTCAGCCTACCCTTGACCAGTAGCAATTGGTTTTCTACAACAACTGAAAAGTAAATTCAAAGAGATCTGAATGACAGAGCACTGGTATCTTCCCATCAAACAGTCTGTAATTTCATGTTGCAGTTATTTGCCTTCATAGACTTACCCAGAGTGTTTCAGGAATGTTCACCGTGGCATGGATCCATAAAGAGTTGCATAACAAAGAATTTATCGAATCACCTGATTCGGAGGAACCAAGTTTTTTGTATTACAAAAGACCTGAAATATTTAGTTCATAAAACATATAAATCTCAATGGGGACAATGGTAAATGTGGCAATTTTTTTTTTTTAATAAAATTACTCTTAGAAATTATACTTCAAGGTCCTGGAAATTTTTAGATTGATTACAATGAATGGCAAACAACTTTTGTAGTCTTTGAGAGATGAAGTGTGAATTTAACAACATTCGCTAAAAGCCTTCTTTTTAACTTCGTAATGTTCTATTCCCTATCTTTGTGTTACCTAGTACTTCCACTAGTGAGCATTTCTGCATACGTATACAACATTAATTAATGTGATCATTGATCATATTAACTTTGTCAGTGTAAGACCTTTTTAATTATCAGAGAAAGATCCATTAGGGCACAAGCTAGTTTTATTTGGTTTTTGCTTTTCAGTATCATTTTATAAGAATCGACAATCTATGAGAAAACCATTAGCTAGATTATTTGATTAAGCAGAAGACCTTATCTTCCAGTCATTCAGATAATATAATTAATTTTCTTTGCTTTAGTGGAGCACATAGTATATTTGATCCATAGAGAAGATAATTTTTAATGCTTTGTCCTTTTCTTATATAACAAAATCATGTTTTGTAAAAATCGTAAAATGAAACAAGTAGTAATAATGTCCACAAAAGAAATGTATACACTGAATTCTTTCATCACACTTTGTATTTATAGTTGTACAAATAAAGGAAAAGTGATTGTAAATAAAATAGAGATTAAAATACAAAAATGAAAAAAATGGATTAGTACTTTTATTTATTTACTGTTTGCTTGTTTGTTTATAATATATTTTTTTAAGTTTTTCTTTATTTAAATATAATCTCTATGCCCAACATGGGGCTTGAACTCACAACCCTGAGATCAAGCACTCAATGTTCCTCTTACTGAACCAGCCAGCCACACCTGGATTAATAGTTTTATTCATTAACTTTTTTTTTCGTTTTATTCATTCATTTATTATCAAGATTTTATTTAGAGGGAGAGGATGAGGTAGACTCCTCACTGAGCAGGGAGCCCAGACTTGGGGCTCAATCCCAGGACCCCAGGATCATGACCTGAGTTGAAGGCAGACGCTCAACCTACTGAGCTGCCCAGGTGCCCCTGGATTAATAGTTTTAAAACACATTAATGCATTTTTTGACAAAAGAGGAAATATTATACCTACATATTTGCCTGGTGCAGTAACGAACGTGTGAAGCTGAGTCTGTGGGTCCAGGGCAGTTTTCCAAATTAACTTTCATGTAGCTTGCAATGATTATAAGGTCTAAGAGATAAAAATGTGTTAACTTGAAATGTACACTTAATACTGTAAAAATTTAACAGTGACCACAGAAATTGTTTAGAACTTAGACAAACTGGAATTTTGCGGAAAGGAGTATTTGATGCCTGACCTTGTTTGGAACTAACAACAACAAAAAAAAGATAAGAATTTAGCTGGTTTTAACATTGGGCTTCCACTGTCTATAGACCCTGTGTTAGTACTGCAGCAAGATGGGCCACTGCTTCGACCCCTCCACGCCCCTCACCCCCGCCCCCCGCCCTTGGCCCCCACCAATGTGCTTCATAAACTTGTATTTCTTATTTTCTCCTGGCATGCTGTGGAGTGAGCTTTCAGAAATCACCTTTTTCAGCGTGTTTCTTATTTCCACCATGCCTCCTCTCAGCATATCAGAAATCTTACTTTTGTTTAGTATTTCTGAATTATTAATTATCACTCAGAATGCTGTATACGGCTTGATGAGACCTAGGCCTATAGATAAACACTGATTTGTATTTGCCGTGTGTTTGTACATTAGTTTAAAAGGAATAATGCTTTTTTTTTTTTAAATAAGTAAGAAAGAGATTAAATAGAAGAATGTGGAAACGTTCCCAACAATTTTGTTTGTGTGTGTGTGTTTGCATTTGCCATCCATGGAAACCAACTTACACATCTCCTCTCTTTCATGGAGGCACAACGTAAGAATCCTTCACAAGAGAGCTCTCTTCTTCTTATCTCTTCGTCCTAGTATATGAGCATGCATGGATATTTTCTCATGTATTTATCAAGTTGGTTTTTTTTTTGTTGTTTTTTTTTCCCCCGTAGCTGGTTCCCCAAACAGTGCCCAGGCAGTGTTATACTATGCGTGAGTCTGTTTTTATTTGACACTATTGTATTTTTCCCCCCTCTCTAAAATTAATTCCTCTATAGTGTCTGAATGGGGTTTTTATCAATTAGCTTTCACTAGGAAAATCTTTTCCTGTCTAATATAGAATAATGATTTTTTTTCATCTGTCAAGGGGCTTATTAATAAATGCCACCAGTGGGGTTAGAACATTCTCTGGTGTTTGCTTTAGGGGAACAAGGGGATTGTCGGAAATCCTAGCCAAACTGAACCATAATTAGAGAGAAAATGTTAGCAATTAGAACTATACATTAGGCTTTAATTTACTTCCATGAAAAAGTCAAGGGTGGCATTTTTATTCCATTTTTAGGTGCAGCCAGATGGATTGCTCATTACAGGATAATTTCCACCGACCCTCTGCATTTCTCAGAGTAACAAAGCAGCTGAGAGCACTGTGCAGCCCCTGGCTCGGATTTTACTTTATTTTTTTGTGGGGTGGTGAGTGGAAGGGGAGGCTGAGCAGTTATCAATTTCCTACGGTTATTGACATGATTAGGAATCTTTTTATATGGGGAATAATTTCAGGTCAAGAAAGCAACTAGAATAATTTTAGACCAAGAGAACAGAACACAAACACATTAATGTAATTTACTTTCCTATCCTTGCCTAAATGTATCATACTGCTATGTCTTAACAATCTCCATGTTACAAAAATTCCCCTTTCTTCTTTCTACCTTTAGTTTTTCCTAATGACCAAAATAAACATTTTAATTTATTGATTGAAAAAAAAATCTTCTCAACCCAGATCATATAGCTCTAGTCTAATTCCAATCTAATTGCTGCAAAGCTTCCAAGTGCACCAAATGCACTTGAAGATATGGGGTATCCATCATCATTTTTCCTTTTTATCTCACACTCAAGTGGCATTTTCTTTTCCTCTTTTTTTTTTTATATTTTATTTATTTATTTGAGAGAGAGACAGAGAGAGCATGAACAGTGGGAAGGGACAGAGGGAGAGGGAGCAACAGACTCTCTGCTGAAAAAGAAGCCCAAGGAGGGGCTCCATCCCAGGACTCCAGGATTATGACCTGAGCTGAAGGCGGATGCTTAACCAACTGAGCCACCCACGTGCCCCTCAAATGGCATTTTCTTATTAACTGTCCTATCCAGTTTTCTTTTTATCTAGTGAATTTGGGGCCAAGATGTTGAGGACCATTTAAAATAAATGTGTTTATTTTGAGGTTAAAAATGTTGTCATGAGGAAAAAAACCTGCCACCTTCTTGTTACTTTTTATTACAATGAGTTAATGAATCAAAATCAGCCAGAGCTTCCTTTGCTTTTGAAAATATAGTTGAGGGTACTTTTTTTTTTTTTTAAAGATTTTAAAGATCTTTTTAAAGTTTTCTCTTTAAACTAAGGATTAGAAGAATGAGAAATATTTCCCCTACATTTCGTATTCTACCAGATTTCAACTAGTTTTCCATGCTTCTTGTGGAAAACAATCACAAAAAAATCCCATACTTTTGTCAACTGAAAATTCCGCAGTTCTGTAGCAGTGTGACAGAAAGCATTTTTTTCCTCATAAAAACTATATTATGTAAACAAAATGAAACATTACTGAGCTCTTAATTTTTATTTTTTCCACATTTTAAAAATTAAATTCAATTAATTAATATAGTGTATTATTTGTTTCAGAGGTAGAATTGTATGTAACACCCAGTGCTCATTAAATCACATGCCGTCCTTAATGCCCATCATCCAGTAACCCCATCCCCCTGCCTCTCTCCCCTCCATCAACCCTCAGTTTATTTCCTGTGATTGAGTCTCCTACTGTTTGTCTCCCTCTCTGATTTTGTCTTGTTTTGTTTTTCCCTCCTCTTTCTTAAATCCCACATATGAGTGAAATCTAATGATGTTTGTCTTTCTCTGCTTGACTTATTTCACTTAGCATAATACCCTCTAGTTCTATCCATCTTATTGCAAATGGCAAGATTTCTTTCTTTCTTTTTTGATGTCTGAGTAATATTCCATTGTATATATTCACCACATCTTCTTTATCCACTCCTCTGTCAATGGACATCTGGGCTCTTTCCATAGTTTGGCTTTTGTGGACATTCCTGCTATAAACATTCGGGTGCACGTGCCCCTTCGGATCACTACATTTGTATCTTTGGGGTAAATACCCAGTAGTGCAATTGCTGGGTCATAGGGTAGTACTATTTTTTAACTTTTTTTTTTTTTTAAAGATTTTATTTATTTATTTGTCAGAGTGAGCACAGGCAGACAGAGTGGCAGGCAGAGGCAGAGGGAGAAGCAGGCTCCTGCTGAGCAAGGAGCCCGACGTGGGACCTGATCCCAGGACGCTGGGATCATGACCCGAGCCGAAGGCAGCAACCCAACCAACTGAGCCACCTAGGCGTCCCTATTTTTAACTTTTTGAGGGACCTCAGTACTATTTCCCAGAGTGGCCACACCAGCTTGCATTCCCACTAACAGTATGTAAGAGGGTTACCCTTTCTCCACATCCTTGCCAACATCTGTCATTTCCTGACTTATTAATTTTAGCCATTCTGACTGGTGTGAGGTGGTATCTCACTGTTGTTTTGGTTTGTATTTCCCTGATATTGAGTGGTGTTGAGCACTTTTTCATGTGTCTGTTGGCCATCTGGATGTCTTCTTTGCAGAAATGTCTGTTCATGTTGGCCATCTGGATGTCTTCTTTGCAGAAATGTCTGTTCATGTCCTCTACCCATTTCTTGATTGGATTCTTTGTTCTTTGGGTGTTGAGTTTGATAAGTTCTTTATAGATTTTGGATACTAGCCCTTTATCTGATAAGACATTTGTGAATATCTTCTCCCATTCTGTCAGTTGTCTTTTGGTTTTGTTGACTGTTTCCTTTGCTGTGCAGAAGCTTTTTATCTTGATGAAGTCCCAGGAGTTCATTTTTTACTTTGTTTCCCTTGCCTTTGGAGACAGATGTGTCTACCAAGAAGTTGCTGTGACCGAGGTCAAAAGGTTGCTACCTGGGTTCTTCTCTAGGATTTTGATGGATTCCTGTCTCATATTTAGGTCTTTCATCCATTGTGAGTCTATTTTTTTGTGTGGTGTAAGGAAATGGTGCAGTTTCATTTTTCTGCATGTGGCTGTCCAATTTTCCCAACACCATTTGTTGAAGAGACTGTCTTTTTTCCATTGGATATCTTTCCTGCTTTGTTGAAGATTAGTTGATCAGAGAGTTGACGGTCCATTTCTGGGTTCTCTATTCTGTTCCACTGATCTGTGTGGCTGTTGAACTTTTAATTTTTAAATGTTTAGGTGGCAAGTTTATTTAAACAGTGCTTTGCTGGGGCGCCTGTCTGGCTTTGGTTGGGAGACATTGGGACTCCTGATGTCGGGGTGGTGTTTGAGTCCCATACTGAGGGTAGAAATTACTTTTTTTTTTTTTTTCCCCCCAAAAGAGTATTCTGCCTAAAGGACAAGTTCAACTTCAGCATTTCACCTTTCCTAAGTTACCTTATAGAGGAACTCTTTATTTTATTTTATTTTTTTAAGATTTTATTTATTTGTCAGAGAGAGAGAGAGAGAGAGAGCACAAGCAGGGGTAACAGCAGATGGAGAGGGAGAAGCAGGCTCCCTGCTGAGCAAGGAGCCCAATGTGGGACTTGATCCCATGACCCTGGGATCATGACCTGAGCGGAAGGCAGATGTTTAACCAACTGAGCCACCCAGGAGTCCCTAGGGGAACCCTTTAAAAGAAAAGACTTCACAGAAGAAAATTTAGAGTTAGGGTTTAATAGTATTTTGCATTTCATTCATTCCTTATAAGAGGCAAACCTCCTCTTTTTTTTTTTTTTTTTCCTACTTGTAACAGTTCTACCTCAAAGGTCACTAGTTTTGAGTTCCCCATCTGCCCCCAACTGACCTTCTTTTGCTTTCCTTTTCTTTCATTTCTCTTGATTTTGTTCTTTGTTTACATGAGGGACTCTGTTCTCCCCATCCTTTTCTCCCTCCCTCCTTTCCTTCCTTTTTTCCATAATTATTTATTGAGTGAGAGTTTATTGTGTGCCAGGACCAACCCTTGGAGATTCAAAGATTAATCTGACATGCTTCCTGCCTGGGTTGAGCCTTCTGTCCAGTGCGGGTCTGTCCGCTGGTTTTCATATTGGGTGTCCATTCTTGGTGACTGGGACTGGCTCTCTGGAGCCCTGAGGGGGGCTCTGGGCTCATGTCTAGTTTTGGTAAGAAAGGGTGCCAAGATCAATTAATGATGTCTGCCAATGGCCTGGGAACAGAAGAGTTGGCATGTGTGCCATGCCCTTGCCAACCCCTAATCCAAGAAAGCCAAAGTTTTCTCCTCTGTCCAATCTGAACCTCAAGTTGACCACTTTAAAAGATGCTTTAGTTATCATTCTTGTCTACCTCACTTCCTTATGTTTTAGCCAAGCGCCCATTGTATTGTTCCCTAAATCATGTTCACCACTGCCAATTAATTTCTCTCTTTTTCCCTAGGCTATCACGTTTTGCTAGAGAAAGACATGAAACCATTCTTACTCAGTTAATTAAAAATTTGTGCCACCAAACTTCCTCTGGTTCTTTTTACTGCTCTGTGCTCTTTTTCTTACTCTCTTAAAGATTCACTAATGAGTTTCCTACCTTGGTTGTTTAAAAACGATTTTTATATTTTTGGAACTTACTGCTTAATCTTCCCTTGCTCTTGATTTCAGATAATCTTGCCTCCCACTTTACTGAGAATTTCAAGGCCATCTGTAAATCTTCAATTTCCTATTCCCTTCCTCAGTGTTTTTCTATTTTCCTTCATCCATTGCTTCTTCTGCCCTTTTGTCTCAAAGGATGGCGCATCCCCCTTATTTCTAGATTGAAACCAACCAACTCATCCAGGACTTTTCTCTATAATTTCTGTTCTGTTACTTGAAACTCAAAATTCCCTTGCCATAGGTTCTTTAGTGTAGAGAAAGTGAAAAATAAAATATAGAGATGAATATGACAAATATGGTTGTTTCCAATACCCAGCAATGACCATTGTCACCATCATGACACATTGGCTTGTCTTTTTTTCTAATAAAAAGAAAAGTTGCAGGGTGCCTGGCTGACTCATTCTGCAGAACATGCAATGCCTCATCTCAGGGCTTTGAGTTCAAGCCCCACACTGGGCATAGAGATTACTTAAAAGTATTTAAAAATTAAAAAAACCCACCACCACCAACAAGAAAAGTTACAGATAAAATTGAAGTTCCCTTTGACCCACATCCTCAGTCCTATTCCCTTCTTTCCCTTCTCTGAAGCAACCCTATTATGTATGATTTTTCTGTGTATTCTCTAAAGTTATTCAAGTATACATTCATATATGTGTAGACATAAATAACGTATAGGATTATTTAGTGGAAAATTTAAGAACCTATTTATTTAATGTTTTACCACCTACATTCTTCCTTCCTTTCCCTCCACACGATGTTTCTGTCCTCTCTGTCTTGGTGCATGCAAATCAAGTTGTAAGCTCCCTGAGGGCAGGGTTCTAGGCTTGCTTATCTCCAAATCCCCAGAACCTTGTACAGTATTTGGCATATAGAAGGTATTCAGTATGTAATCACTCATTTTTATTTACTTCTTAATTAATTTATTTAAAAATTTTTTTAAAAATTTCATTTTAAGTAGGCTCCTCACCCAACATGGGGCTTGAACTTACAAATCAAGAGTGACATTCCTGGGGCACCTGGGTGGCTCAGTCGGTTAAGCATCTGCCTTCATTTCAGGTCATGATCCCGGGGTCCTGGGATCGAGCTCTGCGTTGGTCTCCCTGATCAGCGGGGAGCCTGCTTTTCCCTCTCTCCCCTGCTCATGCTCTATCTCTTGCTATCTCTCTCTCTCAAATAAATAAATAAAATCTTAAAAGAAAAAAAAGAGCTGCATTCTCTGCCTACCAAGCCAACCAGGTCCCCTAGCTCATTTTTTTTTTCTTTTAAAGAAGTAACATTTCTTTCTTTCTTTCTTTCTTTCTTTCTTTCTTTCTTTCTTTCTTTTCTTTCTTTCTTTCTTCCTCTTCAAAGATTTTATCTATTTATTTGAGAAAGAGCCTGATGCGGGGCTCGATCCCCAGGACCCTGAGATCATGACCTGGGTTGAAGGCAAAGGCTTTAACCCATTGAGCCACCCAGGCACCCTGAAGCAATAATTTTATCTTACTCTTTCATCTCAACTTTTCAAAATAATAATCTATTGGGCCCAGGATCCATCATGCCTAATGCTTGAATGAGCTAACCTCTGATTTTTAAGTTATATTAGTCAATTAGTCCTTCCTTTTAAAGATGATTACTGGGGCACCTTGGTGGCTTGGTTAAATGTCCAACTCTTGATTTTGACTCAGGTCATGATCTCAAGGTCCTGAGATCGAGCCCTGCATCTGGCTCTGTGCTGGGCATGGAGCCTGCTTAAGATTCTCTCTCTCTCTTCATCTCCCTCTGCCCTTCTACACCCCATGCTCATGCTCTCTCTTCACTGTGTAACGTATTATCTGTAAAGTAGGAGTACAAGTGCTATTTACCACAAAGGACAGTTATGGGATTAAAAATGAAGAGGGAGAAATCAGAGGGGGAGACACACCATGACAGACTTTGGACTCCAGGGAAACAACTGAGGGTTTCAGAGTTAGCACGGTGATGGGTATTAAGGAGAGCACATATTGCATGGAACACGTGTTATACACAGACAATGAATCATGGAACACTACATCAAAAACTAATGATATACTGTATGGTGACTAACATAACATAATAAGAAAATTTTTTTAAAAAGAGAGATCATGCAAGCAAAATGCTTCACATCATGCATGGCATAGAGTAAATGCTCTGTAATTCATATTTTCTTATTCTTAATATTTACTAACATGTTTCTTTGCAACTGACATGGGATTCCAAATGGCTAGGCCAGGGTGAGGTCAGTTGGCCTTATGCTAGTTGGGGGGCCCCATCTAGGACTTTATTAGTCCCCTGCAGGCCCACCTCAATAGTTAAGGAAGACACCATGTCGCTTCCAATCTATCCCAAATGAGGAAGTACCCACAAGGATGACTAAAAGCCAGGGTCTTGCCTGAACTGAGCTAATGACCAGATCAAAGGGTCTTAGTCACAGCGGCACATTAGAATCTTCTGAAGAGCTTTTGAAAAATAATCTCCAGATGAATTAAATCAGGATCTCTGGGTCTAGTGCCCAGAATCAGTATTTTTAAAAAGAGATCCCCCACATGATTTTAGTGTACAGTTAGGGTTGAGAGTTATTTTACCCGATGGTGTGTAATGTCATGTAAGCCCTCAGACATGAACACCTTAGCCTCTGGTCTCCCACCCACCTATGTCTCTTCAGGGGAAGCCATCTCCCTTTTCTGAAGATGAGGTGTCTTTTTTGTTACAGAGCTGAAGTCTGCCCCGCCCATTGTGTCCTGCCTCTTTGAGGATCAAGTTCTACTAATTACTTCTCTCCCTGTATCTTCATCCTCTGTGCTTTCTAGGGTATTCAAATTCCTCGTGCACACGCACGCAAACCACCCCCCACACACCCTAGAACCAAATCAAACCAAAATAAAAAGACCCTTTCATCATTCCGTGTCCCCCCCTCTGACTACTGTCAGATGAAGTGTTATAGTTCACAGTCCTTCAGTTTATAGTCCAGCTTTCAGAAAACCCTCTCTCCACCTACGTTCCTCACACCACATTTTCTGTTTGATCTATCCCCCACTCCAGGCTGGCCCTGCTCCGTCTCCCTGAAACTGTTCTCAGAAATGTCAGTAAGGGCTGCTGCTGTCTTACAGTTTTCACCTAACAAGACACTGCTGACTGCACTCTCATTCTTTTTTTTTTCCTCCCATTTTATTGGGGTAAAATACTCATAATAGAAGATCTGTATTTAAACCTTTTTAAAGAGTACATATGGCATTCAATACATGCATAATGTTATACAGCCATTATCACTATCTAGTTCCAGAGCTTTTCATCCTCAAAGACAGAAAACCCATATCTGTATAAGCGGTCACTCTCCACTGGCCAGCTCCCAACAGCCTCTGCCAACTACTAACCTCTAGGGAATTTCCTATTCTTCCTATTGTCTACAATACAATGAGTGACATACACTTTGTATACATACATATTGTATTGACAATACAATACAACTTTGTGACTGGCTTCTTTCATTTAGCATGTTTTCAGAGTCTACCATGTTGTAGCTTGTATCAATACTGCATTCTTTTTATAGCTGAATAATACTCCACTGCATGGACATACAACATTTTGTTTTTCCATTCATCTGTTGATGCACATTTGGGTCATTTCCACCTTTTGGCTATTATTGACTAGAGCTGATATGAACATTCATACATGTTTTCTGTTTGAACACTCATGTTAAAGTCTTTGGGGTCTATTCCTAGGAGTGGAGTTGCTGAGTCCCCTGGTAATAGTAAGTTTAACTTATTGAGGCATCACCAGACTGTTTTCCACCATAGTTGTGCAATATTACATTGCCACCAGCCATATATGAAAGCTCCAATTTCTCCACATCCTCGCCAACACTTGTTTTATTTTGTTTCAAATTATGGCAATCCCAGTGGCTATAAAGTGGTATCTTATTACAGGTTTGATCTGCATTTTCCAAATGATGTTGAGCATCTTTTCATATGCTTGTTAGCCACTTGTATATCTTTTTGGGGACATGTGTATTCAAGTCATCTGTCTGTTTTTAAATTGAGTTGTTTATCTTTTTGTTTTTGAGTTTCTCATTTTTTTTTTAAAAAGATCTTATTTTTAATTAATCTCCATATGCAGTGTGGGGCTTGAGCTCACAACCCTGAGATCAAGAGTCACATGCTCTTCCTATAAAGCCAGCTGGGCACCCCTCATTGTTGTTTTTTTTTTTTTAAGATTTTATTTATTTATTTGACAGACAAAGATCACAAGTAGGCAGAAAGGCAGGCAGAGAGAGAGGAGGAAGCAGGTTCCCCGCTGAGCAGAGAGCCCAATGCGGGGCTTGATCCCAGGACCCTGGGATCATGACCTGAGCCAAAGGCAGAGGCTTTAACCCACTGAGCTACCCAGGTGCCCCCCTCATTGTTTTTTTTTAATCTATGTTTTTATCTAATATTTCTCACATGACAAAAGACAGATATGCTTGCTTAAGAAGTGAAACAATACAAAAGTGTAAATAAAATATTTCTTCTTCCTGGTTTTCCATGATGGCACTCTTTCTTGATTTTCTTTCTACTTCTCTGAGCAAGTTTCTTCTGACTTCTTTGTAGGTTCTTGTTCCTTTTCCTGACCTTTAAGTGGTGGAGCACTCTGAGATCTTCTGCTCAGTCCTCTTCTTTTACTATAAACATGTTCTGGCATTCACATTCGTAACTTTAATAACTCTAGTTCTGACTTCTTTTTGAATCTAGAAAGAAGCATATAAGACAACCAGATATCACCACTTAGATATCTCAAAAGGATCTTAAGTTGAAAATGTCCCCAAATTACTACATCCATAAGCCTGCTGCTGCTCCCATTTTTAAAAAGTTTATTTTTTATTTTTAGTAATTTCTACAACCAGTGTGGGACTTGAACTCACCACCCCAAGATCAAGAGTTGTATGTTCTCCTGACAGAGCCAACCAGGACCCCCTCTCCCATTTTTTTTTAAGAGTTTATTTATTTGGGGCGCGTGAGTGGCTCAGCGGGTTAAAGCCTCTGCCTTTGGCTCAGGTCATGATCCCAGGGTCCTGGGATGGAGCTCCACATCGGGGTCTCTGCGGGGAGCCTGCTTCCTCCTCTCTCTCTCTCTCTCTGCCTGCCTCTTTGCCTACTTGTGATCTCTGTCTGTCAAATAAATAAATAAAATCTTAAAAAAAAAAAGTTTATTTATTTGACAGAGATCACAAGTAGGCAGAGAGGCAGGCAGAGAGAGCAGGGGAGGCAGGCTCTCTGCCGAGCAGAGAGCCGGATGCGGGGCTTGATCCCAGGACCCTGGGATCATGACCTGAGCCAAAGGCAGAGGCTTTAACCCACTGAGCCACCCAGGCGCCCCTCCCATTTTTCTTATTATAAATGAATGGCACCAGTGTCTATAAATCACATTGCCCAAGCAAAACTCTAGTGAGTTATTTCAGGATTTTCTTTTTCCCTTCTATTCATATTTAATCAATTAATAGCTAATGTTGATATTGATTTCTAAATGTATCTTTTATCTTTTTCCCTCTGTTCAAACCTCAGTACCTCTGTTATGGTTCAGATCTCCAATATTGCCTGGACTATTGTACTTGGTCATTTTTCTTTCTGCCTCCAGATGTGTCCTCTCCCAATTTAGCCTATATATATTTTTTAAAGATTTTATTTATTTATTTGACCCAGAGAGAGAGAGAGAGAGATCACAAGTAAGCAGAGCAGAGGCAGAGGGAGAGGGAGAAGCAGGTTCCCCGATGAGCAGGAAGCCCGAAGCAGGGCTCGATTCCAGGACCCTGAGATCATGACCCGAGCTGAAGGCAGAGGATTAACCCACTGAGCCACCCAGGCGCCCCTATACATTTTCTAAATAAAAAACTGATCATGCTACTTGAAATTCTTCAAGTAACCTGTATGGTGTATGGAATAAAAATTACATTTTTTAAAAATGTAAGCATTACACTCAACTTGGGGGTTGAAATTATGACCTCAAGATCAAGAGTCGCATGCTCTCCTGACTGAGCCAGCCAGGCAGTCCCATTCTTTTTCTTCTTAATGCCGAACTGCCAAAGTTGTTGTTGTTGTTGTTGTTGTTGTTTTTCCTGAGGCTTTTCTTTTCTTTTTTTTTAAATTTGACATAAAGAGAAACACAAGAGAGTGATTACAAGTAGGGGAAGTGGGAGAGGGAGAAGCAGGCTTCCCACTGAGCAGGACCCAGGGATCATGACCCGAGCCGAAGGCAGATGCCTAACTACTGAGCCACCCAGGTGCCCCAGGAACTGCCAAAGTTTTAATTTTTAATATTTAACAGCAGAACAGATTGAGGTCCAAGATGTGAAGTTACCATGTTCAAGAAACTGGGGGGAAAATCACTCTATAAACTATATATTATGTGATAGGAAGAATGCATACTTTATAAAAAATTGAACTCATTTTTTAAGATTATTTATTTATTTGAGAGAGAGAGCATGAGCAGGAGGGATGAGCAGAGGGAAAGGGAAAAGCAGACTCCCCATTGAGCAGGGAGACTGACACAGGGCATGATCCTAGGACCCTGAGACTATGACCTGAGCCAAGAGCAGCTGCTCAACCAACTGAGACACCAGGTATCACGCCTCCCCACAAAAATTGAATTCTTAAGACATTCTTCAGCATAGCATAAAATGAATTTTGTGATTTGTCTGCAGAATCCTGTTCATACTTCCTTTTTCTTAAAAGATTTTGTTTATTTATTTGAAGGAGAGAGATAGAGCATAAGTCGGGGGGAGGGGTAGAGAGAGAGGGAGAAACAGACTCCCTGTTGTTGAGCAGGGAGCCCAGTAAGAGGCTCAATCCCAGGACCCTGAGATCATGACCTGAGCTGAAGGCAGAGGCTTTAACCCACTAAGCCACCCAGGCACCCCAAGGTTTTGTTTATTTATTTGAGAGAGAGACAGAGAGAACATGAGCAGGGGGAAGGGCAAAGGGAGAGGGAGAGGGACAAGCGGACTTCCCAACACAGGGCTCCACCCCCAGGACACTGAGATCACAACTTAAGCTGAAGTCAGACACTTGACTGACTGAGCCACCCAGGCACTCTCCATACTTCGTTTTCGTGTTCCAACAATAATAAACTACTTGTATTTTCTTAAGCAAGCCAAATTATGCATGTCTCCATGTCTTGACATGTGACATTCCCTCTACCTGAGTTACCTTTTTTGCTTCTTTTTATTCTTAACTCATTTTTCAAGCTCCATCTCAAAAGATACCTTCTCTATGAAGTCTTCCAGACTCCATCATAGAACCTTAATTTCCGTCTTATATTTCCATTGTGCACTGCACATACCTACAATGTAGAGATTACCTTATTGTAATTTAATTTTTTAAAAAGATTTTATTTATTTATTTGACAGAGAGAGAGAGAGAGATCACAAGTAGGCAGAGAGGCAGGCAGAGAGTGTGGAGGAAGCAGGCTCCCTGCTGAGCAGAGAGCCCGATGCAGGGCTCCATCCCAGGACCCTGAGATCATGACCTGAGCAGAAGGCAGAGGCTTAACCCACTGAGCCACGCAGACGCCCCTAAAACTCTTGAATGAAATTAAACAATAGTTAACAGCAAGTCCGTCACCACCAGGAAATAGTATAGTTGTCTGTCATCATAAAAAAATCCGTAAAACTAGTTGTCAAAGGGATGTAAATATTCCTTAGTCTTCCATCTTTTGTAAGCAAGCTCTAGGTATTAAATTTCCTCTTCAGGGACAGAATTTTTTTCCTTTACCATTAGCAACTGAGTCTATTTGAAAGTGCTGCTCAAAACTTTCATATTACATATCTTATAAGAACTTTCATATGTATCTCAGAGTTATCCCTTAAACAAGGTATTTTGATAACTCCAAATAGCTATTTTGGAAGTGTAATCACAACTTTTTTATGGTATCAGTTTCCTTAAAAAAACTTGTAATGAATTTCCTTTATTTGTTTGAGGACTATATTTGGCATAGGCTGGTCCCAGAACATAGTGCTTTTATTTGATAAGCAAGAGTGATTATATTTTGCTTGACTAATGTCATTGTCTCTTGTTTATGAACTGTCCTTCTTGATCATGTTAATGGTTAATGGATAAAGTTATTTGGAAAAGAAATTTCTTGCTACTCTGAGTAATGGCAGAGTAAAAAAATCAACCAGAAGTAAAGACAGTAATACCTTAAGCCTAAAAATCTGGTCATTCTATCACACTATTAATACCTATGCTTACTGGTCTTTCATGACTGAAATGGAGGTGAGAAAACTCAGCTGTCTTTTTGGTTCTGGAAGGTAGTATGAGAATTAGGGTGATAAGAGACCATAGAACTCGCCAGTCAACAGGTTGGAGTTTCTCTCCTTTAATGACTAATGTAGAACATATTGGCAAAACCAGCATATTTTTTACCAGGTGGCTGAGACTTTGTCCTCTAATGCAGTTCAGAGGCCAAAGAGAAATGGGTGTAGCTCTCTCCCAGACAGCCTTAAATCACTGCCACCAGCTTTATCCTTGTTTCCATGATGCTATGAAGAAAAAAAGAACTGGCTTTCTTCTACTAAATTAACCCATCTATTGGGAGCCATGTGGAGATAGAGAAAGAGTGAATACCACGAGAGAAAAGAGAGAGAAGAAAGAGAACATAAAGGGAGGAGAATTCTAGGGAGGGAAGGAAGAATGGCAGGGTTGGGGGGGCACCCGGCTGGGTCTGGCGGCAGAGCATGCGATTCTTGATCTCAATGTCATGAGTTCATGCCCCACACTGGGCGTAGAGTTTACTTTAAAAAAAAAAATCAACTGGATTTAATAAAAACTTAAAAAGAACATTATTTTTAAAAATGGCAGGTGTAGAGGAAGAGGAAATGGAGAGAAAGGACAAAGAAGGAAGAAAAATGTGTGTGTGTGTCTAAGTAGAGACAGAAACAGAGAGACATGGCTGGGGGTTGGGGAGAGGCAGAGGAAAAAGAACAGAAAAGATAATAGATGATATCCAGTGGATTCTCTAGCTGCTTTCACTTGATTAAAATAAGTGGAGATAAATGAAAGTCTTCCCTGGAAAGTTCTCTCAAGTTATTTTTTCTTGAAAGTGAGGTAAAATGTCAACATTTCTACTAGGAAATTTAATAACTCAAGACAGAGTATATATTGTTACTTGGCCTTCACTTAATAATGATTTCAAAAATTTAGAATAGGAATAATTTTATTTAAAAGTGCTGGCCATATTAGAGCCACCTGGCTGGCTCAGTTGGTAGAGCATGCGGTTCTAGATCTTGGAGTTGTGAGTTCTAGCTCCACTTTGGGCACAGAGATTACTAAAAACAAACAAACAAAGAAGGAAATAAAAGTGGACCTGGCTGACTCAGTCAGTAGAGCATGCCTATCAATCTCTCAGGGTCTTGAGTCTCAGTCCCACCTTGAGTATAGAGATTACTTAAAAAAAAAAAAAAAAAAGGGTTGACAATATCAGATCATAACACTTTTCTCCCAAGCAGAAGAAATAAAATACAAAAACCAAACATACAAAACCAAAGCTCATTTTCTCCCACAGAATATAATGCCATTTTTCAGAAGAGAGGGAAGAAGTCCGTACCTTTTCCTTTTCCCCTTACTGATGTGAATGAGTGGTCCTATCCTCTTGAGTAGGCAGACTTCATAGACCAAGGCTGACCAAGACGTTATGTATGTCTCTTTGTTAGATGCTTGGCCAGCATCCATTTCACCCTTCACCCTTCCCAATAGTCTCTAGTTTCCTTTTCCTTTGGGATCTATGTAATTTTGTGGAAGCTGACCTCATTGCTTCCCTGTCAGAGGTAGGACAGGCCAAGCCAATCATCACATTCTATCTTCTTGACTACAGCAACGGAAGAAAGGGTCGACATATAAACTGAGTAGACCACACAATGGCTATGGAGAGATTTCTGGGAATGCTGGAACAAAATTGTTCTCTCTGACACAAAAAAAGAAGGCCTATGGCTCCAGAAACCATGAGTAGCCATTTTAGGACTAGGATTGGAGCCAGGACATGGAATGGGGAAAGAACCCAGGTCTTCTGGATATCCGTGAGGCATTGGATCAAGCTTCATCTACAACATCCCTATCATTGGATTTTTCAGCTATATGAGCGGATATTCTTTTTTTTTTTTTAATGATTTATTTATTTGAAAGAGAGAAAGAGTGGGGGGCAGACAGAGAGGGAGAGAGAAATTCAAGCAGACTCTGTGCTGAGTGGGGCTCTGTCTCACAACTCTGAGATCAAGACCCGAGCCAAAAGCAAGAGTTCAACGCTTACCTGACCATGACACCTAGGCGCTCCAGTAAATATTCTTTACTGTATTATTTACTATCATCCTGGGTGGAATGTAAATGTTTTCCTTTCAGTAAAGAGATTATGCCACCAGAAAGAGCCATTGGTATGCTTTCTGTTTTAAGTAGTGATGGTGGTTCTTTTTGACAAGATTATGGGACAAGCAGCAGCAGAATTCTATATTGGAAAGGTATTTTCAAATATTGCAGAAAAAAGAATGTCTTCAGGTATTGGTCAAGGGACTTCAGTCTGGGATTTTTCCAAGAATGCCCCTCTTGCCATAACATGTTAAAGCTTTTTCATGATTAAAATTCTGGGGGCATCTGGGTGGCTCAGTTGGTTAAGAGTCTGCTTTCAGCTCAGGTCATGATCCCAGAGTCCTGGGATCCAGCACCCTGTCGGGCTCCCTACTCAGCAGAGAGCCTGCTTCTCCCTCTCCCTCTACAAATCCCCTTGCTTGTGTTCTCCCTCTCAAATAAATAAATAAATAAAATCTTGAAAAATGTAATAAAATTCTGACAATTGTAACTTGTTTCTGTTTTATTTATCATCTATAATATGTAAAAGAAATTGATGTATAAAAATTTACTAAGAAATAGTGTGAAGGGACTCCTGGGTGGCTCAGTCGGTTAAGCATCTGCCTTCAGCTCAGGTCATGATGATCCCAGGGTCCTGGGTTCGAGTCCCACATCAGACTCCTTGGTCAGCAGGGAGCCTGCTTTTCCATCTGCCTGCTGCTCTCCCAGCTTGTGCTCACACTCTTGTTCTCTCTCTCCAACAAATAAATAAAATCTTCAAAAAAAAATAGTGTGAAGATTAGAGAGAATCTTTTGACTAGGATAACTTTTTCATATTTGGAAGTCAAAGAAGAGAGTATACAGTTTATTTCTATTCCACAACTATTCCTAGAGCCCTTAGTTTATTCCAGGAACCCTGCTAGATCCTACAGGTACAACGGAGGCAGGTAAAACATAAATCTTTCCTTCAAGAAGTTTATAGTCCAAATGGTAAGGATTGGACAGGAGCTTCATTTAGACTAGTAAGAGTAGCTAATAATAGCTATCCTCATGATTAAACATACACAAATGTCATAATATAAGTTTAATGTGTCATGGGGTTTGAATGAAGGAGAATGAATGATCATACATTGGGAGAGAATGGGAAAGGGCAAAGATAGGTTTCATGGAAATTTTGCCATTTGAGCTGGGTCATAAAAAATAGCTACTACTGTAAATCCCTCTCCTTTTTTTTTTTTTTTTTTTAAGATTTATTTATTTATTTGACAGACAGATCACAAGAAGGCAGGGAGGCAGACAGAAAGAGAGGAAGGGAAGCAGTCTCCCTGCTGAGCAGACAGCCCAATGAGGGGCTCAATCCCAGGACCCTTAGATTATGACCTGAGCCGAAGGCAGAGGCTTTAAACCACTGAGCCACCCAGGTGCCCCTAAATCCCTGTCTTTTGCTTCTCCTCCTAGCACCCTTGTACTCTTCTTCTTTATCAGTTGCTCACATGTTTATTTCTTTAATGGTCTACCTCACCAGGCTATAGATCTCACGAAGTCAACTTTATGGTCCACTCTGATTTGCTCCCTACTATATTCTCAGCACAAAGCCCAGGGTCTAGTACATAGGATGCAGTCAATAAAAATCTGTTAAATGAATAAATAAATAATTAGATGAATGATGGACAGCGATAGATACTATTACTGAATGCTTGTTGTGTACCACACACTGTGATCAGCACATAGTTGACCAAATGTAATACATTCAACAATAATACCAAGTAAATTTTATTGGGGAAGACATGGAAGACTACAAAAGATAAATAACTTATCCAATGTCGTACAATAAATGCCTGGCTATAGCCATATCCAGTTAGGTCTCACTCTAAAGTTTGTGCTGTCAATCACTGCACAATATGGCTTCCCATTTATTGAGTATATACTATGTGTTAATTGTTTGACACACATCACCTCATTTTATTTTTTCATTTATTTCTAGAAACAACCCTTGAGTTTGTTATAATTAGCCTCATTTAATAGCTGAGATAACAGATTCAGAGATGTTTATTCATTCACTCAACAAATTTTGGGGGGAAGATTTTATTAATTTAGAGGGAGAGAGTGTGTGCAAGGAGAGGGGCAGAGGAGGAGGTAGAGGGAGAGGGAAAGAATCTCAAACAAACTCTGCCGCGAATGCGGAGCCCCACGCAGGGCTTGATCCCACGACCTTGAGATCATGGCCTGAGTGGAAACCAAGAGTTGGATGCTTAACTGGCTAAGCCACCCAGGCACCTGAACAAACATTTATTATCTGTCTACCAATTGCCAGGCACTGTGTTACTCCTGGAGACAAAATACTGAGGCAGATAAACATCACCCCTACCCATGTGGAACTTATGGACTAGTAGGGGAGGCAGAGAGTGATCAAATGTACAATAATAAACCATGAGAGGTGCTCTGAGGGAAAGTCAAGGTGTCATGTTAGACCTTATGGCTTCAATGAGGCCCATTTGACTCCAAAGCCCTCAATTTTTTGTATAACTCTTTTTGTTTTTTAATCACATGATGGAGAAGACTTGCCCTGGCAGAGAGAAAGGACAGGAGGGGCTCCCAAAGTACAACTCTCGAGTATGCCAGAGAAGATGGGGAGATATGTGTAGCAAGTAATATGAGTAGCAGAGGCTGGAGAAACCTCAGAGTGTTGAATGTCTAGTGAGGGATTGTCCTTAATTAGGAAGGCAACGAAGTGTCATTCAAAAGGTTTTGCATGAAATCTCAATCAAAGTATATTTTAGGGAAGGGGCACCTGGGTGGCTCAGTCAAGCATCCAACCTTTGGTTTCAGCTCAGGTCATGATCTCAGCGGGGTGAGATCCAGCCCTACATAGGGTTCTGTGTGGAGCAGGAGTCTGCTTGAGATTCTCTCCCTCTGCCCCTTCCTCTGCCTTGACCACCCTCAAATAAATTAAAAAAAAAAATCTTTTTTAAAAAAGTATATTTTAGGGAAGAGTAACTTAAAAAGCAGAAACTGCACAGAGGGCAGTGGATAGACTAGTTTAACATGGCACATGCAGTATAAAAGTTTGAATTTATTTTGTCTATTTTTAGTCAGTGTATTGGTTAAGATATAGGCTTAGCTAAAAACACAGGGGCTTTAACAAGATAGAAGCTTATTTCTGTCTTACACTGAAGTTGAGCTGTGGGGGCAACTCTGTTCCAGAAAGCCATTAAGTGTTCTTTGTATTTTAATTTGAGGGAGAAGAGTAAAAGGAAAACCTGCCCTTTAAGGACCCAATAAGGTGGAGGTTGCACACATCAGGTCTGCTCGTTTCCTCTTGGCCAGAACAGAGTCTTAGAGCTGTAGTCAGTAGTTATAAGGAGGCTTATAAATGTCATCTGTGGTTTTGCTGTCTGTGTGCCTTCGGGCAAAATTCTATAAGTATGGAAAATGAGGATGTGATTATTAGGATATGACCAGTAGTCTCTGTCACACTCATGCACTTCTGTTCTGTGAATGAGTGATTTTGGTAGAAAGAGTCCAAATTTTGAAATAATGTTGATGATTGTCACTACTGGTCACAATTTTTTTTTTTTAAGATTTTATTTATTTGAGAGAGAGAGAGAGAGCACAAGCAGGGGGAGGAAGGAAGGAGCAGTAAAGAAAAAGGAGCAGACACCCCACTGGGCAGGGAACCCAATCCAGGGCTGGACCCAGGAGCCTGGGATCATAACCTGAGCCGAAGGCAGATGCTTAACTGAGCCACCCAGACGACCCATGGTCAAATTTTTCAAAAATTGTTTTTCACATGTTCTAGAAAGCTAAGCAAAGTTTGACAGCTTTTAACTCTATGAATAACCAAAAAGCAAAATCCGTTCTAATTCCGTAGATAACTATAGAAAAACTATATTCTATAAAAATTATCTAGGGGTGCCTGCGTGGCTCAGTGGGTTAAGCCTCTGCCTTCTGCTCAGGTCATGATCTCAGGGTCCTGGGATGGAGCCCTGCATCGGGCTCTCTGCTCAGCAGGGAGCCTGCTTCACCCCCCTCTCTCTCTGCCTGCCTTTCTGCCTACTTGTGATCTCTGTCTGTCAAATAAATAAATAAATAAATCTTAAAAAATTATCTAGGGACACTTGGGTGGCTCAGTAGGTTGAACATCTGCCTTCTGCACAGGTGACAATTTCGGGGTCCTGGGATCCAACCCAAGCCCTGCATCCTGCTCGCTGCTCAGTGGGGAGTCTGCTTCTCCCTCTGCCTGACACTCCCCCTGCCTGTGCTCTCTCTCTGTCAAATAAATAAAATCTTAAAAGATAAATAGAATTAAAAATATCAATCAATCAATCAATCATCTAGAAAAGGGTAAAGTAAGTTATTTGTGATATACTTCTATGTCCTTTAGGCTGCAAAAGATACTATTTGACATTCTGATATTAATATTACTGATACTAGTATTTTATATTGATATGGCATATATTTTCCTTCTTCCTTAATTTCCCATTAAAAAACAACAACCCATTCTTGAGTTGAAGACTTACAATTACTTTCACCAAACCTAAAGAACCAGCAGTCAAAAAAAATGTCTCTGTGCATGGGGTGTTCCCATCTCGGCAGGTTCTACGATGTGAGTGGTTTCCGCCACGAACCACCCCCGGCAGGATTCCACTGGGAGGATGGGGGCCAACAAAATGCACTTTCTGTGTCACAGTTGGGACGGCAACATACGGTCCCCACTCCACAGAGTAAAACACATTTCCCATCCTGGGCAGTTTTTAATTTTAGTTCATTTTCCACCACCTATTTATTGGATAGCTCATTAATTGCCTCTGAGCAGAGAAACTGTTTCCTTTAAGAAGGTTAAACAAAGAGTTTATTGACATAAGTGAATTGGTTGAAGAAAACATTATTAAATAAAAGACACTTATTTAAACACCAAATTAATCATTTAAAGGCAAATTAGAGGTACTATCCCCTCCTAACCAAATAATGTCAACTAGTAATGAGATATCCATTTTAGATATACGCATACGGGCTGCTGGTTGAACTGTGCCTTGATTTTCCAAGTACTCGGAGTCCACGATTAATTAATGCTTTATATTTCAATATTTTAAACCATACTCCATCTATAATGTGATACCGTTTTTTTGTTATAGGATGAACAGTAAATAAAGCAGCTTCTCTTGCATCCCAGTGGAAGAGGAGGCTTGTGCTCTGAGAGAAGGCTCCCGTGGTGGAGATGACTCACTTCCCGCTCCGGCTCCAGTTCCTGACCTTCTCACACGGTCAGCGCCGGAGAGCCCTTGGCACTGCCCTTGTCGATCTGGCTGGGCAACAGGTAACTTTCCAACATCCTAGCTGGGGCCCTAGGCCCGGATGACACCCGAACCTCTTACAGAACCCCGTTATGTAAGCGTCAGAGACCCAAGGGAGGGGCGCAGTGATTTTTGTTGGTATAGGGGTAGTGCTCTCCCTGTGGTTGTCTAGTATTTGAGCTTTGTATTTTTCTCTTCCAGTTGGAGGGTGTCGCCGCTGCCTCCCCACATCCAGGCACACACATTTGTCACACAGCCACAGGGGCCATGTCCCATGCACCAGTCCACCGCTAGGCTCACGTTAGCTGGCCTCCCAGCAACCAGGACGGTCGAGTGTTGGCAGGTGCTATTGATTCACACTCCAGCCTCTTCCATCAGGAAACCGGCGCTGATGGCCAGAGGCTCTGTTGCACACGGCACTGAAGTTTTGTTCGTAGCCAGACAGGAGTCAGGACAATTTTAAGGTTAATCCAATCTGAAGTTAGCCCACCCTGGTTGGATAGGACCATCAGATGGCCCAGCAGATTCCTTTTTATCAAAATATTTTGTGGTGCATATGAAGAGGAGATGGGAAAAAAGCTCCCAATGGACAAGAACTTGATCTGGTGCATTTTTTTTTTTTTTTTAAGAGTCAATTCCTGACTGATTTTTTAAAAATCCCCTTTAAGTCAGTTATTCTTGCTTTAATAGTAATTGTCTTGATTTTGCATGTTTTATCAGTGAATGCTGCTCATCTTACTCATCGCTGCCCCTTTTTTGGATAACCTATGATTTGTGAAGGCAGGGGACTGGATTCAGGCTTTAAAGGCCTGAGATAAATAACTCTTGGAACTATCATCCAACAATCTGAGTCTCACCGTTCCCACCACATACGAACCGGAATTATGGCCTCCTCCAAATCCCGTTCTCCTCCCAACCACATGACCGCTTCTTTTTCCACCCGAGGCGAGAGAATCTGCTTATGACAAGTTGCACATCAGAAAAGGTGTAGCTCTATGATGGGGGTGGGCAACATAATTTAGGAATTCTACAGGCTTACGCCCAACCCGTTATTTGAAGGCTACGGAACAGTAAAGGGAAAAGTTGGTTCAAGTAATCCTGATACTGCTCATTAACTGGGAGACAGAAAGGAATAAAATAGGACTTTTCTGATTATTTGAGGAACTCTCTCCCACTTCCCCACGCCATCCGCCTTCCCCCCATCAGACATTTAGACTGAGGAAGAAAGGCACTTTGTGCTTAAGGTTAATCAAGTTTCAGTACAATTTTTTTTTTCAAACTAGAATCACACTAATCTTTTTTTCTTGCTCTAATGTGTGGCTGTTGAAATCCTCAGCTGTGATAAATTAAGCTACTTATTAATCTAATTATCGTACATTCATCCTAGAAACTTTCATGTGACTTGAAAAGGCTATTCAACCTTCTCCCTCCCCTCCCAGAAAGGGCTCAACCTTGCACCAATTAAGATCATTCTGAAGTAAGGCTTTAAAAAAGCTTTCTCTAATCACCCAATGCAACATGGACCAGTGGAAACCAAACTCAGAGCTCTGGGAAAAAGTTTAGCATTCCTTTCTGTCTGCCAACGTTTATGGTTTCATTGCACAAGGGAGGAAGACTTCATTTTCCTATTTAGTTGTTCTTTCACTGACCTGCAAATAAAGTCCATGTAATTACTGAGCAAATAAAGTTGCAGCATGTGTTTTAAAAATCAATTGCCATTCTCGGACTATAGAAATGTAACAATACGCAGATTTGCCGGAAAATGCCCAGCGCTAACCATATGAACTAAACCCCGTACTGTATCTTTACAATGGAGTAGTTTTGACCCCTAAAGCACATATTTACTATGCAGATTTTTAAAAGGGTTTCTTTTATGACTTATCTATTGTTATTAAAATGTCCCCATCCTAATATAGGTTCAATTTAGGATTAAAAATATGTTGCAAATGTATCATATCTTAAACATCCATTCATGGCCAAATGCCTTACTTCTTTTTTTTTTTTAAATGATGGCATAAATGGAGCTATTTTACATTCAAATTAAACTAGCTATTAATTTGAATGCAAAGCAGCTCAATGTCCAGGATGCAATTTCAATGACAGGTCTACCCCAAGATGGAATGCAGGAGCAAGTCAACATGGGTGAGTCCCGGGGTTGTCCCCTACTCTGGGTGCCTGGCAAACTTGCTCACTGTGAAGAGTTTTTGAAGTGAAGATTAAAAGAGTGGAATTATAAAGTATAATTACATTTTATTGAAACTCTAGAAATCAGAAAAAATTCAGCAGGAAACTTTTAGCGAAACATGATGTGTTGTCATTATCATTAAAAGATAAAAGTTCCATACTGTTTTTATCTGTTTATTTGGAAGAAATCCAGCCTTTACAGTTATGTAGGAAACAAAAAACGGGAATGCAGGAGTAATTATTAAAACTGTGTGATTTGTTATCTCAGCTACTGTCTTTCCAAATGGTAATGCGATATCAGCAGCTGCAGACGGTGGCTGATTTCCTCTATTAGTAAACAAGTGCTTTGGAGACCTGTGTGAGGCACTTTAAGCTCGCTACTCCCCGAAGTGCTGTCAGGCTTAACTACTAATCCATGGTATTTCAGAGCACTGGAAATTCATCTTTATAAAACCTGAACAAAAAAGGGAAAAAAGCCTGGAGGGCATGAGCTCCCTCTGGTGAGACAAATGACATGTTCATTTATTAATGAAACAATAACCCTGGAAAGAGGATCAAAGCACATTCCATCCTCACTTTACAATCCCCAATTTTCTCAGGCCAAACCATTTAATTGAGCCATGACAATGGAATACTTAATTGTTGCCTTAAAGTTTTGAAGAAGCGACTTCTTCAGCATCAATGTGCATTTCAGGATTATTATCCAAGTACAATATAGCCGGCTTGAAGCTGGTGGAATTTGATTCATCCTACGTTGGGGGGTCTTCAGCCGGCAGAAAAGGGGTTTTCTTGAACCTGCGAGCAGCCACTCGCCACCAACACCTCTGGCCTGTCCCTGCCCCTTCACTTGCCTGAAAGCGCCCTGATGGGTTGCTTCATCAGAATGAAATAACTGGCCTCGTTTGTGGGTGACTGGCTAAAATTCAGGTTCTTTTTAGCGTTCCCCTGGCATCTGGGACGTAGGCGAGGAACAGGGAGTTGCCAGTCCCAGAACCCAGGAGTTGAGGCCTTTGGGAGTCCCCGGCATGGAGTTAGTGGTGGGTCTCCATAGGCCCTTCGGCCTATGCCCTGGAAAAGGCAAACTCCTGTCCTCCCCGGGGGTTATTCCCCAATTGTGTTGGAAAGGGATTATCATGATTCCATCCTGTCAAAACTAACAGACACGCATAGAAAATTAAAAAACAAAAAACAAAAAGATTTGTATTTCATTTCTACCTGCTAACCCTGGTTTCACCACAGCGTTCTGGCTTCATGATGTGTTGTTTACAGCTATATACCAACTCTTCTAGGGTTTCCATGACTAGGCCACTTTTCAAATTAAACAAAACTTTCAGGAGAGTCTTAAGGCACAGAAGTAGGGTGTCCAAAAAGCATTTGCTGACCCACTGGGCAAGAGGACCATGAAGATTTTACATGTAATCTCTAGGACTCAACGTGTTTTGCATTCAGATATTCTAGGCCAGTTTGGTTCGAGGCCCCATTTTCTATTACACGGCCTCATTTGGAGTTTATAAATAGATTTCCTTTTACTTTGCACCTGCTCATATTTATTCCTTAGGAGATCCATTAAGCCAATGAAAACCAATAGTCAGAAATGAAGGTTGTAAGCAATAAAAACACTCATGTTTCTACGTTCATGAGCACCATCCATTTCATTTTATGTATTTATTTTTAAGTAAGCTGTACACTCAACATGGGGCTTGAATTCATGACCCCAAGATCAAGAGTCACATGCTCTATGGACTGAGCCAGCCAGGAACCCCATCCCCATCCATTTTATTAAGGCTTAGGTGAGATGCACAATGTATTTTGAGATGATTTTGAATATCTATACCTAGGATTTTTTTTTTTTTTTTGTATCTGCTTTTGAATACCAGCCTTATAAAAAGTCTTTCTTTTTGCTCTAGGTTAATAGACTTACGAGTAAATATTAGGCTTCTTTGTGTTTTTATGTTGAGTTTTGGTAAAGTACATAGGGAATTCTTCATAAAGAAAATTTTTTGAGAAGGCCATCACTTTGGAAAAGTTGCATTTAGTTGCAGCTCTTCTTAGTAAATTTTTCTGCAGTATAATTGTTTGGGCTGCACACAAGGGAGTGATGATTATTCAAAGTATATGGTGTAGCTCTCCATGAGCCATTTGGGAGAACACAGAGCCCTCTAAGTCAGCCATTGTAGCAGGGATTGGCCTAAAAGCCAAAAGGGAGTTTCAAATGGAAGGTCTGTATCTTCAGCAGAAACAATTATTTTTCCAATCTCCCCATTTGGTTATCTTTCATCCCATAATATAGGGAATGTATTTTCAAAAACACACATCTAGAAAGACTTCATGGGCTTGGCATATCTGTGTTTACTGCTATGATGTTGATGAGCACGTCACAAATTTCATACAAGTCAAAGAAGAGATAGAACAAAGATGCTTACATCTGCTGAAAAGATATCCTTCCACATCTCCACGAGCACATTCAACTAGTGTTTATATTATTCATTCATTCTGTTTTTTCTTTCCCTTATTTAGCCTGTCAAATAGTCATTCAGTGACTACTGATTGAGGTTCTACTGCATGTATGGCATACACATGACAATAGATTTCACTTAGGTTACGGGTGCTTTTGAAAAGTATGCAGAAACTGAGACTATGTATGATGAAGGGAAGCAAGAAGTAGGTTGGAGATGAATAATATGGAGATGGAAACAGTTTTCCTTTAGCACTGCTTTGAAAAGGGTCAAAGACCCTTTGGTGTGTGGCTATGGAATGGACGATGGAAGTATTCATTCAGCAGCATCTATCAGGCAACTTCCTCATCCCAAGTACCATGCAGAACACTCACTCAAAACAAGACACTGTCCCTATTTCCCAAGATTTTCCATTCCATAGTCTGAGTGGGGACCCATGATATGTACACATAAAACAGTTAATTCAAGGTAAATGATGAGACTCCATATTGAAAGGGACAGGTAATTTCAAGATGAACTGTGAATTTTGAATAATCATGATTTTCATGATGTGGTCTGAAAGTTGAAGCCTGGTTTTCCTATTTCCCACTTTGCTGAAAAATGTATACTCTGAGAAGGAGGATGACAAGAGGCCCCTAAACAGGTGCATGCATTCACCTTTTGGCTCTTCTCATCTCCCACTCTTATGAACTTTGTTCCTTGAAAAAGAAAGAAACTCATTACTAAGAATGTACTGTTTGGTTATTTTTACAATAGCAGCTACTTAAACTGATATTGCCGTTGTAACAGTGAATGACCCCATATGTGTGTATGTGTGTGTGTGTGTATTTACTAGAGAGAGAGAAAAAAAAAAGAGAGAGAGTGTGTGCTTGCATGAGCTGGAGGAGAGACGGAGGGAGAGGCAGAGGCAGAGAATCTGAAGCAGACCGCATGCTGAGCGTCGAGCCCAGTGAGATCATGCCCGGAGCCGAGACCGAGTTGGATGCTCAATGGACGGAGCCACTCAGGTGCCTCTGACCCCCTATTCTTTAAACTTGCACGATGAAAGATTACTGACATTTAAAGTAGGAATTTAAATCCGATGGATACATATGTATATATGGTTACAAGAACACCTTTAAGAAGCACTAAGAACTCAAAATCACAACAACAAAACTACTGTACTCTTTACCTCTTTTGCAGCCCACATTACTAAAATATAAAACAGGCCAAACCACAAACAAATGTAAAGAAGAGTAAAGATAGGGTCTTTTTAAATTACTATTACGATGACTACTTAGAATTATTTGGGGATTATTGGAATTCCTGAAAAAGTCAGTTATAAAATTTAAAATATCTTTTCTTGCCTTCTTTCCCCCGGTGCCCCTGGGACGTTGGTAATGGGTCATCGTGCACTGTTTTTGCATTAGAGCTTAAGATGTGATTACACTGTTTTCCGCTTCTACCTTTGCTAAAAAATGAGCTATCAGAACGCCCTGGTATGGATTCAAGTTCTATTTTTCTCTCTATTCCCAAATTCTGCGCGTGGCATACAGAGCTCTACCAACATACTTCACCAGTTTCACTTCAGGGCGATTGCTTCTCTTCAGCATTCTCAGCTCTGGGTAAATTCTCAGAGATGAAGCACAGGGACAAGGAGAGTGTATTACATCTCTAGGTTCTCCTTGGGCCACATCCATTTCATCCCATGCCAGAAGGAGCTTAGAGTCTGGAATATTTAAAAAGTATATAAATAGTTCAGGATAAAGGGTTCAAAACAAGACCATGGCTCTTTATTTAAATTAAACAACCGTTTACGCTTACTGTCTGCTACTGGTTTCTTGACCTTACTAAATAAGGGAATGATCATTAGTAAGTGATTAGATAATTAGTGGCAAATATTTAATAAAGTCGAACCACAAAACCATTTATCTTCTTGTTCTCTGACATTGAAGTTTATACTTACTATTGTTATGTAATAGGTATAATAAAAAAGGACATTTTAAATGATAAGGAAAATTTTAATTAAAATTTCAACATGCATTTTCCTAGTTAACATTTATCTTTCTCTGATATCTAAGGTGTTACAAATCATTTTTTACATTGCTATTGTATTTTTAAAAACATCAGTAATGATAATACACAAACACTGCTTTCCCTAATTACCCCTGCACTCAGACACATGATTTTATTATAAAAAAATAAGTTACTTTTGCTGACTAGATGTACGTGGCAACATGATAGTATCAATACATAAAAATAACGCACCAAGGAGACACAAAATAATTTTTATCTCCCACTCAAATAATTTCTGATTGCATCACTCAGGTACTGTGTTTATATCGGGGCGTGAACAATAGTCAGTAATATAACTGGAGGTCATAAATACATAGCTGTTCTCAGCATTGGGGAAACAAAATGGCTCCCACAGTCTGTGTGCGGGGAATACAGAGGATAGTCTATATCCCTTAAATGAGACTACACACCGAATACGTGAACCATTTTGAAATTCATTGCTATGTTTCTAAAATGCAGGTGCTTTATCTAACATGATAGAGACCTAATGTTATTAATTAATTAATCAATCAATACATCACCTCAAGGTTCATGTTGACATTTTAGGTCCATGTTAGGGATCACAAAGTAAGTCCTAGGATAGCTTCAGAAGGAGAAGCAGATGTAGTAAATTTATATTACCAACACAGGGCTAGCCTCAGGGATAGATAGGCCTGGAAGTTGTTTCCCCCGAGGTCCTCTGGAGCTCAGGACAGCCACCAGGAGGACCAGTTTTAGAAAGGTGAAAAGTGGCTTGGGAGCATCCCTGCTCAATTCAACAGCCAGGCAAAAAACGAGAGCTTGCAAACAAAACAGAAAATAACTTTCCCAGACCGGAGAGAGAACACTTGGCATTCCTGAGGAACAGCTGCTTGCTGGGAGAAGTTTATGATAATAAACTAAACTGGGTGAGCATTTCTTAAGAAGAAATATTTAATTATCCTGCTCACCATTATGAGGAACTTCTGCCACTCTTCAGGTTATTATACAGTAAATAACCATTTTTCTAAAGGACAGAGCTGTTTTAATTATATGACAATGAATGCATAATTATTATGTTTGTTAGGAATGAATCACAAGACAGCAGACTTGATATTGCTGCTCTGGTTAGTGCGTCTTAATTACTTTTTCATTTATTTTGCATATAAAAGCTATTTGCTAATTGTCCTTGCTGTAAATATGCAAAATATAATTAGTCATTCATAATTCTTTATGTGTTATCTAACTGTACATTTGTTTCTGAGGAACATATATTAAAGTGTGAATATTTAATGGCTTTTTTGTGCGTGTGGTTTCTTCTTTTTTTTTTTTTAACAAAGTTTTAAGTAAATATTAGGTAACTGTTTTAACCCTATTCTTAGAGAAACTTGCGGTGAAAAAAATGGGGACTAAAGAATATGGAGTTTGGAATGAATACCAAACTGTGTGGAATTTTTAAAAAATCTTCCATGTGAAGCTACTGATGATGACATGAAGTATCTCTTATTAAGCTTTTAAATTAACCTTTTAGATAATCTCCCAAGCTACTCAGATAAATCTTTAAGCATTACCCATTTCAATTGAAGTTTTTACATATTTGTGTGGATACTTCCCAGAAGGAGAAAAGAAATCCATGGATGTGCTTAAACATGCATTTTTAAGAGCTACCAACAGATTGCTTATTCTCTCTGTTTAAAACATTGGGCGAACACTCTCAACATTTTAAAATCTTAGCTACGAGTTCTTTATAAAATCTACGTAAATGGCAGTATGAAGGTTTCGTTCAGTAAGTTCCTCTTTTGGCGAATACTGTTTGTTACAGACATACCGGCATTTCAAAAGTGAACCGTACTGGCCAGTTTTTCCACCTCAGAAAAAGAAAATTTTCTTTTTCTATTCACTGGAATCAGAACTGGGGCTACTTTCTTCTGCGGTTCTCTCTTCAATATGAACTCACACTGCTGGGAGGGTCTTAATGCACTCAGATTCATTACAGTGACTGACTGGTTAAATGGGCCACGTGCTTTCAAAATTGTACAGATATCAGGAACATCGACGAATGGTTACAATTTTTCTTTTCACTTGTCTCCATAAAATCCTGCTAGGCCATCCTGCTGACGCACGTCACATTCCACTTTCTTCACCTCAAACATTTGATTTACTAACCGGTTGTACTGTTAATCCCATGTCATGACACTTCTATTCACTTCTGCTTTGCAACTGAAAGCAGCTTCCTATGAAGATAAAGCTAGGTAAAATCTATTGTAAAGAGAATAACTTGAATGCAGCTATCGTATCAAAATGAAAACACACTTCTGCTCTCTTCACCCACTAGACATCCTGAATACTTTTCTTCATGATGGAGTCAAATAGGATAGCTGAAGAGAATACAACCGGTGATCTTTTTTATTTTTTTTCTTCAGAAGTAATCCTGCTCGGTAATTCTGTAATTGTTCTTATTTATGTTTGGCAAGTCTTTTTAAATGAACATATAGAACAACAGAATGATGGTACGGTCTGAATTAGAAAAGAACTAGTAAACATGCTTTGGAAAATTGTGATATGAATATATTATATTGATTCTTGTTTATCACAAAAATATTTCAGAGCAGCTTCAAATAAGGCTTTTTAAACCAGCACTTGCACAAACTGTAACTGTTATATAGGGTTCTTTGTTTTCATTGTGAGATTTTTCTTTTCGGTTCCTCAAATATTTTTTTCTTTTGCCTTTGGAGTGGCCAAAAAAAAAAAAAAGAAAGAAAAGGAAGAAAGAAAGAAAGAAATATATATTTCAAATAGCATTCCACTTATTTAGGAAGATGGTAGGGATAACACTCTACCGAAATTATAATCATAAATACCTAGTGTCTTATAGTGAAATGATTGGTTGGAGGTGGTTACAAAATGAAGAACACTGTGTTAAAAAAAATAATTGTTTTAATCTACCATCTTAAATAGTGAAATCCATATTGGTGAATTTCTATAAGGAGAATGTTTCATACCTTTTAGGCATGTGTTAATAACATGCAGTAAATTTGAAAATTAAATTTCCATTCATATTACCAAATACCTTCATTATTACAAGAATAATCATAAGAGTGATTTTGTACATAATTTTTGTAAACCTATGGCATTTTCAAGTGATTCAAATATATGGGAATGGCCAGAAAATGCAACGTGTTTTGAAATGTGACTAAATATTCAAAAGAGGCAACAGGCCTCAGGAAGAAAAAAAGAAAAACTAATTTTTCACCTTAGCAAAAGTAACTTTGATTATACCCTGTAGCATGCAGTATTTAAAACACTGGAAAATTCTAGATTTGCCTTCAGTGATGACAAGGATCACACTATCTGTCCTCCTTTACAAGAAGTTTGAGAGGGTAATCACTTGAGGGGCTTTTGGTCTTTTAAAAATAATCCTTATCAAGCACCTATTTCACAAAGAATCATGTCGGAAAAATAAACATGCTCTTCTTAGTAGCCTGATGCAGGATAAAATTCAGAAGCCTGTAAATGTTAAGAGTGACTGAGGTTGAATAGATGGTAGGAAAGTAAGACCTATCAAAGCTTCCTATTCGTGTGTTGACTGGAAAAATTCATGGTCTTTTGTATCTTTCAAGATTCTGGATATATTTTGCATAGAATTTCCAAAATATACTTTAATTTAAAGCCTTCTTTGTAAGATCGAAGAAAAGAACTATTCCAACCTTGTGGGTTCTGAAGTGCACTTTGCAGATAGGGACCACCTCCTTGGTTTTAGTCAGCTAGCTCTAGGATCTCAGTGCTTGTTCCTAACGTTAAAACATTCAAGGGAGGGGATGGCAACGGGCTTGTGGAGATGTTTTCATCATGTCTGTAGACTTGTGGAGATAGTAAATAAAAATTATTGCAATGAAAACCCCTAAGACATAGTTGGCGGAAATATTGCTCATCCAATGTTGTGTGGCTGTTAGGAGAATGTGTGTTATCATGTATGATGTACTTTGACTGTATACACACACACACACACACACATTTATCCTAACCTTCCTTGTGGGAAGACAGGGTTGGATCTAAGTCTATCAAATAATGTAATATCCCAATAGCAAACAGTATGACTTGATTTCTTGTCCCTTTATTTTTACATTGTCTGTTAGTTAGAATTTGAAGTGGAGATAAGATACTAGTTCACTTACTGTTTCTTTTTTTTTTATGTCCAAGCTCTACTTCCTTTCTAACTCTTCAAAAATTTTATAACCGTTTACAGTTTAATCAATTTCTGTCCCATGGTGCCATTATTTGTCTCCTGAGAAATGGTCTCAGATGATCATCTGACGAGCTAAATTTAAAATAGCCTATATTCTAGAAATAAAAACAGCATCTTCTTCTCTGGCTTTAGAAAAAGTCTTTGGGTTGGGTGAAAATTATCCGCCTAAGAAAAAAACAAACACTCCTTCTACTCTGTGTTTGTGTTTGCATGGATCAATTGTGAGACAAACAACATTCATTGACAGTTGCTGGCCATGAGTCTGCCTGTTTGAAATACCTTAGTCAGGAGAAGTACCACAAACTGAACCGAACAATCTCTCACAAAACATCTGCAACCATCTGACCCTGGCCTTAACCTTTAAATCTATCTTTTCATATTCATCTCAAAAGACCTTGTCAATGGCCAAGGAGACTCAAGAAAAGGATTCTTCAACAAACAAAAAAGATACAGAGGAAATTCAACCCAGATTAGGTGGCAGAAGATAATACAGTTTGCTCATTTTTATTCTGCTGCTCAAACTGGAGTTGAATTCATTTTCACTTTATCTTTATTCATGTTATTTAAACATAACATTCATTAGGATTGTGAACTGCAACAGATAGAAGAGAACAAAACTACTCGCCAAATTTGTTGGGCATCTGTTCCCACTAGAGGCGGCCCTTTGCCAGCTCCACATCATGTCATTTTTTTTTCCTGAATTCATTTCAAAGTCAATCCATCAGTTTATGAACTGTTTGATCAAACTTGTCATTAACCAAGTGAAACATTTAATTTGTATTAACAAAAATGGGACAAATAATTAGTACAGGGATTAACCATTTTACTTTTTTTTTTTTTGCATTCTTATTTATCAGACATGTTCATTGTTGATATAATTTTTTCATGTGACACTATCTGGTTTCACTGGAAATAATGGGAACTTTTTTCAAAAAACACTTATGAACTGATGACCATTAAAAAAAAAAATCCATATAAATATTTGGATCCACCAGTAAGTGCTAATTCCTAGTCACCATCTTCATTAAGGTAGAAGCATAGATTCCCCAAAGGCAAGGAGAGTGAATGAGCCAAATGGCCAAAGATTTAGGAGAAAATAACCACAGCTATGTCAAGTATCAAAGGAGATTTTATTTTCAATTTTGAATAAAACTAATATTTCATTTTAGTACCCAACCATACTTTAACAAAATGGCATAAATCACTTACCACAAAGAGCTCTCTTCCTCCTGACACTTGCCTACATTTATTTCAGTCTTTCTATCCCAAATAACATATGAATTAGAAATGGAAGGATTGCTGTTGGTTGGGAGTTTTGCTCTCGGGAAGACTTAGTCATCATCTCATGCAATTGCCATGACCGTGACCTCACTGGGCACTTGTCGGCCTAGCTATGACAATTTGTTAATGAACTAGTTTTGTTTTTAATTGCTTACTTAATTATGGAGCACCAACATAATAGCATTTGTAATTTGTATCATAATTGCATGCAGAGATGAAATGTTGGTGTCTATCATATGCTTGCTTCTAATCATCTCTTGTTCATGGAAAATTTTCCAAAGAGATATCGTCTTTAATATGATGATGTGGTACCAGCCATTTGAAATGTGTTCCTCTTAAATGCAATTGTGTCCGTAAACTAATTTCTGTCTCGATGCGTGTATGTAAAGTTATTTAAATATTTTCTATTTTCAATAAGCTAAAAGTATATAAACGTGAGAAAAAAAATTCTGTAGTTGCCTGAATAATAAATATTAACAATATCTGTAACTAGAACAGTTTTAAAGAATAGTTCATAAAAATGGTTAATTTAAACCATAGGAGGTTCTCCTCACTACTGCGTTAGTTACTGCCACTCTGTAGAATGTTTGAAATACACCATGGGCGTGTGTCAGGTGAACCCGTTTTTAGGGTGCTCTGAATCTATCAAGAGAAATTGAGGGCCATTTTTCTTTCAAATCAAATGGCTAATCTAATAACCCTTCTTTCTTGTCATGACCTGAATTTTAAAAATTTAGAGAATTAAACCAAGTTTCTTATAAGATAAAGAACAAGTGGAAACTAGGGTTTGGATAGGAAGTCATGATAGGGGCCCCTGAAGTCACCGTTGACCTATGTCCTTCTCAGTGAATTTTCTTCTGTACAGTTAGTTGCCCGTAGAAAAATATATTCAATGCAAAACATTAGTTATGGGCCTAAAAGCACAGTTCAAAACATGTGTAGCTGATGTATGTTTCCCCCCAAAAATACAAGTATTGGCCTGTTCATTGTCACCTACACAAAGAACTGAGTCCTAAAATCCTTTACTCAACTAAATTCTTAATAAGTAAACTGAGACTAACCCTCTAATACCAGATTTGTTAAACAACATGATTTAGGTCCTTGCTATTCATGCACCTCGTACAACTAAAATGACTGGTAAAGCTAGAATCATGAAAGAGTCATTTTATGTAGCTGCTAAATTCCTCTCAAATCTCCTTGCAACTTAACGAGTAAAGAAAGCTCAATGTGTAATGCCGGCTAATGTGGTTTATGCTAGAAAATAGTATCAACCTATCTTTGTAGCTTATCTAAGCCAGGATAATACTTTTAGCCTTTATAGTAGACCCAACTCCATTTTTTCAACTCTTGACTATGTATTTCCTGAAATCCTTTTCCAAAGAGTTAAATTGGATGTGAAATCTGTACTAGGCTATGGAGCTGTCTTTGTTCTAAGTCTCGCCAGCAAAGCCTCCACTCTGTATCACTTTCATTGCGTTCTGATTGAGCTTGACAGTGTGACAGGAAAGCAAAGGGAGGCAATACCAAACTGAATGAGAGTCTTTTTCAGCCACACAGCAGCCTCCTCCTTAGCCCCTAAGAAAAAGAGGTAACAGATGCCGATAGCAAAGCATCCCTAACAAAGTCCTAACTTTGATGCAGGCAGAAGAAGAAAAAAATGTAAAAGATTGTCTCAGTGCAGGAAAACCTTGAATGGAGCACAAAGGAAGCCACATGAGAAAAATTGCAGCACAGAAAATGGCTGGGCGAGTTATGTAGCTTCAGTGCATTTAAGAAATGATTTTCCTCTTAAAAGAGGTTAGGAGCTTCAAAATCCGCTCTGCCAGGTATGGTGCAACTGGAATCGTTCCATGACGTGGGGCCGAGCAAAAGGTGATTAACGATGCTGCGATGGCTTGGACGGTGTTTGTGGGAACTCATGCACTGTCCCTTGAGCGGAAACTAAAACTCTGTGAAAAAAGGCAACTTTATACTATAGCCATTACCTTTGTACACTGGGCGGTAGGGTTTTTTCCCCTGATTGAAAAAAAAGAAGATTAGTGGTTATTATCATGTTTTCCTTCAATACGTTCTGTAATTAAATGGGTTGGAGCATCACCTACTTTATACTCCTTCACACTCTCTAAGGAGCAGCATGTAAAGATCCAGCCTCATCAAAGCGTGGCTTCCGAGGATGCACTGGACTCTGAAAGGGAACTATGTTTAGTCTCATGAAAAAAAAAATTGTTGTAAGATGTAAGTACTTAGAATGTGTCGTCTTTCTTACTTATAAAGGAAAGATATAAAATACCAATATCCGCACAATCTGCTTTTATCCTTGTGACAAGAACATGAATCAAAGTAGACGGGGTCTATCCACCTGGATCGGGCATCGCTAATGATGCCCATACAGTGCTGAGCCCATGGCCAAGATAAAGACGGGGAAGCATGAGTGATCCCCTGGCATCCACACTCAAGACGTGGGTTAGAACAGCAGGTCCCGAGAGTTTGTAGAAATAAGTCACTTCTTTGGTGGTAGGAGTGGGAGACATAGATACAGGAAGAATGACGTTGCATGGTGCTCTTGTCTGTCTTCATTTATTTTCAGAGACTAAAAGACAAAAACAAAAAACAAACAAACAAACAAAAACACAACAAAAACAAAACCCAATAGGATTTAAAGATTGCTACAACTCCATCATGTAAAATAGTGGGGAGCATTTAAATGAAGAATTCCTTTCTTGATAATCCTCTGGCTGACGTGCTTGGTGAAGCTCTGTGAATTCAAAGCTCAGTGACATGATGAACATCCCCTAAGGAGTCGTTACCGGCTGTGGTGGTGTCTGCACCGGGCGGCGCCGCGGTCCAAGTACCTACGGGCAGATACTTCGGGCATTGGTCCTTCGTGCGGGCTACACGTGTGCGAGACCCCGGTCTTCGGCATCGAACACATTTGCTTTATACTAATCTCACGGGGAATTTTTCTTTTTTTCCTCCCTCTTAAATAGACATTATTCTTTAGAACGGATTCAGGTTCACGGCGAAATTGAGCAAATAGGGCAGCAGTTCTCCCAGAGTCTCTGCCTCTACATTCGCGCAGTTGTCACTGTTGTCAACGTCAGCACAAGGGTTTTTAAAGCATAGATTCTGTGGCATTCTTTTTTCTCTGGAAGGTCTAGGACTGTTTTGTTTTTTTCTCCAATATGACGATACTACTTTGTCTCAGGCTGAAATGTTTCAGCCACATCCACATACTGAACCAAAGGTTAGTTAGAGACTGTGAGACTAGAGCTTGGACCAGGAACACAGTTAGATCATGTGATAATTACAGCGGTGTTAAAGCTATCTGCACACTTTGCTAGAATTATGGTTGAAAATGTGCTGAAGATCAAAGAAATGAGGAAAACTAACCTGGATTTCTAGAACTCCTAGTTTAGCTTATAAATGATTATCTGTGCTAAAAGAAAGCATGCATATATTCAATTGATAATCATATGTTGAGGGCATACAGTATAATTGAAATGTGAAGATATATAATTTGTATATAGGATCCTCCTGTAGGATCACATGTATGTATATATGAGTTCTCATTACTTAAGATGCTAGGAAATTAACAGCGATTTAAATTATCTCTCTCACATTCGTGTTTGTATACAGGTTATACTATTATGTTTTCCAGATAATTAATGTCCTTCTATATTTAACATGATTTGATCTCCTCTAAAGATAGCTAATGAGATAAAACAGGCACTATGAACCAGTTAAATCAACCACCTAATCTTGCACATGAAACATTAAACAGAAAGGAAGCATCTGCAATTAGCAAATTGCTTTGATGTGACTAAATATCGGGTTGTGTGCACCACCAACACTGTGGGTCTAAGTCCCCGGCGAAGATGCTGCGCTAGACATGCTGAATGTAAATCTAGTGGGCAGGCCTCTTTGCACATAGCTCCCTTCTTGAGGATGGTAGCTCTGTTTGAGATCCAAGGGACCTCAGGCGCCGTAGACAAGGTGTAGAGGTGGGAGGGATACAGGGAGAAGCAATCGCATCGCCAAAATGCAGAAGGGATTCGCGTTGCCTAATAAGATACCGAAAAGGCAGAGCTGTTGAGGGGATGGCGAGGATCCGGATATTGTCTGAAATGTGGCTCTGGTCCTTGGGCCCATCTAACATGGATCTGATGGGCTCAGACAGGAAGACTCATATATGGACTTCTTCACTGACTGTCTTCACCATTCTAGAATTTACCCAGGATGTGGATGGAATGGCGCAACTGTGACTGCGGGCAAAGCCATATGGAAAGAACCAATGGATCTAAAAAAAAAAAACAAAACCCTTCAACATGTGAATGTTCATTTAGGAAAGTAATTGTTTTACTAAGTGCTGGTAGTCACTGATCCAAGTGCTTTATATAGGTCATCTTGTTTAATTGTCTCAAAAAAAATGTGAAGGAGGTATTATTTTTTATCACTCCTAATTAACAGATGAGAAAACAGAGGCAGATAAGTTCCAGCAACCTTTCCACTACCACCCAGTCCCCTGGTAGGTGGTGGAGCTGGGCTATAAGGGCAGGCAGTCAGGCTTCTGCACTCACGTGTATCGCAAGAGGACTTTCCGGTTAAAACCAGACACGAATTGAGTGGCATCATGGGAAACGACTAGAACACGTGCATTTTGAAAACCAGCCAGATGTATGGGGGAACTGATGGTGATGTTCAGATACTGAAAGGGAAGAGTCATAGGTGTGACCACTATCAGGAAAGTGACCCCCCCTTCAGTGACTAGGAAGGAGTAGGGAGACAACTGGAGCCTTAGGCATCTGACAGAACGCTAGATGGTCGATCCTGGGTGCCAGGTATGCTCATGAGTGCCACCTTCTTCCGTCCTCTTGATGACACAGACAGGTAAATGTCCACGTCTATTTAAAAAATTTAACAGACTTCGTTTAATAGAGAAGTTTCAGGTTTACAGAAAAACTGAAAAATGCGGAGTTCCCATAATTCCCATACCCTGCCTCCCAGTTTCCCTTACTATTAACATCTTGCATTATTAGCATGGGACACTTGTTACAACAAATAAACCAATACTGATACATTATTATGAACCGAAGCCCATAGTTTACATGAGGGCTCAGTCTTAGTGTGGGGCAGTTCTGCAGGTCTTAGCAAATGCGTAGTGTCCGAAACCTACTGTTGCAGTAGCTTACAGAGTGGTTTGCGGCTCAAATATCACCTGCTATACCTATTCATCTTCTCTCCCTCCTCCCTCCATCAACTGATTTTTCACTTCATGTGAAATTTTTCACAACATGTAGCCTCTTCAGACGGGCTTTTTTTTTTTTTTTTTAATTTAAGATTTTATTTATTTATTTGACAGATCACAAGTAGGCAGAGAGGCAGACAGAAAGCAGGGGGAAGCAGGCTCCCCACTGAGCAGAGCGCCTGATGCGGGGATCGATCCCAGGACCCTGAGATCATGACCTGAGCTGAAGGCACAGGTTTAACCTAGTGAGCCACCCAGAGGCCCCTTCAGACTGGCTTCTATCCCTTAGCAATATGTGTCTCAGAGTCCTCCACGTCTTTTCAAGGCTTGGTAGCACATTTGTATTTCTCACGGAATAATACTCTGTTGTATGGGTATCTGAGTTTCTCCATTCACCCACTGAAGGTCATGTTGGTTGGAAAGCCCCATTTTTTTAAACGTGGAAATGGAGACTCAGAGAGGTTACCAATTATCAAAGTTCCTGCAGCTAGAAAGTGGTAGAGCCAGACCTCTGCTTCATGGCCCTCGCTTTCCTGCTACATGACAGCTGCTTGAGGAGGATTAGGGAAAATACGGGTTGGCATTGGGTAATGGTGTAAACTGAGGCACTTAGTCAAACCAGGTGTCTCATTTTTCTTCTTGTCTAGCTGTATTTTCGTGGTGTAAAATTTGTACTTCTGGAAGAACTAGCCCTAGCAGAGTCATAGAGCAACCTTGCAACTAAGAGCTTTGTGTATGTGCCCAAAAAAGTACCTTTAGGGAAGACAGATATTCTATGCCAGGCCCTGGGAAAACCAAGTGAAATCTCTTGGGAGCATTGGCCAGTAGATTACCAACTAAGGGAGTGTTTTCAGGAGCCCTACATAGGATTTACATTATTTATTCTTTTTAAAGATTTTATGTATTTATTTGATAGAGAGAGAGACACAGAGAAAGAGGGAACACAAGCAGGGGGTGTGGGAGAGGGAGAAGCAGACCTCCGGCAGAGCAGGGAGCCCGATGCAGGGCTCCATCTCAGGACCCGGGGATCATGACCTGAGCAGAAGGCAGACACTTAACAACTGAGCCACCCAGGTGCCCCATAGGATTTATTGACTGACTGTACAAATCAGTGCTCCGAATTCTACCACAGAACATTTATTATTGGTTTTGAACTCCTGCTAAGGTTCTAGACCCCTGAGGAAGGAAGCAGTCATGCTGTGCTTTGAGTAAGGCACTGGGAGCCAAGCAAGAAGGGGAGTGGTGGGAGTAAGAGGAGGGAAAAAGAGCAGGATGGGGCTGGGTTGAGTCAGCTGCTGTTTCCTTCTCCTCAGAACATACTGCACTGTTGTAACATCCCGGTCTCCTGTGTGCTCACTCATGGAAGCAGGGCGATGGCTGGTTATAGTGAATTTGTGAAACCTAAGCCTTTAATCTCTGGAGTGAGCCGCCCAGCACACTCCCATCCTTCTCTCTGCAGCCCATGTACCAGGAGGCCCGTCCTTGGGGTGCAGGTAGGAGAGAGGTCTGGTTAGCTCTGTGTTCAGCATTAGAAAGTATCTTCCACACATAATGGCCACATTCTCCAATATCAGCTCTGCCAGTGAGCCAGGTGACATTTTGGTCTTTATTTGCTTTACTAGTTGATCTATTTCTAGTTGGTTCAGAATTAGCGAGAAGAAGAGAAGTAATATTTTTGGGGTGCTCATCAAACCCAATTCGTGGGGAAATCAGAGACGACTTTATTCCTTTATAAATATCCTTATTCATGGCTTTTTTCCAAGGACACCTTGAACTTTGACAACAAGAGAGGGGGTAATGAGATAGAGGGTGGTGGAGGAGGTTGGAAGGTAGTCACCAATAGTAATCATAACTGCTATTGCCTCATCGAATCCTTATGAGAAAAATACCTGTGAGGTTGATATTGTTATACCCACTTTATAGCTGAAAGGCAGTGTACAGAACCTGGACTGGGTCCTGATGGAAGAACCAAGTGGACTCAGAGACTTTGGAGGATCAGAGATTTATTTAACACCAGTGGGCTCAGAGGAGAATGATCTCCAAAGGTCTGAGCCCCGAGCGCAGACAAAGGGGGTAATTTATATCCTCCTATTTCCACATACTTGGTACTTTTGACACGCCTGGGAAGCAGGGCAGGGAGAAGAACCCAGAAGAGCCCAGGGCAGGGGCTAGGACTCCTTTGCTGAGTCAGTCCCCCATCTTAGAACACAGATTTTCCTTTATCAGCCGAGGGATCCTGCCTAAGGTCGCAGAACTAGTAAAGTGGCACATCTCCCCTGCTTTGCTGCTGCTGTCTCCAGGAATTGTTATGTCTTCCTCCTCAATGTTCTTGCCATCTCCCTTCCTTTCCCATCCTGCTCCCACTCTCCCTGTTTCATTTCTGGAATCACCAGAGGCCCTCTCCGCCGCTACACTTCCACTGAGTCACTCTGCGGACTTCAAAACCAGTCTTCCTAAAACTTGACTTCATCTGTGCCTTCCCAGATCCCAGACTATGCTCATATGTTCTGTTTGCTCTTAAAATATGGCCATCCGTTGAAGACATAGGATGCTTACCCATAGCTCCTGTTCAGAGCCGAAATCTGACCTGGTATGAACCATTTATATAGAGTCTATGTAAGTCAACTCACCCTTCTTTGGATAAGAGCACTCATTTTCCCCCTCCTCCTATGATAGTTTTTTTTAATCCACTCAATAATCCCAGTTCTTAATGTGGAATTATAAGCTGTTCCCCCATGGGAGCACTACACAACCTGCAATATTTACTTGTCCTTGGACTTCTCTGTCATCCCCTCAAGGGATGTCACAGATGTATCCCCTGAACCCAGCAGAGCACAGGGAAGAAAGAAATTGCCCCATAGGTGTCTGTTAAATGAATTAAATGAGCTCCCCTTTGCAGTATTAGGCACTAGAGACTCAAGTTAATATGTGTCCCTGAAATACTTTCGAATAAATGAAAAAATACTTTTAATCACTTCAAATAGATAAATATTCATCTTGCCTCTTTCCTAAATACTTCACCCAAATCATGCAAATACGATTTGAGATTTTGTAGCTTTTTTTTTTTTTTTTTTGGCAAGTGACTACAATGGTTGTATTGGGACCTTCATTTCAGCCCCGCTCTGTTACTTACTAGCTGTGGGTTCTAGGGCAAATTACGTAAACGGTCTGTGACTTGTTTCCTACCAGGGGATAAGAGTAGTAAGATTCTTGTTCTTGTTTTTCTTGTTCTTCTTGTTCTTCCTTTTTTTTGGTGAAAACAAAGGGTTACTATAGTAAAATATTTGGAATAATGCCTAGCTCAGAGGGCACTCAATAAATATAAACTACTATTTTTTAAAAAGATTTATTTATTTATTTTAGAGAGAGATCAAGAGAGAGAGAGAGAGACAGTATGAGTGAAGGGGCAGTGGGGGAAGGAGAGACAGAATTTCAAGCAGACTCCACAATGAGCATGGGGCCTGTCTTAGAACCAGATCCCACGACTCTGAAATCCTGACCTGAACTGAAACCAGGAGTTGGACCCTTAACCAACTGTGCCACCCAGGTGCCCCAATATAAGATACCATCTTCAGCAGCAGCAGCATTGATAGAACAATCAGGAACGATATGGGTACTTTAGAGGTACAATATTTGTAAGACTGCAAGGGGTAAGAAAGAGTTGGTCTTAGACTGGTGTCTTACAAGGTGTCACCCTTTGAGATCCTTCTACCTTAACCATTATCTTTAGTTTTCAGAGACTTTTGGAGACTTGAAGTTTTTGCTCTGATGCGGATGTTGTGATTTGGGGGACCAGTCTTCTATGAGCAGAATCACCTGCAGGTGATTTCTAAGCCCACGCTAAGCAGATAAGTGTGCACTGGAGAAGCACAGGGATTAGCAATGGTAATATAAAAAGGAAAACAGTAGAGCCATAGGCAGCCACTGGAACTTAGTGTCAGGTGGATAAATGCAGTAGTCTGCTAAGCAACGTTTAGTTCTTCAAGCAGGAGACGGGACACTGGAGAGGAAAGGAGAGCAATCTCCAGGTTTCTAAGAGGAAAAAACGAACAACTTGGAAAGTTGATACTGACATCCCTCCCTTTCATGTAAGATTTTTAAAAGGAAAACTTTTGCTGATTAACTTCTAGGCAGTCATCGTTTGCCCTGAAGATGCATCTGTGCCTGTTGTTTTCAGGGAATTATGCTGCTGGCAGAGAAATGGGAGTGAGGCCCACATGTGTGGCAGATGCAGCCAGGATTAGGGAGTGCAGTAAGAGCCTAACTCTGGGCCAACACAAAACAGAAGCCTTAGAATGTACACTTATTAAAAAAAATTTGTTTATTGGGCGCCTGGGTGGCTCAGTTGGTTAGGAGACTGCCTTTGGCTCAGGTCATGATCCTGGAGTCCCGAGATCGAGTCCGACATCAGTCTCCCTGCTCAGCGGGGAGTCTGCTTCTCCTTCTCCCTCTGATACCTGCCCATCTTGTGCTTTCTCTCTCTCATTCTCTCAAAAAATAATTTTTTTTTTGGTTTATTTTAGAGAGAGAGAGAGAAAGAGAGAGAGAGTATGTGTGGTGGGGAGGGGAAAAGGGAAAGGGAGAGAGAAACTCAAGAAGACTCCTTGCTGAGTGCAGAGCCCCACACAGGGCTCCGTCCCATGACCCCAAGACCAGACCTGAGTTGAAACCAAAAGCCAGTTGCCTAACCAACGGTGCCACCCAGATGCCTCATAGAATGTCCATCTTTAACCCATGCCTTCACATCTAAGAATTCTTTCTGAAAATATATTTGGATCAATGGGCAAAACTCAAATGTAAAAGGCAATTTACTGTGGCAAATCACACCACCACAAATCTCATAGCAAATTAAATGAAATAACTTAAATATCCCACAAGAGAGGATTGATTTGATAAAATTTTGGGGACATCTGTCAATTGAATGCTATAGCCATTTAAAACGATATTGTCAATGTATATTTATTGACACAGGGAGATGCTTATGGTATACTGTCAAGGAATAAAACAATATGTAAATGTTGATCCTGCTGTAAACAAATGGAATATAGGTGCGCATATAATTATAATTACCTGGGAGAGTATTTGCCAAAATGCTAATAAACAATCATCTCTGGATGTATTCAGATACATTTTTAAAATATTTGTCTGTATTTTTAAAATTCCCTATGGAGTATTTAATTTATGATAAAAGTAAAGAACATAAACAGATGATCTGGTAAGCAGCTGAGGCGGAATGCCTGGCCTTCTATGGAGAGGCAGAAGTAGGACTGAAGAGGCAGCTCTCCTGGTCTCAGACCTAGAGGAGAGCACACACAGTACCTAAGACAATTCTCCTTTACAAAGAGTAGTTAGGCTCTTTTACTGTAACTGTGCTTCATGTGCTATGCTCGTCATCAAATTGGTAAAAATTTAGCCATTTAAAATACATCTGTGGGCTGCCTGGCTGGCTCAGTTAGTAGAGCATGCAACTCTTGGTCTTGGAGTTGTATGTTCGAGCCCAATGTTGGGTCTAGAGAATACTTGAAAATAAAATCTTAGGGACGCCTGGGTGGCTCAGTTGGTTAAGCCGCTGCCTTTGGCTCAGGTCATGATCCCAGGGTCGTGGGATCAAGTCCCACATTGGGCTCCTTGCTCAGCAAGGAACTTGCTTCTCTCGTTGCCTTTGCCTGCCACTCTGCCTGCTGTATGTACTCTCTCTCTCACTGATAAATAAATTAATAAATAAAATCTTTAAAAATAAATAAATAAATAAAGACTCAGGAGTGCCTGGGTGGCTTAGTCAATTGAACCTCTGACTCTTGATTTGGCTCAGTAGTAATCTCAGGGTCATGGGATCAAACCCATGTGGCTCTGCATTCATTGTGGAGTCTGTTTGTCCCTCCCTCCCCCACCCTGTTCTCTCTCTCTTTCTCTCTTTCTGAAATAAATGAATGAATAAATTCTTTAAAAAATTAAAAATTAAATAAACTTAATTATGTCCAATGAATAAATAGGCAAAATAGTCAGAATAATATGTTAACCTATCTCTCTCACTAGATGATGGGCAGGGCTCCTGTTTGCTAGTTTGCAAACTACTGTAAGTCCTTACAGAGGTGATCATCCCTCAGTGGGCACCTTATATTTGCCACTGAAAAAGAAAAAAAAAAAACCTAGCATTAATTAGTTATTCAACAGATGCTCTTTGATCATTCAACTGAATTATATCCTTTATCATTATATTGAGAATTCAAATCCTTGGCATAGGCTTATCTCTTTATCGAGATAGATCCATTTCAATTCTATAGTTAATGGAATAAAGTCTATTCATAGTTAAGAAAATAAATCTTACTTACATTTGATAAGTCATTTCAGTCACCATGGTAGAAGAAAATTTGACACCATGTGAAAATTATCCATTATGGCAAAATAGGGAAAGTAGCTGAGAATTACATTCTTGGGGATATCTTTGCCTAGGTTTTTGTATTGCAAGTTTTTTCTTTATTTCCTTTTTCTCTCTTAAAAAGTTCAGTACATTAAAAAAAAAAGATGAGCCCTATTTTTTCTTTTATTTAAAGATTTTATTTATTTATCTGAGAGAGAGAGAGAGAGAGCACACAGTAAGAGAGAGAGAGAAAGAGTAGGAGTGGAGGAAGGGGCAGAGGGAGAGAAAAGAAGCAGACTCACCACCGAACAGGGAGCCTGAAGTGGGACTCAAAACTGGGACTGTGAGATCATGACCTGAGCTGAATACAGACACTTAACTGACTGAGCCATGTAGGCACCCTGAGCCCTAAACTATTTCTAATTTCCTGAATTGTGAACTATTATTAAAAGTTGCTCTCTGGAGATCCCCATGGGAATATCTCATAGTCACTGTAGGCCCCAAACTGAACTCAACATATTCCTCAGGAATCCAGCTTTTCATCTTCGATTTCTTAACATAAGAATGTGCAATATCTCTTCAGTTGCCTGGTCCAGAAATTTAGAATTGTCCTCCATCCCTCAGGCTTTTTACATGGATTCCTCCATTGAATAAGTCTCAAAGTCCTAAATAACTCGATTCCATCCCCTTTTCTCTATTCCTACTGCCATTCATTGATGATGAACAAATGCTGATGAAACACCTACCATGTTCCAGGGACTGTGCTCAGCACTGAGGTTACAGCGGTGGACAAACCTGATGCAGTCTCTGTCCTCAAGGAGCTGAACATCTAGTGGGAGAGACAGATGATAAACAAGGCTATCTTAAGTAACTGTTTCAGAGATTGGTAAGGGCAATGAAGATGAAGCAGAGTGTTATGGGAAGGCAGTGTGTTAGATAGGATGGTAAGACATGGCCTTTTTTGTGGAGTGAACAAGCTGAGGAAAACTCAAAGGATGTGAAGGGTGAGCCATCTGAAGATCTAGGTGAGGAGATGCTATGGCAGAGAGAAAAGACAATGCAAGTACCCAAAGTGCTAGAAAGTTTAGTGTGTTCGAGAAGGCTGGTGTCTGGAATGGAGTGAGTGGGCAGGAAATGATGAGGTTGAAGAACATGCAGGGGCCAGGCGTCCAAGGGGAGGTCTACCTTTTACAAGGAGTTGGGATTTTTTCTTAACATGTGACGGGAAGCTTGTAAGAGGTCTTGAGGAAGGGGGTGACATCATTTGATTTACATTTATGAAAGTCACTGTAGTGTAGTGTGGAGAAGATTGTTGGAAGGCAAGAGAAGCCAAAAGATCAACTGGGATGTGACAGAAATCCAAGCAAAAGGTGAAGGTGCTGGTAGCTGTGGCAGTAGAGGAAATTTACCAGATTCAGGTGTGGTTTAAAGATAAATCCAGGAGGAATCATAGATGTATGGAGGGGATAGTAGTGAGGAAGAGAAAGCAATCAGAATGATACCTAGGTATTTAGCCTAAGCCAGATGCCTCAATATAATTTATTAAATGGTTCATCTTTTGTAGTCAGGAGAAAAATCACCTTTCTTATGTATTAAAAATTTGAATCTATTTGTGGATTTTCTGTTATGTTTCTTTGATCTATCTATTCCTGACCACTCTCCTCTAATTCCTAATTAAAAATTAATTAAAATTGGGACACATGAGTGGCTCAGTTTGTTAAGCATCCGACCCTTGATTTTAGCTCAGGTCGTGATCTCAGGATTGTGAGATCGAGCCCTGCGTCAAGCTCTGTGCTCAGAGCGGGGTCTGCTTGAGATCTCTCTCTCTCTGCCTTTCACCCCACACTCACACTTTCTCTCTCTAAATAAACAAATAAATTTCTTAAAAATTAATTAAAATTATTAATGTGTTATATAATAGGTTATAATAATATATAGTAAAATTAATTTTGTAATCATTCTTACCTTTTCAGCTCTGGTTTAGTTTTTCTCAGATGCTAATTCTACAAATAAATTTTAGAATCACTTTTATCAAGTTTCTCAAAAAAAAAGACCTGTTAGGAATTTGATTGCTTTTTGTATTTTATTTATAGCCTAGTTTAGTCTGTAATAATATTAAAAAATATTGTCTTTCCACATTCACAATGACCTTCTGTAAAATTTCCTTAATATAAATCATACACATTTCTTGTTATTTGTTCATTTGTTAATGGGAAACTACTTAATCTGTTATGCTTCCCAACTAATTATTGCAGGCAAGTAAGAAAGTTATTACTTTTATAGATTAGTATTTTAACCAGATAATCTACTGGATTCTCCTATGTTTCTAATAGTTTTTCAGTTGATTCGTTTGGCTTTTTCAAGACTATAATCTTTATAATCTGCAAATAATGATACTTCTGCCTTTTCCTACCCAATATTTATGCTTCTTATCTCATTCTCTCATCTAATTACATTGGTAAGCACTTCAAGAACAATCATTAAACAGTTGTGGTGATAACAAGTACCCTTGTCTTGTTCCTGACTTTAATGAGACTACTTCTAGGTTTTCACCAGCAAGTATTAATGCTGGCTGTTAGTTTGTGATGCATAGGATATGTACAAGTAGCTTTTTTTTTTTTTTAAAGATTTTATTTATTTATTTTGACACAGAGAGAGAGAGAGATCACAAATAGGCAGAGAGGCAGGAAGAGAGAGAGAGAGAGAGGGGAAGCAGGCTCCCCGCTGAGCAGAGAGCCCGATGCAGGGCTCGATCCCAGGACCCTGAGACCATGACCCGAGCTGAAGGCAGAGGCTTTAACCCCCTGAGCCACCCAGGCGCCCCTATAAGTAGCTTTTTAAATATATGGCTTAAAAGTTTTGTTCTGTAACTCCACTATTAAGATCTTTTAAAAAGTCAAGTGTGGGGGCTTCTAGGTGGCTCAGTTGGTTAAGCATCTGACTCTTGATTTTGGCTCAGGTCATGGTCTCAGGGTCCTGGGATCGAGCCCCGTGTCAGGCTCCATGCTCAGCAGGGAGTCTGCTTGAGGACTCTCTTTCCACTTTTCCCACCGTCCCTTCCCCCTGCTCACACTTTCTCTCTCTCGCAAATAAATAAATACATCTTTAAGGAAAAAAGTCAAGTGTTTTGGGGGCAAGGGAAGCAAATATTGAAATAATCCTGTGGTTTTAATTCTCCAACCTATTTTTATGATAAGGTTTTTTAATAGATTTTGTATTAGCAAACTATCTTCAGAAGGACAGAATTATACCCATTTGATTACGGTATGTTCTTACTTTATTCTGCTATTTATATAATAGAATATACCAATGTTTTACTTGGCATCTTGGATCTTATTCCTAAATGAGATTAGTCTGTAGTTTTTCTTTTCTTTGCCATTTTTGCCATCCTTTGCTGTCATTGGTTTTGTGAGAAAAATTCTTCCCTTAAACTGATACAATTAAATGACAACAGTTCTATCAATGCATGGAAAGCTGTCTGGTTCTGGCCTTTGAGTAGTACTTTTTTTACCACATTGTAACAGTTATATAGGTTAGCTATTCCACCCCCACCCCTTTCCTTAAAGTAATATGTACACCCAATCTGGGGCTTGAACTCATGACCCTGAGATCAAGAGTTGGATGCTCCCCTGACTGAACCAGCCAGGCACTCCTACTATCATTTATTAAAAAACAGAAGTCTATGATTTTGTAGATTCACCTATTTTTAAGAAATGGTTCATGTTACCCAGGCTTTCAAATTTATTAGCACAAGATTATAAGTATTTTTTAGTATTCTACATAAAGTTAGGTTTTGCTTTCTTTAGATTATTTTTTTTGGGGGGTGTTCATACCATTTACATTTATTGTTATAACGTATGTTTGGCCTTATGTCAGTCTTCATATTATATGTTTTATGAGTTTAATGCTTTGTTTCTGTTTTTTTTGTTGTTGTTGTTACTGTCTTTTGTAATAGTAGAGATTGTTTGTCTAGAAGACTAAACATCCAAACATCCAAACTTCAGAAATGTTCTACAAGTCTGCATTGTCATGGTAGCCCAAACTGAAAAACATATGCAAGATAGAGAGCCTATAGTGGATGAAAATTAGCTTCTAAGTTGTTTCAGACTGTAAAATATTTCATAAATTTCAGGAAAAAATAGGGGTTTGTTACTAAGAAGGAAATACTTTGTAGGTACATGCTAAGAGAGAAATTTGGGAAAGAAAAGATTAGTTTGCAAGCAGACACCTCTTTCCAAGAGAATTTGCTGCTTCATCATTCTCTTTTCTGCTTTGTAAAAGTTGTTGCAGTATATCCTGATAACTAGTGATTTTGCCTCTATGAGAAAATCAACCAGGATTTCCTGGTGAATGTGATTTTATATATTCATATTCTTTCATTATGTTCCAACTTCCTCTTCATTTTTAAGGAAATGGGTGTGCATTTTACAAAAAAATTAAGTAAGAGGCATTCTTTGTGTTTATATTACTAAATAGTTAGGATTTTTGCATAATTCTAGCTTTTCTGCTTTCAGGTAAGCCTCGGTGTTTTAAATTGATACAAAATGATGAGAAACAATCCAATATTCCATTGTTTGGCATGATATATTTACATTACTTACAATAAAAAGAGATATTCAAAACATACACTTTTTTTTTTTTTTAAGATTTTCATTCATTTATTTGACAGAAAGAGATCACAAGTAGGCAGAGAGGCAGGCAGAGAGAGAGGAAGAGAAGCAGGCTCCCTGCTGAGCAGAGAGCCCGATGCAGGCTCCATCCCAGGACCCTGAGATCATGACCTGAGCCAAAGGCAGAGCTTTAACCCACTGAGCTACCCAGGCACCCCCCAAACATACATTTTCTTAAACTTGTCTTATTTCCTATATTAAACACCATCTTTATATACTTAAATTTCTTCTTTGCTTACTCAACTCTTTTGGAATTTCAATACATAAAATATCATTAATCTGGAACAGGTTAAGTCTTGGACATTCTGGATAAAATATCTTCTGCTATAATCTGTGTTTCTACCTCCCAACCCACATCCTCCACCACCAGCCTCGCCAGACTTGTATTATTAAAGATATATGTTTTTCATTCTAGTGAATTTCATAACTTTAAATAATATACATAGGTGGATTTCTCAATTATCAATTTCAAAAATTAAAATTTCTATTAACTCCTTGTTGAAAATGAAGAGATTTTCTAGTTTATGTTCTTTAGCTTCTTTTGCTCTCTAGCCTCCTATTTTCATTAAAAGGTGTAGAATACTGAATCCATTATATTATTTAGCTTATGTATAAAGATTTTTAAGATGAACTGTACACTTTTTCTTACATAAATGTAATAAGCCTCATTGTTTAGATATAATTGAGTGTTTAAATTTATTTATTTATTTATAAATATTTTATTCCCCCCCCCTTTTTTTAAGTAAACCCTACCCTCAGCGTGGGGTTGAACTCATGACCCCAAGATTAAGATCACATGCTCTACCAACCGAACTGGCCAGGTGCCGCTAAATTTATTTTATATTTACCCAGGCCATTATACAGCCAAATTTCTCCATCTCTGAATGTTTATTTTGACTTACATTTTGATTAAACAGATTATAATATCAAATAGATTCTTCAGGAAGGAACTGTGAGTAGAATCTCTCGAGTCTTTTCGTATTTGAGACTATTGTTTGTCCTTACTTGTCCTTACTTGTCAAAAACTTGTCTTGGATTAATTATGTTCATTGTATTTATCTGAAGATTAGATCTTCTGTAATTTCAGAAAATTTTTCTTCTATTGTATCTTTAAATATCTGTTCTTTTCTGTACTTCAGAGAACAGTTATCTAGATTTTGTAACTAGGTTGGCTGTCTTCCATATCTGCTAACTTCTGGGTAGCAACTTTAATTTTTATTCCTTTTCCTCTTCATTTTGTGTGATTTTTCTTCATTCTATCCACCAGATCATTGGCTCAGTTTTCTGCACAGCCAATTTTACTTCTTGGTGTTTCTAAATAATTTATTATTCTTTTTTCTTTTTTTTTTCAAAGATTTTATTTACCTTCTTAAGAGACAGAGAAAGCATGAGCTGGGGGAGGGACAGAGGGAGAGTGACAAGCAGACTCCATGCTGAGCATGGAACCAGACTTGGGGCTCAATCCCAGGACCCTGAGATCACAATGTGAGCCAAAGATAGACTCACAACTGACTGAGCTGCCCAGGTGCCCCTCATTTATTGTTTCTGCAATGAAATCATTTTTTCTCTTTATCTTTGCCAGGTTCTTTTACATTTCATGTTTTTTTTATCCTCTTACCTTTGATAATCATCTCTCATAGTGTCCAAATCTCCTTAATTATATCCAAGTATGGAACATTTATTTTATCAAATTTTCTCATGCTTCTCACTGCTCTTTCAAATGTGTCTTTTCTTAAATATCTTTATATGTCTCTTCTCTATGTCTCCTTCCTTCCTTCCTTCCTTCCTTCCTTCCTTCCTTCCTTTTCCCCCCTTTCCTCCCACCCTCCCTCCTGCTATTTCTTTCTTCATTCCTCTAATAAAAACTCTCCAAATATGTTTCCTTGGCCACATATATAGGTGTGGCTGAGAGTATCCTCCTGATCCTTGCTTTCTTCCACACTTCCTCTCTCCATACCTGCTGGCTCCCACACAGGCCTCCTCTGAATCATAGAGGCCAACCTGTTCCATCCCTTGAAAGGAAGGATATTCCCTTCCTCCTTTTCAAGGCTCTCAACAGCACAACTTCCTAGATTCCAAATCACTGTTTAGTGTCACAGTTCTTTGAATTCATAAGCATCAAATTTTGTCCCAAAGTAAGGGTATGGTACTGTGTTGGCATGAGTTTCTAATATTCACTGTACATTGATTTCAGGCAGCTGTGCTGCCTGAAAGCAGCACAGCTCTGAGGATCCAAGGCTTGGGTTGACTCTGGTCAGCAGGTCACCCTAACTCCTCCCATGTGTTGAGTTTCCTCTTAGGAGTCCCTCTGTCCTTACAACATGGCCTTAGTCAGACACTCTGCTTTATTGGATATATCATAATACCTCTGAAACTCTGGTGGGGAGGAAAGGTTAGCTGCAATCCTATTCTTCTTCTCTGATGGGGCTGCTCCGACTCTACATGAACTTGAGTGGCATCAATGGCCTAAATTCTCATAATGTTGAAAGGTCAAGAATAACTAACTCCACACATTAACTTTATGCTTAAGATCCTGGCAAGTTTCCCATTTTTACCCAACGTGGAATGTTTCACATTCCCCAGAAGGTGGGATGCAAATGGTCTTTGCTCCTGGACTCATCTAGCCCTGTGGGCCTGAGCAGAAAGTGCTAATGCCACATAATGTGGCTCTTACACAGCCTGTCTAGTGGGTGATACACTTTCTCAAGACCTTCTTCAAATAAATGAGTGTTGGGCCTGCTGGTTCCCAATTCCTTTAGCTTCCTCTCTCCTTTCAAGGACCAAAAGTCCAGATTTATTCATGCAATAAAGAGAACATAGATGCATATTAAGCTCTACAATGTGCTAGGAGTTATTTAAGGTTCTGGCCATATATTCGTGAATAAGAAATAAGTTCCTGCCTTCATAGAGGAATTTTCCTCATCCTGCCATCCATGTAGAGAGTTTGCATTCTCGTGGTTTGTATACAGATTCAAATATGAGGGGTGCCTGGGTGGCTCAGTCTGTGAAATGTCTGCCTTTGGCTCAGGTGAAGGTCCCATGGTCCTGGGATCAAGCCTCGCATCGCATCCGGCTCTATGCTCAGCAGGGAACCTGCTTCTCCCTCTCCCTCTGCCTGCCACTCTACCTACTTATGTTCTCTCTCTCTGTGTGTCAAATAAATAAATAAAATCTTAAAATAAAATAAACTAAAAATAAATTCAAAGATGGTGCCTCCTCAAATAGAAACAAATATCAGGAATCTGAATTCTTGCTGTACAAGTTCATCTTTGTTTTCCAGGCATAAACTCCCCTCTCTTTATTTCTTTAAAAAATTATTTATTTATTTATTCATTTTAAGTAATCTCTACACCCAACGTGGGGCTCGAACTCACAACCCTGAGATCAAGAGTCACATACTCTACCAGCTGAGCCAGCCATCCACCCTGAACTCCCTTCTCTTTAATAAATGGATTTAAAATATATTTTCTGAAGTGAATTCATACAAGAGAAAGTTCTGGAAATGCTGCCTAGACCTGCAGGGTAAGGTAAGCATTAGCATCTCCCTTTGAGGTTTCATTTCAACACCCCACAGGTCCATTTGCAACCTGTACTTTGAATCTGATTAGTTGCATAATAACTCTTTACATTTTCATGCAGTGTGGCACCTTTCTTTGGATGAGCTTAAAGTGTTTTATAGCCATTATCCTATTAACCCTCACCCTGGGGAGTGTTGGGGGTGCATGGAATATGTTATTATCTTTATTTTATAGAAAGGACAGGATGGCACAAGAAGTCAAGGAATTTGAGCAACAGCACACGTGAACTTGGGTGGAACCAGGGACAGAAACAGGTTTCACAAACAGGCTTTTGCGGCTCTGGCATAAATCTCTGCTTCCTTCCATTGGGAAGAACCAAATGGCCTTAGTGGTGATACTGAAGGTCTGATCATTTGCCCCAAAGGAGGGGTTAAATGTATGCTGGGAGGAAGGAGCTGTTGATTCATTTAGGATGAATAGGAGCTGCTCAATAAACTTCTGCAAGCGATATGTGTATGTATTTCACATCTACTCTACCATGTGGTGTCATGCGGGCAAATGCTATAGAAGAAATCCAGGAAGTGTTCAGCTTGGCACGGAGGGGCTACTAAATACATATTTGTTGAAGGAAGGAAGGAAGAAAAATGGGAAGAAAGAAGGAAAGGTAAGATGTCATTCCATCTTCAAGGAACTTATAATTAGAGAGGGAGAAACACTACAAACTAATATAAAGAACAATTTTGTACTGAACGAGGCAGTATTGTCCATCAGTGCAAACGCAGAGCAGAGAGGGAAGGAACCACTGTGGCCTGGAGCCATCAGAGAAACTTTCCTGCAACAGATAGAATTTGAAGATGTCTTGGAGGGAGGGAGGGATTCTGGCCGGATGAAGAGGGGGAGGGAGACGACTTTGGGAAGTGCAAGGGCCTGACGAGGCTGATGGTAGAGAGCACACGCAGGAAAGAGTGCTTTTAAAAAATGTATTTTTAAAAGAAGAAGTAGGTCTTGTGAGTCTGGAAAGAGGGAGTGTTTCTTTCATTAGGTATTTTGAGGGGCCCTCAAGGTACTGGAAGATAAAGTGGAAGGAATCAGCACAAACTCCTAGATTCTGAGGTTGAAAGCATGCTGTTGTTGAGAAAGAAAGGCTGCATTTTGGAGCATCGTGAATTTTTTCAGTCTGTAATAATTTCAGGAACTCGTCTCAGCACATTTATTTTGAAACTTTGCAGAGGCCGTAAGCTTCTTGGAGTGTTTGTTTCTCCCTTAAAGATGAGACTTATCTCACTATTATTCTCTGTTGTCATTGAAATGGTGTTCCTCCTTTTTTTTTTTAACTGTTTGTGTATTTTTTACTTAGTTTCAGTTAGTGAAATATATATGTCTTTATCATTATTGTTCCGGTATTATTTTTACTATTATTAGGTTCTAATTACACTAGTGTATCCATCCATCATCCTAATCTCTGCTCCACATTTATCCCTTAACATGGTCCACAGCTGGTAGAGCTCCCTGGCAACTTCCTTCTTCTGGTCTGGGTTGAACAATTAGAATTACACATTTTGAAAATAGTTATTACCGTCTTTTGGCATTTTCAATATCTTCAGGGATCAACACTCTTGTTTCATTTAGGGTTCTTTCTTCCTCCACAGAACAGGGAAGGCGAAAAGCTTTAGAAACAGAAATCTCTTCTATTCCCAAATAACGCTGGCCTCTGGCTAGAAGTAGATAATCAAAAGAAGAGGAAAAAAAAAAAAAGTCTAACTCAACATTATAGGAAATGTGTATCAATCCATGTAGGAGACTTCGTGGTCTTAAAAGGTGATTGCCTTTATCTGGAGGTCTGAAGGAGGCGAGAGAGAGTGTGGCGGGAGTCCGAGGGTTAGGCAGACTCTCCGCAGGGTGCCCGTTAGGAAGTATTTATATGCACCGGTGCAGAAGAATAAGATCTGTAGCTTTGCAGCCCAGGCCCAGGTATGATTGGTGGCCCGCAGCATAGGGGCAAGCACAAGAGCAAAAACCCCATTTTTCTACGTTTTCAGCATCCCAATCCAACAGCAACAGGGGGGAGATATTTGGAACAGACTGGCAGAATTTTCTGAAATGCATTCCCCGTTTATTACTTTTCCATCGAAGGGAGAGCCTGGCTGAGAACGAGGTTCACATCCAATTCCTAGTTCTCCTTCTCTCTTTGAATGTTCCAGTTTCATTCGGGCGCATGCATTATCAAACATCTGTTTTAATTACAGCCATTGTTAAGGTAGTTAATCAGTTGTCGTCTCTCACCAGCCAAAATCCTATATTGCTGAATTTTTGTACAATCAAAGATACAATAAATATAAAAGGAATTCTTCTATATCAGCACGGGGGTGGAGGGAAATGCATAGAAACTTCTTTGCTCACTGATGCAACCAAAACACCCAGGAGTTATTATAATGTGCATTCCCCTGACACAGACTTTTATTTCATGCAAATGACTGTGATTAAGATTCAAATACTTTTTTTTCCATTTTCACACATTACTTAATCAATGTGAAGTACTGTGTAAAAATTGCATCTCTTCATAACAGTGATTTTGACCAAGTCAAGTGTTGCTCCTAGAATTATATTCCAGACTTGTGATTCAATTATCATTTGGAGACTTTCTAAATTCAAATTAAGTTCACTCTTTCCTCCTCCTCCCAACACTGTAAACTTAGTATTAGTATAGATCATTTGTAAGGTGTGACCAAAATAACTTTCCATTGCAAGACAATACACAATGTGATGTGTAAATTTCCCCTTACTTGCAAAAAAAAGAAAAAAAAAAAGGATTGCAGTCAATAGTGACTAGACATTAAAATGTATGAAATTCACAAAGTACAGTCAATTTATATTACACTTACTTTTAGGCTGGATAATACTGACACTCTCCAACATACATATCTATTTAAACTTAACTTGGAACACTTGTACAAACCACTATTTTAAAAAGTTAAAAAGAACCCATGGAATACATAAGGTTTTGCATCTCTATGTGATGATTTAACCTTTGGACATTCAAAAGCACATTTTTACAGGAATCAACAAGGATTGCATAAAATAAAGTAGGATTTCAGAAGCCAGCTATGTACCTCTTATACAACTCTACAACATTGATCTATTTACAGTTTACTGCACCCAAGCCAGAGGCTGACTTTTGTTTTGTTATTGTCTGACTATCTCTTTCTTGCTTGTCTTGCATTTCATTTATATTCGAAAAAGTAGATTTTGCCAGTGACTAGGTTTGGGTTATTACCATGTACTGTCCACATCCATTTTTTTAAAATATATTCCATACCCTAAATTTCTTGACCTTCTGAGATGAAAATAAAATCTAACATTGTTTTCCTTCTTCTACCCAAAATTCCTCCTTTTGTGTCCAATTGCAAGAAGCAGACAGACACTCATCTTTTATTCTCCATGGTTCCTGGGACACAATGCTACCTCTATACTAGAGCTGAATCTGTTGCATTTGAATGTTTGTTTGTTTTTTTTCCTTTCTTTGAGAGAAGAAGAATTTGCATTTGATGGGGTTTGATGCAAACATAATATTTGAATCTGGATATTCTTTTTGGAAGTTGTTCCTTGAACATTCTTATGGGGATACGCCACCTTTTCTGCCAGGAAAGATGGAGAGACATTGGCAGTTAGTTCATATGAGGTACCAACTTGTAGAGACTTTGGCCAGTTGGAACCAAAAGTCTAGTCCTGAATTTACTAGAAGACTAGGAAACCTCTGTGAGGTTGAGGAGGCTGTAGAGGTGGAATAGTCATGATCTGCCTAAGAAGCCATGGTCATGTTCTACAGGAATAAACTAGCCAGCCATGTTGGGGTCTTTTGAAGCCAGAACTAGATCATCTGAAGTCAGGGCAGACACTTACAGAGACCCACAGACAGTTCCTCTCTATTCTGATCCCATCCAGGGAGTTGTGTGGAGGCTTTATGATAAAGCTTTGGGGGAGAAACGAGATTGGATCAGAGGCACAGGCTGGTCCCCATTGTCGAACCTTCCCTATCCTACAGTATTGAATGGCTGCCAAGAATAAGCTGTAGTTCCCAGTGTGGCCCTTTACATAGCCCTTGTAGCTACTTTAGTGGATCCATGATTGAATTCTGGCCAACAGAATATAAGAGTAGAGGTCCAAAATTCCTTATCCCAAATAAGGAATAATTTGGGGCCACATATGGCTTGGAATTCCGATTTTTTTTTTCTTTCAGATTTTAAAGGTAATATGATGCATATACGGCTTATTAAGGAATATCTACCTTGGAGTCCAGGGCAGCTGTCATTTGCAGCAAAGCATAGTAATATTCACTGTGAGCGGGATAAATAAAGACCGTGGTCTGGAGGAGATGCAGGCTAGCTGAGTCTGAGAACCCAGGGGAGGGTCCCATAGGACCAGCCAAAAGGGTCCTTGGCTTTACACGGGATAGAAATCCAATGGGAGCCAGAAAAAGTGAAACCAGTTAATTGAATAGTATAAGCGACAGGTAGAGAAGAGCAGACAGAGTGTCTGGAAGACTCAGAAAAGAAAGGAGAATGAGTCTTGTCAGTACCTGGGGCTGAGGTTTGTATTAGAAAAGGGTCTAGGGTATGCACTCCTCTGGGAACCCAGGGTAGGATCCAATCAAAGGCAAGTGTCAGGTGAACCACAGGTGTTATTCCGTACATTATCGAAGGTAGGGGTATTGAGGCCACCGTCTGCTGAGGCTTGTTTGAAGCTAGTGTCCTGGAACATATCTGAGATCTGACCTGTTATCAGGGGTTTGGGGCCCAGGACAAAGCTCAGAGAATGATTAGCTTTCTTGCTTCCTCTCTGAATTGGTAACATAGCTTCTTTGGCATATTTGGAGGCAAAAAATGGGTCATGAGTAAATGGGGCCTCGTAGAAAAACAGCAGAGATAGAGCCATTCTACGATGGAGTCCCTTCAATGGCAAGTCAGGTCAGATTTGGTCCTCAAATGAAATTTTGTCAAAAACTATGACAAGAATTTTGGTTTCTAGACCTTTTTGGATCCCAAAATTATGTATCATGTGGCAGCTTCTTGAAAACTATAGAGACAGCTGACAAATATCCTTCAATCCTTCCTCTTTTCTTCTGACATCCTGCCTCCTGGAATGTGAGGCTTCCTTTGACCATGACGACTGTGGTTTTAATGATAATTACCCCTATTTATTACTTTCCTCAAAGAGCTATTAATTTTAAATATTTTAAAATGTGAATATTTTTGCTTGGCTGCATAACTTAATATTGGACACACTTTATGTGCAACACACTATACTAAGTATCTCATTTAATTCTGTGATCAATTCCATTTTACAGATAAAAAAGTGAAAAGAAAAGTTTATATAACTCAGCCAAGGCCCATATTCTGTAAGTGGCAAAGGTAGGCTTTGAAAATAAGAAGTCCATATGGTCTCCGTCCATATAAAAAAATTTTGGAGACTCATTGGTCAAGTTGCATATTTCCCTGTGGTCCTGGAATTGCATTTTCTGGATGCCTTGTTGAGACATTGTGTTTTTGTTCCTACACCATTTTAGTTTGGCAAGTTTTAACTTGCAATTAGCCAGCTTTCTAGCCATGACAACAGAGGACAACCCCAAAAAGAGAAGGGTAAAGCTAAAAGCCTTTTGCTTTCTATGATCCCACTAACACTCATGACCACAACTACATCATGATGTAAAGCACTGATCAGAAAGGCTTTATGATTATTTTATAGCCATACCTCTGAGCCAAATTAAAAGTGAATCTAAATTTGGGGAACCAGTTAACCTGTCATCTTGGCCATATTTTCTGGATCACATCTGTTTCTCATTTGAGGCACCACACTTCTCAGTGGCGGGTGACTTCTTCTTGTGAATACCCGAGTGCCAAAAGAAAGCACAGTCTAATAGCAAAGCAGTCCCTGCTGAAATCTGAAATTTCAGAAGTTATAGATGTCATATTCACAAGCAACTGTCATTACATTATTGGCATTTCTGGCACAATTACCCTAGAAACTATGGGGAGAAAATTTAACTATTTAACCATAGGGAAGGGCAGTGCTAATGGAATTGGTTTTGACTCCAGAGAGATGTGTGTATGACTAAGCCATTCTCAGACGCTAGTCTTTGGTCTCAACTCATTAAAGTACTTGGATCTCAAGTCTTAGTGTAGCAAAAATGGTAACATATTAAGTTGTTAAATCTAGGTGGTGAACATGTGAATGCTCATTATACTATTTTCCCTACTTTTGCGTTAGTTTGACAATTTCGTAATAAAATGTCAGAAGACAAGGGAAGAGTCCATCCAAATGCTAACTTTAAAAATCACCTTCCCGGGGCGCCTGGGTGGCTCAGTGGGTTAAGCCTCTGCCTTCGGCTCAGGTCATGATCCCAGGGTCCTGGGATCGAGCCCCGCATTGGGCTCTCTGCTCAGCAGGGAGCCTGCTTCCTCCTCTCTCTCTCTCTCTCTGCCTGCCTCTCTGCCTACTTGTGATCTCTGCCTGTCAAATAAATAAATAAAATCTTAAAAAAAAAAAAAAATCACCTTCCCAATGGCGTTATTTAAGAGCAGTTAGCCATGTGTTTAGCCCTGTACTGTGCAATGCGGGGGTCACTAAGCATAGGAGGCTATTTACATTTAAATATAAATCAATTTTAAAAGCATTTAATTAAAAATTCAGTCTCTCAGTTGTCGTACTAGCCATGCATTTCCTTTTCTTCTTTTTTCATTTTCTTTTTCTTTTAGAAAGAGAATAAGTGGGGCGCCTGGGTGGCTCAGTGGGTTAAAGCCTCTGCCTTCGGCTCAGGTCATGATCCCAGGGTCCTGGGATTGAGCCCCTCTTCAGGCTCTCTGCTCAGTGGGGAGCCTGCTTCCCCCTTTCTCTCTCCGACTGCCTCTCTGCCTACTTGTGATCTCTGTCTGTCAAGTGAATAAATAAAATCTTTTAAAAAAGAGAGAGATAAAGAAAACACATGCACTCATGAGCTAGGGAGGGGTAGAGGGAGAGGAAGAAAGAGAATCATAAGCAGGCTCCACGCTCAGCTGAGAGCTGGATTCAGGGCTGGGTCTCTTGATCCAGAGGTCATCACTTGAGCCAAAATCAGAAGTTGGGCGCTTAACAGACTGAGCAACCCAGGTGCCCTAAGCCACACGTTTCAAGTACTCAGTAGTCGCTGGTTATCTGTTTTTTAAACCATTTAAAAAATTGCGGCAAAATATGCGTAACAAAAGTTACAATTTTTAAATGTGCTGTTCAGGGTTTAAGTATGTTTGTGTTGCGATCCAATTATCACTACCATCCATCTCCAGAGCGTTAAAAAAATTTCCCTATTATTTTTTTTTATCTTAACCATTTTGTATTGTGGTAAGAAATATATATATAAAATTTTAAACTTTATACATTAACTATCTTTATTTTTCTCAAGATGTTGAAGCAGAAGGAACTCCATTCGTCAGCCAGAACAATGAAACGAGCCTCACTCCACTCAGAGTACCCCAGGCTCTGGTCCTCTTGGACATGAGTTGAGATACACAGTTCTATTGAGCACAGACATTGAGTCAGTCAGCAAACATTTGTGGGGAGCCTGCTGTGAGCCAGGCGCAGTGCTGGTGTGGAAATAGAAAGGTAAGGAAGGTAGGCAGGCTCTTGCTTTTTCATGGAGTTTCCTTTCCGGTATGGGGAGACAGACAATAAGCCAACCAGTTAACCAGCCAACAGAGAGACCAAGAGGTATCAATCAGATGGTCGTAAATACCGTAAAGAATATAAAACAGGGTGATGTGTTGGAAAATTTCACTGACCCTAAGTTATATGTCATATTCAGAAGCAAATTCTACGTTAGATATATATTCTCCAAAAACAATGACATAGGGCATTCACCAAAAAGAAGTTTGAGTTTCTACTACTTTTGCTTTTCCTGCCTCTGTCATTTATTGACTGGTTTTACTCAATTACTTACTTCGTAAACGTGGATGGTATAAATTTGGTGTGCCTTCACGGAACTCACACGGTATTTTTATGTTCAAAAAAAAGAGACACCTGGAACTTTTGCAAAAGAAGTTCATCCAGATCAGAACTGTGTTGCAAATGGAAGCCCAGGTTTTGAATGAATAAGGAAAAATCTTTGAGATGAAAACCTACAGATACACACAGACACACACAGACATACACAGATACGTACAGTTAATCCCTGTAATCGTCTCCTTGAGCCCACTTGCTATCTGGAGCAATGCAGGTTAGTATCTCCACCACCTTTTTCTCCCCTGCATGTTTCCCAAGCACTACGTCTACTCTAGGGACAAACGCTGACTCGCAGAGTGTGCAGTTGCATGAACATAGGAGGAAGGCAATGTGATTCACACGACTTTCCTTCTTTCAACAAGAAATACAGCAAAGTATTTCCCATGTTCCTCATATAGTTCACCATCTTATAAACTCTGTGTACCTCAACCTATTACTGATCAGAAGAAAAATAAGTGTGTGACAAATATTTTATTTTCATTAAATAAAAGTTCCAATTAGTAACATGAGTAATGTTATAACTGTCTCCAGGAAAGGAGATAAACCAGTTCGGCGGTACTGAAGAGAGAAAAGCAAACTGTTTCAAGTTCTTATCTTGAGTGTAAAACCTTCATCATTTTCAAGATTTCTTGATTTTCCAGCCCCTTGTCTACACCCTTCTGCCAATGTTTCATCTTTAAGATCTATTCACAGCTTTCAAAACAGCCCCGGGCCAAATAACAAGCAGGGCAGAGAATGTGGTTTTCAATTATTCTACTATTTGGGTGACTCCTGACCTTGGATGATGTGATTTTGAACGGATTATAAATGGTAGTAGTGATAGGGAATGGTCAATATTTATTTATATGTTTTCTTAGCTGGCATGCTATTTCAATTTTTACATATCTCTTAAATTTTAGAGAGATACATTTCCTTTTTTTTTTTTTTTAAGTTTTATTTATTTAAGCAATCTCTATGGCCAATATGGGGCTCGAACTTACGACCCTGAGATCAAGAGTTGTTCCTCTGACCGAGCCAGCCCGGTGCCCTGAGAAATACATTTCTAAACTCAGTTTCTCAGGTTTAGAAAATTGACCATAATACAAACATCCTTCACTGAAATTCATCAGGATTGGCCAGCATTAATAACAACAATACTGATAACTAAAGTGACACTAGCTATGCTAAGAGCTTACTATATATTAGCTCATCTGATTCTCATGAAGAGTTCCATGTCAGTGATGAGGAAGCTCAGAGTAAGGGAAGTAATAGCTAGCTGAAGTATGGGCCAGCGACTCTTTGTTCTATGTTCCATGTTGGCAATGACGTCATGTTGCAGAGGGGTGCATTGGGGAGTGTTCAGTTTATCAAATCGTGATCAGAACTGCCTCCTCCCAAATCCCAAATAAGATTTTATCGGAGGCAAGGGCTGTGTGTCTCTTAAGTAAATGCAGATTACAGTAGCAAAGGCTGTCCCTGGAAGACTTCTGGGTTTGGTATGATATGCCTACACGACTGTTACCGCCCAATCCCCATTTATTTAATGCCCATTCTGTTTGGAACACTAGAGTCAGACACTGACACAGGGAAGGGGCCCTAGGAGACATGGGAGGCCCCCAAAGTGGGACAGCAGCATGGAATGGTGGGACCAGACCAACCCCCATGGTCAGACACACCTAACTTCTAGTCTGGGGTCTTACAGATGATTTCCTTGACCTTAGACAAACTATCTAGTTTCTTTGAGCCCGAGTTTATTGGCTATAAAATGAAAGGTTTGATTTAGTGACTGTTGAAGTTCCATGTAGCTATAAAATATGATGATTCCATAGGTCCTGCTTTCTAAGAACTTATAATCCAGTATGATGATAAAACAAGCTCAGTAATTGGAAATGTTTTTAAACTTGATATTGTAATTGCTTTGGTGTATTTTTTTTCCCCCACTTGGTCTTGAACCTGAGAGCTGTGGCCATATTCTTTGTATCTCTTCTAGGATTTTGCATATGATAGGCATGTTAGGGGCTTCATAAATGTCTGTTACATAAGTGAATGAATAATAAAATGAATGAGTATATGAATAAACACATAAATTTAACTTCCCACGGAAACAGTGTCTATGGAAGGACACCAAATTCTTCTTGGGTTCATATTCAGGTCTCATTTTTACATCATTTATCCCCAAGAGTAGATCTAAGTAAGTTTTCAGGAGCACAAAGTTAATACAATTTAAGGGCTCTTCTTTAAGAAAAACTAAAATTTCAAATATAAAATGAGGTCTAGCTCTTTTACAGGAGCCTCTGCAAATGAGGAACACCAGGGTATATGCTCTATTGCTTCCTGGCCAATAATGCTGATCATTTTAACCAGTCATAAGTGTACAATTTGTTGGCATTAAGTACATTCACAATGCTGTGCAATCATCATGGCTATTTATACCCCAAAGTTTCTTTTTATCATCCCCAACAAAAACTCTGTACCCATTAATCAATAACTCTCTTCCCTTCCCTCCCACAAGCTCCCAGTAATTTCTTCTCTTTTTTAAAAAATTTTATTTATTTATTTGACAGAGAGCTCACAAGTAGGCAGAGAGGCAGGCAGAGAGATCGGGGAAGCTGGTTCCCTGCTGAGCAGATAGCTGGGTTCAGGGCTCAATCCCAGGACCCTGTGATCATGACCTCAGCTGAAGGCAGAGGCCCAACCCACTAAGCCACCCAGGCATCCCAACCCCCAGTAACTTCTTTTTCCTTTTTTTTTTTTAAAAGATTTTATTTATTTATTTGACAGACAGAGATCACAAGTAGGCAGAGAGGCATGGGGTTGGGGGAAGCAGGCTCCCTGCTGAGCAGAGAGCCCGATGTGGGGCTCAATCCCAGGACCTTGGGATCATGACCTGAGCTGAAGGCAGAGACTTTAACTCACCACTGAGCCACCCAGGCGCCCCCCCCCCCCCGCCCCGTAACTTCTATTCTACTTTCTGTGTCTATGAATTTGTCTGTTCTAGGTATGTCATATAAGTAGAACCAGATCATATCTGTCCTTCTGTGTCTGGCTTATTTCACTCAGTGTAGTGTTTTCAAGGTCCATTCATGCTGTATAAGCCAAACGTCTCTTCCTTTTCATGGCAGAATAATATTCCATCATATGTATATATCACATTTTGTTTATCCATTCATCTGACTAGGGCTGTTTCCATTTTTTGGATATTGTGAGTAAACGGTACTGTGACCATTGTATGTAAAGTATCTGTTTGAGTTTCTGCTAGCAATTCTTTTAACTATATCCCTAGGATTTACTGCATCTTATGGTAGTTCTGTATTTAATCTTTTGGAAATGACCAAACTGTTTTCCACGGCAGCTGTACTATTTTATATATATATATATTTTTAAAGATTTTACTTATTTATTTGACAAAGAGAGAGAGAGAGATCACAAGCAGGCAGAGAGGCAGGCAGAGAGAGGGAAGCAGGCTCCCCGCCGAGCAGAGAGCCCCATGCAGGGCCCTATCTCAGGACCCTGAGATCATGACCTGAGCCAAAGGCAGAGGCTCAACCCGCTGAGCCACCCAGCTTCCCTACTATTTTTATATTTTTACTAGCAACATATGAGAGTTCCAATTTCTCTATATCCTTTCCAACAGTGTTACTTTTTTTTTTTTTGTAGCCAATCCTAATAGGTATGATGTGGTATCTCATTATGATTCACATGATTATTTTTTTCATAACCTTTAACATTATATGAAATGGTCCTGTTTACTTATCTTTCTTCACTTATTTTACTAGTCTAGAAACCCATGGACCACTTTCATTATGTTCACTTCTATATTTTCAGCCTCCCAAACTGCTCCCGTCATGTGTAGACATCTTATTGAACAAATGAATGCACTGATGGTCTCCCCACAGCACCACCTGCTTGTTTTAACTTTGTTTGTGCTACAATCAATGCTCAAACAATAGCACGTGAATTAGATAAGAAGTCCACAGTTGCTCGTAATAAGCATCTGAAAAATCTTTCTGGTTGCCTTGAGTCAGGGGACACCAGTATCTTAGGACCTCTGAAAGTGAAGACCAAACACGATTTAAATGAAGAGGCATCATAAAAGACATGGGTAAGCCCCAGTAATCAAAACTGGAATTTCAAGTGAATCATTTAATAATTTTTGTAAAGCTTGCATGGACAACTGCTTCCTGGTCCATTTTCAAGGCGCCCAGCCCTAAGGCTGCTTTGCACCAAGTATAAATGGAAGGAAAATATTGCACTGGGGTATTGGAAGCAGCTGTGTCACAGAAACCCAGGTCCTAAATGGCCGACTACTGTGTCCACTTGGGTTGACAAGAAAGTCACGGCGCTGCCCGACTTTCCATTTATAACTGTAGGGAGAACAAAATTTCATTTCTTAAACTGAAGGCTGAAAATTACTGAATCGTTCAGAACAGTATGTGATCTTAACTCTTAACATGGCTTCTCTGCGTTCTATAAACACAATTTCACAACTGAAAGCTTTCAACAATTCCATTCGCTATTGCTAAGAGCCAGTGCCTGGACGGGGAGATCCTGGAAATAGCCTGAGGGGCTAGAGCAAGGGACCTGTGTGCAGGGTTGCACCATGGCAAATTGCAAAACACACTGCCATGCTCTATCACACCTGCCTGCTGGGCACCACCCAATTTCACACGATCTATTTGCTAATGCTGCAAACACAAACCAAATCACGCCCATTGTGTAGTCCACAATTATTCTTGGTCACTCTTTGAGTTACTAAACCAAGTTGCATAGTGTTAATATTTTGAAATCAGGAAGTTGTGTCTCTGAAAAGTTCATGGAGTGTTTTATTAAATGGTGAATGTAGCTCCTGCACAAGAAGCAGAGGAAGGAATCAGATGGACTCCTGGGTGTGGAAAGAGGACAGAAGATACACCCAAAGTCCTAGCCAGAAACCGATTTGCCCCATAGCTAATGAAGATGGAGCTTTCCAACACCCATTCTGCTTGGGCACCTTCCAAGGGCAAAGGGAGGAGGGAACATTGTTTGTAGACAGTTTCATGTCTACATGAAATGAAACAGTTTCATTTCAACCAAAAAAAAAAAAAAAAAATCTGTGACTTTTCGATTGAGATATTATTTATTTCTACCCAAATACCACTTCGACTGAATAGATTTGTTCAGGGGCACCTGACTGGCTCAGTCAGAAGAGCATGAGACTCTTGATCTCAAGAATTGTGAGTTCAAGTCCCACGTTGGGTGTAGAGATTACTAAAAAAATAAACTTAAAAAAATAGATCCCCTTTCACACTTCTTGGAATGTACCGCACATCTCTTAGCACAATTAAAGTTGACTAACTGGTGTCAGAAGTGAAAATTTTTAAACGACAGTAGCTCCCATACACACAAAAGTATGTCTCTTTTGGTCCTCCCAGATTTTGAAATTCAGTGTGAGAAAAAACTATCTCTGTAAGAAGTAGCTAGTTCACCTTGTTAGTTAATGGGAGTGCTCTCAGGTGAGGCTTCTAAGTGAGCGCGTGGAAAATTCTTGAAAGAATCAATCTTACAGCTGCTTTGTAAACTTCCTGATCACACGGAAGGAGCTGCAGCACCCCCCAGGCCCCAAGATCTGTGCCCCACACCCATTTGTACGTCACACGAGTGGCTCACTTTTTGAGAGCTCACCCATAAAACCTGACCCTCCAGTTGTAGAAGCCACCATTCCTCAATGAGATAGGAGCTTCTTGGGCATTTCATATTTCTTTTCTTTCAGTTCTGAGAAAAGCATTAGCAAGGCAATTCAAAAGCAAGCAGAAAACTGGCATAGCTAATTTAGGCTAATTAGGATGGCGGACACCGAGATCCATACTCCAGGGCTTCCCATGCCCTCTCCCGTGTCTCCACCTGATTGCTTTGTCCAGCAGCAAACCCAGGAGGCACTTCCAATTACATCATATCCTCTTCAAACACCGAACCACTCAAGCTAATTTTATCCTATTAAATAGACTGAAGGATCCAGAAGAAAGGCTCTCTCCACCTCCCCAAAAGCTTCAATTACCAGGGTCTCTGATTATCATCGCTTCAATCCTATATGCACTGCTAAATACTTTTTTTGCTTAGCATTGCCTTCTTGATTCAGATGAAAAGCAAATATTATAAGCATGTCTTTACAGCTCTGGTAAGTGACATTAGGAGTAAAACTGAAAAGAAACTCCCCGGTTATTAGCATGGTTAATCAAAGTCAAGTTTGAAGTTGCCAAAGACATTGGAATCACAGAAACTGCATCACCTCTCGGAATATTAGCATTTAGAAAAAACACTGAGGATTTCTTTTCTTTCTTCTCTTTCCCTTCCCTTCTCTTCCTCATCTCCCTCCATCCTGTCTTCCTTTCTTCTTCTATCTCTTTTAAGGACTATCAGTAAAGTTAGTAGCAAAAGGAAATTTGTGATTTGTGATAATAAATATGGAATAAACAGCTTGGCCATGGACAAAAACGTATGGAGTTTCAGTGAGAATAGCAGAGTCACTCATCATCTGGTCTACTTTTTCCTGGCCAAATGTAATTTTCATGACACACACACAGAAAGAGTATCAGAGAGTATGAACTTCCAGTTTCCAAACTCAAAATCAACTTTCCATTCAATTTTGACCCATTTAAGAAGTCTTAATCTGAAAGATATCTATGATTAAGACGGTATGTGTATATATATAGAGAGAGGGAGGGACGGAGAGAGAGAGAGAGAGTCTGATTACAGCCAAACAGAACAATGTTCTAACTCTGAACGTAACATTCTTTCCAAACTGTAAGTTTAAAACTTGGAATCAGAATAGAATATTTAGTTGTTCTCGCTTCGTTTTGGAAGATTTATAAAAGCCACCTTAAAACCTTCCTTGCTTAAGAAGACATGTCAAGTTAAAGATATGAATTCATGTGAAGGGAGTGATGATGTCTGAAAAACTTAAAAAACTATTTTTGAGGTTAAATACATTTACTGTGCCAGCACCGTTCCTTTTCTCAAGGACAGGAAGGAAATAGGTTTGACCAATCTTAAAAGGGACAAGGGTAACAAAGGAAAGTTTTCTCACCTTCAGTATCATCCAGCTGCCTAGAGGAGGTTCTTGCAATGAAGGGAAGAGTGATTTTTTCATTTCTCATAGAAATGTATTATAACTTAAAAAAAAAAATTCTTTCCAAGATTTTTGGTGGTCCTCAAACTATTTGTCAGTTTTGTTTTCAGAAAATCTCATTTATATTCTGTGTAGTCAGTCCAAACGACTGAAATGAAATGTTTGCTTTTTTAACAGTCTCTTTCCTTTAGCAGAAAATTGGCCCAGTGGCTCTCACCCAGGGCCACGGTTTCACAGGTATGGAGAAGCCATTGTCTGGGGACAATCATCCGCTCCCCACCCCCACCCCCCCCAAAAAAGAAACAACCACTAAACAACAATCCAGCCAAACTCTATTTGGGCCAATTTTCTTAATGTTTCAGCAAGGCTTAATCTGTGGGCAGAAGTGTTTAGTCCCATTAACAGCTAAAGTCACAGAGTCCACAACTCACGGTGCTGACAGTAAACAAGGAATTTGAGGAATGGCTTTTAAACAATGACTAAGCCTCAAGCCATTTTGTCTTCCGATGTTGTGCAACTTGGCCATACCCCAGTTGCCTCCTTGCTGCCGCTCTACTTTTATTGAAAATGCATCTCTCTCCCACTGCCTTGTCCTGTGTTGATTAGATGCCTTTTGCTAACTTCCTTGTCCTCTGATTGGCCCGTGAGGACCCCCATGTTCACGAGGCTAACACGCACTATTGTTTTTTAGAAGAACAAGCTTTGGTAGAAACTGGAAAATGGGTGCGTTTGCCCACACTGAATATCTTTGCAGAGAACCCCACTCAGTCTCTGGTGGGACATGTCCCTTGGGTAGGAGTAGGGATTTCTTGACCTCTATTCTAGTCTCCTGTGCCCAGAGAGCAGAAATAAATGTGCATGAATGGCCCTCCTCACTGATAGGAATGATTCCACCAGGGGTGTCAAAGCATAAAATTCACCAGAAGTAGTTCATTCCTCTCTTTAAATACCTAACTGCAGGGCACCTGGCTGGCTCATGTTGGGGAAGCATGCAACTCTTGATCTCGGAGTTGTGAGTTCGAGCTCCACACTGGGTGTAGAGATTACTTAAAAATAAAATATTAAAAACAACCAAATAAACAAATAAATGTCTGATTTCATTTTGAAGGTTCCTTTTCAATGTTTTCATCACTAAATCTGTCCTATTATCTCCCAGCTAGGATTTTGTAAGGGCCACGTAATGCTATTAGCAACAGCCAACAGCTTTGCTTCTGTGACTTCTTTTTCCCACTCCCCACCCTTTTGCTTTCTCCCCATCACCCCCACTGCCCACCCAGGACTTACAAACAATAACAAAGGAGAGTATTCTTTGCCTCCGGAACTTCATATGATTCTAGGATTAAGGAGATTCCCCAAGGAATCCTGGCTCCACTTTGCGGGCTCTTTCACATCGTGATCTTTTTAATGTGAGCTCGCGTCTCCTACTTGGCCCACAATAACACTAGTTCTTTCCCTGAACCTACCACTTTCCTCTGAAATATCACACACACGGCTTTCAGGCTCTCTCATGCGTGCTGTCCAGGGCTGCTGAATAGAAAGGGGTTACATTAGGAGTGTGGTATTCTGTCAGGCTGAGGTTGGACTTGTAAACAAAGAGGGTAGGGAGAAAGTCCATACATGGAGAGGTTGACATAGCTGGTAGGGAATTTTGAATCTTCTTTCTCAATCTCTGTCAAATTAAAAAGCATACAAAGTAAGAGGCAGAAAGAGAGCAAGGGAAGTGAGGGAGTGATATATTTCTTTAACCTTTCAACAGCGTTTAGCAAATACCTACTCTATGTCAGACACTGTATGCTGTATGTACTAGGGGCTGGGGTTACAGGGACGACAAGATGTATTTACCGATCTGCAGTGTGGGATGTAGTGTGGGATGGGAAGCAGACCAGAAAATCAGTTGTTATTAGCCAGAGAGTTAAGGTGCTTTGAGAACCTGACTCTAGAGGAGAGGGTGTTTTAGATGGGCCCTGAAAGATACGAGGCAACCACTAAGCACATGGGCGTGGGACGCTGCAGGGACGCAAGGTACAACGAGGAGAGGGGTGTCCCAGGATAATAACAACAACAACAACAACAAAACAAAAACCCGCATGCCAAAGCCCACAGATACAGTGTATTATTCGGATACTGTAAGCTGCTTGGTGTGACTAGAGATTAATGCGGCCAAGAGTAAGTAGAATCTTAACTCTTAACTTAGAGAAGTCTATAAGTCTATGAAATGTAGCTGTGACTTATTTCCATATTTCATCTCTTTTAATTTTGGGGGAAAATATTGATTATTCTGAGGTCTACGGTCTTACCTAGATAACATTACTGTATGTCTAAACGTCTTGTAAATGTCAACCATGAGTCTTATTGCTAGAACCAGAAATTATCTTCATTGTTACAGTTATCTCCAGTCCCTGCAGGGTCCCCCAATGCTAAGACTAGGCTGCTCCTTCTCAGAAGTCACCCAGGAAACATTGATGCTGTCCAGGGTTCTGTCTTAACAGTGGTTGGACATTACCCACTTTCTCTGCTATTTCAAGCACCTCCACCGCTTCAACCAACACTGTAAGTCAGTAACTTCCAAATCAGTCTCCCAAGTCAGGCCTTCTTCTGAGCTCCCAATCTTTATTCCACTTGTTCACCTCAAATGCAACATGTTCAAGACTGCACTCTTCCTCGTGCCATCCATTTCTCCTCTTTCAGTTGCCATCTTGTGCTGCGACCCCCATCCACGTAGAGCTGGACATCTGGGGATGATCTTAGAATTTCTTCTTTCCCTTCCTTGCTCATGCATCTAAATCCAAAGTCTTGTCCATTCTATCTTTAAATAGCTTTTTCATCTTTCTCTTCCTCTCCATCTTGATTTTCCATTACACTAGAGCAATTCAGTTCAGTTCAATTCATCAACTATTTACTGAATGGCTACTGCCTGATATTTATCAAGTTGATAGCCCCATGAGCAATTAGACTAGTGATGGATTACCATAACCGCAGATCTCCCTGCCTCTGTCTTCTCCCACATCTTCTATCACATTACTGCCTGTTTAGGAATTTTCAGTGGTTCTCATTGTGTGAAATCCAAATGTCCTAACATATAAGGAGCTTTAATATTGGCTCCTGATGTTCTGTTGAGTATCACCTCGCCACACATTCTATAACAACCATTCTGAAGAGAGTGCAATCTATGTCTGTCTGTCTGTATGTATGTATGTATGTATGCTTGCATGCACGTATTTCGTGAGCATACGATATTCTGGCATATCTCCAAGGTATGTTGTTTCTCTGTCAGGAGTAATAGACTCCAGCAACTTTTCTTCAAACTTAAGTTTCAGCACTTATGTTATCCCCCTGTTCTTGATTCCCCTCAACATTTACCCTTGTGATTCTACTCATGGACATCACCTTCCTTGTTCCCTTCGTACCTTATAAAAATCTCCTTTAAGCAATTTTTATATTGTGTTGTAAATAATTTCTTACAGGTCACAGGTCTCCCCTCACTGAACATTAACTCCCTGAGGGTGGGGTCTATGTGTGTGTCTGTTCATCTCCATACAGAGGCTGGAACACAATGGGTTCCCAATGTGTTCTTCCAGCTTCTCTGCAGAGATCTTGTAAAGTATGGACCTCAGGGCTTAAAGAGGAACTTTGATTCCTGGGCAGGGATCTTGTGAGTGACCCAAGTGATCCAGCCCCAAGTTGCTCCTTAGCTGCAGGGATATTGGGGCCTTAACCCCATGGGTTCCCTGGGCACATATACCTCATTTCCCTTCCAGGAACATCAGAGAGGGAGGGCTAGTGGAGCATCACTCAGAGGGCGGTGCCTGCCATTGTCTCCTTCAGCCAGTCCTCCAACAGCCATGGTCCGTTTTTCCAAGGTCCTTCATCACGAGTTCTCTTGCTCCTCCTCCAGCTCAGCCAGTGCAGCCACTAATGTTCTTCAGGATTTCTCACCTCTGTAGTCCTGTTCATATCCCTTTGCTTGAACTACCTGGCTACTGATTCTACTTGTGAGTTCATGTCCAATCATTCTTTGAGACTTAATCCCAATGCCATGTTGTTTGCAAAGTTTTCTTTGTACTCCAAAGTGGAATTTATCCCTCCCCCTAAGAGCCTTCTGTTCCTACTTCGCAGCATTAATTATATCTTCTTATTATTATTTGCCGCCTTTCTACCAGCTGGTGAGACTCACTCATAATTGTTTTCACCCCACAGAGTCTGGTACAGTTTCTTGCATAAAGTAGGTACTCAACCAGTTCAAGTCTCAGTTCCAATATTTGTTCCTCTAGAGAGCCCTGCTTCGTTTGGGTCATGTGTCACTTGCATGTTCATGTTTAGCATGCCCTGTCACTCATTGGTCTGTCTGCTTTGGATGGCAGGGATTGTACTTTTCTGGTCCACAGTGATATTCCTGGTATCCAGCATAAGACTGACCTCAATAAACACTTGTCAAAAACAGTGACTCAACAAAGCAAATATGGGTTGTTGAATACAGAGAATTCCAGAAGAATGAATCATCTTGAAACCCGAGGAATGGCTGCCTTTTAATATATTTGATTGAGTAGCTGGCTCAGTGTCTTTATTTCACTCTCCTGAGGGATGTTGCAAAATGTCGATTCTACCTTCAAAGCAAAGGAATCTCCTATAGTTGGCCGGAGATATCAAGGAGTCCTGACGGCCGGAGGAATGGATGTGGGGGTGGTAGGAAGGAGTTTGGGGAAATTGGTGGAGGCTAAGCCAGGTGAACCTGAAATCCCTAACTCATCTTCCTTTACTCTTTGGTAAAGGTCACATCCTCCCCTCTGGATACTCCATGTATGTCCGTTCCCAACCTCTTATAGTCTAGGATGACGGGTTGTGATGGGTTGTAATGAGCTGAGGGGGGTCCTGATTCTATAGTCTTAGAATAGATTTCCCTGTCCTTAGAGCACGTCCTGTTCTTTGCAGACTCAACTGTAGCCACCCCTCGGCCAAGGAGCTTCAGGAAGAGAAGAAGGTTTTTCTGGGGTGGGTGGGGGTTGGGGGCTCAGGGTCCAGGCTCAGTTGGAAAGGGAGTCGCTTCAGGATGAGGAATTGTGTTTTTTTTTCTTTTCAATTTTGAAGGTTATTTAAATTTTGTAGTCAGCCTACTCTGTTCATCATTCTTCAAGGAGTGAGATTCCTTTTCCTAGCTCAGCAGTAAGCCTCCAAACTTCATATGCACAATTTTCACCCCAAATGGGAAAAAATAGGCCACATTCAAAACTGAAAAGGAAAATTCATCATAAAACCTTCCCAAGAGCTGTATTATTAAAGTTACCATCATTCGGTTGGATATTATCAAGGCAAAAAAATTAAGGTAGAGATTGTGAACACTGCTGCTCTCTTTTCCTCCCTTGCTTGTAAATGAATGTTTTTCAGCCTTCCCCATCCATCTTCATTAACATTGTGAGCAATTTGTACTGGCCTGCAAGGCAGCATCTCGACATTGTGCGAATGTGTGTGATGTTCTGGAAATGGGCAATTTAATATGAAAAGCACACCATATCTCAGATTTTTTTTTAATTTTCTAAACAGTAATTTCTGCTAGGAATTATTCCATGATTTGTGCATAATTTCATGCAGATGGTTATTTAAATATAAATAGAGAAATGTGTCCTTTAATACTGTGCCTGCCTCTACTTAGGTTGGCATTCCCACATTTTAAAATAGTGCCATAAATAAAAGATAAAAAAAATCCCTAAGCCACACACTAGTCAGAAGATAATTGTGCCTGTTCGTTAATTGTCATTTGAGTGCCCTCCAATTAACTTACTTAATATTTTCCAGTTTCTTTAAAAAGAAACTTAAATGGGTCTTTTTGTGAAATGTGTTTACAGTGTAATGAAAAACCTCTTTGTTTACCTAATTAAGACTACATTCTCCCTGCAGTAAAAACAGAACTCCCTTCTTTGGTGACCAACCCACTTTCCTGCTCTGCAAATGCTAACTTGGGTTGCTGAACTAACCTGAGATGGTTGGGGTTTGAAGCCACATACACACACGGATGAGGGCTTGATTCAGCCATTTCATAATTCACATGTATCTTTTGCAAAAAGTACCACACAGTCGTCAGCCTTGAGAAAGCTTTGTAATAATTAAAATAGACAACATGAGGGAACATGTGCAATTAACCTTCTTTATTTGAATAAGATCTAATTTAGTGGCAGCGAGTGTAGAACTAAAGGTTTTATAAATACCAGTCCAAAACATCTCTTAAATAAATATCCTACAACACTCTGAACCAAAAAATGTGATCTTGAGCAGTGGTGATGAGAACTTATAAAATGGAAAAAGAAAACATATGAGTCCTTCTCTAAAGTTCTGTCTTCTGTTTATTCCATGTATCGTTTCCTTATCTGTTGTAGCTGAAGGACTGTGGAGATTTTTCCAGACCAGATTTACTTCCATGAGTTGGAACCTCATTCCTAAAGGTGATAACTTCCTATCCCTAAAAGATATCTTGAGGCAAGAAATAAAATAAGAAACAAACATGAAGGGGTGTGTGAGGGAGAGGGGTCACGCGTGCCCACACGCACACATACATAAAGATTTATTGGACCTCTTGCTGCCAGTTCTCGTGTTGCATTGACTCTCCCTTCTGCATCCTTGGCCTAGAACATTTTTCCCTTTTGCATTTCCAAGCTTCTTAATGGCAATATGGCACCTGCCCTTAGAAATCCTGTTTCCAATTAAAAGCAAGTATGCTAATACTCAACAACTTCTTTTCTTTTCTTTCTTTCTTTCTTTTTTTTTTTTAAAAGATTTTATTTATTTGACAGAGAGAGAGAGAGAGATCACAAGTAGGCAGAGAGGCAGGCAGAGAGAGGGGGGGAAGCAGGCTCCTTGCTGAATAGAGAACGCAATGCGGGGTTCTCAGATCATGACCTGAGCCCAAGGCAGAGGCTCAACCCACTGAGCCACCCAGGCGCCCCCCATCAACAACTTATTTTCTGTCCTTGTCTCCCCTCCCAGTTTCACCAATTCCTTGAAACTGAATCTTTGACCCCTTCTTCTCTTTTATTTTCATGTCAACTTTGTTACCAGTTCAACCTTACAGACACTTCCTTTTCACAATTCCCCGGTGTATGTGTCTACCAGCAGGAGCAGGCCACATCTGCATACATACCCTTTTGCCCCCTTTGCTTGCTCCCCAAGAATCCTGAAGTCGCTTATTGATTTTGAATACTGGAAAAGCTCTAGTTGCAGACTGTCCCAGTTTAGCCTCTGACAGCATCAGTCATTTCATCTGTCTGAGCCTTGGTTCCCCCATTTGGAAAACAAAAGCATTAGCCTATTTCATAAACTATTAACTCCTTCCCAGCTCTCTCATCCTATGTAGACGTCTGGATTAAAACTCCCCACAAGGACGGTAAGGGCTTATGACAATTGCTGTCTATTGTGGGTCCTATGGACTGCATCTAGAGCTTCCTCTGTTTCTCTGGGCATATGCTAACCGCTGTAAAAACCCTGCAGGCCTGGACGTAAGGATATTTTCACTTCTATCAAATGTGTGAAAGGCGCTAGTGTCATGTGCTTCAAAGGAACTCTAGTCAGATTACCTGGTTTTGAATCCAGTTTCCTTACTTACCAGCTGCTTGACCTTGAGCATGTTACTTGACCTCCCTGAATCTCAGTTGCCTCATCTACAAGGAGGCAATAATCATAATAGCGTTTCATAAGGTTACAAAGACTAAATGAGATCATTGTTGTAAAGCCCTCAGAACAGTGCCTACACCTTGGTTAGGACTCAAAAAATATTAGCCATTAAAATAAAAATAGCTCTTGGGGTGCCTGGGTGGCTCAGTGGGTTAAGCCTCTGCCTTCTACTCAGGTCATGATCTCAGGGTCCTGGGATGGAGCCCTGCATCGGGCTCTCTGCTCAGGAGGGAGCCTGCTTTCCCCCTCTCTCTCTTCCTGCCTCTCTGACAACTTGTGATCTCTGTCTGTCAAGTAAATAAATAAAACCTTTAAAAAAAAAGTAAAAAAAAAAGTAAAAAAAAAAAAATAGCTCTTTATGGGCCCCTGGCTGGCTCAGTCAGTAGAACATACAACTCTTGATCTTGGTGTTGTGGGTTCGGGCTCTACGTTGGGCAGAGAGTTTACTTAAAAACATTTTTTTAGAATAATAAAATGAAATAGCCCTTCTTTTCACATTATAGATTAATCAGTAAAACATACAAGAACATGTTAGACAGAAATGGTCCATGATATTATCCTTTTAAATTTTTATTTTGAACATTAGCTATAACACTTGCCTGTAGAGCTATCCCTGATAGGGAGGTATGATTTATCACATTACAAAACATTTATACATGCTTATCTTATCTTTATCATAGCAATTTCTACTTCTAAAAGCACCGTGTCCTCTTTTCTCAATAGTAGAGTACATGTATAATGTCAAAAAGCCAGCTGATTCAGGCATATAGAGGTAATGATCTATTTAAGAAAAAAAAATTATACTGGGTCTATCTACAAAAAGTAGTTTAAAACATCCCAGTTGTATACATTAAAATGAACAAATACTAAAAAATACGAACTATGCTATAATTATAAATTTAAAATGCCAAGTCTCTTTGTTCTTCCTTAGTAAGAGTCTCAAGGTTTGTTAGGCTAGAGTCATATTTAAATACCCATATTTTGGAGAATCTTCTCTTTGTCTTTGAAGGCCTACCTAATAATAGTAATCGAAAATTCTTTTGCTAGTGGTATTTAATGAATGTGTGGCCCTGACTTGATGACACGTTTTATTAAACAGCCCCTGCCATTATGGTGGTTAAACTTTAGAAGGGACACTATTAATGGCATAGAAAGATCAGGTAGGTTAACCTGAGCAACACGCTCACACCACATACACAATGTAAAACATACACATGGTATTCTGTATAAAAATATCACATTGCTAGCCATACGGGGAGCAGCTAAAAATATTAAAGGTCCCGGAAAGATTAGCAGCTGACATTTTGATTGATCACAAATTACTTTTCTTTAAAGCTCACACCTGATATTTAGAAAGATACTCCTACTGTTTCTCTGTGTTTGATCTTCCCAACACCTAAAATAGAAAGTGTGTCCTTGTCACCCACTCTTCCCCTCTTCCCTGCACGTCATTACCTCTGTGAATTCTCTGTCCCATTCTGGGTTTTCTCTCTGGGCCATGCCCTTCTGTTCACTGTCCGCTGACGTCATGCCGCCCTAGGGTCCCAAATTCCCAAGTCCCTAAACTTCACCTTACAGGGTGTCCCATCCCCGTCCCCGCATCTCAGTGCCACTGTGCTCAAGTCCTTAAGCAAAACTCCTGAACCCCCCTTCAGGTTACCCAGCAGTGGATATTCTGTGTTTGCTTGACATTACCTTTCTCTAAATTCGACAATTTGAGCTTGAGATTTAAGCATTGTTCTCTTATTCCCCACACCATGGAGAGCCATGCTTCCAAGTTTCGTCCCCTGAAGGGATGTCCAGATCTCCAATGTGTGTGGGTGGGTAGAAAAGTATGTGTGCTTGAGAAGGATCTTGGTGGTATGCCCTGAGTAGGAGGACGACCATAAAACTTCTGTGAATAGGGGCGCCTGGGTGGCTCGGTAGGTTAAAGCCTCTGCCTTTAGCTCAGGTCATGATCTCAGGGTCCTGGGATCGAGCCCCATATCGGGCTCTCTGCTCAGCAGGGAGCCTGCTTCCTCCTCTCTCTGTCTCTGCCTGCCTCTCTGCCTACTTGTGATCTGTCTGTCAAATGAATAAATAAAATCTTAAAAAAAAAAAAAAAAAACTTCTGTGAATAGCGGCACCTGGGTGGCTCAGTGGGTTAAGCCTCTGCTTTTGGCTCAGATCATGATCTTGGGGTCCTGGGATGGAGCCCCACATCAGGCTTTCTGCTCAGCAGGGAGCCTGCTTCCTGCTTCTGTTTACTTAAGATCGCTGTGTCAAATAAATAAATAAGATCTTTAAAAAAAAACCTTTTGTGAATAATCAAATAGCCAATGATTTGGGGACAACAATACACAAGTTTGATTAGACTCTGTCCCTAGAAAATTAGCAGCACTGTCAGTGACCTGAGACCCTTAAGTCATGGGAAACTGCATACAAAGCTAGTTTTTTTTGCAGGCACTGACATTTCTGTCCAAAAGTAAAAATTACAGAAATTATTAATTATAGAAATTACAAGGATTTAAACAGCAAAGCATGATCTTGAAAAAAAAGTTGTTCAGGTAATGGAGGAAAATAAAGAACGTTATCTCTAATTCATAATTTTTACAATACTTTAATTTTTATTCTTTCTTCCTTGCCATGTTGCTATATGCACACATAGTCTACTATGGAGACCTAACCAATTTAAACTAAAGTATTCTTTCCTAAATAAAGAAAATTACGTTCACAGTTGATTTCTACTCAACAGGGAGCCATTTGATCAAAAACTTCAAACCAGAAGAAATATGAAAATAAAGAGCCAGAGCTGAGTTCTCTAATTCCAAGGAAAAGCTCAAAGAACACTTCCTCCAGTATCTTAAGGGCTGTGGAACTTGAATTAACAGCTTCCTACAGACCTAACCGTCCACTGCCTCTTGTTAATAGAAAGTTCGCAAGTTTTTAAAAATTATTGCCACAAAGAGAAGCTAAGAGTGTCCTCAGAAAATACGAAATGAAGTGGAGTCAGAAGCATCGCTGGGGATGGGAGAGTATTTTGCAGGGGAAGGACCGCAGGACAGGGAGAGGCTATCCACAGCAGAGGGAATAAAAGGAAGGTAAGTCTTAAGGATTCAAAACCAAGAATCCGGAAGAACCCAGATTGGCATAACAAACCTCATCAGTTAAACAAAACATCAGCAGCTATCTCAGGAAATTCAAACAGAGATACCTTCAGATAAAGCACTTCTACATTTAGTGAATATTCTGTTAATTCTCAAAAATACACTTTTGCGGGGGAAAAAAAAAAAATTCTTTTTTCCTCCTCCCCGCTACCTGGGCTTCTCTAAGAGCCTGCATATCTGGAAATACGAGTAGATATCCATCCGGTGAAAAATGAGTTGATTACACAAATCTGCCTTGACCTACGTGCCGAATGTACACTGCTTAAATGAACAACTCTGAAGAGAAGGGGGAGAGAAAGGCAGATAAAGGGAAGGGATCCAAGACTTCCGTTTTCCTACTTGCAGATAAACATATTTAACACCTACTGATTCCGAGGGAAGTTTTAGACAGCTTGAAGCAAGCCCCATAGAATTATTCACTAATAGACCCCAAACGCACATTTTACTGCCTTCAATTGCCCAATCACATCTTTAATTACCCAGTATCTTCCACAGAATAAAATGTCATCATGTGAAAACCACACATTTCCTTTTAGCACCCCCCACGCCTCCCCCCCCCCCAAACCCCCCCCCCCCGCCGTTCAGAAAAGTCCTACATTCATTTAATCCCGAATCTGATTTCATCGGTCTAAAATTCTGAACGTGTTCAAAGACACAGTATTTCCCTCTTAGAAAACCTGAGACAATGACAGGGAGTCCGTAGTAAGTTCCCCCCATGCAACCAGACATTTCTTGAGGGAATTGCAAAGGCTCTGCAAAGAAACAGTTAATATGTATACATCTCTCTGAAATTGGCAACTGTCTTTTATTTCCTCTCATATTCTAGCCAAAGATCTGAGCTCATTTTTTTTTTCTGTCCATAGGCTCCAAAAAAAAAAAAAAAAAAAAGACTGTATTCTCGCTAATTATACATCCTGAAAAGAATTTGGTTCAGTGTAAGATGATCCTAGTGATATGCTAATCCTTTTTTCTGCTTGGTGCTGCCTGAAGCTTGTGTCTAACATTTTTTTCAACTGTATGACAATAAAAGTTCTGGCAACAAAAGAAATAAATGGGCAGCTAAAGAAGGTATAGCTCAAACACATGGCAGGCCGGCTCTCCCCTCTCCTTCTGGCTGTTCCTTTGTAGAGTGCGTTTTGGGATCTTCAAGTCAATAGCTGAAATCCAGCCACCTTAGCAACTTAGTATGACACCCAAGCCCTCTCTCTTTACATTCATGAATAGTCAGCACCCAGCCGACAAAATAGAACTAATCTTTTTTGACAGAATTGTTCAATTTTGGAGGAAAAGCTTTTGAGTCTTCCACACATTTGCAGAATATGAGACAACAATGGCTGCAATCAAATTTTAAAAACAACAGTGGCCAACGGGGCTGGAAAAAGAAGTCTCTTTGAATTAAACAGCACATTCAGTCAGTCCCGGTGGTCATAAACTTGGGGCAAACATTAATTTCAATACATGAGAGAGAGAGAGAGACAAACGGAGAGGGAACCCCACGGCCCGCTCTGAGCCTCATGCGGTAATTCCTTCTGCTATGATACACCCATCTTTTTTTTTTTTTTTTTCTGGTTTCCTTTTTATTTTTCCTTTGTGTGGACTGATACAAATATCTCTTCCCCCTCTGAAATAATTTTGTTCGGGGGAAGGAGGCAACGAGTCTCAGTTTAAAACGCTTTTTATCCAGCAGCCTTTTGTAGTCATTTGAAAGCAGTTTTACCATTTAGAAATCCTGGAATGTATCCGTCACTTCCAAGTCTAACATGGGCTAAAAATGAATCTTCTCCCCATGCCCGCCCCCACCCATCCCCATTTAATACAAGGCATCGCTCTACCTTTGGAGACAATATGAACAAGAAGAAAAATCTACCCAGTTCATGGCAAAAACAGAAGTTAGCAACATGGTCCATGCAGCTGCAACATTGCATTTAAAATTCAGTTTCCTCATAGGAAGAGGGCTAATCCTGCCCCCGTAATTCCCTACAGCCAAAATGTGCCCCCTCCCCTAGTGACAGTGCAATGCAAAGACACTAGCACGCTTATCTTGCCTAACCAGATGGCCGACTTGGATCAATGCACACACGCCACGATCAATGGGAGAGATAAAGAATTAGGAAAACAGTGGTACATGCTCCCAGAAAGCTTGTACACTGCATAATTATTTTATGATTCTACACATGGCTACATGTGATACTGAATTCGAGAAGGAAAGGATAATTAGAGTGCTAGGAAGAATTTTGTCGGAGACTACACTTTGTCTGTCAGCACTTCCCACTCGAGCAAACTCACTGCCCTTATCAGAAAGTGAATTTAGAAAACATGAGCAAAAATGTCGGGGAAGGTATTTCCATTTTTGCCAGGTCCTGCCACATCCCAAAGTTTAGTTCAAAGCCCGAGGCGGCTTGCTGGGATTTGGATATGCCTCTCGTCATTAGCCACCACTGATTCCCCATCCGAGGAGACCCACCAGATAATATTTGGATGTGAGGCAGACCGTCAAGAGGAAGAATTTGGTCTCCAAGTGATTCAGTCAAGTTCATTCAGTAAAATAGAGCAGGACGAGGCATGCCCTTAATTTCTGTCTCCTGATTGGCTAACCCAAGCAATGTTTTTGAGCAGGTTAGTTACCCACTTCCAACTAAGGGGGGAAAAATATGGACCTACGTCCCTGTGAATCCCCCCAGGTTATAAGGTGAGCACACGAAGGGGCTGAAACTGACACTGGGCTGCTTTATTCTGAATTCAGACCAAGATCATAAACCAGAACAATAAACGGCTGCAATCCTCCACCGTGGCAGTGTGCTAATCAGAAAAAGAGACAATGTTACTTCAGTTCCTAGCACACGATGGACCCTTAATAAATGACCATACTGTCGTTGCAAGTAGCCATCATGATGTTTCACCCTAAACTGGTCCGGTGTCGTGTTCTTCCTTCACCTTGTGCTAGACGCCGTTAAAAGTAGTATTAGGGTCTCCTTCAGATTTAAGACTCAGCTTGCATGCTAATTAAAACATTCAATGAACTTTTCCTCCATTTCTTATGTAAAGAGAGACGGGAACTGGAATCTCAAATTAGACACAGCTCTCCACCACTATCAACCTCACAAAACCCGGGGTCGGGGGCTGTGAGCTGGTCTTTTTAAGTAGTCTATTACATTCAAAATAGAGCGAACCTTCAATATCCAAGTAATTAAAATTATTATAATTTGATCCCTAAGGATAAATAAAATACAGTCTGGGTAAAAATTCAGAGGGTAAAAGAAAGAAATGTTGACAATTGTAAAAAGCCACAGTTGGCCTCTTTCTAGGTAATTTTGGGTAGGTTAAACGTGATGCTCTGGTTGTTTACATGATTAGGTGGTTCTCTGGGATGTTCTTTGTAGAATTGTTCTGTCCTCTCTGCCCTGAACGTTTCTATCTTCCACCTCAGCACGAAACAGACAGCTCTATATAACCAGCACTTAGCTTTGCTGCCCATAATCAGATTTAGAGAAAGATCCTGGGTTTGGGGATATGATGCATATGATCACACCTATTTTTTTTTTTTAAGATTTTATTTATTTATTTGACAGAGGGAGAGACAGAGATCACAAGTAGGCAGAGAGGTAGGCGGGGGCGGGGGGAAGCAGGCTCCGCACTGAGCAGAGAGCCCGATGTAGGGCTCGATCCCAGGACCCTGAGATCTTGACCTGTGCCAAAGGCAGAGGCTCAACCCACTGAGCCACCCAGGCAACCCTGATCACACCAGTTTTAGTCCAAAAACCTTAAAAGGCAAGGCTATCATTTTACACAGTTAGGGCTCACTCCCCTTTTCTCAGAGGCTCCAAAAGACCAGTGCGAAAAGGCCATGCCCTTCCAACAACATAACAGATTCACTGAGGCTTCCTTCTGCTGTAAATCCCCATGTGCCATATTTCTGTCCTATAGCTGAGTTCCCAGGGAGCAAGAGAAGCCTCTGGGTGTTAGGGAGGCGAGAAATTCATGAGTCTGAACTGAAGCATTTGAGGAGAAAGAGCCTGTGAGTTTTCTCCAAGGGCAGGGCGAGATGGGCTCCATTTTGGGCTGGAGACAAGGTTGGTGGCTGAACTTGAGTCCCACCGTTAAGCTGGACATGCCGGAAAGCTGGGGGGCTTTCAGCTTCAGGAGAACCTCTGGTCCCTTGTGAAAGCAAACCCAGATCCTATCCACTGCAAAGCGTCATCACGTTAGACCCCCAGGTTTTCAAGGGATTAAGATTGAATGACATAGAAACTTCCAGTCAAAGACCACCAATGACACAAGAAAATAATCCTCTATAAGTGAACGCCAGTGGAAAATGAACAGCATTAGATCTCGTAGGACTAAATGTTCAGAATTTATCAGATACAGAAAACAAGATTAATAGGTATGAAATGTTTTTAAAAATTAAAGTTGGAATTGCTACAATGAGTCAACAATAAGAGACTATCAAAAATGATAAAGCAGGTTGGAAAAGAACCAAATAGTACTTTTTTTAAAAAATTTATTGAGGAATACTTTACAGACAATACATTGCACTCATTTAAAGTATACAAATCAGTGAATTTTGACATATATGCAGTGAAACTCTCACAAGCAAGATACAGAACGTTCCATCAACTCAAATGTTTCCTGATGTCCCTTTGCAACTGATCCCTTCTTCCACCCCTGCCTCAGGCAGCCACTGATTGGGTCTTTGTTGCTATAACTTACATCTTCTAGAATTTTATATAAATGAAATCATACATCATAAACATTTTGGGGTCTGGCTTCTTTGACTCAGCTAATGATTTTGAGATGCACCCACTTTCTTGTGCATATCAAAAGGGCATTTGTTTTTATTACCACTGTTTGGATACCACATTTTATTTTTCCATTCTTCAATCAATGGACATTTGGGTTGTTTCCAGTTTTTGGCTGTTGTGATTAAAGATGCAATGAACATCCACATAAAAGTCTTTTTGCAGACACATGTTTTCATTACTTTTGGGAATGTCTAGTAATGAAATGACTGGGTCGTATGGTAGGTGTATGCTTAACTTTTTAAAAACTCCCAAAAAGTTTTTTAAAGTGATTGTACCATTTATAGTCTCACCAATAGAGTGAGAGAGTTCCGGTTACACCACATCTTCTCCAGGACATGATATGGTCAGCCTTTTTAATGTTAGCCATTATAACGGGTATGTAGTAGTGTCTCATTGTGGCTTTAATTTGCATGTCCTTACGTGAATGATATGCTTACTCACCATTCTTCTATAGTTTATTTTTAGTTTGCATTTAATTTTATTTTTAAGTAAAAGTTACTCCTAAGGTGGGGCTTGAACTCACGACCCTGAGATCAAGAATCCTATGTTCTATCAACTGAGCCAGCCAGGCACCCCAACCATTCTCATATCTTATTTTGTGAAGTGTTTTTTCAAATTTTTTGCCCATTTAAGAAAAAAAAAATTTGGTAATATTGACTTGCAAGAGTTCTTTATCTATCCGGGATATGAGTTTGGTTTTTTTTTTTTTTTTTGTCAGATTGATCTATCTATTGACTATTTTCTCCCATTCTGTGGCTTGCCTTTTTGTTTACCTAATGGTGTATCTTGCAGAACAAAAAAAAAATTTTTTTAAAGACTTTATTTATTTATTTGACAGAGAAGAGAACACAAGTAGGCAGAGAGGCAGGCAGAGGCAGGGAAGCAAGCTCCCTGTGGAGCAGGGCTCCATCTCAGGACCCTGAGACCATGACCTGAGCCGAAGGCAGAGGCTTAACCAACTGAGCCACCCAGGAGCCCCAGAACAAAAGTTTTTAATTTTGATAAAGTCCAATTTATTAATGCTCTCTTTTATAGTTGTGTGCCTTTTTGTGGCTCTTTAAGAAATATTTGCCTATTACACGTTTGTAAAGATTTTGTTTTTTCTCCTGCATATTGTTTTATAAGTTTTACAGTTTTGCCCTTTAGGTCTGTGTTCCACTTTGGGTTAATCTTAGTGTATGATGTAAGATAAAAGTCAATGTTTCTTTCCCCCGTACATATATCCAATTCTAGTCCCATTTTTTGAAAAAGACTTTTCCTTTCCCTATTAGATTTTCTGGGCAACTTTGTTGAAACATTAACCAAATACGTGTGGGTCTATTTCTGACTCTTTACTCTGCACATCTATATGTGTACCTTTCATCAATACCACACTGATGGTATTGATCTTCATAATTTTATAGTAAGTTGAAACCAGATAGGGGTATCCTCCCATTTTGGTCTTTAAAAAAAAAAATTGCTTAAGCTATTCCAAAATATTTGCATTTTCTTATCCTTTTAAATCAGTTTGCCAGTTTCAATAAGATTGCCTACTGAGATTTTGATTGATATTATTTTCAGTCTATTAATCACTTTGGGGATAATTGACATCTGAAGAATACAAAGTCTTTCAATTCATGACCATGGTATATGTTTTCACTTCCTAAGGACTTTAAAATTTTCCCTTAGTAATGTTCTGCAATTTTTAATGTAGAGGTCTCTTTAGTGTAGAGGTCTGAGGATTTTATTTGTAAATAGATTTTGGTTTTGGATGCTATTGTAAATGAAATTTATATTTATTTAAAAAAAACTTTATTTTTTATTTTTAAAAGTATTTATTTTAGATAGAGAGAGAGAGAGCACGAATGTGGGGGGAGGAGCTGAGAGAAAGAGACTCTCTAGGGCTTGATCTCATAACACTGAGGTCATGACTGAGCCAAAATCAAGAGTTGGATGCTTAACTGACTGAGCCATGCAGGATTGACTTTTAAAATTTAATTTTCCAGTTGCTGTGGCCAGTATATAAATATAGAATTGATTTTATTATATTAAAATTTTTATCTTATGATTTTAGTAAATTTACTTATTAATTCTCATAGTTGTATTTTAGATTCTTTAGGATTTTCTATATAAATAGTCATTTCTCCAGCAAAGAAACATTTTATTTTTTTCCTATCCAATATTTATGACTTTTATTTATTTGTCTTGCCTTATTGCAATGGCTAGGACCTCCCTTGCTCCCATACAGAATTGAGTAGAAGTGGTGAGAGCAAGCATCTATGCAATGATCCCAGTCTTGGGGGAAAGCATTCAATTCCTCACCATTAGGTATATTAGCTTATAGGATTTTCATGGATACCCCTTGTCACATTGAAGAATTTTCCTTTTTTCTATTTTGCTGAGTTTTTTAAAATCATAAATTGATATTAAATCATGTCAAAAGCTTTTTCTGACTCTATATAAATTATTACATAGCTTTTTTCCTTTATATTAATAAGGTGATTCTGTTTATATGCTTGATTTATATATTAAAACTACTTTGTAGTTAGTTCTGGGATAAACCCATCTGGGTCATAATGTATTAATTTTTAAATATATTGTTGAAATTATTTACTAATATTTTGTTAAGAATATTTGCTCTATGTTTATGGGGGCTACAGATCCATTCTTTCTCTCTTTTTTTTTTTTTTTTTTTTTTTGGTAGTGTCCTTATTATCTTTGGTAGTAGTCTATGATATCTCTATAGGCAGTGTGCCTATTTACTAGCTCTTTACATATTTTTTAAGAACCTGACAAGTGCTTAGGTCTGTTTCAAAATATAAAAGATAGTCTCTTAAAGGAACTGGTCCTCAGCTGAGAGGATGTGTCATTAAAGGTTCTGCTCAAATGTCGGCAGAGAGGCCTTCCCTCACCACTCTGTCTAATGCAGTACCGACTGTCCATCAGCCTTAGTTTCTTATCATATTTTATTTTTCTTCCTAGCACACATCATGACCAACATATTACATATTCACTTGTTTATTTGCTTATGGTCTATTTCCCCCACTAGTATGTAAACTCCATGAGAAGAGTGTTCTCACCTTTTTTCCTCATCTTGACTCTTGGCTACTTGTCTATGATGGATTCTGGTAGCTTTCCTCAAACACCTAAAATCTGGAGAGAGACCTCAAGGAAAATAGAGACTGGCTTTTCAACTGAAATGAGACACAGAAGATTGTGTGCTCTGGAGTCAGACCATTTAGATTTGAGTCCTGGCTCCACCATTTACTACCGAGACAAACTTAGACAAATTACTGAGTCACTTTTTGCTTCAGGCTTTTAATCCAGTCTAAAATATGATAATAAGAGCACCTAACTCATAGGGTTGTTGTAAGAAATAAGTAAACTTATACATGTGAAACATTTTATAAAGGGCCTGACATATAATAAATGATCTCGAAATGTTTATTAAGTAAGTAGTATGCATATCCTTGGAATCAGAACTGATTATTTAACGCTCTTATACCATGCATTTTAAAAAAGTAATCTCTACACCCAACGTGGGGCCTGAGCTCACAACCCTGAGATCAAGAGTTGTGAGTTCTACTGAGGGAGTCAGCCAGGCACCCCTACCATGTATTCTTTTGTTGCACACATGGCCAATCTTACCTTCTGTGATGATTGTCCCTATCTATGCCTCAGAGTTGTAGTCCTTCCAGTAATCAGGAGAGCAATTTGCACTAAAATTTCTTCTTGCATAGGATGCCCTCTTTAAGCCATGCCTGAGTGGTGCAATTAAGGTTACCCAGTCCAGATGTCCTCTGCAATGAAATCTGTATAATGTTCCTTTACAATTAAACTACTGGAAAATATATGAATAACCCTATAGAGGAATTTATATACAGAATTACTCACAGTTAACTTAGACGGATAATGGTCTTATTTCAATAAGAATTCTCCTTCCCTAGAGAGTTAACCTATAGCCACACACAACTGAGTCCTACTGCACAGTTCTCATCTGCTTTGTCCTTTTCTGTCCTGACCCGAGCTGTCCTCTTCTTAGCTCCCTTGCTGTCCTAGACGAGCAGTTGACATCTCCTGCTGGGGCACTGCCTGTAGTTGTCCTGAGGTTATGGGGTTTTACTGACTCCCTCTGTGAATTGTTCAATGTTCAGTTATAGTACAGAAGTTTGTTGCCCTAACAGGAAAAAAAAAAATGTCCTCTGTTATATCTGCTTTTTCCACTTCTACCGTTTGGCTATACACATTCCATACAATGCTAGGCTTCTTTCTCTTAGCCTATCAACGCCACCCAATGCTGAATAGGAAACAACTCTGACCCAGTGGAGGAAACTGCTTAAATCCATTTCAAATAGAGCTATTTTGAATACTCTCTTCTCTAGAACACTAAAACAGAGACTTACCATGGTTTTTGCCTTTTCCTCGCTGGAGTGACCTGCTTCGATATAACAAAAGAACTAGAATCAAAGATGCTATCCAGCAGTAAAATGCTATCTACTTCTTTACGGACTTTTTGTTAATAATGATTTGCATTACATTAGTGGGGGGAAAAAACACACAGCCAGCATTTACCAAAAGTTAAATCACTCAGTGTTTGCTTCCATTATAGTACATGGGAATACAGGGTAGACTAGTTGGTTACAAATAGGCTTAAACTGCTGCTATCACACCTCTTGTTCTGGGAGGCTTAGAAGATCTTGGGCCATTAGTCCTTTGACTCCTCTGAACAGTTACCAACAACTTCCAGAAAACACCTCGTCATATGACCATCCTTAAATATATGGTCCTTAGAAGACCAGTTTAATTTTGTATTTTTTAAAAATGTAGTATACATATTTATTTGGGTAGTTCTTAACAAGTGTTCCTTTAAAAAAAAAGATTTATTTACTTATTTATTTTATTTTATTTTTAAAGATTTTATTTATTTATTTGAGAGAGAGAGAATGAGAGAGAGAGAGCATGAGAAGGGGAAGGGTCAGAGGGAGAAGCAGACTCCCCGCTTAGCAGGGAGCCCAATGTGGGACTTGATCCCTGGACTCCAGGATCATGACCTGAGATGAAGGCAGTTGTTTAACCAGCTGAGCCACCCAGGCACCACTTATTTATTTATTTTAGAGAGAGAGCACACAAGGGGAAGGGGCAGAGGGAGAGGGAGAGACAGAATCTCGAGCGGACTTCCCACCGAGTGCTGTACCAGATGCAGGGCTCGATCTCATGACCCTAAGCTGAAATCAAGAGTCGGACACTTAACTGACTGAGCCATCCAGTTGTCCCTTAGTTTGGTATTTCTTAAATTCCTTCCAATACTCTAGACTTCTGAGCTTTAGTGGAAGAATCCAAAGAGACACACTTATGTTTGAGTTAGGGATTAGACTTAACTCCAGTATAGATATTTACTTAAAAAACAAAACAAAACTAAATAAGCTTTGAATCTCAGGTGTAGGATGTGTCTTGATGGTCCCAGAGTGATAAATAATTGCTAATTTTATGAAGCTTTATCTTTCAGTTAACAGAATAACCATATTTATGACATACTTTTAGATGTCCTGAAATGCTATCTCCTATGAAGACCCATAAACACATAATCAAATGAGAAAAATTGGACTTATTGCTCAATAATTGTCAGTCTCACTGTCTTTTCTTTAAGCACTTATAGCAGACATATCTACTGTTGCCTCTCCTGCCATGGTCCTTGCTTGGAAGGGCCTACCTCATGGCCACAGCTGATGACCAGGGCTAGACATCTAACCAAGGAGAGCCAGTCACATTTTTTAATCTTGTGAATCTGAGTCAAGAGATGAAGAGTAGTTGTCAGCTGGGAGGCCATGTGGACATGGGCATGGTGGGCATGTTTGGTGACATAAGAGATGAATAGATACCGCTGGGCAGTCAGTGGGTGGGGGCGGAGTGGGGGGAGGCAGACAGAGAAGATATCAGAGAGAAATAAAGGCAAGAGATCCCACAGCCCCAGGAGAGACAGAACAGACTTCATTCCTGAGGACCTACCAGGAGCTAAAATACCAACTCAGCCTTATTTCCTATCCTTGGATTCTGCAAGAACCAGATCTTTACAATACGCTGCGCTTTATTTGTACTAGCTTGAGTGGGTTTGTTAATGTTAACTGTTAAAAGCAAACAAAAGAGCTTCGAGAACAGGCTCTGTATCTTAATTTGGCTCTATAGGTGTCCCAGCAGAGCCCATTGTTAACACAGAGTAGGGACTCGGCAACTTGGTTGAAATTTATGACTGTGTCTAAAAATTTTTCGCCTTCAAACCTTTTATGCGTTTTCTAGCACACAACTTAACTCATTTTTAGAGTACTGCTGTTATGTTTATTTTCTTTAAAAACAGAAAAACACAGTTCAAAAAGCCCACCAGCCTTCTAAGTGGGAAGAACTATTGAGAACACACACAGCGTGATTTCAGAGGGTCCTGGAAGCCCTCCTATTCACACATCCCTCTTCCTTACTTTGTGGGTCTTGGAAAAACCATTAGAATGGTTCCTAAAGTTGTTTTCTTCTTCCTGTTCTTAATTAAAATACAAATATCTTGGGCAATATTTCTCAAAATGTGTTCTACAGAACGTTGATCTCTCAAGATCCTGCTCCCAAAAAATAAGAGAGGGAGACAAATAGAGAGCCGTAGTGTACTGTCTTCTTACCTTGGAGACCCGTGAGCCCCGCAGCACACAGCAGGCTCTGAGAACTCCTGCACTGAAGAAACCCTTTCAGGTTGGGTTTGGCTGAGCATGGCTTAGGCATTAAGGAAACTGGGGAAGTACAAGGACTCTGCCACCCACAGGTTGCGTAACTCAAACACATTGAGGACCATAGAGCCCCTAACTCATAGGTTTATCAGGAGGATAAATGAAGTAATGAATATAAAGCACCTAGGATTTAAGCAGCACATAGAAGCAGTCAATAAAAACTGTTATTGTTGTTTTTGTTGTTTAAAGATTTTTTTAAAAAGATTTTATTTATTTATTTGACACAGAGAGAGAGATCACAAGTGGGCAGAGAGGCAGGCAGAGAGCCTGATGTGGGGCTCGATCCCAGGACCCTGAGATCATGTCCTGAGCTGAAGGCAGAGGCTTAACCCATTGAGCCACCCAGGCGCCCCAGTTGTTTAAGGATTTTAATTAATCTGTATACCCCATGTGGGGCTCAAACTTACAACCCTGAGATCAAGGGTCACATGTTCTACTGACTGAACCAGCCAGGTGCCCCGAGAAAAACTTTTTATTATTAATGCAGCTTTTTCTAAACTTACTAACCTGAGCCTTTATAGACAAGTCATCTGTCACACCTCTCGGAATATACACTTTGAGAATATTAAGAGGAAGAAAAGCTGTTTAAGAGAGGCAGGGGGCAGGAAGCACTGGAAGGGGCAAGAGAGAAATGAACAAAGGTAACTTTGCCTATTTCATGACTCTGTTTAATTTACCAACGAGACATTTAGGCATAGCTTTCTCTCCAATCCTAGTACAGTGCCAGGCTCACAGCAGGCATTTAACAAAAAAGCCTGCTACTTAATTAACTAAAAGTGCAAATGACAAGTTTATTTCAACTTTTCCTGCACACGCTGTTGCCTTATATTTTTAGCCCACTTCAGAGCAAGAGAAAGATCCTAATCTAGAAGAAGTCCTAGAAAGTACTGATTTTCTGGACATTTCAAAGCAGGCCTAGATTTCGTTTTCAGGGCTACAAAAATCGTCCCAGTGTTCCAGAGCCTGGAAACCAAGGCAAACGTGCATCTCTGCGCCCGCCCACTTTGTTTGGGCTCCAAGAATGTAAGGCCAAACTCCAACACCAGGACGAAAAAAAATTAAAACAGCGACACCCCTGCTCGTTAGAGACCTGTGAACAAGCAGAGGCTAATCCTAGCTCCAGTGCAATTTTAGCTGCTTTTCTCTGGGCACCCTACGCAGGGGTGTGGCTGGCGCTCCCTTGTCTTGCATAAGAAATTAGCAGCATCCATTCAAAAGAAAAATGATAATTGCTCAGTGGAAGACAACAACAACATAAAAGGCCCTTCATAGCGTTGTTTCAGAAACACCCAAATGCAGAACACGTAATGAGGGGTAAACAAACCCAGCTCTGGCTGAAGTTTGATAAACATCTCTAAGTCTCAAACCAGTGACCAAGAATTCATGTCTCTGTAAGCCTGTCATTGTTTTTGTGGCCAGCACTTCTTTGCTGCCCATAAGACAGACAGGTAGACACTCGGGCTGACAGATGCATAGAGGGAAATTTTACCATGGCTATTCAAATATATTAATTTTTTTAAAAAGATTTTATTTATTTCTTTGACAGACAGAGATCACAAGTAGGCAGAGAAGCAGGCAGAGAGAGGGGGAAGCAGGCTCCCTGCCGAGCGGAGAGCCCGATGTGGGGCTGGATCCCAGGACCCTGGGATCATGACCTGAGCTGAAGGCAGAGGCTTAACCCACTGAGCCACCCAGGCGCCCCTCAAATATATTAATTTTTTAAAACTGCCTCATGGGTGCTACGCCCTTCATCCCTAGTCAGCCAGGAAGGCATTAAGGATTTAAGGATGAATAGTGAGAAGGAAGACCGTACAGCTGAAGGCAGTACGCACAGTGGCTAAAAGCATATCCTGAAGAATCAGAGAGACCCGGGGTCTCAACTCTGCCCCCACCCCCCAGTAACAATGGGACAGCTGGCAACATGCTTGACCTTCCAAGTTTAAATTTACCAAAGGAAATGATATGTGAGTTTCCAGGGGTTGTAAGGATGAAATGAGATAGTAGAAGCATAACATTCAGCAGAGGGCCTGACAAGCAGCTACAAAAGCTAGCATCTTAGGGAGCATCTTAGGGAGCCCTGTATGTAGCAGAGTTGTTAAGAGCTTTATTTTTAAGATTTTATTTATTAGAGAGAAAGAGAGTGAGCACAAGCCCGGGGAGCAGCAGGCAGAGGCAGAGGGAGAAGCAAGCTCCCTGCCAAGCAAGGAACCCAAAGCGGGCCTTGATCCCAGGATCCCGGGATCATGACCTGAGACATAGACAGATGCTTAACCTACTGAGCCACCCAGAAGCCCCTGCTGAATGCTTTTAAATGCATTATTTCACCTAATCCTCAAAATCACCTTTCCTAACTTATTTCAAAATAATTTACATATATTATCTCCTCTTTGAAGGTAAGGAATCTGAGCTTTAGAGACAATCAGGTAATTGGCCACAGGAAGCAGTAGAACCCAGTTTTGAGACCAAGTCTGGCTGATTCCAGAGCCCGCACTTTTGGCTACCACATCTAATGCAGTCAGACGGCAGCTACCTTGTTTACTGAGAACCCACTCTGTGCCTGGAGCTTCACAAGTTTCACAAATAACTCATTTCATATCTGTTATGTTATCAAGTTAGTTTGCCTCTCGTTCTACAGATGGGGAAATTAAGGCATCAGAAGATTAAATATGACCTTCAGGTCGGTCTGCCTCCATGGGTCTTTGACCTTGTGCTTAGAAGGACTCAGGGCTGGTTTAGTGCCCTGCTGTTGCCATCTCGAAATTCTTAAGCATCTTTGAAGAAGATATATATTTGTATCCAAGTCCCACAGATTAAGCGGTCGGTCCTGCCTTCTAACCTTTTCCCACCACAATGCACTTCCATGGACTGTGATGTGAAAGCCAGAGGGAGGGGGCCACTTTCTTCTCTGAAGGCAGCACTAGAAGACTCCTGCCTTAAGGATCCTAGAAACAAAGGGCCACACATGAACGTTTACAAGCCCTGCCCAGTGACAGGACCACCTAGGAAAACGAATGGAAGGGTGTCAGACTTGGAACTGGAAATAAAAAACACTGACGCTGCCTTCTTTTAAGTACTTCTACAAGGAAGGGAAATGCGGGTCAATGCCTTCAGATCATTCATGGCAATAGCAACATACATTTACTGTCAAAGAATAAGTGTCCCGATCTATCCCGTACCTGGACTCCCCCACCTGGCCTGGAGAACTCTAGGAAAAGGAGGCCGAACAGATAAGAACATAAATGTTTATACTGGCAATGTGGCCCAGATGCTGGCTGAATTCCATGCGTATTGTATGGTAAGAACTTGCAATTGGGGAGTTTAATATAGGTAGGGAAGGAGCACTTAATCACTATCAAACCTTGGCATACAACACCAAGAATACCTCCAAACAGAAGAAATTGTCAGAGCACGGCACATCTGTCTTTATCTTTTGATTCTTCCTATTATCCTTCTTTCTCTTACCACAGGCAGCTTCTGTCCAGATGGCAGGAAACACGGCTGCTGTCCATAAGTCTCCCATCAGTGTGGCATGCAACCAAAATGGAAAGGAGACCATCCCTTCCCCAGCCTCCCTATAGCAAATCACATGGAAAGTTCCAATTGGCCCTAGTTGGGACACCACTAATGCACCAGACCAATCAATGTGAACAAAGGAATAGGGATGCTATGATTGGACAGTCCTGGGTCATGTAACCACCTATAGGAAGCCAGATGGACACTCTGATTGGCAAATGGAATTGCTCCATTTATTTAATATTCATTGCTTAGCTGAAATTCAAAGGTAGCTGGGCATTCTGTATCGTAACTGGTAAATCGGCCTCCAGAACCACAAGCCAGAGAGCAGGAGCAGTTCCCAACAGAAGGAAGGGCTGTGGGGTACCAAGAATCATTCCTGTTGAGGACAGTGTTCAGCTCAGCTCATATTGGTTTCACACCTGAGACTGAACGGCTATGTTTCAGTGCCAAATTCTGGGAGAAAATGCTGAGTTCCAGTTTTCATTACCCCCTTTCAGGGTCAGACCTTTCACTTGTGATGTAACATACCACCTGATGCTCATTGATTACATTTGTCCCCACTGACTTCTATGTTCAAGAGCTACTGAAATTCTATTTAAAATGTAAGTTCAGGGGCGCCTGGGTGGCTCAGTGGGTTAAGGCCTCTGCCTTCCGCTCAGGTCATGATCCCAGAGTCCTGGGATTGAGCCCTGCATTGGGCTCTCTGCTCCGCAGGGAGCCTGCTTCCTCCTCTCTCCACCTGCCTCTCTGCCTACTTGTGATCACTCTCTCTCTCTGTCAAATAAATAAATAAAATGTTAAAAAAAAATGTAAGTTCATTTTTCCAGTGGAATGAATAGTAATGAATCCAACCTAATCATAGTACTATACCATTTATACATTTGGGTTTATTATGTTCAAAGTTCACTACGAAGGCTAGTTATCTTTTTTTTTTTTATAAATCAGAATATACTTTTTTGAAAATGTTGAGCAATTTTTCCCCCCAAAGGCCTATACAGTCTAATCCTAACGCTGAATTAATCTATTTAATTGAAAAATATTTAAGGGAACACTAGCCAATGGCTCAGATATTGCAAACAATATCAAATAGAATTAAATTATTGTACAAAAGGAAAATTTGGATGGCCCCCTGCAATATGTTGAAATGTAATTTATTCTTGAAAACCAGGCTTGAGCATTTTGACCTGAAGGTGTATTTAAAAATGAAGATAAAAAATTTCCCTTTCTTCCTCTCTCAATCTTCTGGCGTACTTTTGCCCTCCCTTGGATTCTCATCCTCATGTAAAACCTGATAATAATGTAGAAAAAAAGACTTGAACAGCACTGTCCAATTGAAATATAAGAAAGCCAAATATGTAATTTAAGATTTTCCAGTAGTCACGTTTAAAAAAGTAAAAAGAAACAGATGAAAGCAATTTTAGCAGTATATTTTATTTAACCTAATATATTTAAAATTTTGTCATTTTAACATGTAATCACTATAAAAATTATTGAGGATGTATTTTACATTCTTTTCACATTTATACCTCAATATGGACACTAATTGAATCAGAAATATTTGAACTGTATTTAGCCTTCACAAAATTTAGAGTTGAAAGAGTAGATTCATATACCTAACTTGTTCCAAAAATACTTAATAATTTTCTAATAACTGAATTGAATTTCATTTCAGATGTATCAGTCAGGGTCCACTTTGGAGACAAACCACATCAGTATTTGAACAGGGAGAATTTAATTCAAACAATTGTTAGCTATACAAAATTATTAATTTGATAACTAAACAGGCTAAGAGAGAGAGAGGGAGAGAACTCTATGCTCTCACGGATGTAGCAGCTGCCGGAAGCAGGGACCAGCTCTAGGCCTGGGGAAACAAAAGGAAGAGTTTGGAATTAATAAAGCATAGACACTTAAAAGTGGGGCCTTCTGGAGATAAAACTCAGCCCTTAGAGAAAGAAGCAATGCTTGTGTCCTGCCATGTCAGCATTTGGAGAATTTCGAATTAGCCACAGTAAAACTTTTGTATACATGTCCAAACATTGTAAGACCAGAGTCAGTACTTTTTTACATGGCTGCTGAAAGGTCATTAAAATTTCCCTGGTAGAAGAGAGAACTTCAAAAATTGCCTTCTTTGATTTTAGTCATTGATCAATGATCACCACTTCCGGGGATTAGCAAACTATGGGGTGGGGAGCAAATTGGGTCTGTCCCCAGTTTCTATAAATAAAGTTTTACTGGAACACAGCCATGCTCATTTATTTATGTATTGTCTAGGGGTGCTTTGCCACCACATTGGTGGAGTTCAGTAGTTGCAACAAATACCATATGGCCCTACAGAGCCTAAAGTATATGCTGTTCTGCTCTTTATAGAAGAGTTTGCCAACCCCAATCTAAATCTTTTCTGAAATAAATGTTTGTTTAAACACGATACTAGTAGCAAAGAATTTCCTAATATGCTAGACAATATACATCCCTATAGTGCACAATCTAACACCTGTTTCTTAATGCTGGCTTGCTTTAAGCTTTCCCAAATTCTTAGGAGCCACATAAAGTCTGAAAACATATGAATTAAAAATGACCGGCTACTGGCATTATCTCCTCTAGATTTCTAAATTCTACCATACCATATTTTTTCAAGGAATATAATCTAAAGATAAAGTATATCCATATATTTCTTTAACTATTAAATTCCCTCAAAATTGAAAGACTAGTCAATCAGTAAAAGAAACAGAAATTAAAAACTCAATACACATATTACGGGGTAACAGATAACTTATTCATTGTCAAAGTCAGTTGCAGTGCAAAATTATATTTAATTTTCTATTCATTACCTTAAAATTGCACAAAGTCTGAGAGATTCTTTCCAAATAATTTTTAATAATATAATTTTTCCAGCAATGGGAAAACCAGTATTTTTAACAGATATTTTAAAGCTCTAAGATTTAAAAAAATTCAATATTCCATTTAGGCTCTCATGCAGAAAGCTAATGTGTTTAATTTTAGGTTCTTGGTAAAATATGTGACTCTTAAAGAGAAAACAAAATCTAGATTGCTCTCTTGGACTTTTTAATAATGTTCTTCTTATTGCCCTTCATTATGTGGGCAATCCATTTCTTTCTCTAAAGTCACAGCCAGACACACACATGAACAAGAAGGCAAATAACCACCAATGTTATTCAGAGCATAAATGAGTTCTGAAATTTGGGCATAGTCCTTTTAATAGAAAGCTTAGCATTGTGGGAACCTGCTAAAAAATCTTCCTCTTCCTCCCCTCCCTCATCCCCTTCTCCTCCTTCTCCAGACTTATTTCACTCAGCACAATGTCTTTACCGTTCATCCATCTTATAACATATGCCAGAATTTCCTTCCTTCTAAGGTTGAGTAACATTTCATTGTTACAGTTGCAATTTAAAAAACTGTCACTTTTAGAAGTAGAAAGATACAGGAAAGGATAAGTAAGGACATAGAGAAAGGAAGTAATATAAGCAATAAAGCAGACTAATAAAATTACATTACACTGGTACCCTACCAATACAGACTGTGCATTTTTTATGACTATAAAAAGTGCAAAAATTGGAGATATATTTGACTAGAAAAAATCCTTAAAAGTCAGGCAGAGTACTCACAGACTATAAGAACATTACAAATAAAGTAACAAACTAATGACTAAAATCATCTTAATATTTTGGAAGTTAAGAAACACTTCCTTAAATAACCTCTGAATCAAAGAAATTTACAAATGACATTACATGTGATCTAGAAAGCATGGAAAAAAGAATAATTCATATTAAATACTTTATATTAAAACAGCTGAACTGTGTTCAGAGAAAAATGAACATCCTCAAATTCCTTCATGTTTGAAGAAAATTGAAAATAAAATAATTTAAACTCATTGTTATGGCTGGAATTACAACCAAAATTCACTTATTGTAGTCCTAAACGCAGTTCTTCAGAATGTGACTATATTTGGAGATAGTGCCTTTAGAGAGGTCATCAGGGTACACCGAGGTTCTATGGGTGGGCTCTAATCCAATGTAACTGGTGTCCTTATAAGAAGAAGAAAATTGGACATACAAAGAGACTCAAGAGAGCCATGGACACAGAAAAAGACCTCATGAGGCCTTGGAGAAAAGCCAAGTAAAGAGGACTCAGAAGAAATCAAACCTGCCAACACCTTGACCTTGGACTTCAAGCCTCCAGAATTGAGAAAGTAAGAAAGTACCTTCCTGCTGGTTAAGCCACCCATTCTATGGTATTTTGTCACAGCAGCCCTAGCAAATTAATATATTCATCTAAATAATTAGTAAAAGAGAAATAAAACAAATCAAAGGAAGTATGCAGTAGGGATTTAAAAAGACAAGGCATAAAATTGATAAATAGAAAACACAAAAATAGAAGGATAAAAGAAAATGATGATGTTATGAAAACAAGAATAAAATCAATAAATGATTACTGAAATAAAAAATGAGAGCAGAAACATGTAAGATTAAGTTCATAATCACAAATATAAAAGAGATAAAAATAATTATATGAATGTACATTTCTTTCAACCTATGACGACAGTTTGATAACCTGGAAGAAATGAATGATTTACTGACAAAATAAATTCTAAAACTGACCCAAGACGTAATGAAAACTTGAAAAGAATAATCACCATAAGATTACAAAGGTAACTGAAAATCTACTAGTTAAAAAAAAAAAAAAACTGTCAGGTGATTTTACAGCTGAAGCTCTATAATTTAAAAAATAAATTCACATGTTTCATAGCTGAGTTCAACCTAATCTCTAAAATGACATCATTTTCACTATTCAAGATCATAATAAAAGATAAGAATCCCTCCAATTTGTCTTATGATGCTAATATAACTTTAATTCTAAAGCTTTATACAGACAGACCCTTCGGGGCGCCTGGGTGGCTCAGTGGGTTAAAGCCTCTGCCCTCGGCTCAGGTCATGATACCAGGGTCCTGGGATCGAGCCCCGCATCGGGCTCTCTGCTCAGCAGGGAGCCTGCTTCCTCCTCTCTCTGCCTGCCTCTCTGCTGCTTGTGATCTCTGTCTGTCAAATAAATAAATAAAAATCTTAAAAAAAAAAAAAAAAGACAGACCTATCTGTCTGAGAAAACTGGAACTCTCAGATTAACCTTAGCATCACAAAAAGGGGGACAACTAGATACTAAGTATTTCATGATGTGGAGAAATAGGAGGTACCTAGCACCACCCATAAATATTCTTGCCCAGGAAAGGAAGGAGGGAAGAGAGGATGGAAGGAAGGAAGGAGAGGGGAGGGGAGGGGAGAGAGGGGGAGAAGGAAGAAAGGAGAGGGAGGAAGAGAGGAAGAGAAGAAAGAATGAACATAATTCTAATTGCGTTTATACACTTACCTCTTTATAGAAGTTACAGGGGGATAGAAGAAAAAGTTGATCAATGCCGGGAAGAATTCTAATAGTCAAATCCAGAATGTGGGAAAATCAGCAGGTTAAATGATCTGGTCCTTTCAAAATCTAAGCAGTAAACCTAAAAGAGGAAGGAATGCTTTATAGATCTAAAGAAAATTGAGAAATAGAACAACGAAGTATGATGTATGGTCATTTTTGGATCCTGATTTGAACAAACAATAAAAAGACATTTTTTAGATCAGTCAAGGGGAACTTGATTATGGATTGTGTGACCTGATACCAAAGAATTGTTGTTAATTTTGTCAGTTGTAGAAATGGTATGTGAGGGGGTGCCTGGGTGGCTCAGTGGGTTAAAGCCTCTGCCTTCGGCTCAGGTCATGATCTCAGGGTCCTGGGATCAAGCCCCGAATCGGGCTCTCTGCTTAGCAGGGAGCCTGTTTCCCCCTCTCTCTCTGCCTGCCTCTCTGCCTACTTGTGATCTCTGTCAAATAAATAAATAAAATATTAAAAAAAAAAAAAAATGTTATGTGACATTTAAACTATCCTTATCTGTTAGATGTAACAATTTGTAACATTATGTAATGTCTGAAATTTGATTTTAAATACTCCAGAACAGAGGGTGCCTGGCGGTCAGTAGAGCATGTGACTCTTGATCTCAGGGTTGTGAGTTCGAACCCCACATTAAGTGTAGAGATTACATTAAAATAAATAAATAAATAAATAAACACTCCAGGAAGCGAAAAAAAAATCCGTGTATGGTGGGAAAAAATATAATTAAAAATTAAAAATTACAAAATAAAAATAAAAATATATCATTTTATTGATGAAATAAAATTGATGAAATTTTTTAGGCTCAGTGATGAATGTGATGGTGTTTGTAGACTGTCCTCTCCACTTTTAAGTATATTTGAAAATAACTGTAATTAAAATGAAAAAATAAAACTCTAAAAATCAGATTTTCAGCTGAAGAAAAACATGTTTCCGCTCATAGTTTTGGTACAAATATACATTGCCCGAGTTTGCCAATATGAACATTTATCATTACTTAGAAATTTAGAGCTTATTTCTCTGGCTGTCACAATCAGACATTTGAGAATTCCTAGTATAACCTGCATATCTTTAGACATATTTTTCAAAAAAGACAAAGAAAGTCATAGAGTAAAAACAGATTTGGCTCAGTAGGGAGAGCATGCAACTCTTGGTCTCAGGATTGTGAGTTTGAGCCCCGTGCTGGGTGTAGAGATTACTTAAATAAATTAAAACAGATTTGGGGAAGAGGTGGGAATAAATATGTCTGAAAAGCCAAAAAAGAAAACAACAGCCTCTTTAGACATAGCCCAAGTTTGCTGTAAGGTATTGCATAAGAATGACTGAGACCTTTAGCTTCTCCAAGAGGCAATAAAGGTCATTCCACTACTTAGATGTCCAAAGGGCTATTTGGTAAGTGAGAAGAATTGTAAGTCTTTTTAAGGAAGCGTTCTTTCTACTATACTCAGTCCTACAGAGAGATGTCCTCTGTTACCTTTGAGTTGGGAAACTCTAAACTCTAAACTAACATTTGTTAGGCAAGGTTAGCTCATCACACTCTCTGCACCCTTCTGTCCTGCCCACTAGAGCGTAAGTGTCCAGAAGGTAGAGAGCATGCTTGGAGTCACTACCTAATCCCACTCGGTCCACAGTGCCGGGAGCATGGGAAGTGCTCAATGAGATTTATTAAACGGACTGAATACCTTTTTGTTATGAAATTATTTCTCAATCTCCTCTAACATATTATAGATGATAAAAGTTTGTTTTCATTGTGATAAATAAAGGCTTTAGTTCCCCTGCAGCTCAAATACTAAAATCCCCATAACCACTTTTTTGTTCTTATGGGATTGGGTGGACTTGAAAGACATTTATAATGCCAAATAATGCCCGAGGAAGTTAGCCAAGAACTCCACCATCACCTAGGAGTTTTGAAACCTTGAGAACTTTTCTCCTGGTGTGTTTAAGAGTATTCAAGCTCAACCTGACTAGGAACATACTGGCTTACATTGACATTTTTGCCTTTCCCCGCCTCCCCTCTAAGTAACACTGCAGTTTCTTTTCAGGGTCATCCGCGGTTCCAGGAGGTTTTTGGTGTGTGGAAGATAGCTCTCCATGCTTCCCTCAGCTCTTGCGGCTCTAATAAGAGACAATCGCCACAGCACAGTACAGTTTCTCAGCAGGATAAAAGCTAGTTTCTATAAGGTAATATTTCTCTCTGGAGAAAGTCTAGTTTGTAACTCTGGCACTATCAAATTTCCAGGTCATCTTTGCTTGCTGGGAAAAAGAATCCTTACGAAGAGAAGTTGCTCCCTGGAGGGAGAAGAAGACAACGATCTCCCCCGGAACTGACCCCGCGTCCTGGAAGGACGGCCACAATGGGCCACAGGGAGGCCGCCGGGCTGTTGGGCAGAGGAAGTCTGGGTGACCACAGAAGGGAAGATCCCTTAAATGGAATGACTCCCATGGCCTTCTGTAAAACTCTCTCAGAATGACCAACGCGGTCATCAACCACGCTCTGATCATTTTCCAGTTGTTGAAGTGGCCCAGCGGATTAATCAGATATTGCGCTGGCTTTCTCACACGCATAGAATCATTTAAGGCCATTTTTCAAGGTCAAAAAAGGAAGAGATCTGATAGTGCTCCAGTGAGCAGAGAATAACAACGTCTGGCGGAGCCCCCATTGCCACCACAGAACAGGGAGACGGCGTACTGCGTGGGAGAAGGCAAGCTTTCCCATTGCACCTGCCTGGCCCTCTTCCCACTGCAACTCCTGGCCAGCTCATTTCTGTGTTACCGGGACCCCACCTCGGTGGGGCTGAGGGGAGGTCCGTCTGCTTACCTCTGACACGAACCCAGAAGTACACATGCCTGCTCATCTCGCTGTATTTCTCATTTCACTCCAGTCAGAAGAACACTACAAGGCAACTTCCTCGGGACCTTTGGAGTTTACTCAATTTTTCAAGAATCTAGATGGACCTAGTGAAGCGGGGGAAAGAATCACTCAACGGAGAGTTGCACGCTGGGTAGCTGATTCAGGTTGAGGTTCACAACACCATTATTGGTTATATTTACCGAATGTCTTACCTGCTCTATTATCTGTTTTTTCAGATGTGAGCTGTTTTTGATTTTTAATTGCTCTTATTTACCAAATGTCTTATTCATTACACTATCTGGTTTTTCAGATGCGCCCGCTTTTTTCTTTCACTGCGAAGAGAGTCTAGCCTAACAAAACTGGTAACTTGCTGGATAATTCCAAGAACTGTTGTGCACCCCGTACAGGTTGAGCTGACAGATTCTGTAGCAGTGACTGGCATTTCTTTGCCTTAATCCTTATGATCAATGCTTTTCATAAGAACTAAAGAATTTGCCTTCAAAAGGAAATTTTAAACACTGACAATTTATTTGATAAGGATCAAATATTTTGTTGCATCAAATGCCTTCATTATTAAAAGGGACTGTTTCGGTATCCTCCCATTATCTTCTATAAACAAACAAGCAAACAAGTAAACCTTTGGAATCTTTTATAATTTAAAGAAGTTCTATTCATGCCTCAATTTCTGAAAAAACCCACATAGTCAAATGTATCCTGATATGTCTATGGGAGGAGGTAACAATGGAAAACCTTCCAAAAAATAGATAGATTGAATGAATATAATTATACTTTGTAAGATTTTGGATATTTACATTTTGTCCTCCCTTTTTTTTTTTTTTTTAAACTCAAATACTGGGCAGAAAAATATTTTGGCTTACTTATTCTCTTCTAAGAAAGTTTACGTTGCTTTACTGTGGCCAAGCCCAGAATTCATTGGAATTCTGTAAAAATACAGTTCACTGTATAGATTCAGATATGCTATGGGACAAATCACATCCAACAATAAATCATAACTGCATAGAGAAAAAACCTTATATAGCAAAGCATATGTCTATCTGCTTGATTTCCTTCTAAGGATTTTACTTTCTTTGTGCATTATACTGTCTTTGGCCAAATATTATTTGAGAGTTAATCAGTACTCATAAACTCTCTCTCTCTCTCTCTATATATATATACGTATATAAATAAAATGAATTTATTGGTCTTTTAGCCACTTTCCATGAACTCTCAGCCTTTAGCTCTGTGTACTCCATTACCAAAAATTTCTTTTAGATGTCTTTGTTGCAAAGCTATTTACGAACTAATTGTTCTTGCAGATATATTCATTAAGAAATAGCTTCATAGAAGCAGTTTTACCAGGTGAAGTTCCACGTGGTAATGTAACAGACGTATCAAGCTATACTAAGTTTAAATTTTTTCCTTTTAAGGCTTCAGATCACCCAGGAGACCTCACAGAAAGACCAAAAATCTACATACCTTTACATGTTTACAGTTAACTCCCTTCAACACATGTTCACTTGGGCTATGCCCTGAGGTCCAAAGATGAATACCGCATGGTTCCTCTTCAAGGAGTTAACGATCTGAGAAGAAACTGGTAGATAGGATATCCCACTGTGTAACAATATAATAACTCTAAAATTATCACTATAAATGAAAGGCTCTGAGAGTACTGGAGAGCAAATGATCAATTCCTCCTGGAGAATGTGTGGAAAGGTCCTAGATTCATGTTGTTGGCTGCTTCCAAATATTCAAATTGTAAAGGATTGTCCCCCACTTTGGTGCCAGGGATGAGTCTTCACAAGCTGAACCCACTCCAAGACCCCTTTCAAGTGATTTGCTCAAAAATGGGCTCTATTATTTTCATTGGCTGTAGGGACCTGTTCAAGGAACCTAAACTGATCCACTCAGAAGGAAAACTAGGACTTTGGTTTGAAAATCCCACCTTTCCTTCCATTTTCTTTCCCACCTTTCCTTCCATTTTCTTTCCATCATGACTCTCCTTTGCTCTTCCCTTTTTCTCTCAGACTCTTGCTTTTGAGGGTCCTATGGCTCCATTTGGTCTTCTCTTCTCTACCTACTTTGGCTTCCTTTGTGATTCATTCAGTTGTATGGCTTTAGATATTATCTGTACGCCAACAATTCTGAAATGTGTCTTGCCAGTCTAGACTTCTGTCCCAAATGTAGACTCAGATCCCTCTGCCTACTCAACATCTTTACCTGGGTGTCCAACAGCCTTCTAAAATATTGTATGTCCAAAACCTAAGCCTGGATCTTCCTTCCCAAACCTGTCTAGGCCAAAAATCTTGAAGACATTTTTGACTCTTCCATCATCTCTCACATCCTATCTGTCAGGAAATCCTATTAGCCCTATATATATTCAGACTCTTTCCAGAATCCCACCATGTCTCCTCACTTCCCCTGCTAACACCTTGGTCCAGCCATATTGTCTCTTGCCTGGATTAGTTTAATAGACTCTCAAAGTTCAGCGTATACTTCGGGCATAGTTTGATCAGGGCTTTGGATCCAATTCTCTCAGTTCTTACTCTTTGTGACTCTTTGAGTCTACTAACTGGTTTCCTAGATTCCATCCTCACTTCCCCACAGTCTACTTTCAACACAGCAGCTGCAGAGATCCTCTTAAACTTGAGATGGATCATTTACTCTTTGACTCAAAGCTCTGCAGATGAAAAGCGCTAGCCCTTATCGTGGCCCATATGACTCGGCCCTCTGTTACTTCCATGATCTAATATCCAACTGCTAATCCCTTACTTATTCCACTCCAGCTGTCCTGGCCTCCAGATGCTATTTAAACATGCTGGGAATATTCCTGCTCAGGACCTTTGTGCTGGTTGTTTCTTCTGTCTGGAGCACCCTTCCCTAAGCCATCCACATTTCTCTCTTACAACCTCATGTCTTTTGCTCAAATGCTATTTTCTTGATGAAGGTTCTATGATCACCTACATAAACTACAATCTACCCCTTCTTACACTCCCAATCCTCTTCAGCCTGCACTATGGTTTCCTTTCTCCACAGGCTTCATCATCATTTAACATGTTATATGATTTATATATGTGTGAAATTCATATATATAAAATACAAATAAATATATAAATATAAAAATATATATACATTAGAAAATATATGTATCTTCTCCCATGTAAATGTATGCTCCACAAGGGCAGGGATCTTTAATTAGTTTTGCTTACTGTTGTATCCCAAGAATGGAAAAAGTTCCTGGAATGTTGCGGGTGTCCAATAAATACATTTTTTTAAAAGGTCTGTTTATTTTAGAGTGAGAGAGAGAGAGTGTGTGTGTGTGTGAAGGTTGGGGGAAGGGCAGAGGGAGAGGGAAAGAGAGACTTCTCAAGTAGACTCCTCATTAAGCACTCCTCATTGAGCAGAGCCCAATGCAGGGCTCAATCTCAGGACCCTGAGATCATGACCTCAGTAGAAATCAAGAGATGGAGGCTCAATTGACTGAACCACTCAGGTGCCCCAGTCCCAATGCCTATTTTTAAGTAAATAAATAAAATAGGAAAGTCAAAAAAGGAAAGAACTGAGAGAATTGGATCCAAAGCCCTGATCAAACTATGCCTGAAGTCCATACTGAAATTTTTTCAGTAGCCTTTTTAAGCAAGTTTGAGTTCAATTTTCTGTTACCTACCTATAAGAGCAGCCTGAGAAATACAAAAGGGAAGAGGAACTTCAGAGACCTCATATGAGGAGGGCCTTAAAGATGAATAGGATTGGGTAGCTCGGTTGGTTGAGCATAGAGCTTTTGATCTTGGGGTTGTCAATTTAAACCCCACATTATATATAGAGATTACTTTAAAAAATTAAAAAAAAAAAAAAAAGGCGAATAGGGTCTTACACTCCTTCACAGCCATGACCCTTGAGAGAATGGTCAGCACACCTTGCACACCTTGTTTGCATTTCCTCATCAATGCTAAGTAGGCTTCCGCACCTAGCACTACAGTGAAACTGTGGTCAGTCAGGCCACCAGGGATCTTCTGATTGGACCTTTATTTGTTCATCTCTTATCTTGTTTGTCCTCTCTGTAGAATTTCTCTCTGTAAAGTTTGCCTCTGCAGAGTTGGCCCCCACACCTCTCTCCCATACCTTTTATTATACCACTTTCTCCTGGATTCCCCCTTTTTTTTCTGGAAACTTCTTTACCCCTCCATGATGGATGCTGGGCATCTCATAAAAGTTGGTGTCTTCTAGGACTGTAACTGCAGACCATATCACCTCTTACTCTGCAGTCTCCCCGTGAGCGATCTCACCCAGTTCTATGACTTCTATAATTTGTAGATGATATGCTGTTCATTCCCAAACTCTTGGGTCCACCTTCAACCTTGGGAATATCACACACATACTTCCACAGCCTACCAGACAGTACCTCAGAGATCTAAAAAAAATCTCAAGCTCAATAAGTGGAATTCATGGATTCTGAAGTAAAATCCTACTCCTGTATTCCCTGTTTATTTGAATGGTTTCACTTGACTCCTTCTTTCCTCCCCTCCCCCAACTTCCAGTTGCTTCCCCAGACATTTCTCCCTTAGATAAAAACAGCCACTTCCTCCCTATGCTCCCAACCTCAAGTCATTCCCTGCCTCTCCCCTCCACAACTGCCAATCCTTTCTCTAACTGGTGTTCATTACTGGGGACAGCACCCCACCTAGGGGGAATTTGGGAAAGGTGACCGTGGTGGGGGCGAGGGGGGGGTACTTTTTGGTATACGAAGGTTGTGAGGTAGTGCAACCATTTCATTCTCAGGGTCCCAAGAAGCTAGACAGCCTGCAGTACCTGAGGTGGCCACATGTCCCTCGAAAGTCTTACCAGACAGTCAAGACTGTGCTGTCAAAGCAATTTCCTGTAGAAACAATTTTCTTGTTATTTCTTCTTTATCTGATAATTAGGGCTTTATGTTGATTAAAAAAAAATACTACATGTAGATAGATTGTATCATCTATGAGTGTTATTTCAGCGTAATGAAGATCCTGACATGAACTATTTGCTATGAAAAGGTGGTACTCCTCAGGGACAGTCCAGAACCACAGTTGGATGCTACAGGTTCCCAGCTGGTAGCTGAGGTGCCTAATGAGACCCATGTGTGTGCTTTGCTTGCCACCCACTAAATCTGATTTGAGATAAACAACAAATCAAACTTTATTCTAAGTATTTCTCATGCAATCATTGGTTGTATTTTTTACTGAAACTCATGCATTGATGGTCTGAAATTCAAATTTAACAGAGTGTCTTGTACTCCTGTTTGCTTCATCTTGTACATCTTGTTTGCTAATCCTAGTTTGGCCAGCAAGCTTTTATTTTTTAATGTAAAATTGGCATATTTTTACATTAAAATTTTGATCTCAAGATTTCTTTGCAAAAGCAGAGGTCTAGAGCTGTCCCATACACTTGCATGGCAAGTCAGCTGGAGCTGAATGGTGGCTGAACCTCTTGGATGGGGCCTGTTTACCAGAGTTCACAGTACCCTTGCCCCATGGTCTCCCCTGCTGAGGCAAAAAAATCACAACATTGCCACTCAACAAAGTATTTACTGTTAGTAACTTGTACAGATGAGAGGAGACTAAAATGTTTCTTTAATTCATTTATTGTATCTATTGTATCTATACTGTATATTTTTATTGTATCTATTAAAAAACAAAAAAACGAAAGAAAAATGACAAAAAAATGAAAGATAAATGAGTAGGGCCATGACTTCAAGAAAATGGGAGGAAATATATTTCTTTGAGGATATGATGAGCTTTCTCATGTGTTTTCTTACTTTTGACCAGCTTTACTCAAATCTTGGAAATATTTAGGTTTCTGGCATCTTCCTTAAATTCTTTTCAAATTGATTTAACCAAAGCTGCAAATATGATTGTTGTTTCCCTGCTTAAGTAGAGAAATCCCTCAGTAGCTGTCCATTTTTTTCAAGTTACAAGTCCAAAATCCTTTCCAAGACCCAAAAGCCCCTCCCGGCCACATCTGTCACTCCTTCCACTTATTCTCACTTCATCCACTCTTGAAAGTTTCAAATTATTTTCCCATATTCACCAGTTATCTCATTCCTTCTTGCACATCTGGGAACATTCTTCAAGTCCGAATTCAGGCGTTGTCTCCATTGAAAAGGCTCTTGACATGAATTATCATTCCTTGTACCTCCCTCCCCACCCCAAAATCTGTTAGTCCTCCTTAGCGAGCTGTCACAAGGCACCCACCCCCACTGTATTACAATTTCCTGTTCCATCTCTGGCTGTCCTCCTGGACTGTAAGCCGGTTGAGGTCAGAGACCAGGATTCATTCCCCTCTGTAGCCCCAGAGCCTGGCCCAGAGGAGGAGCTCAATAGATATAGAATCAACAAATGAACAAGGAAAGGAAATTCCAGGCACAAGGAACAGCATGAGCAAAGACACAAAAACATGAAGGCACAGGTTGTGTTTGGAATGCTGGTGCTGTCCTTGGCCATGTGATAGCAGCCAAATAAATCACCAAAGGATGAGATTGTACCAGATTGTAAAGATTTCAGAAACCACGACCGAGGGGGCTGTACTTTCCTCTGTCGGTATTGGAAAGCCAAAGGTGGGTTTAAGAGAGGAAAGCCCATGAGCAGATGCAGATGACAAAATCAGAAATGAAACAGAAATTCTGTATTTTTCTGTACACTGTTTTTCTTGTGTTAATTTTCTCCCGAGCAGAGATTAAATCGAGAAGATGAAGAGAGGCCCCCCCAAAAAAAAGGAAAAAAAAAAAAAGAAAATGAGAGAAAAGTGATGGAAACAATGAAAAAATAAAAATACAAGAGTTTCTGGGGCGCTTGGGTGGCTCAATGGGTTAAGCCTCTGTCTTCGGCTCAGGTCATGATCCTGGGGTCCTGGGATTGAGTCCGGCCCTCTCCCTGCCTGCTTCTCTGCCTCCTTGTGATCTCCCTGTCCCTGTGTCAAGTAAATAAATAAAATCTTAAAAAAAAAAAAAAAAGAGATAGAGAGAGAGAGGTGAAGTGGGTTGAATGAGGTTGCGCAGCTGCAGAGTCAGGATCGGAACCCGTGTCCTGCCAACTTCAGCCCGAGGCTCTTTCTGCCGACCTCTGCATTCCAGGAGGTTCTGGGTCTCACCAGGAGAATGGCTATGCCGAGACAGGTACTAGGGCTCAGGCCCAAGGGAAGACAGTGGAGTGGGTTAAGTTGGCACCTTGCCAGTCAGCCAAGGCCTCCTCTGACTAGTTCTGATCCACCAGCTGGGGCGGGGAGGTAACTCTGAGCTGTGGGGAAGAGCCTAGGGATACCCTTGATAGCTCAGACCTCTGCACATGTCGGTGAGATCCTCAGTATTTGTGCTGTTCTGTGCCCATCACCAGGGCAAGTTTATGTGGGAAACTCCACTTCTGAAAATGATTTTAATAATAGAACCGAGAGAAGCTTTGCACTTCCTAAGGAGCACAGGAAATGATCTGTGATCCCTAAGGGATGGACAGACAGAACACTCCTGGGTGCCTACTGTGGACAATGGCTCTGCCATGTGCTTTGCAGTTCCAGTCATCTCATGTGTACTCTGTGACCTGACCTCCTGCCAAGCTACATCTTATCCTTACCTCACATGTGATGACACTGAGAAAGCCAGAGTTGAAGAGAGTCTCGCAAAGAGTCATATCAGGTGTGAGGGGTGCCTGGGTGGCTCATTAGGTTAAGCGTCCGCCTTTGGCTTGGGTCATGATCCCAGGGTCCTCTGTTGGGCTCCTTGCTCCTCAAGGATCCTGCTTCTCACTCTCCCACTCTGTCTGATTGTGTTCCCACACACCTCCCCCACAACAAACAAATAAATAAATAAAGTCTTAAAAAAAAAAAAAAAGAAAGAAAAAGGAGTCACACCAGGCGTGGATTTTGCCCCATGGTGTTCTGACCGCAGCTGAGTATCCTACCACCTAAAAGCTGCCGTCCTATGTGGCATTTGGTCTGAGGGATAAGGTCACCCATACTAACTCCTCACAGTCTTCTCAATTACTTCATGCATTCTGCATAGACTTACTGGAAGAAAAGATTATTTCAAATAATACTGTTCCCCTGAATGTCTAATAAGAATACTGGAAGGGCTGCTTCCCCGTGGAGTCAGGGGAGCTCTTCCCTTGAAAAGGGGCCCAGGTATGTTAAGTTTCCATTTGAGGGACACCTGGGTGGCTCAGGGGTTAAGTGTCTGCCTTCCACTCAAGTCATGACCCCGGGGTCCTTGGATCGATCTGCGCATTGAGCCCCTCATCGGGCTTCCTGCTCAGAGGGGACCCTGCTTCTCCTTCTGCTGCTCCCCCCGCTCTTTCTCTCTCTCTTTCAAATAAATAAATAAAAACTTAAAAAAAAATGTTGCCATTTGCGTTCCTCTCTTTCCTCACATTGCTGCAGCACTCAGGAGAGCGGCCCCTCCCACCTGCAGCTTGTCTGGTTGTCCTGGATGTGATTCCGGAGTATAATTACTTCCTGGAGGAATTGTCCCTGCTTCCTCTGTGGAAAGAGAGTGAATCGGTGTTCTCATACACACACGCACACAACATGTGCACATCTGTATGTGCATATATATATATCCGTACACATATACACATGTGTGTATACACACCATTTTGTAGTATTTCCACTGAGCATGTGTCCTTCGGAATAGGTGGGGTCATATGGCTGGTTCTGGCCAATAGTTTGATGAGACTTGATATGTGTCACTTCTAGGTTGAGCCTCGAACTGTTGGCATGGAATCCCTAGAGAACTTCTCCCCTCTTCATGTGACCAGCGAGGTCCAAGATGGCGGCTGTTCCATCAACTGGATCCCTGAATGGCTATCATGAGCAGACCCTCCCTGCTGCCAGCCTACATGGGTGTGTAGCATAAATTAGAAATATGTCGTTATTTTAGGCCCAGGAGAATATGAGGCAGTCTGTTCCATGGCATAAACAGCCCAGACAGACTGATATGCTTCATGGAGTTAAGCATTTTATGCATATCTTATTTCATCCTCCAAATTCATCTGGGAGGCAAGGACTACATCATGTCCATTTTATGGATGAAAAAGCCAAGGCCAAGAGAAGTTAATGAAGTTGTCTAAGGTCTCTAACAGATGGCAAAAGCAGGTATGTAGTCCACATCTCTGTGGCTCCAAATTCTGGCTGTTAATCAGCGCTCCACCTCTGTTTTGTCTACATGCCTTCTGAGCAGGGGGGGAGGGGAAAAATCACACTTGTTACACATTCTCCCAAAACACATACTGACTTCATCACATCACTTAACACAGAACCTCAGATTTCCTATTGGACTTAAAATCCACATGTTAAAAAAGGAAAATTTTGTTTTTGACCAACTATTGCAGCACCATGGATGACAGTTTAATGACTGGCATTCTATCACTTTCTAGAAAACACAAGCTGGCGAATATAACTCCTTCTCACAGCAAGCAGCCCTCAGCTAAGAAAATTAGTTTTATTAACCAAAAAATCATTCTTAGACTTGATAGCTGTGTAGGTGACCTTTGGCCTACTGTAATATAGCAATGTGTCTACCACAGTAAAAATGCCAGAGTAAGACAGGTCCCACAAAAGGCAATAAAGGAACAACATTCCAAAGACAAATGCACTTGAGACACATATGACAGCCATGGGAAGGGAGAGTAATCAGTTATAAGAAATGACAGTGTTTTGGCAGCCTCAGTTACTTTAACTGACAGGACAAATAAAACTAATGTAAATTATTTTTTTTAAAGAACAAGTCAGAAGAATTTCAAATATAAATCAAAGTTAGTTTTGGACTTTGATTTAAGTCGGTCAGGTCTCCCTCGATTTTCAGCGCACTGAGGTCGGCGTTTCCCCGTTACAAACATTAAAATCTTTCTTGTTCTACTAATTTTCCTTTGGTTATTTGATTTAATCTGGGTTTTATTTTGCTGTTAATCCTCTCAGACTTACTCTGCCCTTCCAATATTCTCTTTGAGGCATATCCTCATCCGGGTGTGTTTATGGTGAAGGGCAAATCCCCCGTGAATTTTGTCAGGAGTGTAGAGGCCGGTCCATTAAGACAGCCATTGTTGCTTCAAATGCACCCTGTTCTAAAAAGATCACGAGATAGTCTCACTTTGGGACTTTTCAAGTTTGGACCCTAAAATACCAACAGGACTTACTTTTATAAAAAGCCTCCAGGGTGTTTTCAAGGAGGCAGAAATGAAAATCTTAAGCTATGTTCGCAATTATCCTGTGAGTAGAAATAAGAAACCAAACCAACCAACAACATAAATACCCTCCTCCTCATGGCAATTCTTCATCTCGAATATCAACGGCTCAGATTGGGACTGGCCAGTCCCACTTTCTGGGCTGGTCAAAGACAAGGGCACTGAGATTCTTACTAAAGAACGGGCCAGCCATCCAGGGGCTTTTGAAGTCTTAAATGGCTCACTGTTCAGAACTTTCCTTCCTTCAGAGGAAGCTTCCAGCACAATTGAGGTCAAAGATTAAAGATGTCTGCCACATCAGTGGACAGAGAAGGGTTTCCAAGGTGGCGGCTGAGGTCCTGTGGCTGGGCTAGGTGGGGAAGATGGAGAAAGGGAACTCGGCTCCGCTTTCCATTTATCTGCCTCCCGTGTCCTTAAGAACTCATGTTCATTAAATTCCTCTCCCTTAATAAGAAAAATTCACAACCACCAAAAAAGTAAATCCTCTTCTGGCAAACTAGGTCAGCATCATGTGCTCCTGCTGGCGGTTTTCTACGGCGAGGACTTCACAATGAGTCACACATATTTAGGAACTGTGCTGGATTAAACTTTCCCTTTTTCCCACCTGAAGGCTCCAGTGTCTCTTAGTCAGAGACAGATTGAGTTGGCGGGCGTCTCTCTCTCTCTCGGAAGACTGGGACATGAAGGCGGCAGAGCCGAGGTCTACCTTGGCGCCGGCTTGATTTGGAACCAAAGCATCATCACAAACCGGGACGCCGCACGCAGAGACGACACTGTCACATAAAAGCAGCTTAGCAGCATGGAAACTTTATTTTTTTACATCCCATTTTAATGAGATTGGATTCAGTGCTATCAATGTTACTGTCCACTTTAAAAAAAAAAAAAAAAAAGGAAATTCCTACACATTTCCCCCAGACCTCTGGTTCTCTCTCCAGACTCATCAATACTGTCACTGAGCCCTCCTGTGTTAATTGCAAAGCCAAGATAAGGATTTTCTTATATAAGTGGTAAGGCAGGAGCGGTCTTCTGATAGAGTTCTGGGACATCACAGAAGGGAACATATACTGTTGAGGTCACTGCAAATGCAGAAAGAATATGCCCTCCCAACCCCCCAACCCCAGCAGAGGAGGGGGCATTCATGATTCTTCTACGCACATGGCCTCAGAAATGGAGACAAGTACCCAGTGCAAGATTTTTGTAAAGGAGGACTCAGTAATCAGCACAAAGGATGATTTCACGTGTGTGGTCCCATTGCTGAAGTCAAGGAATGAGAGAGTTAGGCAGTCCTGGGTCTTGGGATTGCGTCTGTTGCCAACTCACTGTGTGCTTGGGCCCTAGGGATTCTCCAGTATGGTTTCTCATGACTATGTATGAATATAACTCAGCCACCAACTGGTGCAAGAAACTGATGGGAAGGGCTCTTTTTGCCCTCCACATTCACTGGCCTCTCAGAAGTACCTTTTTGAGGATACCTTTTCCTGTTGGCATGGGTAGAAACCAGTACAGGTCCTGGCCAGGTAAGGAGTCGGCACCCCAGAGGGACAGTCTCCAGCTAACAGAGCTGTGACCCAAGTGCCCCACTTCTCTTCTCATGTGTCCATGTGTCCCCAAAGCTTTCTTGAGTTGTGTCAGAAAGACGCATTAGCATTGGTTAGAAGTGCTGCTGTCTCAAGAGAAAAATTCTCACCTCAAACCTCAGAGGAGTCCATTGGGGAGGGATGCAAAGAACAGGGACTTGAAGGAAGTATTGGGTTTAATTACCTGCACACGGTTACCCCCGGCAGCCAGCCGCAACAGGGCTGCTCCAGCACATGGCTCGGCCGGGCATGTTGGTGAATGCAGATTCTGAGTGCCAGGGCCTGGGGCAGGCTGAGATTCAGCATTCCTAGCAAGGTCCCAGGTGAGGTGATGTTGTGAGTCTCAAAGAAACAACACCCTCTGTGGCTCAAATCCTGGTACTAACCAATGTCATCCCACGCTGCACATATTTCATCTAACCAAACTTTAGTTTTTGCTTCTGTTATGAGTATTAACTATGATGGTGGCTCGGACATGCAGCTGAGAAATGACAAGTGCTGGAAAGAGGGCAATGATAATGTGGCGGGTCTAAGCCTGGAAACGTTAAGGAGGACAAAGTAACAGGATTGACTGATTTGGGGTGGGGTGGAGGAAAGAGTCAAGGGTGATCCCCAGATTGTGGAAGCGGATGGGCGACAGGTACACGCGGTTGCCTGAAGACAGGGGAGCATGCGCTGAGCGAGGACAGAGGCTACATGGGGAGAAACAACAATACCGTCTCGGGCACATGGAGTTGGGGATCGGGGCTGGAGACCCAAGTTTGAAGCAGCTCACATGGAAGACCATGTGGGGTTATAGAAAGGAGAAGCCAGGAGGAACCTGGAGAACACTCGTGTTTAGGGCACCAGTAGCAGAAGAACCTACAGGAGAGATGGAGAAAGATGAGCCGGAGGAAGGAAGCAAGTTGGGAAAGCATGGCCTGTTGCGCAGGGAGGCTGGGAACTCGAACATGGGCCAAGACGGTGTGAGCGGGAGAGGAAGCCTGTTTGGGAGAGGAGATAGTGAAATCCAAATGGGATACACGGATCTGAGACGTGAGCCAATGCTGTGCGGGTTTGCGGAAGTGGGCACAGGCCTGTGAGTAAGCACAGCATCAGGTCAACCCAAGTGGACCAGAGGGGCGAGGTGGCTGCCAGGGCGCGCGCTGGGAGACACAGGCGGAGGCCGCCAGGAGCAGTGGCCGGAGCAGAGCAGGGCTTCACACGGGCGACCAAGGCCGGCTGCTCTCACCTTTTTTTTTTTTTTTTTGTAAAAGTTAGCAATTTAAAAAGCTAACAATTCCTTAGAATCCTAAGAGGTGCCTGGGTAGAGTAGCCGGTCGATCTTCCACTCCAGGTTCAGCTCAGATCTGACCTCCCTGTGGGATCAGAGCCCCGTTGGGGATCCAGCCCCAGCAAGGATTCTACTGGAGATTTCCCTCTCTCCCTCTTCCTTGGCCCCTCCCGCTTGTGCTCTCTCTCTTTCTCAAATAAATAAATAAATAAATCTTAAAGAAAGAAAGACTAAAAAAAAAAAAATAATAAAAAAATAAAAAAATGTTTTAACCTTTCAATACAATATCATAAATATTACAGATTGAAAGCACCGGTGGAAATCGGAAGAGAGATTTAAAACCTAATCTCTGTAACAGCTCCCCACTAGTGGAAAAGTTCAACATGGTGAAGCCTGGGTGGCTCAGTCAGTTAAGCAGCTGCCTTTGGTTCAGGTCATGATCCCAGGGTCTGGGGATCAAGCCCACCATCTTCCTCCCTGCTCAGCGGGGAGCCTGCCTCTCTGCCTGCCCCTTCCCCGGTTTGTGGGAGTGCTCCCTCTCTCTGACAAATAAATAAATAAAATAAAAGTGGAAAATAAAAAGTTCAATACAGTAAGTTTTGGTAAGTAAAATGACACAAAGCTGACTAGAATACTTTTTGAGAGAAGAAACCAAACCCCAGATGATTCTAAGAAGTGTGTGTGTGCCGGAGACCTTAGTTAAACTCCCCTTGGTCCAGAGTTTTGGGGTGCCTGGTGCATGTTAGCGCTGAGAGATGTCTGCGATAATAGCCTCTGTTGTCCTATGGATTTTCCCTGCTCTGGCAGCGATCAGAAAGCCAACATCAACGCCTAGACCTAGGAACAGTTATGTAAAAATTCTAACATGATCCCAAACACAGTCTGTGCTAGGGGCAAAATAAACCGCGAGGCTTGGGAACACGACCTTGTCTCATTCAACTTGACCCCTCAGACTTTAGCTAACCCAGGGCCCAGCCCACAGAGGCCCTTCACAAACGTTTGTGGAATGAAAGGCAACGTAAAATATTACATTTAATAAGCGCCGCTCAAATCCCACTACTTCAGAGGGCTTTTCGTGACGAATCCCACTCTCAGAAGGCACTTTGTACTCATGGATTTCTATATAAGCTTTTAATCTTGCCATCTTGCAATTATTATTATTCATGTGTTGTTTTTAATTATTCTCTTATTAATTTATGTGTGTGTGTATGTGTGCGTGTGTGTGCCCACACGTGCATGTGGAGGCTTACTCCATCAATGGACTACAGGTCCCCTCAGTTGGATCTTTTATTTTTTTCCGTTTTGAATTCCGCAAGTGCCTTACATAGGTCTGGGCACCATGGATGCTTAAAAATTCTCATTGATGAAATTTCTCTCCTCTGCCTGGATTGCACAGCCCAATATTTTAATGGCTGCCAATAATTCTTTTGCCCCTAGTATGTATGTTTTTCAACTTCATAGGAAAAAAAATTAGAAATACTTGAGTGCTAGGATTTTGTAAAAGAGTGAATTTCTGAAAGAACCAAGATTTGATACCTCTGGAAGTTAAGTAGAGCCTTTATTTCTGGCCAGCAAACTTTGGCACGGACTAGAGCCTAAAGTCAGGTAGATAACACATCACATCCAAGCAGGGGCTGTCACACACCAAACACATATGGCACTTTAATTCTGTAGATGGGGTAAAAACAACAACAACAAATAGATCCCTATTTCACACACAAACAAATATATTATGGGAAAGATCCAAAGCAGCGATTGCATGAACTAAGTGAATTCTTCATGATTTACGTACTTGGACATTTCCTGATGAGCATTCATTTCACTAAGATCCTTTATGGAAGCAGAAAGTTTTCCAGGCGGGAGAAGAACCAGTCCTATTTGGGACAACAATCAATATTAAAAAGGACTGGATGGTCCCTGTTCATATGTAGGGAAATGCAAACATCAAAAGGCAAACTCTGTTTTTACTGTGATAACCATAATCACAATCATATATAACTATAATATACAGCTTTTCTAGGCTTAGCATAAATTTCACTCATTCACTCAACAAATATTTATCAAGTACCCACAATGCTAGGCACTGATGTAGGGGTTGAGGAAATGTGAGAACAGAAAACAAAATCCCTGTCCTCAGCTTCCACATTCTGGTTTAATAAATAACCACATTTGCACAATGGCGTTATATTTCTGAATGAGAAGAAATTGCTTAGGGGTTGATTTTTTTCTGGAGAATTGTCGTATATTTAAAATTAAGAATCACACCATGGTAAATTGAGGATAGAATTATCCTTTTACATAAAGAATGAAAATATTTTCTTATACAGTATTTTAAGCCCACCCTATAATACTCACGTAAAGGAATCACTGTCTATCCTTACATATGAGACATCCTGAGACTCTCAGGAAATGCAGATTTTTCTGATTTTTAAGCTCTTACGACAGATTACCTGGGGTATTCTAGAACATAGAGCCTGATTACCTATCAAGTTAAAGTAGAATATTTTCTGAGATTGATAACAAAGAATTTCCTTACATAACTTCGATAACCTCCCAAAAATTAGTTTCAAGTCATGCTCACCAGCTTTATTTTTATCTTTGAAGCTACTGGGATGACCAGAATCTTTTGGTGCCAAGTACTTCACTCTAGCTCGGCACAGATAGCTGTGTTTTGAAAAGAAGACCGTTTGAGTGATAGATGCTTTTGGCCTACATGTTGACCTTACTGTTCTGTTTCCCAAAGCTGTTCGTGTTGTGGTTATCGTAATAAAGCTCAGCCATTGAAACCCTGAAGCTTCTCATCATAGCATGTGCCTACTGGATGACATGTTTATTATTTTCCTTTCTGTTGGTTTTATGGTACGTTCCCACGGTGGCACATGAGTAACTATATATGTTTGTCTTTGAGGTGTGTGAGTTGGCCCAGGCAGAGACAACTCAGCCAGCCTCACCTGTGGTTGGCTGTTAGCTTGTTAGAATTCCCAGAACCGTAAAAGATTGAAGGTAGCCCTAGCACCTTAGAGCAACATGGCCCAATTTTCCTAGCCAAAGACTTTAAGTCAAAGCTCATTTATTAACGCGACTATTAATTAGTTTTTCTGCTTCCTCTATTATAAACAAGAGCAGACAGCATGTTACAGGAATGCCAATGTTCTCAACTTGGTCTCTGCACTGTTCCCTTGTAATTCACCCTTGTTGAGAGAATGGATTCTTCAGAGATATCTGTTCTGGTGTAAGAAAGCCCAGCTTGTCAATTACTATGAGGAGAGAAAAGCCAGCTCTACTGTTTGATGATATTTATTACCTAACATAAGAGCAGTTATCCGGGAAAAACAAAAAAAAAAACCATTTTTAACACTTGCTTAAAAATAGGTTTTAGAAAACAGTTTGTCTCTCAAGTGCCAAATATTATAAAATCTACTTGGTTAGTAATTTTTGAGGACTGCTACTTTGTCACACACACACCCCCCCATTAGAAACTTTGACTTTCTCATTGGTTCTTGATTAAAATTCCTTGAATTGCCTCAAAGTGCAATCCCTTAGACAAATTTAGTTGCCTTTAAAAAACGCCAGCGATAGAAAGCCCAGTAGGAAAACAAGCATTATTCTAGAGAGCAGCAACCCTGGAAAGACAGTTTTGTTAGTGGAAACACATTAGTCTTTCACAAACTAAGCAACGATGATATTTACCGAGCAGTTTATGAAAGGTCAAATGCAACGTCCTCTGCCAAGGAGTGATGCCTCTCCCTGCAAAAGGGAGAGCAGTTTTTTTCAAACTGGGAGTTCATGGACATGTTTTCAGGATTCCAAGACTTTTAGGGCATGTAAAATATTTTTTAATCGCTTTGTTTCAACAATAGAATAAAGATTTCAACATTCCACCTTTTAGCAGTTAAAAAGACAGAACGGTTCTTTGCAGTTGTACTCGTGAATGGAAAGACATAGCTAATAGAATGAGATCTTAATTTTGAAGCCAGTGTTTCCCCAACTGGACTCCACGGGTGATTTGTGGGTTGGGTAAAGATTAATCTAACCTTCTAGAAGGGGTCCGGGCTTTATTCAAGTTTGAGAACTGGTGCTCGGCCCCCGGGGAACAGCTCCACGCTGCAGAAGGGGCCGGCAAAGGTAGAGGGCGCCACCGTGAGGCTCCCATTTCAACGCTTGTCATTTCAATTGTGGTGGGTTAGAGATCACAGGGAAGCAGTGCTATCTGTTGAAGAGACATCAGACAGTGTAGTAAAAAGGGTAATCCATTTATTTTTAGAGAAGTTTTCCACTCAGAGATCATACACGCTGCAGATCACAGAAACACATGCAAGCATGAAATTTAATTTTTAGGAACTCTTTCCTGGGGCTTCCGTAGAAAGCAACAGTGAAAGGAAAATGATAATCATGACAAGGCAATTATAGAAAGGTTTGGGGTAAATGAGAAACTTCAAGAATACGCAGTTTAAAATATTTTTTAATTAAAAAAAATCACGCAAGCTGCATTATTTTGGCTCCAAAGAGCTAAATTAATACTGCAGAGACAATATTTTTAAACTTTATAATAGTTAAAAAAAAAACAACAACAGAGTAACATGCATGCTTTTCCCCAATGTGATCTCCTCCTCCTGCCCCCCCCCCCCCCGCCAGTGATTCGGAATTTATAAATGTGATAAATATTGACTTACTAGGCTTCCAACAGATGGAATGAAACATGTAGTAAAACAAAAGCAATACATTTGTGCTTTCGGCATGAAATGAGTGGGAGATTAAGCTAAGGCTTCCCTAGATTATTAAGAGGGAACAAAGTGGATAATGTTCGTGTTTATGCACAACTGCATGCCATTTGTAGCAAATAAATGTGGCAAGTGAAGAAAGGAAACTCAACCATGGTTCCCACCCCCAATCCCGCCAGGTTGATAATTCCTTTTCTTTTAATTTTCTGTTTTTAAAAGATATGCCTGAAAAACAATAATAAAAAACGTTTATATCCTCTTTGAGTTTCCTGACACCCCTTTCCACTGCAGGTTTTCAACCAAATACTCGGTGAGCATTTGCTTCAAAAGAAAATTCAGACTTGGCATGGAGAACCGGGCTCAGGAAGAACAGCGGCCCAGGAGACTCTCCAGCTTTCAGGAAATGCCTCCCACAGAAGATGGACTTTTTGAAACTTACACTCGGATCTTCCCTGGTGGGATTGGCACAATGCAGCGGAAATTCAAATTCTGGGAGAACCTCTTGATGACCTGATATCGCCACACTGACACCTGGGTGACTTTCCCCTCAACAGCAACACAAATCTTCAGGAAGAACTTTTGGCTGAAGTAGGGACCCAAATGGCAATTTTCCCCTGCAAGTATTGGATGGAATAAGATGAGATGAAAACGAAGCCCATTTACCAATGTTTTGGTTTTTAACAGACATACACGTGCCCTTTTCATTTTTTTAATTTTAATTTTAATTTTTTAATTAATTAATTAATTATTTTTACAAAGGTTGTTTACCTTTGCCGCATTGATAAACCACTCTCTCCGTCCAGCGAGGCCTCAAGGAACTAAAACTCTTACACGTCAGGTTTTCCAGACCGTCATCACCGCAACAAAATAATTTGTCAAATTGTCAGAATTTACAGCCTTCCCAAACACGGAGAACTCTGACGGAGGTTGTGCCTTCACAAGGTGCTAATCTCACTCCCGGAGCTGTAAACACGAAGGCCAAAGTGACAGCCTGGCTCCAGATCTGTCTGGCAGCTTCCTTAGACATCTCTCGCCTGACTGATTAAACTGCATTTAAGTCCCACTTTAATTTTTTCAAGCCTTTTGTTTAAATTAAAAGGTCATGTTTTCAAGCGAATGATCCCCTACTCCCCTCAGCCTAGCACCAAAATACAGTTACATTATGACTAGTCTTACCCCAAGATCGAGTCTGCCGTCGGGGTTGGGGGGCCACCGACCAGGGCCCCTCTCCTGGGGATGGTCAGGACCCCAGGGAGGGGATTGTTTATTTATTTGCAGCAGGACCTAACGAGGGGGCCTGGCTGGGGAACATTCAAGTTGTTCAATAACAAAATCCCAGTGGATGCCTAATGGCAAAACTGGGCTTGAGACGTAAGATTCACCTGCTATTTGGATGCCCTTCCTTTGCAATTTGAGCAGTGGGTTTTGATTTGGCTTCAATGGAGAGCATTTCATAAACCGCTGTATTTTATCTGTGTTCGTGTTTGGAAAAACCAACCCCCCAAATCCACTTTCTCGGAGCATGGATAATTGCATCAAGAAAACAGAATAGAAACGTATGTCACACTTGAAACAATATTTGCTAACTTTTTGCTGTCGGCTCCTAAGCCCCTCCTTCTGGCATCCAAGCAAATAAGGACATGGAGGAAGCTTTGGGTACTCTTTCCTGTGGTTTATCGGTTGGCCTGCGCAGCAAATATAGAAGAACCATCTAAGACAGAGAGAATGTATCACTGGGCTGTTTGAACATGATGGAAAGCCCCTGGAGGCCCAGGAAGAGGAATCTAGCAACGAGAAACTGGGGTGTGAAGACATCTCTGCTTCAGGATAAACGAGGAAGAAACCATGTCTGTTTGCAGCCCTGTTTTTGCCTTTGTTTCGCATGGTTTGTATTGTTTAGAACGCCTCTCTTGACTTCATAATGTATTTACCATGCCTCAGTGTGAGACCAATCCCTTTGTCATGAAGTTGATGAAAGAAGCCAGGTAAGGAAGCATCCACACAGGTGTTGGACTGATGCTGGGAATTAGCTTTACTTCCTGGTGCTGATATCTTTCATTTGTTAGTTACAGACTTTTGAGCTTTTATCTGTTATTAAATTCTGTGCAAGATTGATTTCTGGATTAGATTTCATCTTTCTCTTTTCTTTCTTCTTTCTTGCTTTCTTTTTCTTTTTCTTTTTCTTTTTTTTTTTACATTTTCAATTTTAATTAAATCCTCCGTAATCATCAAGGGTTGAGTAGAACGGGTTCTAGCCAACCCCTACTGAGCATAAATAACTCAGTGTGAACAGGGTTAGTGAACCATAGTGAAGAAATAGTATTGCCTTTTCATTTTCATTTCAATGAGATTCAATTTATAATAAATACATTTGCATATTGATACTGCAAATAAAATCCAAAAGCAAACCAAAAACACACCACACACCCACATTTTCACATACTTGGAATGTAAGCAATTTCTAGTTCGTGAGAATATTGCTAGGCTACCTATACCACAGCCCACGTTCTTGAAACACATGCACGTAAGCCTATTTGTGGGAGATTCTGCTCCCCTTGATGTATGGGGGGTTTACACATGGGCACCGGTGAGAAAAGAGAACCTAGATTTTTTACACTTAAATGAGTGACCTTTTCAATTTTCATGTGTCTAACTTTCTGATGCTGAAAATTAAAACAAAACAGAACACGGAAACTGGTTATAGAAAAATAAAATACACATGATGTTACCAAGTCATTACTTAACCTGAATAATATATTTAAGGTTAAAAAATGCAGCCAGTTTTAAATGATTCTGGCACCTAAAATTTAGATAATATTTAGATAAAAATATTTTTGAAAGGTACAAAATTCCAAAATCTACTTATCAGCTTGCAAATTTCTAAAAAAAATTAGCTTGCCATCAAGCTCTTTAAAAAAATCACTATAAAAAATATATTACCACATCATCTAAATCAGGATCACTTGGGATGTTACACAAGTATGTCCCCACCCATTTGATTCAGCACAAATTCCAAAGTAATCTTAAGCCTTAAAATTGGTTTAAATAACTTAAAGTAAGGAAAATACATATGTAAACTGCCTTATACCTAGTGTTTAGCAAATGTTGTTTGTGGTTAGTGATTAGAGTGGTTTCTAATAAATATCGGATTACTGATCAAAGTACCTGATACTCTATCGCTTCTATTCCTGATCCAGTCGTTCAGTAAAATAAGCCAATCCTGACTTATGGAATACAAATATGTACATAAAGCAAATAACTTGAAAATGTTTTCAGGTCTCAAAACCTTCTTAAAAAGAAATTCATGTCATCGGTTTTAGGTGCAAAAATTCCCCCCCCCCCAATAAAAATGCCAGATGGGCAGGAAAAAGGGGAGACATTTTTCTAGTCTTTCCTATGATGTTTTGACTCTGAAAGTAAGAATCTGTTTTCCACTTGGAAATGTCGTCCAAGTAGGTCTGAATCCAAATAACTTACAGTTTGTTCCCTTCATTCATCATGTAAGCTCTGAGTATGTTTTTGAAAAGAGTGTATCAGTATTGACGGACATATTTGGCCAAGCAATATCAGCTGTACACGAAAGCCATTTTAAACAGCCTGTTTAATAAAACAGGAGATGAAAAATACCAGTGCACAACAATACGTGTTTAATTAGGAAGGTATACTGTACTTTGGAACATTCTAATGAATGATATATGATGTTTTACTTCCTGTGTCACAGATGCTAAGCCAAACAATCAAGAATCAAAGCAACTCAGAGTATTAGGTAACAATCAGCAAACTTGGGCAAGATCCCTTTTCCCTCTCAAGTTTAATTGGCTCATTGTTCCCAGGAACTATAAACCATGGGGTTGGTGGCTGTGCTGAAGTTTACTTCTATAAAGGAAGATTAACATATTCTGGAACTTTACACTAATCCTTGTTTTGAGTTAACTCAAGCAGATTGGATTAGTAATTCTTACCTACCACCCACTAGAAGGGACCCCAGCTTCTTTTCTTTGATAACCAGTGGTATTGTACACCTTCTGCATATTATCTCCCACCGAAAACATTCTCGGGAGAGAAATTGTGTTATGGGGAAAAGAAACTGTTTTATGTGAGAGGGGCAGGAACCGGGAGGTTCTCTATTATCAGCCTGGTGCACATTTGGTTAATTCAGGCAGTGGTGGGGAGACTCTGAGAACTTCATTAAACATTTCCTCATCACTGAATTGGCTCTGCTCTGCTCCCCATCTGGGGAGGGCTGCTGCCGGAAGGCGAGAGAAAAGCCTTCTCCCTCACAACCCTGCTAGACCCTTTCCACAGACTTTCTTCCCCTGTATTCCTTCAGCTCTCAGATATGAACCCAAAAAAAGGAACTGTGCAATTCTCCAGAAGAGTGATTATTCACTTCGGTTCCTCTCACTGCAGTGATTTTATATATGTATTGATATGGAGTCTTTATAGTCTACAGAAAAGAACACAGACAAAATCACCTGCTTCCAAGCCCTACCAGGAAGCTGCCCTTGGCCCGCAGATCACCCTCGTTCTGTTTGTTACCATGTGTCTAAAGAACGTTGGTTTCCCATTCATAAATAAATACCTGAAAATGTCTTTTTTCCCCCCCAGTTTCATTGAGATATAATTGACAAGCAGCCCTGTGTGAGTTTAAGGCTGTAGGACAATGATTTGACTAAAATAATTGGTGAAATAAATGATTGCTGTGATCAGTTAACGTCTATCATCTCCTTCAGATGGGGGGGGGGGGGGGGGAAGGAAAAATAAAAAAATGTGTTTTTCCCCCCTTGTGAAAGAACCCTTAGAATCTACTCTCTTGACGACTTTCAAATATGCCACACGGCTGAGCTCATCACAGTCCCCACTCTGTATGTCACCTCCTCAGGACTTCGTTATCTTCTCACCGGAAGTCTGTACCTTCAAACTACTTCCACCCAATTCTCTTTTTATTCCTTTCTCTAATTTTCTAACAGTCTTCCGTGGTGAACCACAACCTTTCAGGATCTACTTCCTTTCCATAAAGCACAAGATCCTAGAAATCGACTGCTGTCCTTGTTTTCTTAGTTGCCTTTGTGGCTGAGCAGCCAGATGGCCCTTCTGTCATGATGGGACAGAGTTAATTACTGCTTTTACTACAAAAAATTATTAGAAGCAGATAAGATCGTCCATGTTTCATTCTAGAAGTGGAAGCCTAAATATTAACTATTGTCTTACTCCAAGTAAGCAAAATGACATCATTTGAAGCAGAATTGCCAATACGTTCATTTAAAAACCAAATCTGATGTTTAAGGTTGCTTGACCTTGGACTCCAGCAAATGAAAACAGACTATGTACTGGTCATTAAATGGGGACTCCTGTTCTATGATTTTGAGGAATTTGTAAGGAGCAAAGGCAGGGAGAATTACTTGGCTTCTGCTTGAGTGCCAGGCATTAGGCTAAGCAATTAAATACAATCCTGAGTGAAGAAACACTGGTTTCCCAGTTCCATGGACGTAGACTCTGAAAGATTAGATAATGTGCTCAAGGCCATGCAGCAAGTGTAGGGACTTGAACCCAGGTGCACCTGATTCCAATACTCCTCTCATTTTTGGGACCAAGTGTCTTTATGTTCCAAGAGCTGTTATGTTAGTAAGTTATAAACATGGAACAGTCCATGAATTAACTTTATACTTTTGCCACACAGCAGGTGACACTGGCTGAAGGGGAGGGAGGAGAGGCAGGACGAGAGATGAGCTGTGGGCAAGTGCCCCCACCCAGCAGGCTGGCCTGGGTAGGACCCAGGCATCCTCCGTAGCCAGGGCGCCCATAGTAATGAACATAGAAATATTATAAAAGGATCTCCAAACGCAGAGGTGAGGGCTTCAAGAAAGAACATCACCTCCTTCTGAAGTGTGCCCCCACTTCCTCTCCTACCCCCAACCTTCCCAACAGTGTCTGTTCCGTGCTGGCTTGGAAACCAGCCAAGCTGTCCTCCTGGCCCAAAGAGGAAAATCACAAAGAAGGTCCAAGACCCAGACCCTCTGGCTCCAACAAAGTCAGCCTCCTGTGAGTGCCTCAGGCCCATTTTCACAGGCTGGGAAATCTTGGTGCCACGATCCAGACCCGCTCCTCCCTCTTTCCCACCCCTCTCCAGCCCCTCTGTGCAGGTCTTCACCAAAGCAGGCTTTGCCGGTCCCTTCAGTTCTAGGGTCTCCTGTGTGTGTGTGGCCCCCATCCTGGCCCTCTAGGGCTCACTCCCTGGTTCAGTCTGGTCACCTGTCATGCTCTCTCTGCTGAGAGGCAGAGGGCGTCCTAGTCGGCGCCCCCTTCTCCTGGCCACACCGCCACTCAGGGGAAACCCTGTCAAGACCCAGCCCCAGCGGACTTCGGCGAGAATCCCTAACCATCTGTGAGCCAGGCTGGGTCAGAATTCAACCTTCACAAAACTCCCACCACACTTTCTGCTCCTGCTCCTTTCTACTTCATCTTTCCACCGCCTTAGGGAAGGAAAGCAAAGAGAAAAGGAGAAGAAAGAAGAGAATATAAAGTTAACTTTATAGAGTAGTAAGTAATTCAGAGCCCCTCCAACCCAGACTTAGGTAAGGACTTTGAAGGAAGGTGGGGGGCAGGGAAGGGGATACACAGCGCGTAGCCCAAGTCCCTCCCTACCAGGTACAGTGACACGAATGAGTCAGTGACACTTCTCTTGTCCCTCCTTTGGCAACACTTCTCTTGTTCCTTCTCGCCTTGTATGTATGAAATCCTGAAACCCAGGATTCCTGATTCTGAGGTTCTGGTTTCTTTCCATGAAGAAAGATACCACTTAGGGGGGACGGAGAGGGGAAGGTAGCTCTGCTTTAAGCCAATGTTGCCTGAACACCTAGGCTTTTCCCCATCCTGACTCGTAACACTTGGGTGGGGGGAGTCAGGCACCCCCTCCTCACAGAAAGCAGACCCCATCCCCCAGCTCACACAAGGACCTGGAGATAGGAGCCTGCAGGTCTCAGAGCAACTACCTGCTTCACGTCACCTCCTTCCCTCTTGTCAGCTGTAACCGTGTATAAGTCACACGAGCTGCTCCCATGTCCACGCAGCGACCAGGCAGGAAGCTCGTGGCTGGGCATACTCGTGAATGAGTCAGAAATCTGGACTTATTAATATGTCCTCTGCTCTGGGTGACTACTCATCTCTGCTCAGTCTCCTGAAGGTTCTGCTCACAAAGCACAGGGTGGCCAAGCCTCATACATGTCCTTGTTTAGAGGTTAATTTTGTAGCTACCCTAGCTGTTGGGTAAGGACAGGCACGTACACACAACCATTAGCCAAACTCCTGAGCAGTCCTAAAAGGTATGCCGTCCCAAGCAAGGTTGTACATTAAGTTTCTCTGGAAGGAAAGTGGGGGAGCAAGATTCTGAACTTTCCTCTGAAATCACCGAAATCAGAACTTTCCTCTGCGGTGACTGGGGTGGAAGAAAGCAAGTAAGCTAGCCTTTCCTAGCTACTTCCTATGTGACAGCCAGGAATGGGAAATAGGTGTCAGTTCTGTGACATCTCCCACAAGCAGCGTCTGTGGGACGCTGTGGGAACACGAGCATCTGTGGGATGCTCTGTGGGATGGCTCGAGGTGGAAGACCTCGAGCCCTTACCGACACGCAGGCGCAGATGCCACAACCGACCCGCTGCGTGGACAGCGTCTGCGGAAGGAGAAAGCTGAACACGTCCAGAGATTTGTTCTAGCAGTAAACACTCTTGTGTTTTGGGGTGTAGTTTCCAGACTAAATTTCAAAAAGTTCAGCTAATAAACTTTGTCATTTGTCTGGGTCTTTTTCTCTTTTCCCAATGTTCTTTTCCGTCCATACTCACGAAGATGATTATCTGATGTTGCAGCCAGGCTTAAGATTCTTTTTTATTTTTTTTTATTGTTATATAAATATTTAAACCTATAGAACATTCCTTGAATGTGCATTGAGTTGTCCCACATATTAAGCAAGACTCTTTGGGGTGCTACTGAAAGAGAGCCAGATAAAGCTAGTATAAGCCTTGAAAGGTGTTTGATTGGAACACTTAAATGAGAAGTGCAAGACTAGCTTCTTGTATGGCTGAATCCAGAGGCAAATGTCATCCAAACTTTGTCTGTCTTTCAGATTTTCCTTCCACTATCTATGGGTCTTGTTAATTCTCTTGTTTTGCAAATGTCCTTCCTCAAAGGACTTGGCTGCCAGGGGTTCCCAAACTCATACACACAAACATTCTACACACTGAATAGAGAAGTGGAACACCAATGACATACTCAATCTTATCCATTCTAAGACCCCTTCCATCTTCCTTTCCTCCTTCCCTTTCTTTCCCTTTCCTTCCCTTCCCTCCCCTCCCCTCCTATGCTCCCTTTCCTTTCCTTTCCTCCTTTCACATTTTTCAGCACTTTAACATCTATGAAATTAAATTTGCTGTCACCAGGTGGCAGTTAGGACATCTTTACCTGGACACGTGCATCAGAGCTTCAGAATGAATGCCTGTGGCTCAGGAAACACCTGAGACCACAACAGAGCACTCTTTTCAGAAAAAACGCGTGACTGGCATTCTCAATGGCACAAAGAACACTGGGCGGAAAGACACGCATAGCACCGACTACAAGCCCGAAAGAACTCTGCACGTAAAGATGTCTTAGAAATATCCGTAGATTTGCTTATGTCTTCTTTTTATTGATACACAGGGTAATTAAATAGTCTAGAAATCGGTGTCCACGTAAATCTGAAAGAGTTTTTTTGGTAAAAAAAGAAATTTTATAAGGATGCAACTTACATTTGAGGGCACCTCAGTGCAAGTAATATTGGAGCTGTCTACAAGCCTATGTCCACTTTCTGTTCACTAGCACAGAGTTCTAGATAAGTCCAAGTTGAAGCTGATTGTCCTAGGGCCTTAGAACGTTCTTTCCACTCTGCGCTCAGAGCTTGCTTCTCAGGAGGCAGGAGAGCTTCGCGGGAGAGTCCAGTGGGAAGAGCGCTGGTCGGCTAGAAAGGAGTTCGGGGTTCCGACCCCACGTCTCACTCTCGCCAGAAACAGCGGGGGACTTGCTTACCTCTCTGAGCCTCAGTTTCCTTGTCTGAAACAGAAATTACATGATCACTAAGACCTCCTCTGGTTATAACACCTTTGAAGCTAGATATGGTGTGTGCTATACAAACGTGGCGTTCTTATCACAGAACTGTGTTGATTGCTTTAGAATTTACGCGCGACAACTGTATCACAAAGGAAACTTAGTAGCTCACAATACCTCTAAGACACAAACGAGGATGGTATGTCACAGCACCCATGGTTTTTCCCAAGTCCATTAACGTAAGACAAAATACCGGGCTAAGCGTTATTAAACATTTTTCTTTTAACCTGCCCATATTAAATGCACCAAGACCTTCAGTGGGCTAATGACTTCAGCGTTATTAGGCGACATCAGGAAATGCTGATTCCTGACTCTAAGTTATTTGTCCTAAGCAAATTTGTCCTGTGCAGCAAAGGTGTCAATTTCTTAATTTCTTCCCCCCAAAGCAAGAGAAGGACGCAGTCACCAGGTAAGCAGGCGAGACTGAAGGCATCCCACAGCTAAGAACCTGACTAGAGAGGAAAAACAGCTTGGTGTTCAGAATTGCATTAAGTTTCTGTTAGAGGACAATGCAGACCGAAGACTCCAGTTTACAGGAACCATCTCCCCACCCAGGAAAGGGCAAGAAACGCCGTGACAGCCCTCTGGAGACCTAATGACCAAGACCGTAGTTCTCAGGGGATTGGGCTCAATTCCTGGAGGGACTATCAAGGCAGCCATTCTTTACTTCGTCCTAGTCTGTATTATTCATTTCTTCTCGTCACATCTGCACAGAAATCCTGGGGCACTGGTACTTCTGCTTGCTCCAAAACACGTACACAGTAAGAAGCAGGAGAAGGAACAAACCCAAAACCCAAAACTTCAGTTCTCTCTGGAAGCCAGGTATGTGCTAAACGTGGAACAGAGCCTCCTCCTTGGCAGCTTCATTCTTGGTGAGGAAACGTGGGCAGTGAAGGAGGGAGGGATCCAGGGTCCGCAAGGAATCCGTGCCTGGAACTGGAGTCAGTCTGATTCCTGAGCCACCAATGACGGGCAAAATTAAGCTCTCGTTTCAACGATGACTGCGGCAGGACTTTCGCTAGAGCAAGATAACTTCGGGATAGATGTAAGGAAAAGTTTCCTAATATGAATATGGAAGGTGGGTCACTATGCCCCGGAAGGGGAGGGTGTAACCTCTGCCCTTTGGGACAAGAGGCACCAACAAATGAGTTCATCCTACACGACCACGGTTGGCCTGGCATCCTTTCAGACACGAAATGTTTTTCTCCCTACCCACCACTCTGCTTTTTTCTTGTTTCCTTCAGTAACGAAAAGCTTCTTTTATTTATTTATTTATTTATTTATTTATTGACCTATTTATGTATTTATTTAAGATATTTACTTGACAGAGAGAGAGCAGGAGAGCACAGTAGGGGAAGAGGCAGAGGCAGAGGGAGAAGTAGGTTCCCCGCTGAGCAGGGAGCCTGATGAGGGACTCGATCCCAGGACCCTGAGATCATGACCTGAGCCTAAGGCAGAGCCTTAAGTGACTGAGCCACCCAGGTGCCCCACAAACACCTTCTTTTAATAGTCTGTCAGTCTCCTGTGTCTCAAACTACTTTAGCAGAAGTATCTTAAATGCTGTGGCCCACACTGAATGCCACGCTCTGAGAGTGGTCTGCCCAAGAGCCAATGGAACAGTCCAGTTAACCAGTTAATTCCCTTTTTCTCTGTACAGAAGCATTAATGGAACCAGTGCTCCATGGTTTTTCCTTTTCTTTTTCTTTCTTTGTTTTTTTTTTTGTTGTTGTTTTGTTTTTTTGGTTTTTTTTTTTTGGTGAATTTTGCCTCATTTTGATATCAGTCCAAACCCCTGAAACTCTGGTACTCTAACATCACAGCTTCTCCCCATCCCACACTCGATCTTTGCACCCAAGTGCAAGACTTTACATTTTCCTTATCACATTCCTTTTTGTTAGGTTTGGCCCACTGGGGTATTTTTAGATTCCGAGGCCGCCATCCAGCAAACAGCTTTTCCAGCCAGCTCCAGGCCATTTGCAAATGTGATTAGCATATCTGCTTCATCATCATCCGAGTTATTGATAAAACCGGTGAAAGAAAGAGGAGAGCCCAGCAGCGCCAGAGTCCAAACCACTCTCTGGAGTGACGGCCATAGAGTAGCCCCCGTGTCCATTAGGGTCCAAGCAGGAAAACCAAAACCACCCTGAGTATCTAAGAGAGAGAGAATTTAATACAGGGAGCTGTTCCACAGACAAGGGAAGATGTGAGAAGTCCATGAGGGAACAATGAAGCAAACAAGTGTAGCAATAGCAGGCAGCCATTGTCACTCATAGGCTGGCTACCTGGGGGGTGAGGGGGTGGGGGAAGACACACAGCAGTGAAAGGTGGGCTCAGGGGGGAGATGCAGCCACTGTCAGAGCTGCCACCCAAGTCACAGAGGTGGGGGAGAAGTACCTAACGTCTTCCTTCCTGTCATTGGTCTAACTCAGCTGGAAGCTAGCTGACACAGGAGCTTGGGAAACAGAGTCTCTGTGTTATAGAGCATGTGCGAGCAGAAGGGCAAGAAATGGATTGGAGTTTACACAGGCCCCATCTGGTCTAGCTCCCTGCTCTTTTATTTTTTACTTACAAAACTATATTGAGGATTATGGTATAGCCCCCCTTTGTGTGGGACTGTTTAACTAGTCACTAATGGAATGTTCTTGAACCCAAGACAATTCTCCATCTTGGTCACAAGAAAATAAAGAATTTGTCAGGTGTCCTGGTGAAATCCAGATCCATAATCTTGACCCTATTTGATATCTCCAAATAGACTGATAGTCCCAGAAAATAAAAAAAGAAGACAAGTATACCATCTTATTCTTAGTGATCCTTTGCTTTCTTACCTGACTCTTTACAAGTCATTGGGCTATATGCACGGGTTGGTAAGCTACAGCCTATATATAGGCCAAATCTGCCTGATGTCTGTTATTATAAATAAAATTTTATTGAACACATATTCATTTATGTATTATCTGTGGTTCCTTTCATGTAACAAGGGGCAGAGTAGAGCTGTTGTGACAAAACCAGATGCCCTAAAAGTCGAAGTTATTTACTTTTTGATCCTTCACTTTAAAAGTTGGAGTTTATAATTTACAGAATCCAGCTGCTTCTACCTTCTAAATGTAAGACATTTCCCATCTCTAGGTTTTTCACTCCTCTTCCATTTTTTATTTTATCTCTTAGATAGGCAATAATGGTTGAGCAATCTTTGGTCTTTCCCATGGCCCAGCAGTGGCCCATAAGACCTTCTACAAATGAACCCCTCTCTAACTTCATATACCACCCTTTCCCCCTTGTCCGCTCCTGTTAAATTCCATCTTGCTTGGGTTGGTCCATTGAGACATCCATCTTTGGATTCTGATTCCTTCTTGCCACTCCCCTCCCCCGCCCCCCCCCCCCCCCCTCCACCCTGGGGACAGTTGGCAGACCCACTGCAGAGTTTTTGCACAGGTCTTTCCCTCTGTCGGGACAGCTCTCACCCCAGATGTCTACAGAAATGCCCCCCACACTCCTTTGCTGAAGATTCACTTCTCAGTGAGCGTTTTCTGACTTTCTTATTCAAAATTGCCTCTCCCTCCCCACCTCTGGCACTTACCATCTGGTGATGTAATTATTGGCTTATTGTCTGTTCTCCCTTCTTCCACTAGAATGTAAACTCCAGGAGGGCAGGATTTCTGTCTGCTTTGTTCACTAACATATGCTGGGGAGCATCTAGAACAGTGCCGGGCAAATAATAGGCACACAGTAAATATTTTCTGAATGAACAAATGAAGGTCAAGTCCCTAGCAAACTCATTTGGAGCAACTGACTACTCTCCTACCATGTCTTCAACCATCTGAAGTTCTCTTGCATCGTCCTCTGCAAGCAGGGAGAGTAGGTAGAGAAATACTGCCTGCCTTCAGACCAGCAAAGGCAGAACTTCAATATGGTTAACCATTAAGGATCTATTAGAGTTTGCAAATAAGTTAATCACAAAGAAGTCTGTCGTCAACATCTTAAAACCCAAGATGAAAGGCATTTGAAAGAGGCCTGTCTAGGTAGCAACTGGTTTTTAATTGCTGTTCCAAGGACTTGTCCCTTCCCCACCCCTACTTTAATAAAGATGCTACCATTCACCCCTACATGGGGGTAAGAACCATATTCGAAGAGCTCTGAGAAGTTTCTTACGACTCACTGAGCCACAGTAAAGACTTCCAGCGCTTAAGTCGGAAACAGACTTTGTTCATGCTGATTCCTTAACCTTTCCTCAATCCATAAAGAAGTCTTCAGGGATATAGAACCGTAAAGCCCCAAACTCTCCACACACAGACAGTCTTATCATGGGTCTGAGGAGAGATGGCTAATCTAAATAAATTTGATTGGGTAAATCTTAGTTCACTGTCAGCCAATAATTATTGGCATTCAGGCTGCTTTTATTGATCAAGTCGACTTTCTAAGATTTTGAAATGTGCCTAAGTACACAACACTGTATATATATTTTTCACGGCAAAGTTTCCACAGGATATTTCCATGGGAATCTAAGCCTTGGGCACGACTGAAATTTTTGCACAGTCTGAAAGGTAGCATTTTGTCTTTTTTTTTTTTTTTTGAATAAAACTTTCCTTTAAAATACCACTTCCTTTTTCAAGCACTTGTCTGTCTTCACTGTGAATCTTTTTTTCATTTTTGGATCATAAAGTTATCTTTCTTTTTATTTTACCTTACAGAAACACTTGACAAGTGTTCAGTCATTAGAACATTCTTGAAGATCTATCATTGTTTTAAAATTAAACATGAATTTACTTTGCCCGACGGGGTGAAGCTCACATGAGCAAAGTGGCCTAAGTGATCTAAGCTCTTTCCAACCATTCTTTAGGTTCCAACTGCAGTGCTTATAATTTATTTTTAAACATTTTTTAGTTAATAAAAACATGATTAAAAAAAGATTTAATTGCATCCCCAGTGCTAACCTAAAACTGTTTCCAATGACCTCCATTTCATTAGTTCACAACAGCCTTTTGTTCTGGGGTTTTCCAACTGTTTGCTAAGCATTTTTCAATGGAAGTCTCAATTAGAAGGGAAAAGAGGAGCGGGGGACAATCATTTAATTCAAAAATTAATTTGGAGATCAGGCAACTGACTTAGGCTCATGCCAGCAACTTAAGGCTTTCAGCCTTGGCCACATGATCCTAAGGAACTGAGCAACAACTGTCTGGCTGCTTTAATCCCCCTTAATTTGAGAGCAAAGAAACTCACATGTGTTTCTAAGAACATTTTCGGAGTACAAGAGGTCCATTTCTAGGGGACACTGCCTAATGCCCTTGTCTCGCTGGTCTCATGTATTCTAAATTAATTTTTAAACCGCACATGGTAGGGTGGTGTGGGGTGGGGTGGGGGGTGGGTAAGGAACAGCGAGTCTATCCCGTGTTGTTAAAACAACTCCAGAAGGAGGCCTCAAGAACCTCGTCCACACCAGGACATGATCCCAGATAAGAGGGAGACGAGAGTCACAAAGCTCACCTTGACTTCCTTCTGAGAAGCTGGGGAAAGGTCTGCCTCCGGACAGCTGCTTCTCCCACTCTGTTTGGAACCCTCTAGGTTCATTGGTGTTTAGAAGAACTTAACTAAAATCTGTGGACTATTTTTCAGGAGGTATATTAAGCCCTCACGGTCAATATGGTCAAGGTTGGGGGCCTTTGATTCTCTCCAGACTTTTTTTACTTAGGAGGGGAAAAGCTTACAGGGGAAAAGACTGGTGGATCTCCTAAGCATTTCAAGTCTGATGGGTTGATAGGCAACTGAGTTCTCAAAACTTTTTATCTGGGCTTTATGAATCAAACCGGGAACTCAGCTAGTCAGGCAGGGCTGGGCGTCTGGAGCAACACTGCAAAGGTGTTTCTCCTGTGCTCTCCATTTCAGCTGTCTTTAATCTTCTTCCCCCTTGGTTCCCAACTCTAGCCCTTCAAGAGTCACTTTTCCTCCTGCAAAAATCCTTTCTTGCCCTTGGGCCACGCAGAGCCGAACGTACTTTCCAAAGGAGTCCGATCAAACCCTTCCAACCAAAGAGCACAGAATAGCTAGCATTTCCTGATCTTTGACTTTCTGCCATGCACTGGTCTAAGCATTTTATGTGTACGAACCCTTCATTTTCATGGCAACCTCACAGATAGGCATTATTCTTATTTCTGTTCTACAGACGAGGCTGAGGGGTTGCTGACATTCACACAGGGATTCCCACCCAGGTAGTCTCATCGCCAAGCTTGTTCTCTTAATCACACACCTCTACAATCATTTTACCTCAACGTGTCTCATAAGATGACTGGTAACCATGCATTGTTTCTCCCAGATGGATTGTCTTTGACCAGGGGACATAGCCTTCAGCAAAGGAGTGAGGCCGTTATTGTGTGTGTCCCTAATCAATGGAGCTTTCCTGGGGATCCCTGAAACCCAACCCCAAAAGCCATGGCCTATATCTGGCCTTGCCACCAGCCTTTGTGTACACTAATGAGCCAATTTGGAAATGGAATTAAGTAATACTCATAAACCTGTGACATGGAGTTATGTGCAAGTGAAAATATTCAGGGAGTCACAACCCTTTTGGTTATATGCATTTTCAGTCTCCTAATCCAACTTCCCATTCAAAACAGGAACCCCCTTTCTGAATCCTTGAAAGATAGTCGGTAAGCCTCTTACTTCCAATGCCAGCAAGCTCATTGTACGCCTCAGCTGACTGATCTTCACTAATTGTTAAAATGTTCTTACTCGTATTGAGCGCAAGCCTGCCTCCCTGGAAGGGCAATTTGCATTGAGGGTAAGATGAGTGCAGGGGTACAGCTTTCCCCTCCCTCCTGAGAACTTTCCAAGTGAAATTATATTCTCAAGGATATTGTTGTGGGCCAGAGAGGATAACGTAGGGGCCCAGGATAGGAAAGCCCACAGGCAGTGACTCTGAGGATAAGGAAGCTGAGTTTAACCATTTTCCATAGCAATGACATAGCCGGGGGAGCCCAACTTTGAAGAGGAGTTCTTCAACCTCCCCAAACCCCCTGCCATCCGATCTGCCCCTTATTCTGCAGTCCATACTCTAAATTCCCCTGACTTTGACCATATCCTTCCCTGGCCGCACTCCCCCCACTGCCCCACCCATTATGGCTTCTCACAATGACTCAAAAAAACCAAAACCAAACAAAAAAACAAAGAATACTGGGGTGCATGGCTTAAGTGTCTGAGCTGTGTGCTTCATTTTGTTCCTGGCAGCAGGATCTCACAGACCCACACTATTTGAGGTTTTCAATATGTGATTCTTTCCAGAACTTGTGATTGTATTTTAAAAAAATTAATAAAACAAAATATTGATTTTTATCAATAAAGTGTTGACAAAAAGTAAGCAGCACATCAATAAGGAACTGTCTTTTAAGATCTGAATAAAGAAAAGGAATCTTTTGTGAATGAGATCTCTGCCCCCCAAAAGCAAGTCTTGTTTGCTTTAGGTTTGATGGGTTCATTTCTGGAAACTGTATTAGGAATCTTTTTGTTTTATTTTACTTTTTTATTTTCTATTAACATATAATGTATTATTTGTTTCAGGGGTACAGGTCTGTGAATGATCAGTCTTATACAATTCACAGCACTCGCCACTGCCTGTACTCTCCCCAGTGTCCATCACCCAGCCACCCCATCCCTCCCACCCCCCCTCTTTTCCAGTGTATTAGGAATCTTTATCAAAGAAGAAAGGTCTGTGTTCTTTCTGGAAATGTCATCATGAGAAGGTGAGGGGACAACAAGGGAGACTCCCCTCTCAGCCTCTAAACTCTGACCCACAGTTTATCTAGTCCAGTAGGCAGCTCTGGCACTGGACTCAGCTGATGAAGGAGTGCCACCAAAGTAATTCAAACAGGGTGGCAGAAGAGACAGGAAGTTCTGAAATCTCTCCAGTGTTGGTCCCAGTGAAGTTCTGGGATGTTGGCAGGATTAGGTGTCCCAAGAGAAGAACAGTGGAAAGTTCCACCATTTTGTGAATATATTTGGGTCTGCTGAAATCGGCAGGTTTCATAGATTATTGTGAAATTTTTTAATCTTCTTGATAGTTTATCCATTTCTTACTGATTGGATGGCAGAAGTAATGAGAGTATAGACCCTGAATTATATGGGATACATATATATGGGTTATAAGGATAAAGATACTACTCAAGGAAGGAGTAGGAGTCAGAAGCCAGTTTTCTAGTCTCAACTCTAAAAAACAGTTAGCTGTGACCTTGAGCAAGTCACTTAAACCTGGGAACTTCTAGGAGAGAAGAGCTTTGGGCCTCTTACGTTTCTTCCAGTGTAAATCTTCTGTGTTACGTAACAGCTCACTCCAAAAGATATATCTACAGCTATCTATTTATATCCATCCATCCATCCATCTACACACATATCCATACCCACCCCTGCAAAGTGGCCCAATGTAGTCTCAGTTTCACTATGTTTCCTGCTTCAGCCATCAGAGGTCTTTAAGACTAAAGCAAGCAGTGTTGGAGGAAAAGCAGAAATGTATGAATGGCCAAATGAATGGTAACTGAATGGTAGACCTCAAAACAACAGAAGAGGCAGGAAGAGGGAATTAAATTGTGGTATTAGGAACAATTTAAATAGGGTAGAGGCTACATTTAATTAGGGCGGTGCCCAGCACTGTACTTGTGGGTGCTCACTTAACATCACCAAATGAACGCTCATAAAAGAAGACTCCCAGGTAACGAAAAGAACATGTTCCATGTAGGATTAAGTGGCAAGGGGGGCACTATCATAGTTCAAATCTTATCCAATGACTCCAGAAGTACAGAGTCAGACAACCCCAAGGCACATTTTTGTATTCGTACTGGGGGAGTCTAGAGGTGCTCCAACCTGACTTACTTAAGTCAGAAAAGCCAAAGTGTGGCCAGCCAATTTCAGAACCAGCTCTGGGTCTTCTTTATGGAGAACTTTTGCACGGTGTCATGTGGCCAGAATGAAGGGTGATCAGGCGCAGAGGTGAGCTCTGGAAGAGTGAGCCATCTTGCTCCTTTCTTAGCACACATTTCCTGGTGAGGAAGAGCAAGTGCTCTCTAGGTGTCATCTGCAGGACCCAACGTGGGCACAATGACAGAGAATGGTCAAAGTGTGCTTTTGCAGTCCAGCGTCCTCTTTCCGCCATTTCCCCCTGCATTAGACTTGTTGCTGGCAGCTCCTTGATTCAGAGGTCTGGCAGCAGGAGCCCTGGGGAGGAACTCTTCAGAGCTATTTTTAAAGACAGTCATCAGGACAACGGCACATTCAACCAGTCAGGTTTGTCTATATGTCACGCTGTTGGATGCACAGTGATGCCACCACACACCACAGTGGGTGAAAACATATTGGAAACCAGTGATTTGGCTTCCAAGTCTCGATGCCTTGGACCCTGCAAAATGGGAGGGCATCTATGGCCCTTTTGGCATACAACGTGGTTAATTCCATTGTGAATAGAGACACCAAATCTGCCCCCCAAATTTGGTTCAATTATCACCTGGGTTACAAGGCGCCTGCCTCCATGCCTCTCCATCCGAATGGCATTTTTCCCACTTTATAACCGAGCTTCTTAAGCCAGTCATTGCCCATTTTGTGAGGCAACTGTGGAACAGCAAGCAGTTAAGGTGCTCTTCTCCAAATGCATTTCAGCAACCCAAGAACCTCATGTCCCCCTGACTTGCTTAGAAGCAAAAGAAAAATTCCCCCAAATATTTGAATCTCCCAAATAAAGGAGCAAGATCGAGGAGGACCACCAGACTGGAAAACAAAAGAGAGGAGGAACCTCCAGGGAGAAGTGGCAGATGGTCCAGCAGGTGGACCGTGACAGTCCACAGAACTGGCCAAACCGACTGGTGGACCAGGCAATTTTTAGCAATGATTGCAGTGTGAGCCAGAGTGCACCAGCCATGGGGCACATTGCCAGTCATCGCTCCTAGAGACATTCCAACCAGATAAGCAATAGTTCATTGCTGGAAGGGGGTTGAGGGACACCGGGGAGGAAGTTAAGGAGAACAGGCAAGATAGAAGAAGGATGGGATAGAGTGCGCTCCCCACCCACATCTAACAGGTTCCAACATGTCTGAACAGGTAACTAGCAAGGTGGCTTAACCTTTGGTCTTTGCACACCCAGGAACATTGCTCCGTAAGAAAAATTCGATTTACTCAAAGAAGTAATTAAATCTGGTGGCACAGACCTAATCAGAACACCATTCATCAGCACTCAGAGTTGGAAAATTCTTTCTCTCCCCTTTGTAAATGCCCAACCCTGGGCACTTTATTATTCGAGTTTTTAATTAAAAAGGAACACGAACAGTTCAATAACCTGAAGCCATCCATCATGTCCACAGCCTAATAAAAGAACGCAGGGCTGCGAAGACACTCGCCTCTCTACAGGGTAGGGCAAGCTCCGCAGCAAGGAAGCAAGGAGTCACTTGGGTCTCTACCTCTCTGCTGACTTGACTGTCATATTGCATAGTTGCTGCTAAACTGCACGGAAGGTATTTCTAATCTCATGACGGTGACTGGAAGAGGTTGAAGGACACAAATTAAGTCTCAGAGCAGTACAGCTGAGTAAGAATGGAAGGTCAGTCAGTTGACTCTTCCCACAATTCCCCGAACAAGGCAATTATTCATGAAGGAAATTTCAAATTATTTTCATTAGACTTGTGTTTTACCAATCTAACCAAAGTGATTAATTAGGGATTAAAATATTTACTCTGCACATGCTGCCTTGGCTCAGCACTAGCATATTTAAGCATCGTGCTAAAAGGGTCAGCTGTTTCCAGTATTGTTTGGAATTCATTTCCTATTTTCTATGTAAAAGGGCACTGACATGCATGTCTATACCATACTTCGGGTCTCTCCAGGCACCGAACCGGAGAAGAAGAAAGAGGCTTTGCAGGTCGTACCCTTTACCCCCAGATTTCTTCCTCATTAGAACCACTCTGGGGTGGTGGCCACAGTTTTGCTGTATCCATGTCTTTGTAACAAAGTGTCCAGAACACCTAGGTGGCAACAACAACACCCTAATTGTTGTCACCCTAGTCAATGACACATGCTGGAGCGGTGACAATTGCATAGCAGGATACATCATGGCACAAAGACGTGAAGGAGACTACCAGAATGGGGGGACAGGACTCTAGAGGGGTTTCCAGGACCACATGAGGGCATAGAGCAGATGAGAGTAACTGTTTCCTGTGTGTTGAGAGAGTGGCAGCAGACACGGTTATTCAAACAGGATGCCGGAGTCTCGCTTCTACCAGGGGCCCCCAACGGGGCCAGAGCATTTATGAGCTTAAACTGTCACCTTACTGAGGCTCCCGGTGGGACACCAGTGTTGGGAAGTATGCCTTATTTATTCAGAAATCCCTAAGAATTTAAGACGTTGCTAAGACATTGCATGGAAAGGAGGCTGTGGGAGAGCCATTCACTCATATGGCTACGGGGCACCTGCCCTGAAGGGGTGAGACTCATGGGGGTTCCACGATTGCTCCTCCGAAGGTTTGTAAAGAGTAGTTCAGAAGATCCGGATGATGTTTAGGCATTTCCCCTTTTGCTTCCTGCTAGCACAATTCATCCCTTTCCTCTAAGTGTTCTCACCAAGCCTTGAGAGATCTGGAAAAAAAATTATTATAGACACAATTATATATATGTGATGTGGGAATCAATCAATCAATTATTCTAGTTGTGGAGATGGTGAGCCCAAGGTGATAAATATGGAGACGTAAGTAAAACCATGATCGTTGTAGGGTGCAGACGAAGAAGAGAACGGTAGGTCCGAGCCTTTGCCTGCAGCGAGAGGCAGTGCTCAGATGAGTGGGATGAGGGAAGTGGTGCCATGAGAAGAGGAGGGAGCCACCTCTGAGGAAAATCACCAGGGTGGGGGGGCGCTGATGCCAAGACTGAAAAGCGTCCAGTGGAGAGGGATGAGTCCGCGGTGCCCCAAGCCAGAGAGAGACCCTGGATTGGTCAGAAGGAGGTATTTATTGACAAGGAGAGCCGTAGTTTCAGTGGAATAGCGAGGCCATGAGCCAGGTTGGCTGGAGCCCAAGGAGACAGCTGGTGTGGGGACGTGGCTGTGACAGCAGGTACAGCAGTGTAGCTCTGGAGTTCATCTAGCCATCATAAGAATAACGAGAATTTGGACAGTGATTTCCATGCACCAGGTACTACGTAGGCAGTATCTTACGTTTTTAATCCTCCCAACGAATCTGTGCTCATTTCCTACACAGCTACTAAGAGGCAGAACCAGGATCCAAACTCAAGTCTGTGAGGAAGCAAAGCTTATGCTCTTCGTGAGCGCAGATCGCTGTCTTAATAAAAGATTGATAGGATGGGCACTAAAGGAGCCAAGAGGAGCACAGCTGGGAACGTTAGTGACTGTTATGATGCCCTAAGAGAGAAGACATGGCGGACTGAGGCCCGTCTCTCAGCCCAGATCCATGATGTGCTCTAGAAAACTCCAGGGAAAACAAGTGTGAGGTTGGACACCAGTAGGTCTTTATTCTAATTTTGACTCAGGGCCCTAAAAATCTCCTGAATTTAGGAAAGCTACTCAACATTTGCATCTCAGATTCAAAGGCACCCGTGACCCCAAAATAAGGCTGCTTATTTTATCTACTTTGGGGGGCTATCGTGAGGATGCAATATAGTAAATGAGTTCATTAAAATGGTTTACCATTCTTTGACAAATGCGGTGGGCCAGCACTGTGCTAATTGCCTCACATGCACTCTTTTCCTCTGGCTCTCATGATAACCCTGTGTGTGGGTACTATTATTCCCATGAGATAAAAGAGAAAAAAAGAAGAAACATTTCATAAAGTTCAAAGAAGCACAAGCATGTAAGGTTTTATGATTACGATTTTGTAGGAAGTAGTATTATCCAGCTTAAAGTGAAGATGTTAAAAAAAAAATCTCTTCTTCTGAACCTCCTAGAAAGAAAAAAAAAGAGAGAGAGGCTGAGGTAAGGCACACATAGATATGTAATTGGGAATCACGTAGTGTAAGGCCTGGCTACAGGGGCCCCTTTACAGAGAAGCCTTGCTGGTTACCTGAAATTCTGAATCACGGAATTTGGGAATCATCTTGGCTGTATTTTGGAGAAAGAATGTGTCCAATAGAAAGCAAATTGATCTCGGCCAACAGCTCTGCAACATTATCTGCGCCTTGAAGTTGGACACATTTCAGGGTATTTTCAGTTTCAAGGGAGGGTATACTTTTCCTTTACCTTCTATCTAACTTTTAGAGCCACTGCAACCTACCCAAGATGAAAAAAGATGCATAACAGGATTTGCATTCCTTCTCAGAATATGACTGCTGCAAGCAAACAGTCCAGAACTTTCTTGTTAGCAATATTATTAGAAGTCTCTCTCGTTTCCTCACAGGGCACAATGCCCCGAGGGGAAAGAAGTCACCTGCCACTTTCTAATGTTATTTAATCTTTTTAGTCTGAGCTGTAAACTGTCAATCATGGGGAATGTTTAGTCACCTTGAATGCTGTTTAATCAGTAGAATGCTTTGTATATCTATAAATACCTGATGACACAGGAATTAAGTCTTCACAATAATTACCCCACTCCATCATTTGACATCATTACTCACAGGCAAGGCCAAAACCGTTTTTAATCTCTCCTGCTTTCTCACTAAAAAATGTTTCATGACTGCTACAGAAATGGAATTGCTCTTTCCCATGGAGGAAAACTGGTGACTGAAATCCGCGCACGGGGCCGTTGATGAGGTCTGAATGGTCCCGTCTGCCACTAAATGCTGCTGATGACAGGATAATTACGATCACGTGAGTTGATTGCCAAGTGTGTGCCGCGAGGAAAGGGAGCAGCCCTGCTTCAGCGTGTGAGAAGTGATTCATGTTATGTGCACTGAGGTTCATGCTCATGGATTCCGTTTATTAAGGTCATTCAAAGATGACTTTTTTTTTTTTTTTTTAATGTTAAGAGAAAAAGGAGCACCTGGCTGGCTCAGTCGGTAGAGCATGTGACTCTTGATCTTGGGGTTGTGAGTTCAAGCCCCACATTGAACAGACAGATAAAATATATATACATATATATTTAAAGATTTTATTTATTTGACAGAGAGAGAGGGAGCACAGCAAGGGGAGTGGCAGGCAGAGACGGGGGGGAAGCCTGATGTGGGGCTCGATCCCAGGACCCTGGGATCATGACCTGAGCAGAAGGCAGATGCTTAACTGGCTGAGCCACCCAGGCGCCCCCAGACAGATCACTTAAAAAAAAAGTACAGAAAAAAGATGGGAGGCCGTGCATTAATACATTAACTATATAAGTCTTTGTGACTATGGCTGTTCCTCCCTTTCCAACTTCTTTCTCTGTCACTCTTTTTTCCTTTATTCTTTTCTACATTTTCCAAATTATGCATACCATATATTTTTACAAAGAGAAATTTAAATGCATTTTAAAATGTGTTAAAATTATAACCACTTGGTCATACTCTGTAAAATAAAAACACACTTGGTTTAGCACATTGTTACGTCAAACCTAAAAGTACTAGCCTGGAGTGCCTGCCTGCCATGGCTTCTTGGAATGCTGGTCATAAGACCCCAATCTCCTACAAACGGCTCTGTCAGCATGATTATTGGGACGGGTTCAATTTTGGCGGCTGGGAAAATGCTGGTTGGTAACGGTGCAGCGTATTTTCTGTTACAGTGTGAAGCCATCCCTATCTTTCTCTTTCCGGCTTTCTTTGTCCTTTCTTTCTTTCATTTATGGTCTGTTTTTTAAGAAGCACTTTAAAACTTGGAATTCCTGTGAGGTTTGAAAGGAGTGCAGAAAATTCATTCATTCCCTATTCATTCATTCCACCAGTATTTCTCAAACACTCTTACGTGTGTCAGGCCAGTTCTAGGTGCTGAAATACAGCACGAAGCAAAATAAACAAAAATCCCTGCCTGCATTGAGCTAAATCCTGGGGAGGGAAGCCCCAAGAAATAGAAACTTTAATCAAATGAATTGGAAGCATGATGATGCTCACTGTTAATGCAAAAGACTGAACCAGAAAGGAGGGAAGCGAGCCTGAGTGGATGGGGTGATTTAGATGGGTAGTCATGGAAACCTCACTGACAAGGGGACGTCTGAGTCAAGAAGGCAATGGGTGGAGGCCCTGGGACCACCTGGCGAAGGAAACAGGAAGAAAAGAGACTTTGAGGTCGGATTGTGCAAGGGGGCAGTGAGGAGGCCGGCATGGGGGCAATGTGGAGATGGAGACCTGTAGGATCTGAAGTCCAAGAAAGAACAGAAAGCTCATGCAAGAACTTGCAAGCCGTTGTAAGACTCCTGTGGTTGTGGAGAGGGCGATGGAAAGCCAAAAGGTTTTTAGCAGAGGAGTGACATGATCTGACTTTCATTCTAACAGAGTCATTTTTTAAAAAAAGATTTTATTTATTTATTTGTCAGAGAGAGAGAGAGAGAGAGTGAGTGAGAGGGCACACACAAGCAGGCAGAATGGCAGGCAGAGGCAGAGAGAGAAGCAGGCTCCCTGCCAAGCAAGGAGCCCGATGTAGGACTCAGTCCCAGGACCGTGAGATCATGGCCTGAGCCAAAGGCAGCGGCTTAACCGACTGAACCACCCAGGCGTCCCATAACAGAGTAATTTGTTGACTAGGTTCAGGACAGACTGGAAAGGGCAAGGGTAAAGAAAGCAAGGAGACCAGCAAGAGGATCTTATGTCATTCTAGGTATGGCTAGTAGACCAGCATGATGCCTGTGGAGATGGTGAGAAAGGGACCAGATTTTTTTTTTTAAAGATTTCATTTATTTATTTATTTAGGGTGTAGGTTGAGGGGTAGAGGAAGAGGTAGCGATAATCCCAAGCAGACTCCCCATTGGGCATAGAGCCCAATGAATAGCTGGATCTCACAACCCTGAGATCATGACCTGACCCGAAATCATGACTTGGACACTTAACCGACTGGGCCACCTAGATGCCCCTGGGTATATTTTGAACATAGAGCCAATAAAATTAATTGACTGATCAGATGTGGGGTTCAAGAAGGGTTTTTAGTCTGAACAATGGGAAGGATGAAGCTAATAAAAATATGAATGGTATTTAAAGGCATGAGACTGATTGAAATCATAAGATGGAAGCATAGAAAGAGAAGAGATCCAAGGGCTGAGCCCTGGGCATGGTGTTGAGGGAACAATGAGATAAAGAGATTAGTCCAGGTAATACTATGTGCTATAATAAACAAAACCAGAAATGAATAATGGCTCAAACTTAACAGAAGCATACTTTTCACTCACATAAAGTCCAAAATGTATGTTTTGACTGGTGGTGGCTCTCCTTCCATTTTGTGGCTCCTCTTCTTCACATGGTTTCTAAGGTCATCATGAACATCTGCATCATTCAAGGAGAAAGGGAAAGAATGTGGAAGATGGTGCATAATTATTTTAGGATCACACCAAGAATTGGTACCCATGGCCTTTCCAAATTACAAGGGAGATTCAGAAATGCTGTCTAATGAAGTACTCTTGAAAAACAGAAAGCATGTTTGGTAAACTGCCGTCCAGGCTCTGTCACAAGGAGGAACCAATAAAGGAGACTGAGAAAGACTGGCTAATGAAATACTAGAAAAGTTGGTAGAACATGATGTCCCGGAAGCCAAGTGAAGAAAAAATTTCAACGAGGAGAGAATGATCAGCTGTATTCAGGGCTACTGAAAGATCAAAAGAGATGAGGGCTGAGAACTGACCCATGGATTATCATTATTACCACAGATGACTTTGACAAGGGCAATGACTTGTTGGAATGAGCTCAAGAGAAAAGTAAAGGAAGGTAATTAAACAGAGTAGGCATGGATAACTCTCTGCAGAATTTGTTGAATGTAGACTTAACAGCTACCTTCCTTGCCATGGTTGTAGCAGGGAACAGAGTTCACCCCAACTGGTTCCAAGGAAGGAACTTTAAGAAAGTATTACTTGTGGAGATGTGGGTTGTATTGAGGGAATAAGCAAGAGATAGTGAGGTATCCAGGAACTAACCTCAGTGGGAAGATGTTACTACCTCTAAACTGAAGGGACAAGGAGAAGAGATCAGGTTAGTGGACCACAATGAGAGACAAAAGAGCAAAGAAGAGTCACCCAGTGGAAGCTGTGGTCAAGGAGAGAACCAAATGTTGCCTGAAATAGAGCATGGAAGGAAGGAGGGAGCCAGGAAGAACTACCCTAAACCTTTACACTCACCCTCTAATCTCTAAATATTGGCCAAATCTAATCATAATTCCACCAGCAAGAGAGCTCAGGAGACGTGTTCGTCAAGGGTCATCCTCCCATGGCACAAAGCAAGGCCAAGAAGAATAGAGAAAGAATCAGAGGTGGGGAGGGGAAGAACAGAAAATAACAAGACCAGAGGGGTTGCCTGAACTTGTACTACAGAAGTGGAGGGATGTTAGTTGCATCTCATAAAGGCCATGCCTTTTGCTTGATTGAGTGCTCATGGGATAGTTACCGTATCTTTCCTGTTGACTAGCATATGGCATGAAGAAAATACGATGACTCCAAAGACCACTAAACAGGCTTTCTATAGGACACCATACTCATGTAGATTAGCATGCTATGTTTACTTAAAACGGGAAACCAATATTTGACTAACTCTCCAAAACCTGATTCGGTGATAGCAACCATTCCGTAGGGAGGGCTATATATAAGTTCCACAAGGTTCTAAGGCAGCAAGTTGTATGCACAGCTAAAATAGAGACGGCTTACTTAATAACCAAGGTGATTTGCATTTAACTGAGAGGGAAGTAAATGTGTACCAGCAATCCACACGCGAAGTATGGTCTGTGATTACAAAGCCAGGTAACAACGTTATACAGTTAAGTCATGTGTGAGCCTATGCGCATGTACCATTCACAGAAGGGAATTAAAGAGGGATTCCAAAGGATACTAAAATCAGCGTAACTACTATGCCCTCCACCCTTGTCCCCAGCTCCTCCTTTTCTGATTTTGTATAATACAAGCCCATCTAGGAATCATCTCCCTTTTGTGGAAGGGAGAACAGCTTTACGCAATATTCATGTTTTCAATAATATCCCATGCAGAGCACACTTGAGGTTTCTTTTATAACTTTCCTAATCATCTTCCACCCAATACAATTAGCATTATCTAAATTAGTTATCAGTTTACCAAATTGTCTCCTCCTTTAAAAAAAAGTCATATTGCAAAATTATAGGTATAGCCATAGACAGAACCAGTATTCTATGCTTGCAGACCTTTGGAGAGAGATAATACTCTTAATCCTAATTAGAATTCTTTCCCTTTCCTATATGAACTTCTCAGAATCAGGGGTGACCTTATTTTCATTTGGATGGAGGCCTGGTAAATCAACTGATTTTCATTTGTCTTGCAACACATCACCTCCTATTTAAATGTGTTTATTTAAGCTCTGGGCCTTTTGCTATCTTTCTGCATTACTGCTTCTCCCCAAAATATCCATTTGGAATAGAATGCATTCTATTTCCCTTATTCTGCAATATGATCTTTAGTACAATTTAACCATTGTTTGAGCCCTAAGTCCTGCCTTTTGAAGCTAAGCTTCCAAGCTTAGTATTGTCATGTTTCTATCAGTGTGTCTCACAAAGATCAGGAAACTCCTGATTGTCTGTCAAAGTCTATTCTCCCTCCTTTTCCTAGCACTAAAGTTTAAACTAGGTAATTGGATGCCCAGCTAACGACTACATTTTCAGCCTCACTTGCAACCGAATGTGGCTACATGACCAAGGTCAGGCAGTAGGATGTGTACAACTTCTGGGTGCTCCAACTTTAAAGATAATCATGTGTTCCAGTGCACCTCTCTCCCCAATTATCATAAGCTGGGGCATGTATGTGATCATGTCCATGCTTTGATTAATCCAAGCCAGCTTTGATTATATAGACAAGGACAGTGCTCTAAGGGATGGCAGACCAACAGGATAAGTTTCTAAAAGGCCATGTGGTGTAGAACTTTCCCACCATCTTGGAATATTCTCCTTAGAACTACTTTCACTAGGGGCGCCTGGGTGGCTCAGTGGGTTAAAGCCTCTGCCTTTGGCTCAGGTCAGGATTCCAGGGTCCTGGGATCGAGCCCCGCATTAGGCTCTCTGCTCAGCGGGAAGCCTGCTTCCTCCTCTCTCTCTGCCTGTCTCTCTGCCTACTTGTGATCCCTGTCTATCAAATAACACTTGATCTTAGCCAAAAGGCCAAGAAGCGATCTCTATCATATAAATAAATAAAATCTTTAAAAAAAAACTATCTTCGTTAAGATACTGTATTTAAGGTTCTTTTGTTAAAGCAACTTAACCTCTAGCCTAATGAAAACTCTTGTCTAATTGGCTGGACTTCTTAAATATATTAGAAAGGATGAGGTTAGATCAAAGCATAACTACCTTCAAACTGGAATATCACTGTCCTTAATTGTTCTGTTTGAGTAAGCAAAACATGGACTCATTCAGAATAGTTTCCTTGACAAAGCCTAAATCATGATTCTTACTCTCAGCTTGTCAACATTTGATCTTTTTTCAAAGATTTTTCATTCAAACTAGAATTTGAATAAAAAAATTATTTCTAAATAACATTTTAGCTATTGGTTAAGTTAATTAAGTTAAGGATCAATTATTCAGGAACAGTAAATCTTTATTTTTTTTAAGGCACTTTTTGTTGAGGACTTCTAAATTCAGGGTCAAGTGGCATTAGAGTCATCAACAACAGCAAATAATAATAATAATAATAACAAAATAAAAAATAAACAAACAAACAAAAAAAAAACAGAGAAATTTGGATCTTGGTCTTTTTGATTTTCCAGTGGATGGATCTAGGTATCCATCTGTTTGGTTGCTGAAGTGAACAGTAGTATTTGTTGGTGTAATTCTGACTTGTCACTCAAAATAAGAAGACATCTTCGCCAAAGAAACATGACGCCTGAAAACACTGAGAGCTGTAGAAATAATATTTCTTCGTATCTCTCCAAGAAAGTGTTCTGTATCTTGCTAATATTAGAAAGAGCTTATGATGGCCCATTTGCTGCAATAATGAGGCATTTTTTAAAAAGAAACAGAAAAAATCAGCATGACAGTTTTCTTGGGCCTTGGGTTTGTACGAATAGACCCACTTTTTAAAAAGCCTTATTTATTTATTTTAGACAGAGTGTAAGAGCGGGGGGTGGGGTGGGGCAAAGGGCGAGGGAGAGAATCTAAGAAGATTCCCTGCTGAGCACAGAGCCTGATGCACGGCTTGATTCCATGACCCAGAGATCATGACCTGAGCCAAAACCAAATGTTGGATGCTGAACCGATTGAGCCACCCAGCTGCCCCACAACCACTCCATTTTTATCTTTCTAAATATTCACAGGATTTGATACAAATATCCCTTAAATTGTCTCTCTTCCTCTCTGACTTTGGGGCCAACACAGTGTATAGGTGCAACCCCACACACAAATGGATTCCTGTCCTGGAACTCCTGGAACGCTAGAAGGGCTGGTGTATGCTGCTGACCTTGTGTTGCCGCTATGAGACCCAGTGGCATACACTAGTGATGGGACTTAAAAAAAAAAAAAAAAAAAAAGAATTTGCATTATTATGGCAACTAAACCTAAAGCTAAACCCCAGTCATTTGGCTTCTGCCTTGAAGCTTCCTATTTCCAGTTTCTGTGTGCTCCTAGGTTTGACTGAAAAGCTGGAACTTCCAGAAGGATCCAGCCACCCACCCAGGTTCAGTAGGAATACAGGCTCCTTGTTTCTGGGGCACTGCTCCTTCCTAAGCAGCTTCTCTGCAATCAGACCATCTTCTACACCTCCCGCCATCTATCCCACTCTCACGTGTTGGTGTTTCTAAGGACTCTGACCTTTAATCTTTTATTAATTTATTCACTCACCCTGGGGGGTTGTAGTCATGCTTATAACCTGCCCACACAGCTGTCCGTTGACTATTTCCAGCTGTACCTCCCACAGAAATTTCAAAGTCCAAATAACCAAAACTCAGCTTCAAAAACTCTCCAAAAGGGCTCCTCCTCTCTATTTCCTATTTAGTCAATAGCAGCATTATCTACCCAAGTCAGAAACCTAGGGAGAAGCTGTCACTCCTCCTTCTCTGTCAGTCCCTCCCTCTAAATCTCCTCCTTCATGAATTCTTGCTTATTCTACCTTTTAGGTGTCAACTCTGTCCCTTCCTCCTTAAGGCTGCTTGTCTACCCTTATCACAAATATCAAGTCACTTGTAAGTTTCTGAATTAGTCTCTGGATCCTGGATTGTTAGCATCTCACCTTTAGTTCACTCTCATAGCTCCACCAGGGCAATCTTTCTAATATGAACCCTTCTCACTCTGATGGTCTTCTGCTTCAGAAAACCTAGGAGTTCCCCATTAAGCAAAGCCCAAAGCTCTCAGCAAGGCACATGATGCTTCTGGGTGCATGATGATGCATGATGCTACCATGACCCTGGAAGCAAGAACAACCCTGGGTCCTTCTTGCTTCCAGCCTTGATCCAGATAAAGTAAGCTACAGGTATTTCTATCTCAAGCGTGGCTGACATTGCCCATGTAATGGGCATTGCCAAGAATGTCCCTTCCACTTTGTTGGCCCATGAACCAGCTCATGGTCTCTTCCTCTCAACTATCCTACCTGCCTCTCTCTAGACAGGTTGGTCACACCCTGCCTCACACCATGTTGGTGCTTTGCACTTCTGTCTTTATAGGGGTGATCTCACCGTAGAGCAATTATTTGTTTACATCGTTTTCTGTTTCCCCAAGCTGACTGCAAATTCCTTGAAGATTGGAATTATTTTGCAATCATCTGTATATATCAGGTCTACTTTAGAACTTGGCACATAACAGACTTGATGCATGTTCATTGAATGAAGGAACAAATGAACATGCTTGCTGAAGAGGTGATTACTCAAAGTGGCTCTAGTCGAGATTCCCCAGAGAAAGAGAACCAATGGAATATATACATAGAATTGTGTGTGTGTATGTATGTGTGTAGTATAAAATATGTAGTATAATATAGATATACACACATACATATATATACCCATATAAGACATAAGCATCTGTACATACGCATGAAATAAGATACATACAAAAGGAGATTTATAATAGGAATTGGCTCCCGTGACTACAGAGACTAAGAAGTCCCACAGTCTGCCATCTGCAAGCTTTCTGTGTCCTAAGAAGCTTCTGCCTACCCTCAGGTTGCAAAAAATATTATCTTATACTTTCTTCACAAATATTTATAGTCCTAGCTTTTACATTTATGTGTGTGATCCATCTTGAATTGATTTTGTGTACGTGATATGGGATTCACTCCCATATCACTCCCACCGACCCCACACCATTTGTCCAGTTATTCTAGCAGCATTTGTTGAAAAGACTTTCTTTCCCTATTAGACTACTTAGGTACCTTTAGCAAATGATTGTAAACATGGGGATCTCTATTCTGTTCTATTGCCTACTTATGTGTCCATATGCCAATACCATATTATCTTGATTATTGTAGCTTTACAGTAAGTCACAAAATCAGGTAGCAAAGTTGTCCAAATTTGTACACCTTTATCAAAATCCTATTAGACTTTGTTGGTTCTTTGCATTTCCAAATCTTAGAATAAAAATTTATTCATACGCTCTTAAAAACTTAAGTTTAAAAGGTTTAATGCAGCTATGCATCCAAGTAGAGTTCCTTGCATTCACGTCTCTGTGTATGTTGAGACACTAACATCTTGGGATTACATACCTCATTGTGGGAATAAATTTTTATTCCCATTTGTACCCAAACTACTCCCAAATCTTGTTCTACCAGTGAGTCATTTGTCCTTAGCCAGCAGCTCTGCATTTTTAGGACTGGATTAATTAACCAGGTCCTATCACATTGCAAACACAGCTAGCCACAACAGTACAATAGCTCAATACTTTGACTAAAACCAAGTGAGTTCAAATATCAAATTTTTAATGGATACGTAAAAAAGATTGTGGCTTGGAATGCCCGGATGGCTCAGTCAGTTGGGTGTCCAGCTCTTGATTTCGGCTTAGGTCATGATCTCAGGGTCCTGAGGTAGATCTCTGCCTCAGACTCCATGCTCAGCAGGGAGTATGCTTGAGATTCTCTCTCTCTCCCCCATCTTCTCTCATCCCTCCACCCCCCAAATAAATAAACCTTTTTAAAAAAAGACTGTGGCTTATTTGTTTGTCTCAAATAAATCCTGCTGACTGAGTTCAAACAGAATTGGTAATTTCTAAAATGTTCAGAGATGCCAATTAAACTGTTCTCTAAACTGAACTTGAAGAAATTGCATTCCCATCACTAAACTAAGTTTTAAATAAAGATTTCTATAAAGAACAGCTTACCATGACTTAAATATTCTTTCTGCAGGGTATCTAGAGTGATACTTTCTAAAGCCAAGTTATTTTATCCATCATATGGTAATTAATAACAACAGGGTAGCAGGGCTTCTCTTTTTAAATTCTAGTCAATTCCATCCTTTCCCAAAGATTCTTTCTGTCTTGAGAAAATGGTTTCAAAAAAATGAATAACCAGCGGAAGGGGAAAGGGAAAAAGAATTCTTTCTTATAAAATTAAATCTTCTTTAGCAGACACTGGCATGTACTTAACATATTCACAGAAGTATCCCCTCCAGTGATGTTGAAGCCACGCAAATAATAATTGTGGCTAAGTGCACTACATTGACAGTCAATATTGTATTTTCCAGGCTTGTACTCATTATTCTTTATAGTATTCATGCATTTTGTGAAAGATCAAAAGATTTACATATCATATGGAGTGCTGTAGGGAATAACTTGCTGAGTACTTTAGATGCACAATGTTCCACAGCCTTTTAATACGGATTTCACTTCTCTCTTCTTTGTGATAAAGAAATAACAAGATAGAGCTGGATGTTTTTTCTTAATATAATAAAATGGCTATTTTTAAATATAAGATAAAAGTTTGATATTTTAGTCCGTAATTCTAAATACAACTTTGTGATACAAAACAATAAATGGTGGTTTTCCTTCTTGATGGGTGTTGAAAAAACATCTATAAAAACCAACCCCGACAGCTTCACCAGAAATCCATGATACAGACATGCCACAACTTTTCTGAAGTTATGAAATAATAGAGCCAATTCATCTGCCTGAAGACACTGAAATTATTGACTCTATGGCCTTTATTCCACAAAGTTTTAATAGAAAATAAGGTGGGATGAGCTACAGCCATCCATTTTTTAGTGGGCTTATATATAAAAACAGAAGGGAGGAAGTTCTTAAGAGAAAGAGAATGTGAACTAGAATTTAAATAAAAACTTGAAACATAAAAAAAAAAGAAAGAAAGAAAGAAAAGAAAAGGGAATCTGGTTTATTGGCTCCATATTTTCCTGATCTGAAATGAGCCAAATAAGAGTTTGAAAAGTTCACCCTTCCAAGTCTCTCCGTAGTTCTATAAGCTCATGGGCATTTCTCCCACTTGTAGGTTATTATCAATAATAACATGAATGCGTATTTATTGACATGAGCACCATCAGCCAAAAGACACTGCTCTGCAAACAGCTGCTTTTAAGAGAAAACAAAAATTTCCCTCAAACATCTATGCCAGTGTGAACCACACCAAAAAGACAAGGGCCCCAGTACCCTCAAAAATATTAGTGATTAGAAATTTTAGGAATGCCTTTTTCCAGGTTTTATGTTTGTGTTTGATAAATTACACCAGTTTGTTGTACAAATACCACGTATCCAAATCTATAATTTCAATGTCTAGCATTTTTTTGTTTGTTTTTTTGTCTGTTTGGTGTTCTTTCTGCTGGTGCTCTCTATAGCATGTATGTTCAAGTGGGGAGTGGGGAGGGGGGCAGCTGAAACAGAAGGGAGTAGGAAGACCCTATAATATCTTAGGATAGGAGTCCTGACACCATACTACTTTAGGATACCCTACAGAGGACACATTTTTTATGCTTTCCAATCCAACCACATACCTGAAAGCTTCAGCCGCATAGGAGGATGATGTTGAATGGGCCAATGAAAAACACATGCATCAGCCAGCAGATGGGCAGGAGAATGTCAGTGGTATTGAACCACTTTCCATGAGGGAGGGGGCAGACCAACACCCTTCATTTTCTCCATTTCCGTCACAGTGTTTTACCACCACAGACTGAATTCCAGTAAAAGGGCATGAATAGGAGAGACAAGCTTATCTTCATAAAGCTTTTCTTCCTGAGAAGCCCTTGTCTTCCTACTGTGGGGGGTGGGGGAAGTCTGGGGCAAACTGGAGAGTGTATTGATTCGGAGCATTTCACTTTACTCCAGAACAAACTGAAGGAAAACTGTTCTTTAATGAAGCATAACAGTGTAGAGAATTCTGCTTAAATATTTGCTCAGATAATATTTTCTTACTCTGAAGCTATGAATCTGGCAACAGAGACAGATTAATAATAGCAATGAGCCCTGTGGCTGTTTGAAGAGAGACTCCGGGTATCCAGAGGTAGCAATCAAATGAGTTCTGATAGCTTGCAACGCAGAACCATACACAGATTGCCAGGGGGCTGTCCTCTCCAAGCCTGAGTGATTAAAGCTGTGACATTGGGCTTCTACATCCTAGAGTGTCACTGTAGCCAATGAGACATGAAACATGCCATCTGATTCAGCGTTAGCTTTGGAAACCATAGTTCGGAACACTTGAAGTTTTTATTTTTTTAAAAGATTTTATTTATTTATTTGACAGAGAGATAGAAAGCATAAGCAGGGGGACTGAGAGAGGGAGAAGCAGGCTCCCCGCTGAGCAGGGAGCCCAATGCTGGACTCCATCCCAGGACCCTGTGATCATGACCTGACGGCAGATGCTTAACTGAGTGAGCCACCCAGGCACCCCACTTGAAGCTTTTAAATGCCTATCTATATTTACCATCACGATAAGAAACATGTCTGGATAATAATTCCGAACTGCGGAAGAGCAGATAATAAAAGAGTGATTATAGGGAGAAGAAAAAATATATATACAACTAAAAAATACAGGGTTTGGGGATTTCTCTCCCTTTTTTTTAATGAGAAGAAAGAAGAGAGGATGAAAGCAACAAAATTAAGTGAGATTTGGTTTTCCCCTGTTGGGTGATCAGACCATTTGCACCCAGGGTTGGTGACATGCAAAGTAATAGACACTAGTAGAGCTGCTGGTGACCTTGAAAATTGACACATTCTCTATAAAGGGCAATGTGACAATACACATCAATAAGCTTTGCAATGGACTTAGAAATTCCTCTCCTACAAATTGACATTGAAGAAATAAGCAGAGAGGAAACGAAAAATGTTAATTTTGGCTTTGTTCATAACAACTGAAAATTTAAAACAACCTGGATATTCAAAACAGGGAATGGTTTATAAAAATATGTGGAAGATATATACAAACTCTGAGAATTTAATAACAGTGATACAGATTTGATATATGAAAATATGTTCACAAGTTATCATGTGAAAAGCATATTAAGAGCAATTTTTTGTTATGTTCTTGATTTAAAGTTTGTGTGCTATATGTCAAAATACAGAAAAGAATAGAGATTATCTCAGAAAAAGGATTTGTAAATAAACTTTTGTTTTCATTTTTATTGCTTTCGCTATTATCTAACATATTTTTTTATGGACAGTTCATTTATAACCCAAATTAAAGCTACAAAACGATATCCATTTTGAGCAATGATAAAAGCAATACATTTTATTTTAAAATAAAAACTTTGGGTGCTTGGTACCAAGTTCTACTTTTATTTTTATTTATTTACTTATTTATTTTTATATAAATATAAAAAAAATAAAAATAAAAAATAAAATAAAACTGAGCAGGGAGCCTGATGCGGGGCTCGATCCCAGGACTCTGGGATTATGACCCATGCTGAAGGCAGCCGCTTTAACAGACTGAGCCACCCAGGTGCCCCCAAGTTCTACTTTTAGTACATAAACCCACACCTAAATAATTCATATATTAAAAAAAAAAATCAAATCCAGAAACTTTGACCAAAGGTGGCAATATTAGTCAGGGTTTAGTTATACATAGAACAGAATCTACTCTGGTTCACTCAGACAGCCATGAATTTATTACATTGTACAGCATGGTTTATGGAATGGATGTGGTTGCCAAAGAAACAGATTCTAGGCTGAGTTTCCAGAACAGCCCAAAGCAGCAGACCTGTTAATTCTTCTTAACCCAGTTCTATATTCATGTCTTTGTTAAATAAGTAAATAAATAGATAAAATTCAAACACATCTGATCGGTAAGACCAAAGTACATCTGAGTACCTAGTGGGAAGGGGGTGTAGGAAATGTAGTTTTCAGCTTTCTAGCTTCTGCAATTCAGAAAACACACAAAACAGGGGAGGGGGTGAGTGTGGAGTGGGTCAATCCAAAGCTATGCTTCAGCAGTTGAACAGAAGAATGTCAGTCAATGTGCTGAGATATTCCTATTACTATTTTGCCGAGAAATTGTTGTAATCCCTCTCTACGGCATTTCTCTTCATGTATCAAGATTGATGGAGGGAAAGAAGTACGGTGGACTGAACGTATCTGAAGATCAAACAGGTCAGAAAGACAAGTTGATAAATTCATCAATTAGCCTTCTCTTTATACTTTCCCTTGTTAAAATAATTCTTTATGTTTTAATGAAATATCTTTTTTCTAATTTGAACTTCTTAATATAATTATGTATGTTTCATAAAATTTGCACACACTTTTCAAATCTAAACACAATTTCATTTGTCAATAGCCTTTAATAAAGCAGAGGCCTTAGTTAAATAATTATCTTTCTAAATTGACTAGTGATAAATGCTTAGTTCATAGATTTTTTTTTATGTGCAGACGTATTTTCAGATAACAGTACACATAATCTCCATGTATTTTTCTGTCTTTCAACATATGGGTGTGGGTATCTATCTTTATCTTTCACGGACAATGATAATGATTTATTATTGCCCTCTCCACCTACTCTGCTAGAAAAATATTATTCAGCCTTCAAGATTTAACCCAAGTATCTCCTCCTCTGAGAGGGCTTTCCAAATTCCTTGTCAGAATTTTATTATTTTCGCCCTCTTTCTCTACACTGTCACTACAAGAATACTTAACACTGTGTACTGTAATGGGTATAACACCTGTCTCCAAGCCTGCCCCTGCCCTTCACTCTGAGAGACAGTTAAGAACAGGTTTTGGTCATGTGACCACCCAGGAGATTGGGTTTGTGTGTGTGGGGGGGTGTGGGTAAGTGGAGTGAGAATAGAGGAAGATCCTCTTAAAGAAAATTTATGTGCTTTTAGTGGAAGGAGAAGGAGGGAAACCAATGAATGTCCATCACACGATACAGAAAACATCCTATCTGGATCTCAAGGGCTTTATATGGAACGGAAAAAAGTCAGTCTCAAAGTTCACATACTGTATGATTCCATTTACTTTTTTTTTTTTTAAGATTTTCTTCTTTCTTTCTTTCTTCCTTCCTTTCTTTCTTTCTTTCTTTAGAGAGAGCATGCATGTGAGAGTGAGGGGAGGGACCACCATTGCAGTGATCTGGGTTTTCAACAAAAGATGTGGTGCTAGAGAGTTTCTCAACCCTACTGATTTGAAGATACATCTGTGAGTGCTTCAGTTCATGTGGTTTTGCTTGATGCCTTGGGAAAGGACTGGACACATCTTACAGCCAAATGGAAGCATCTCTGTGTTTGGAAGAGAAACAAGAGGGTGTGGAACAAGCTGAAAGTATCATGGAGACCTTAGTAGAAAAAAGAAGTGTAGTATTCAGAAAAAAGAGTATAGTATTCAGAGCAAGAAAGTGTACTTCAGACACCACCTAGAGGATAAACATCAAAGCCCATTGGTGTAAAATGCTCTGACTTCTAAGAAAGTTCCATGGCTTGGGACCCAAGCATCACATTGCAACAACCTTCTCATTAAATGCCATTGGTACTCAAACACAATCCACTGGAAGATCTACTTTTCCCCAAGTATGTCCAACTTTGCAAGTACGTCCTATCTCGACATTGGCTTATATTCCCTTGCTGATCTGTGTTGGGTCTCCCACCTACATGAAGAGAACAGGAGACTTGACCAAATATGGCCACTATTGCTGTGTAACACACTTTCCATGACCTGTGTGCAGAGAAGTGGCCTGGATTTGGAGAGCAGAGGTGTCCTTTTTGGGAGTCAAATTACAACTTAGAGGAGCATCTGGTAATCAGAATAGATGATATTTCTCAAGGACTTAATGTGGACCTGCAACTGTACTAAGTATTGGACATTCATTATCTTATTTAATCTTCATGGTCTCTATTGTCCTTATTTTATAGATGAAGAAATTGAGGATTTAAGAGGTTAAGAAACTTGCACAAGGTTGTTGCTCACTTAGCGGGGTAGCAGGGGATCCAAAGTCAGGTCTGACTGTCTTGAACATTGTATATCTTGTAGATGCTTGTTGCTAAGAGGGAGGATGAAGAAGACTGGTGGTGACCGCAAGCTGTGATCTACTTCAACCCTGGAGCAGAATTCCTCCTCTTGAATTTAAACCCCAGAACAAATTCCTTTATATATTATGGCCACATGTAACAATAACAAAAACATAAATTGAAAATAACAATGCAGATAATGCCCATTATTTTTTTTAAAGATTTTATTTATTTGAGAGAGAGGGAGAGAGCACCAGTGGGCGGGGGAAAGGCAGAGGGAGACAGAGAAGCAGACTCTCTGGCAAGCAGAGAGCCCGACGCTGGGCTTAATCCCAGGACCTTAAGAGCATGACCTGAGCAGAAGGCAGACACTTAACTCACTGAGCTACCCAGGTGCCCCCAGAAGATGCTTATTCTAAAACCACACCTAGCCACTTAAAGACCCTCTGGATTTACCAGAACACAAACACAAAATAATAATTTAATGTACTTTACAGAAAAGCATAAAGATCTACCAATTTCTCTTATGATGCAAGACCATTGAACATGTCTAAAGTCATGAGTGTTTGGAACTTATTTAGAAATATTGTTTCTTTGTAATGGATGTAATTTTAATCAGACAATAATGTTTTCTGTTTAAAGACCACAGATGGTGGATAATGCAAAAACCACTTATATTTTGCTCGATGTGTGATTTATTTTTACACATAATTTTGCTTCTTAGTTAGATTTGTATTGAATATTGCTTATTCAGACTACAAATCAATTTGTTTTCCTTGAGTGTAAACCAACCACATGTTAAGAAGAAGTAAGAGTGTAGGAAGTGGCAATAAACACACATTTCCTGCATAGATTATCTGGTACAGAAGCCTGAAATTGGTATTCTTTGAGGACAATGAAGAAGTCTGCCTTCATGAAATTTGTGGTCTAGTTGTAGAGATAAAATATGCACATGTAAGACACCTTAAGTTTTGAAGCAACACATTAACAAAAGCAGAAAAGAGAAGATGTGAAACATAATTAGATATAAAAATATAAGAATATGAGAAGACCAGAATGATTAGAACCAAGATATAACTAGTAAAAATGAAGATTTTTGAACTGAGCTCCTAGGCTGAAAAGCTTATAAAAGATAATCCCCAACACCTAGTCTATGTTAAATAAAAGTTGCTGCTTGATCTTTTTTTATTCATATTAAATATGCCAAGAGACATACATGGTCTTCTATTCGTAGAGTGATAAAGTGAACTCTGTTTTTCCTTTAACAAATGGGAAAGATTTTCAATATCTCTCTTGGTTTCTCTTTGAGAAATAAATATTTCAAGGCTTTTCCTAGATATCTGAGGCTAACAATGCCATATGTAAATTGCCTTTCATCCCATACACATTTGAATTTATTTGAGCAGAGGAGCGTGGCCATCAAAACCTTAATTTAATATACATCCTAGGATAAATAGCTATATCTATTAACTTATGCCAAGGTGAGGGGTTGGATGACTCATGGCTGGTAAAGGAAATGTCCCTATACAATCACACACAGATAAAAATTGAAATATACAACACAAAGATTATTTGAGCTACAGGAGAAAGTGAACGTATCATGGTGTTTTTCAATACAGAGTGACTTTCACTTCATCTCTGCCCATAGAAGTTCAGAAATTAACTTCTTTACCAAACAACCTGCTTTTTTGTCGTGAATATGTCTCTCAACCGAGCCATCGCAAGTTCTCTTATTGTATTTCCTGTTATAAGTGTCTTCAAATCCTAAACTGTAATCCTAGCATGACTCATAATAACCAGATAGCTGCGAGAGAAATCCTAGGGGAACCATTTCTGTCCTCTGAACTTCCACTTAGCTCTTTTTGTTCTCTGTACAAGAAACAGAGGCAAACCTGGGATCTAAATCATTGTTATAGGTCAGCGTCAGCATACGGATCCCACATTGTGAGAATACTCATTAGATTTCATTGACCACTAATGGAAATTGTCATAAGAGAGCATTGGAGAAGGGACAGTTCAGTAAGTTGGACTCCATAGGCTTAACACACACACAGACACATACATATACTCGGTCTCCTTCTCTTTCTCTCTCACTCAGTCACTCTAGCTCCATTTCCCCCCACCCCCACACTTTTCTAACATTCTGGATATCTGTCTACTATTTCCTTTGAACAAAATCTTTTGTCACTTTAATAACATATGTTTGAAAACTATTGTGCTGAAAGATGAGGTATAACGCCTTAAAAGTTGTCTTTCGACTTAAAACTGCTACACTTAAAAGTTGAATTCTCAATAGAAAATGCTGTATATCAATGAAAAGAAATACATAGAATTAGTGCATCAAACAAGATGCATTCAAAACAAGCAAAATGAAAGGGTAGTATTATAGCAGGTCAAAACTCTTGATCTCTTATTTCTGAGAAACAAGAAACATGATCGAGAGACCGCACTTCTATCTTATTCAAAGAGTCTAAATCAAAATTCTTTGCATTTAAGATTTATGTAAGCATAAAATTGTCATCTCATAAAACATATTTGTGTTTTCCAGGATTCTGCTCTTATGCCCACATAAAAGCACAAGAATGGGCTCAGTCTGGTTGTCTCGTTCTTTTTAAGGGTTACCTACTCTAAATGTGTGCTTTGTGTCTCATGTAGCCTCATTCGGATTGGATGCTGCCACTACATGGGTCCTCTTAGGGGAATCTGCCCTAGTCCATGGTAGATAGCAGATCAACCTGAAGATACTGACATCTTTTATTCTAACCATTGTACAGAAACCAGACTCAGCAAAGAACTTTGAAATGAATCCATTTTATTTTTACCCCAGATGAGTGTGATATCTAACAAAAATAACTAGTTGAGCATTGCAGTTTCCAAGTGCACGTTCATTACTTATGAGTTCATTTGCTCTTCCGAATATCCCCACGTGATAAGCATCATCACATCCATTTTCTATTGTATTGAGACTGGAACAGGTTGGAGGCTAATTGGACAGAAACTCAGATTTTCTGACTCCAAATTCCCCACAGAGAACAAGCCCACTTCTGATTTAAATCTTGACTACACTTAATGTGGTGACCATTGAGCAATGTATGGAATTGTCAAGCCACTATGTCACATACCTAAAATGAATATAACATTGTATATCAACGATGCTGCAATAATCAATAAATTAATAAAGCTCAATGTGCTTTCATGCAAGGCCAAAATCAAAATTTAGATTGGGGCGCCTGGGTGGCTCAGTCAGTTAAGCAATGACTCTTGATTTTGGCTTAGGTCATGATCTCAGGGTCGTGAGATCGAGCCCTTGATAGTCTCCATGCTGGGCATGGATCTGCTTAAGGTTCTCTCTCTCCTTCTCCCTCTGCCTCTCACCCACTCTCTCTAAAAAAGAAAAAATATATATATATCTAATGAGCTCTTTAGGCAAAAATTGCCTCTCTATTTCTTTGACATACTATCTATAGAAGAGAGAGGAGAGACAACATTCTATTGTGAAGGTAGATGAACGTTTCAAGTATGTTCTTGGATCCATGAAAACTTTTCACCAGTTCCTCCCATTAGTTATTATAAATGGAGTCATATGAATATGTATATACAAGAATAAATGTAAACTGAAAGCACCAAAATGCTTTCAAAATGCAGTATAAGGGTTTGGGGGCTCAAATGTTATTACACATGATGGCAATTAAGTCCTTAAAAGCAGTCTTATTTCATGGTGACCTGAGCTGACTTATGTGACTGAGGAAGAAAAAGAACCTCATCATTTATAGTTACAATGTATCTTTTGACTACATTGACTCGTATATTCTAACTAGTCACTAGGCAGTTACATTTCATTGAGTTATTAATCTGTAATCATGGTCAAAGTAGTTGTGTGTGACGTCACTTGCAGCTTAAAAGAACTTAGAAATTAAGTATCTAGTACTCAAGTTGAGAGCTTAGTGAGAAATGTTTATTACTTTATTTTTTATGCTTCTGAAAATGTGGTGTATATACACAATAACAGAAAAAAATTTAAGAAGTACAAAACAATACATAATAAAATATGTGTATCAGATCACTTGGCCCTCATTCCCAGAGTTAACCACTGTTAAGTGCTTCTTATTTATCCTTCTAGACGGAGTCTATGTATAGATAGGCACATATATATGAATATGTGTGTATTTCCTTTCTATGTTTATCCAAATGGTAGCATACCACACAGATTATTCTACGTCTTGCCTTTTGCCCTTGATGTGTCTTGCAAGTTAGCCTACCAAGCTCATTCATGATTCTTAACACTTGAGAGTGTTCTTTTTATAGACGTATTATCAATGAGGTGTGCCCTACAGATGGGTTCTCCCAGCCTTTTGTTAGTATTTGAAAAATGCCGTATTGAGCATCACTGGACCCGTGCCTTTATGCCTGTAGGTAAGTATATCTGGGAAATAAATCCCTAAGTAAAATTTGTGACTCCAAAGATGTTGTTTCACTAAGAATTTGTGACCTGATTTATTATTTCAACCAAAAGGTATTCAAGCAAGATTTATCATCATTAAGAGGGAATGGAATCAGGAGTGTTAATGATCTTCCTTCCCCAACACCACACAGAAATGAAGTGAGAGCCTTGATCAGGAAATGGGGTGTGTGCGCACATGTGCATGCATGCGAGTGTGTGTGTGTGTGTGTGTGTGTGTGTGTGTGTGTGTGTGATGTTAGAAGGTCAGAAGGTCAGGATAATTTCTATCATTTGAGGTCTAGTTACCCATTAAGACCTCTAGGAGAAAGGCTATCAAAAGCAGTAATCCACAAAGCTTCTCTCTTCTTTAAGGCTTTACGGCTCCCACCACCTCCACTGCATGCTGACATGAAGTGGATGAAATTATGGCATGCCATAATATAGGAAGAGATAGATAGTTAGGATAGATCTCTTTTCTAAATCATAAACAGGGATCTGTGCAGAGAAAAAAAAACTCCCTCATCCAGATCTGAGACTTCGTATTTCTCAAGGGTATCTTTCGAGTCTTGAGAAAAGATAACAAGAAATTAGACATATCTGACACTTCTCCATCTTTGGAAGCAATTTTGTAGGCAGAGCCAAACTTTCCTGTAACATCCCACTGCAACTGTGAAACTCTCCCTGCTTAGCCAAGAATCCCCCGAATTTCAAGGTGCACGAATAAAGGAAGGGTCTGGGTGAGCCTAATGTTTGCATGAGATAAAAATGCAAAACTCCATCTATTCTTTCTTTTCCCATGCACACCAAAAATTAAAATTACCCAGCATATTTTTCTAGCCAACTGCCAAAAACCCGAAATGGAGTTTTTTTGGTCTTGCTCTCGATTGCTGATGCTGGCTTCCTTCAAGGCAATTCAGGACAGCATCTGGCTTACCTCATGTTCCACTGAAATACAGGTTCTGAAAAGCAGCCTGAAGATGACATTCTGGGAAGAGGAACTCTGTTCTGGGCGGCGGGGGAGGGACAGGGGAGGCCGGAGCAGGGGGAGGTGGTGAGCGGTGTTAATGCAAATGTATTCCCTGGGCTTAGTCACTGGCAAACCCATGCGACACCCAGCCATTTGAATCAGGGCCAGCAAGTTTGGCACGTCTTCTGCTGGCGGAGCACAAGCCCAGCACAGCTTCCTGCTGCTGTTGGCATGTGTACAGCTGTCTTTCTTCATCTGACTCTCCACCACTGTGGCAGACTCAACAGGTGTTGCCAGGGACACAGTGTGTTGGGCAGCTGTCAACTTTCCATAATCATCTCTGTAGCATATCCCTTTCTATTCTTCCGCCCTGTCTCCTCTCCCCCTCCACTCCCTGAATACCCCCAGACCATTTGGGCCTTTGCAAAGGGCAGAGGTAGGCAAAGATTCTGATCAAGGTCATCTGGAAGGAGAAAGCCTACCTGGGCCTCAGTTCAAGTGCGATAGGATTTTTCCAAGACACAGGCTTTAAGGGTCCACCCAATGATCCTTTCCATTCTAGTTCATCCTCAACTGTTCGGCCTCAGTTTCCTCATCTGAAAAATGCAGAGACTATTTGCTGTCTATATCAATGAGATAGCATAGACAAAATACATAACTCTAAGCCCAGCTCTCAGTGATTCCTCTCCTCCCACAACTCTTCTTGAGTTTCATCCTAAAAACCCTAGGCTTTCACAACTGCCCTTGAATTCCAAAGATGTGAAGACTTGCTCTGTTCTAGGGCTTCCCTCCCACCAAGGTTGGAGCCAGAAAACACACTGGCCCATGAGGTCTAGAGGAGATGCCAAATGGATGTTTCTTAAAAGCCAGGAATATACACTTATTTATATCATAGCCTTGCTTATAATTCCAAATGTTGGAAATCCCTAAATGTCCGTCAGCAACAAAGAGATAAGTAGCTGGACAAAGAAATGATGGCATTCTACGCAGCAGGTAAAATTAGATTAACTAATTAGATTAGACTCACTTCAACCTCATGAAACCCATTATTATCATCGTTACTTGCTGATGAGGAAACAGGGCATGGAGAAACAGAACCCCTTTACGTGTACCAACACGAACAGATCTTACAAACAAGGCTGTGTGCAAAAAGCAAGTTGGCAGAATAATACATGCATCCAATAATTGATGTGAAGTTCCAACATGCACAAGGAAATGTGTTAGTCACGAAGCCCATGGGCAGAAAATTATAAAGACAAGGACAGGAATAATACGCACCAAGTTCATGGCATCTTTGCTTCAGAGCAGGGGAGGGGGATTGGAAAGCACATAAGGGGATCCTACTTGTAGCTCTTGGGTCCCACGTATTTTATTTTTAAAAGGATAGCATGTTAAAATCAGATAGTTTTAGGTAATGCGTACAATGTTCTTAAGTATGTTTTCCTCTGTACTTCATATCGTGAAACAATGTATATGCAGAAAAGGGCATAAAATACATCTGTAAGGTTTTGCAAACAATTATTAAGCAAATGCCATGTGATTGCCACCCAGGTCAAGAAAAAGAATGTAAGAGCACTTGGGGAGCACCACGGATTTCCTTTCCCAGCTGTGGTGGCTTCCCGCACCCCTCCCTGCGCTCATCTCCATCCTGAGCAGTGTGTTGCTAGTGGCCTGATTTCTCCCCCACGATTCCACCCCCTCGTGTCTGCATCCTCAGCAATGGAGTCCAGTGATCCTGTTTCTGAGCTGTAACAAGCGCAGTCCGTGCTCTTCTGTGGCCTTCTTTCTCGCAACATTGTATTCATGAGACACAGGTGTGTTGTTCCTTGCTCATTGTCATTGTTGAATAGACTTCCACATTTAGTTATCCTTTTCATTCTTGATTGACACAGGGGGTGTCATCTCTATAATTTTTAAGCTCAAAAGAAAAGGTAGATACTCTGTCCAGTATATTGTGATACCCAGGAAAGAATATGTCCAGATATTTCCTCAGCTTATCTTCCAGAATGGATGAGAGTAGCTATCCTTGTTTAACCAAAAAAGACGTTTTCCTTTAGACTTATTATTGACTTCTTTTCTTTAGCTTCTGACTCACAAAGTCAACAGGTTGCTTTCCTTTGCTGCTTGATTTGCCTGTACCTTGTGAAGTTCTATAGTCTGGAGGGGACTGGCGAGGCCATAGTCTAACCCAAGGCCATTGTCTTACGCATGAGGAAACACACGTTGTGCCCTGCAGCTCATTTTAAAATACATTTTAGTAGCTCTGAGACTTGTAGATGGTAACTTGGTCCCTGGAATAGAAGTTTTAAATCTTCTATTGTCTCTGGCTGCTGGTAAATCGTATGTTTAAGAATAAAGCGTTGCCAGCATTTCTCTGCAGGGCAAATCTACTCTATATGAGTCCCATACTGAGTGCCACAAAGATGTTGCCAAACGTCTAAATGAATTTTCCCCCTCCTCATTATTAATTGCTATACGGCATCGCTTTTAAAAAACCACCCCAGGCCCCAGTAGTGGGGAGGGACGAGCCCACGAAACCCGCATTATTCTCCCAATACATTCTAGTAATAGGGCCAACTAGCAAAGGCGTTTCTTTATTGTAAGGACCTCAGCAATGCCGTAAAAGGCATCTTCCTGCTCTCCAATATTGCCATTAATATGTAAAAGCTTAAGCTTGCTAAAGGGATTACTGCACATCCTATCTGATGGTAAACCGGCATTGCAATGATTACATGTACCTTTTTGTCATTTTCTCGTAAAACATCTTAACTCTTGAGCAGTATAATTGGCCTCTTACTGATGTTAATGATTAAATCAGCATAGATGTAACACTCTGCTTTAAATGGAAGGCATGTGTGCCATCTCCAGGGTCTTGAATGTATGCTTTACAACGTGGTCATTATATTCCTTATATATGTGCGCGCCTGTGTACACACACATACGTACCCATATATGTTGTGTGTAGTAGATATAGATTATGCACAAATCTCACAAGTGGGTCATTGAGTATGACAGTCAGTAGGACACCCTTACTTTCAACCTTCACGGACCCATATATTCCAGCTCCTAGAGATAAACTAGCATGTATCAGTCAGTGGTTCAATATATCTACCACTCCCCAGAATCCAGCTCTCCAACTGTGCAAGAGGTTGCCCTTAGTCAACCAACACCTTAGCTGAGCCTTCAACAGGCTGTCCTGCCATTGAATCAGGCAGGCTACTGTCGGGGGATAAAGTACATGGTAACACTTTGGTCGTGAGTCTATTGTCACTGTTCTTTCTTTCTTTCTTTCTTTCCTTTGGTTAAAAAAAAAAAAAAAAAAAGGCCTCCGTAGCCCAAGGTAATTTGTGGGAGCTACAGTGTTGATGGGTCCGAAGGTAGTGCTAGCAGAGGCACTGCAAACAGGCAAGGCAAACTCTTACCCAAAGTATACATTGGCTCCTGTAAGATCAACTGCTGTCCCCTCTCAGGTGTCAGTGGTTAGATCTGCCTGAACGACCACGATGTGACTTCTCTGAGGAATGGTGGTGGGTTAAAATTTCAGTGTTCATCTCTGTAGGTGGTGGGGTTGGACTCAGCAGTAGCCTAAGCTAGCTCAGACTTAACGAGAGGGACTCACATGACATTGGGCCATGTACAGCCTCAATCCCTTCTATTATGATCACTAATTCTGGGTCATTTAGCAAACCTCGGACGGCTAAGGAGAAAGGCTGATTAACATCCACTGGATGGGCCAAATTCTTCACCTGTTTGCAAAAAGCATCTTCTGTGGAGGTCTGTCCCAACAGACTCAGGGGTGCATACGTTCTGTGGCACACCCACAGGCTTTCTACCTACTTCTTCCCCAGACTTCCTTGTCAGCAGTCTTCCAGTTCTTTTCCTTCTAGAGCCCCTCACTAATCAGTCAAACTATTTGCCACGACCAGGAGCCCATGCACATACCACGTGTATTCATCAGACCTCTTCTACCTCCACGCAGAGTGGACACAATGTACTTAGGACGCCTTAGCTAGTAGTCTTCATTCCCTTCCTCCACTCTTGATGTTCAGTTTCTGCTGGTGTAGGTGGCTCGTCTGATGGGATAATCCAGACTCTCATCTTAAGGGACCTGAGTCCCTGGTTATCATGTTCTTCTCAGGCCCTAGTCCTGCACTTATCCATTGATAGTTAAAATTGGACATGGAAGCACCAGAGATACAGCAGTGGGCATACTGAACACCAACCATGTTCTTCCCTGGCTGCTCCCGATAATTAACCATCTCATAGTGTCCAGCAAGTCAGACAGACCTCCCTTGGCACCACCCTGAACTTGTCGCTAGTTGCGGTAACTGTATGTACCTTGCTTCTGATGTTTAAAGACAGCTAACTATAATCCCTCTTTGTTCTCAGAGAGCCCATTTCTGTAACAGCATCTCCACCATCATCCCTGACCTAAGCTGGGGAAGAGGACAGCCACCACTAAGCTGCTCAATGATGCTGGTGCCCCTTGCCTTCCCGCAGACTGTAGAATATATTTGGCTGGTAGCAGTTTTTAAGATTGAAGTAGTATATCTATCTTTGCATGCCCACTTCTTTGTGCCTTTTTAAACTTTCCTCTACCACCTGCCAGGCCAGTTCTGGTACTTCTCCACTTAGTGTGGCCATCCCTTTTCCCAAGCTTCTAGGAGCACTCCCAGCACTATATCAGCACAGTCTCTGGGGTCCTTTCTGGTCTATTAAATCTTAATTTTGCAAGAGATTACTTCCATTTCAAACTCTCCCTTACTTAATTTTAGGTTCTACTCTCTTGAGTCAGCAACTCCAGCAACCAGTCCCAAGCATACTACCCTGGCCATAGCACCTTCTGTGTTTCATCTGTCCTTCTTACTCAGCCTAGCATATCCCCAGTCTATGCTGAGATTATTGGTCTGGTTACTAGGAGGGGAGGTGGAGTGCAGGGAGGGAGATAAGAGGGAAATTACATGGTCTTCCAAGGCACCTGCATGAGTTGAATCTTCTGCATGTTCTCCAATCAAGGGGTTCCACGACATTCTGACAAGGAGGAAGGCCCCGTTCTATAGGCTTGCTGGCTTCAGGGAATTTGGAAAGTCCATTTTCAAACATATATACCTAGATGGCTCTATCTCAAATCACAGGGTCCCACTTGGACCTTGGTGTAAAGTTCCACTACTTTATGATTAAGTCCTGAGCCTGGCCCTCCATCTGCCTACACTTTGGCTGTTAGACGTTAAGGTCCACTGAACTGTTAACAATCAGGCCCTTTGGCTTCTGTGTCTTGCCTCAAATTAGGTATTGATCACTGACTGGAGCCTGATCTTTTCTCCTTTCATCTTATCAGTGGCTCTCAACAAAGCCATACAATTCCATTGTCTTCATAGAATCCTTTCTTCCATGCCCCTTACACAATAGAGACATTGCACAAGACAGTACATCTCCTTCAACTTGTCCCCCAACCCAACTTACCACTGGTGAAAGTGCTAACAATTGTACTGTGACTGCATGCGGGGGCTAGTCACACTCTACATACTGCCAGTGATAGAGTTATTGCTTGTAGGCTGGTGAGCATCCAGCTCCAGAATCTACGTATTTTAGAGTCTGGTTCCTAGGACTCTTGTGGCACCAAGTATCTTACATTGGGCTCTCTGGAAACCCCAGCGAATAGGCATAAACTTGGGTGAGGTATTTCCCCAAATTAGGCACATTTCTGAGCTGTTAGCCAACAATATTGCCAACAGCAAGCTGCACTTGCTCTAGACAAGGGCCCTGGGAGAGCACCACAGTGTCTGCTACAGATAGTTTAAAGTTTCCACCTGATCTTCACTGTTCCTCAACCCCACTGACCCCATCTGCTGTTGGGGAATCCAGTTCCAAGGCAGTATACCACTCACTGAACTCAGCGTGGTTATATAATACAGCCACTACCAAGTTTATCAAAGATATGAGTGCCTCCCTCACCAGTGAATTTCTTATTATTAAAATGATGACAGTGTCCTTTAGACTCTCCCAGGGAATATAGTCAGGTGACCGGTTATGAGTTTATGCATCAGAAGTATATCCTAAAATTTGCACATCATTGAGCCTTCTGACCCCTTCTTTTATGCCAAGGAACTTCTGCATCTCCACTTTGTTTCAGAAACCAGTTTCAAACCCAGATGTTAAGGAACAATCCCAATAAACTTTAGATTAGCTTTACAAGTACTCCAGGGTTTTGAATGTATGCCGAGTCCTGAGTTACGGGTGAAAATACCCATACCAATGAATTTAGACTTCTATTCCACCTCCTCGTCTAAAACCTTGAGATCTAAAACCCTGAGATTTTCTATTCCACCTCCTTGTCTAAAACCCCTGAGATCTCAAGGGCTCTCCCCTTTCCTGCCAGTACCTAAGAGCCAGTTCTTACTATTCCTTTGCAGATCTTATAGAAACTGAGCTAACAAAATTTATCAAGCCCAGGAATCAGTCATGGAACACTGAGGCAAGAGTATGGTTGCTGGAATTGAGAACGAAGTGGAAAGTTGGTGACAAGGGAAGGTAAAAGCAGGAGCTGCAGTTAGCCAGATTTTACCATTCAGAGGAGGAAATATCTAAAATATGTCACCACCTTGAGATGACCTTCTTTCAGTGCTCACAAAAACTCACTTCAGTGAAAATTCTCATTAGCCTTTCCACTCGCGCTATGTCTTCTCAGCTCTATCACTGAGCAGAAGTCCATTTAGCATAAATCAAGTACAGATTGGAGCTGGTATTGCAGCAAGAGCGATTTCAGATGCTGGGCTAGAGTTCCTTCATCTCCCCCTACTCAGAACTGAATTGGTTTCCGAGTCAACAAATGGACTGAGCCTAGATGGGGGTGGCTCAGGGACATAGAGGCATTACATAGATGCTTATAGTCCTGGGATGGGAAATAAGATAGAGCCTCCATTTACTTCTCAGCAACTCTACATAGCACTTGGGTGCTCTCAAAGTTATGGAGCTTGCTAAGTTTCAATTACCCACTCATTTGTAAATCAGGGATGATAACAGCCATCTCAGTGCACTTCGGTGAGGACTTAGTAAAATTTTACATGTGGAGTACTTAGAATCATGTCCAGTGATTAACCAGTACTCAGTAAGTGGCAATAGTAATGGCAGTGGTAGCTGTTCTTACTATTAGGGATGAAGATAAAGGAGTTGGAGAGCAGAGGACCAAGCTGTTAATTATAACTACTGCCAAGAGAATGGTAACCTCTGGCCAATGCAACAGAGGAACTCACAGGTCAATGCCTAGGGAACCTGGGGAGAGCTATAAATCCCCTGGGGACCTAAGCAACCTCAACAGCCCCCTAGCAGATGACAGAGCATGGCAGCAGAGTGGTGAGCACCACAGAACCACAGTGCAGATGTCAGGAGTCCCAGAAGAAGCAACTCACATGCCATAAGCCCTGCTAAATTTAAATATATATGCAAAATTGGCAGGGAGGGAATAGCTGAGTTAGGTAGTTTCATACATGGTGGGATTGTAAACCGATATAAATCCATTGGAAAGTGGTTGAGTAATCTATTAACCATCATAAAATGCTCATGACCCAATAACCCACTTTTGAGAATGTAACCTAAGAAAATATTTCCAAATATAGAAAGATCTCTAAGTGTAAAAACTAATTCTGTCATATATCATATTATTTATAGTAACAAAACATCAGAAGGAAACTAAATGTTCAACATAAAGAGATAGTTATGTAAATATTCATGCCAATTATATGAAATGTTATACATTCATTTGATATATGTATCAAGTATTTATAACAACATTAAAATAAAACTTTCATGTTAAATAAAAAAATAGAATACAAAATGTGCACATATATTATAAGGAGTACATAAAAAAGAAGCAAAAACTTACTCAGGAAAACTACTGGAAGGAAAATCCACATGTCCTATGAACCTTCTCTCTAAGGTCACAAGATATTTGACTAATGAATGGACGTAAGTGAAGGACTTAATGTCCTAAAACCATGACAGAAAACAGGTCTCTTCTCTTGTCCCAGCACCAAAGGCAGGGTAGCGGCTGCAGACAAAACTGTCTTAGAAAGGATTCTAAACCCTGGGTCTGGCTCGACTGGAAAGAGGATCAGGATCAATTGGTAATGTCTGTCATGGGCAAATTTGAGGAGAGCGGTAGAAGTTGCTCAGAATATTTGCCATCCTCAGGTATGAGTCCTTTTCCAGATAATCACTGCAGCATAAGAAATGTGCGTTACCAAGTGAGGTTGTTGTGAAGGAGATCCCTCCACTGAGAAGAAAGTAGAAGTACATGACCATTCAGGGGAGACAGCTCATTCCAGCCCTGATAATCATGAGTCAAAATATTTTAGGCCCTCACGGGGTTAGCAAGAGAGAAGTCTTGGGGAAACAGGGAGCAGTAAGGTTTCGGAGCCCCTCAAATATCACAACAGGTTACTTGATAGACTTGGCCCACAGGCCATCCAAACAGAACACTATGATTATGGATTCTTCACTTGACCCATCATTCCAAAAGAAAAGTAGATAAAAGCGATTTCATATGACAGTTCTGAAGAAGCAATTTGCTTGTAAAGATCATGCCTGGAGCCTATCAAATTGCAGGTGTATTTGTATATCAGGTTTCACTACTTCCTGACCAGGCAGTAATCAGTGTGTACACTTGACACAACCTGAGAGTCTCTGAACGTGAAACAGGGAGCCCTCCAGCATCCCTGAAGTTATTCACGTCATTGATATTCTTACCACTCCAGTCAGCATCAAGTTACTCAATTGAGCATAAATCTTTCCCTCTAAGTTCAGTCAAAGGTTAACTTCTTCAAAAGAAACTGTCGAAACCTGACATCATGTTTGGTTTGCATGAAACGTACAAACGTGCTCCCCACACTAAGTCTTCGGGTCAGGGTGGAATCAACACACATTTGAGTTCTGAGCAAAAGCTGGCCTGTGGCAGCTTGCTTGGGAAGTGAGGCTCACCGCAGCAGGTAAAACACAACAAACAATGTGACTTAAAATAATTAGTTCCCATGCTGAGCAATCCATACAGAGTTTTCCTACACCAGGTGCTTGAAGCTTTCTTTTAGATTAAAAAAAAAAAAATGGGGCGCCTGGGTGGCTCAGTGGGTTAAAGCCTCTGACTTCGGCTCAGGTCATGATCCCAGGGTCCTGGGATCGAGCCCCGCATCGGGCTCTCTGCTCGGCGGGGAGCCTGCTTCCTCCTCTCTCTCTGCCTGCCTCTCTGCCTACTTGTAATCTCTGTCTGTCAAATGATAAATAAAATCTTTAAAAAAAAAAAAAAGGACTGATGAGCAGGGAGAGGAGGCTTGAGATACAAGTTGAGAAAGGAGGCTGGACTTTTCTGGCATATTAAAAGCAGAGCTGAGAAAAGCAAAAGCTGGCCTTTAGCTCTCAGACACACCAAAAGGCCATATGAAGCCAAAATTTCCTGTGAATAATTAAGTTTTACTCCATCTGGGTGTCTGTCAGTGGTCTAACCATTTCAGCTGGAAATTTTGTTCTATTTCCCAGTGTTCTCCAGTTGGGAGAGCTTGCTGTGATCTTTGTTACTACAGCCAGTATTTGTTTTGGTACTAAGGACAAATAAAGTTTTAGCAAAAATTTCACCAGGCCAGGAGCTCTTGGGGAATGTTAGCGTTTGCCTATTGAGCTTTATTTGCCAGAAACATTTGGAGGAGTAGGACAGCCAAAGCAGCCAGAAGTATTTTTGCCTCACGATTCATTTTAACCAAGAGCTGTCAGACCCAAACACACTCAGAATTAGAACATGAAGTACAAATACACTTGGAGAATTTTGACGACCCAAATAAATCTCAGGTTTCTAAAAGATACTTATTGTAAGGGCAATGATGTAAGTTACATTTCAGGTTCCCCATGAAACAAGGTCTCAAGGCCCCTTTTGCTTTTACTTTTTACAAAATAGGCACCTCTGATGGCAAGTAGTGCTGTTCCTTGACGTGTCCCAACCTAAGTCTATTTTATGACTATGTTGGAAATTGCTAGCTTCCAAACATACTTATTACACAGGAAAAGAATTAATCTAGGTCATCCTTAATTTAATAGAGTTTAGGAGCCCCGATGCCCATTCAGTTAATTAATATTGGAAAAAGAGTCCAAATATCAGCCATTTCTAAAAGCTCCTCAGCCTGATGAACAGAGAAAGATAAGCATTTCATTAGTGCAATGACAACTTGCATCTAATTCTTTGATGTGCCCTAGGTAAGCAACTCCGAATGCCATTACAAGGGCATTCTTGGAATACGGTTCCCAGCTGTCATAAACGGAAATGGCTCTCATGGCTTGTTTTTATTTTAATAACTTGATTCAAATAGATTCTGACTGAATTGACTGCATTTTCATATGAAAATATTGAGCAAAAATTATGCATCAGATAAGTTTTTCATACCACCTTAGTGCTCAGAGGTTAAGTTATTTAGAATTTCAGATACCAAAACTTGCCCTTGGGGAAGTCCTTCTATGATAACAGAAAATCTCAACGAACTTGGAGTAATGGAGTGCGTTTAAGCCTGTTCTCCATTTCAATCCATCTGATGCTTGGCTCTAGCTGATTTTCTCCTGCAACAAGACTTTCTAGTTTTAGAATTCCTCCGCTAGTGAGTGGAGGAATAATAATCCATTCTAAAATAATCCATTCCATGTTGGAGAGTTGTAGCTTTGAACATTTTTTTACATACATTAAGGGCACCTGGGTGTCTTAGTTAAGTGATTGCCTTCGGCCCAGGTCATGATCTCAAGGTCTTGGGACTGAGTCCCACATCAGGCTCCCACCTCAGCGGGGTGTTTGCTTCTCCCTCTCCCCTGCTCATTCTCTCTCTTGCTCTCTCTCTCTCCCATGCTCTCTTTCTCCAATAAATACATAAAATCTTTAGTTTTTTTTTTAACATGCATTTGCTCCAAACCTTCTTCCCTGTGATCTCCACCAATTCATCTACACACTGTCTTGTGGAATCACACTGAAATTCCCCTTTCTCAGGATAATCATCCATAATATCCTTCCTCAGAGTTTCTCTTTTCAAGACCCCCTATTCCCATACCTCCCTTCTGGTTCAAACCCTACCACCTTCTTAGCTGGCTGACCTTGGTAAGAGAGCTGGTATCATTTTAAGTAACAGATTGTTTATCAGTTTTTTCTAGTGAGAACCATAATACCAACAACTTGCAGGACTGTCATAGGACTACATAAAGTATCAAATGCAGTATATGCCCGATAAATGTTGACTTTCCCTTCTCATCTTCAAGTGAGATACCCATAACCAAATAAGATGAAATACAGTGTTTGGGACACTCTCCTTCTGTTCACATCATGGGCCAATACCTTCACCGAAGGCTGGTGTTTTCTGCAGCTGTGTCACATGGATGACTAATGTTGTGTGTTATGGACTGACTGGTGTCCCTCCAAAATTCATATGTTAAAGTCCTTACATATAAAGTGACTATGTTTGTAGAGGTCACTAAGGTTAAATGAGGTCATGGGGGCCCTAATGGGATAGGGTTGGTATCTTTATGAGAAGAGGAAAAGAGACTAGCTCCTTCTCTCTCTATGCCTCAGAGAAAAGCAGTGTGAGGCTGCAGTGAGAAGGCGGCCATCTGTGAGCCGGCAAGAGAAACCTCACCAGAAACTGAATTGGCTGATACCTTGATGACAGACTTTTAGCCTCTAAAACTGTGAGAAAAATAAATGTCTGTCATTGAAGCCACCAACTCTGAGGTGTTTTGTGACGGCAGCCTCAGCAGACTAATAGAAGTCATCTGTTGTCAATCATCTGCCATGTCTACATTTTCCCTCCTCATATGCGGCTGCGAAGCCATGTCTACTTAATAAACCTGAAGCATCGTGAGAGAGAGTTGGGGAGACTTGCTCTTCATGAAGGCAAGTGCTAGACACCACCTTTTAAATGCTTCATGAAGAACTCTTTCCATCAAATTTAACAGAATCTTACCCAGGGTTCGTGTCAGCTCATCACGTTACAGTTGGTAGAAGGACACAATTATGAAAATTTGGAATCATACTGGCTCATCTCCAGACTTCTGAAACTTCCTTATCTCTTTTTTTTTTTTTTTCTTTTTCTCTCTGAGGAATAATAATAATAGCAACCATTGCTAGGCATCATGCTAAGGGTTCTGGACAGACTAACTGACTTAATCTTTCTGTGCCTCAGTTTTCTCACCTATAAGATGTGGACGATAGTAATAATCCCTGTCTTATAAAGCTGCATAAAGATTAAGTCACTTAGCTAAAGTCACATAACTAATAAGTGAGAGAGGCCAGATGCCACCTAGTTATAGGACCTTGAGCAAGTTACTTGACCTCCTTGTGCCTCAATCTCCTTATCCATAAAATGAAGACAACAACAGTACCTACCACATAGGGCAAATACGAGGATTAAATTACTTAGTATGTGCAAAGTTCTTAGAGTACGCACACTGTCCTATAAATCACGAAATTCAGGCCTGGCCCGAGGCCTCGGCTAGAACCATCAGCTACCTGAGGGCAGGAAACTCTTTGTCTTATTCACTGCTCTATTCCCCACTCCCAGTGTGTTACCTGACATGCAACAGTCATTCCCTGAGTATTTGCTGAATCAGTCAATGGCAGGTACCCAGTAGTTAAAAGTTGTGAAAGAAAGGTAAAGAATAAGAGAACAGAAACTGGGTAGGGGCTTGAAGTTCCTTTTATCTCCACCTACTAGGCTTCCAGTTTTCTCATTTCTTATGTTCTCTCTATGGGCCAAAGGGTGTTTCTGGGAAATCCCTCCCTCACTGGAGAGGGACAGCAAGTGGCCCAGTTGTGTACTCTATGTCTTCCCAAACCTTCTCTCAATGTCCAACCACACTGCGGTCTTTCCTGTTGAGCTAAAGTGCCGTGAGGACTGGGGTCTTACTCATTCTGCTTACCCTTGGGTCTCCAGGGCCCTGCCCATAGAAGTTGCTCAATAAATAGTTGTGAAAAAAGAAACAAGAGGAGGCGGGAGAGGCCAGGATGAGGAAGGAACCTAGAGAGAGAAGAAGGGAAGGAGGGAAATAATACAGGGTCTCTGGGAAGTTCTGTCTGGGAGGAAGGGTGCTCTGGTGGAAAAAGCAAGGAAAGGAATGACGTAAGAACAGAACAGTTGGTATATAATTCATCTAGATTGAGACACCTGAATTTATTGTAAACAGTTATCTCCAATGTTTGAGATACCTGAATTTATTGTAAACAGTTATCTGTTCTTTGATATTCACCTCAGTATCATGGCTTTAAGTTCATCATCGCCAATGTTTGATCTCCTTTTCGACCTGACGATGATCATGTTCCCTGATTCTGGATTCGGCCAAAAATGCACATGTGTCCTGAAGATTAATGATGCAACACATGGCATAAACTCTGCTCCCCATGAGAAATGCCCTAGAGGAGTGCAGAGATGGGGAGTATTGTTGTACACCTGGGAGGTCAAGAGAGTCTCCAGGTAGGAGGATGGAAAAGCCAGCCCAAGACGGAGGCAATGGAGGCATTGACCGAGAGCCAACAAAGGTGAGGAAACAGGGACCTCAATGATCAGCCTCCCAAAGGATGACACCCAAGGACAAATTTATGATTGTGAAAGTGAGATAAGGATGTGAAGCATGGCTAATACTGGGCATTACTTTGAGCCAAAAATTGTGCTCAATGGTTAATGATATATTAACTTCTATTGATATATAGTAGAACTGTATGTATGTATGTATGTATATATGTACCATATATAATAAGAAGGGACTGTGTCAGGGGCGCCTGGGTGGCTCAGCGGGTTAAGCCACTGCCTTCGGCTCAGGTCATGATCTCGGGGTCCTGGGATGGAGTCCCGCGTCGGGCTCTCTGCTTGGCAGGGAGCCTGCTTCCCTCTCACTCTCTCTGCCTGCCTCTTTGCCTACTTGTGATCTCTCTCATCAAATAAATAAATAAAATCTTTAAAAAAAAAAAAAAAAGGAAGGGATTGTGTCAGAGAGGGGTGAGCTAATTTGCCTGCGATCATTCAGTGTATATGTGGCAGAACCAGGATATGAGGATATGGACCAGGAGCAGAGACCCGCCATGGTGGCCACAGCACCCGTGGGCCAGCATTGGCCGAACTGGGGCCTGGAAACAGACCAGAGCCCCCACATACTCCAGAGCCTCTTTTGGGTGACCTTTCAAACGTTTGGAACTGATCATTCAATGACTCAAAACAACAACAACAACCAAAAAAACCCACAAAAAAACACAAAAAAACCCAAACCCAAACAAACAAAAAAAAACCTTCCAGAAAAGGCAGTACTATTTGGATATGGATTTTAAGCCTTGTTGGAGCAAAAACTTGTTTTAGTAAAAACTTGCTAAGTTTCTAGCAATCACAGGCCAATCTTTATTTTAGAGGACAGAAATGAGGCGGCCATGTCTTGGTGGCCCATGGCCACATATGGAGTCAGCCGTGTCACATGGAGCTTGGGCGCCGGAAGTCTAGCTGGGCATTCTTCCACATTACCACACACATGCAGATGCCTCCAACAGCTCTCTGCTCGGTTGCCTTAACTTTTCTAATTTACTAAATAGGATGGCTTATCTATGGATTTCAAATGAGCTATATAGAGGTGAAGTATATCCATCTTAATTTCCACACGGGCTGTGTTTTGGACAGATATTTAGAATTCCGAACGAGGTTGCATCCCGGTGATGTTCACCTAGATGGAAACAGAAGCAAACAAACAAAAGGAAGGCTTCGGAACTGACCTCGCAGCTGCAGGGGGAGAATGGCTTTGAGGCGGTTAGCCCCAGAGAGGAAGGGCGAGGTGAAGCCACGTGTCTACACCCTACACATACATATTCAGGCGCTTTGTCAAAAAAGCTCAGAGCTGGAGCATTTCAATTAACAAAGTGGGATGGTTTACCTGATAAAATGCTCCCTGTGTGAGTGTAATTACATATTTATACCCCACAGAGATTTTTTAATTTCTGTTTGGTTTGTTTGCCTTGAAAATGTTTGTCCCTGGAAGTGTTCTTGATGTGCAATTTTAAAGCAGTATTGGCCAACTGTGTGGCTTGTTTTCATTTTAGATTCATTACAGTTTGAAGATGATGCGTTTCCCCCTGTCTACACACAATATTGATACTTGCACAAGAAGACAATGCATCAAGGAACAGGAAAAGCATTAAAGGAATACTGTCAAGTACCTGTCTTCTGGTTCTCCCCTAGTACTGCTCTCTTTTTCACCCACCCGAGGCTGCTAATTGAATCTAAATGCTTGACAATATGTTTTCTTTCTTTGCAAGTTTCCTTGTTTCTGTCTTCTGTTCGTAAAGCTTTTCCTTCATCCCTCTCCACCCTCCCCATCCATAGAGCAAAGAAAGCTGAAAGCATGGAGTTCCTTTCTGCACCTCTCTGCCCCTCCCTTTCCTGATGAACACACAGACACACAGATATGGACTGCCAATTAATTGGGGTTGCTTTCATTCCACCACTAAGCGGCAGAGCCCCTGCTATGTCCTGGGTACCAACTGATAGGCTTTTGGTATACAGAGAAAAGTCTTAGTCCCTGATGTCACTGATCTATGTGCTAGCAGAGAAGCCAGGTGTGGAGAGAAGCAATTACAGCCTCACAGAGCAAGTGCTGTAACCAAGCTATGCACGAAGTACAGTGGTGGCATCATGGACGTGGAAATTAATTCTGCCCAAGGCAGGCTTCATGGTGGAGGAGGTGGTCCCCCCACAGACATGAGAGCTTACCAATTGCTCAGACCGGTGATAAAGCCCTGAAGAAGACCAACACGGTCCTTGAATTCATTCTCCTAGGAGGGAGCAGACATTAAAGAAGAGAACAAAGAAGATAATTGCAGATTGTGGTAAGTGGTGTGAAGGGAATAATGATAGAGACATGGGGAAGGCCTCTTTGAGGTAATGTTTAAGTTATGACGTAAAAGATGAAGGATGACAAGGAGCTATTCACATGCAAAGCTAAGGGAAGAGCAAGTACCAGGCCCAGAAAGAGGCTGGAAGAGGCAAGAAGCATTGGGGAGGTAGGCCTTGCCGGGTACAGCAAGGTGGACAAAGCGAGGGACTTAGCTGGAACCAGGTCCCAGAGAGCCATCGAGCCCATGGTAAATGTTAGGTAAATTTTATTCTCAGAAATAGAGATCAGGGAGCCTGGGTGGCTCAGTGGGCTAAAGCCTCTGTCATGATCCCAGGGTCCTGGGATAGAGCCCCGCATCAGGCTCTCTGCTCAGCAGGGGGCCTTCTTCCTCCTCTCTCTCTGCCTGCCTCTCTGCCTACTGGTGATCTTTGTCTGTCAAATAAATAAATAAAATCTTAAAAAAAAAAAGAAATAGAGATCAAAACCATGATGAGATATCACCTCACACTTAATCAAGAACGGCTATCACCAAAAAGACAAGGGATAACAAGTGCTGGCGAGCGTGTGGAGGAAAGGGAACCCTTGTGCAGGGTGGGCGGGAACACAAACTGGTGCAGCCACTGTGGAAAACAGTATGGAGGTTTCTCAAAAAAATTAAAAATAGAACTGCCATATGATCCAGCAATCCCTCCTCAGAATAGATATCCAAAGGGAATGAGAACAGGATCTTGAAGAGATATCTGCACTCCCATATTCATTGCAGCACTATTCACAACTGCCAAGATATGGAAATGACTTAAATGTCCAACATCAGACGAATGGTTGAAGGAGGTGTGATATATATAAATATACAGCCACGAGACAGAAGGACATCCTGCCATCCCGTAGACGGGCCTTGAGAACATTATGCCAAGTGAAATAAGTCCCACAAAGAAAAACAAATACTGTATGATCTCATTTGCATGTGGAATCTAAAAAAGTTGAACCCATAAAAACAGAGTACAGTGGTGGTTACCAGGAGCCAGGGAGTGGGAGAAATGGCGAGATGCTGGTCAAAGTAAAAACTTCCAGGAATAAAATGAGTAAGTTCTGGGGTTATACTATACAGCATGGTGATTATGGTTAATAATACTGTGTTATATACTTGAAAGTTGCTAAGAGAATAGATCTCTTTTTTAAGATTTTCTTTACTTATTTGACAGAGAGATGAGAGAGCACGAGCATGGGGAGGAGCAGTGGGAGAGGGAGAAGCAGGCTCCCCACTGAGCAGGGAACCCAATACGGGCTCCATCCCAGGATCCTGGGATCACGACCTGAGCTGAAGGCAGACGCCTAACTGACTGAGCCACCCAGGTGCCCCAAGAGAAAACAGACCTTAAATGTTCTCACCACAAAACGAAATGGTAATTATGTCATGTAATAGAGTATTAGTTGATACTATGGCGATAAACATTTTGTAATGCCTAATGTATCAAAGCAACGCATTGTCCTCCTTAAACTTGCACAGTGTTATTTGTCAGTTATATGGCAATGAGAAGCTGGAAAAATTTTTACATTACAAAGGTTTTATTCCCAGAAAAAAAAGTCATTGAAGAATTTCAACCAAAAGAATGACATGACTTAGGTTGTTAAAAGATCAGTTTGGTTACTTTACAGAGAATGGGTAAAGGAACAATAGTTGAAATGATAACAAAATTGAGAAGGTAACTTGGTTAATTCATTGGTTAATGTCTATCCTCTCTAACAGACTGTAAGCTCCATGAGGACAAGAGCAATGTAACAACATACACGGTAATACCCAAAACACAGTAGCAACTCAAGAAATAATTACTGAATGAATGACTGGCACTCTGAGTCAAAACCAGCCTATGCAAAGGCAAGGGAGCTGACTGACTTTACTGCTCATCACAGACCAGAATACCGTCCATTCTGAAAGATGGAATTTGTGCAATGAATTCAGCCAATGGCATTCCCATACTTGCCCAGGAGGAAACAACCCTGCCCTGTACTTCCCTCACGCAGCTCACCTCATTCACTCACATTTAGCAGGATGCTCAGGGGAGGAGCCTACCTGCAGGAAAGAAGCAATCCACCCATGAAGTTGCATTGGCCGAGGAAAGACAGCAATTGGTGCCACTGAATGCCCAGCACTGGGCGGTGGGAAAGAATGAGACCAAAACACGAAAAGAAGAAATGCTCTGTTAAGAGACGTAGAGAGACCAGAGCAGGCTTCATCTTTGAGGTCCTGGATCCAGCAATGCCTGCCTTCCATGTAACATGAGCAGATTTTTTGGGATAATCTAATTGAAGTTGGAATTCTTTTTATTACCACCAAAGAGTTATGATCGGGGGCTCTCCCTGGCTTCATCCAATTCTCCTGCTCTGGGAATCTACAACAGAAGCAGTTTGCTGGTAGGCAGAGAGCATCAGGGGAACATTTGGAGGTCAGGTTTCAACTCTAGCTGCAAGCCAGAGAGACAAACGCCACACAGAATTATGTCGATTCAGTCTTTGTATTAGGTCTCTGAATTTCTGGCATTCTACTCATAGGCTGGCCTCTTTCATCACAGCCAGGAGAGCCACATACAACAGCACATCCATGGAGGCCCTTTGCTGATTACTCAGAATATTTGGGCTCTGAGTCATTTCTTAGGGTATCACCATTAAGTGCAAGAGTATAACCGCTGTTTTGAAATAATTGTGACAGCTCACGGTCAAGGCCCGTTCTCTAGGAGCCACCATATTGAGATTCTGCCCCTGACTGTCATCGCGATCTCGAACAAATTACCCTCTGCTGTGTGCCCCTTATTCCCATAATTTTCCTAAACTGTTTTTTTTAACTTTTAATTGCCCTTCAAATACAGTGAACATGCCATTTGATATTCCAGTAAGCTCCCACTGGGTATTACGGAGTCAAGTTGAAGATTTCCTCACTATTCATTGTTTACAGACATAAAAATAATCAGCAAAATAAAAACATATGCCAAAGAGGAGAGAGCTTTGCTTTAGGATGTATTGTGAACCAGACAAGGGGCTCCTCTTCATCACATCTTTATACAATGGGCTCAGGATTTAGTTTGAATTTAGATGCTGAGGACTCAGAGTATAAGGCACACTCATATACGGACACTGAAACACCATCTACTACTTTTCTCTTGGTATCCAGGCTACGATGTCATTTTAAATAGTGGTGTGTGAAGTTCAAATGCTTGAGATGTTTGCTGTATAAGTCAATCAATAATAATAATAATAATAATAATAATTGCATATTTATCCACTAAGCTACCTGGAATATAGTCGTGTTATTTTACTCAGCATTCAGGGAAATGCAGCGTTTTCATTTTCTCTCTCTTTTTGGAAGGAAGCATACTGCTGAGACTATTAAGGAAAATGCAAATCTCCTGGCTGTTTGGGAAGGCTCCAAAAGAGTGAAAGTGAGCAGTTGTTACCAGCAGTGTTTGGATGAAAATGTAAAATCTTTGTCTTTAAAAATGTTTGTTTAACTGAGGAGAGTTTACACAGCTTGTAGAGAATTATAGTGGAAGAAATTACATTTCGATTGTACCGTCATCAGTTTTCTCCACCTGCCAGTTGTCCCCATTGTAGTCTGCTGGGGCATTAGTGATGCTTAAAATGATCAAAGAAATGATCAGAGAGAAATAAACACACACACACACACACAGAACCGTTCTTATTAAGATGGGAAAGAATAGATTTAGTTCAAAATGGGAATTTGCATCCCTCCTGGGCCACACACATTCAGAATAATTTCTTCTAAAATGAATTTGTCGATCAGATGTACATTCTACTTTCCCCCTGCCCATGGCTAATGAACAAGGCAGAGAACATTTAGAAAGTTCCTCAAACACTGGCTCTTTGGAAAGCACAGAACTCTAGACCTTGTACATACTCAGTAAATATTCGTTGACTAAATTTTTATTTTTATTTTTATTTATTTATTTTAAAGATTTTATTTATTTATTTGATAGAGATCACAAGTAGGCAGAGAGGCAGGCAGAGCGAGAGGGGGAAAGCAGACTTCCTGCTGAGCAGAGAGCCCGACGTGGGGCTCGATCCTAGGACTCCGGGATCATGACCCGAGCCGAAGGCAGAGGCCTTAATCCACCGAGCCACCCAGGCGCTCCAACGTTGACTAATTTTTTAAAAGGAATGTTTACCTAAACTAGTGATCAATTAGTGATTGATGATCAGTTAATGGATTTAAGTTCTTTTTGGGAAAAAACTCTACTTGAAGCAGAGGTAAGGTAATGCATGTCTAGGTTTCTTTGTAACATTTTCCCCCAGACCCTTACCTTCAGCCAACCCTAGATACGGACACCACAGGTAAACACCAATGTGTGAGCCAGAATGGAAGAGAACGGCCCCTGTGTTCCAAGTTTCTAGAGTCTAGTCATGATACTCTCATTAACATTCTCTTCCTCTCATATTAACATAGAAACCATAAATCCCAGAAAGTGTATCTACTCCTTATCATACTGAGATGATAATATGGCCAAAGGAAGGATACAAGAATACCACAGCAGTCTGTCAAATTACAATTTATGAGGCCTCTGTTGATTCCTAAACCAGACCGTTGGGTTCATGTGGGGAAGCTTTTTTTTAAAAAGCTCAATATTCCTGGGCCCACCCTAAAAAAAGAAAGAAAAAAAAAAAAACCTGAATATTGGTGACACCAGAGATCTATTTTTTTTTAAACTTTCTTTCTTGAGATCAGCCACATCTGGAATCTATTTCTTCACATTGTGACAGTGGGGTCCCTAAGAAGCATCTCGGCACAGGGAACATTTAGATGGGAAACAAGAAGACAGGGGTGTCTTCTAAGAAAACCTTTGGTTTCCTGCTAAGCAGATGCTTAGCCTACTGAGAGCCTGATGACAAGATTCTAGATTCATTCACTTGATATTGATGGCTCTGCAATGGCCGGGAAAACAACTGAGTTGTTTTGAAATAAGCACCTTTCTACTCTATCAAGGTCAAACCTTTTACTTGATGTACTTAACTAACCATGTAAAATATTACATCAGCAAGCCTACGAGGCACTTAGAGATATATTCACATTTGCATAATGTCCTCTGTAAGTTAGTCTTTGGTCCTTAAGGGTGTTTAGAATAACTGCATGCAAGAATATACTTAATCCAATCTCATTTTAGCTTTTGCTCTTTTAAGATTTCAAAATTAATAAATCCTCCTGATACTCCAAATTACCATGAGCTTTTATAAGCATAACTTTGTAACTTTAACCCATTTATGAACATACCCCACAGGCAAATGTACTAATGAATAAGAAATAACATTAGAAGTTTAAAAGATGGTCTCTTTATGAAGTAATGTAAGAAAATCCTGTTAGCTGGATCAAGTACAAAAGTGCGATTTCTTAAAAAATAGAAAATCCGTCACAAAATTACATGTAATTACAATAACCAAAGGATAGAAAGTAAGAATAGTTGAAGTACCATGCATTATTTAACTTAGTACATGTTATCGCTTGCTTGCATATGGATGAAAGCAGGAAGAAGGGGACTGACAAACTCTCTGCCTGTGGCTGCAGAAATTGTGGTATTTGTGCCTGACTTCCCGGTATGTGAATTCTTGGCCAAACCTATCAACACACCTGACAGGTAGACTGTGCTTCCAGCAGCTTCCGTCATGACCTGTCAGCCCCCTCTCTGCCTTCACGCCGTTCTCTCTGCCTGTCTCCTTACAAGAGGCCTTTACTACAGAGTAAAGGCCAGGCCAGCTGTCTCCTTCTGAGCCAAAAGAAAGGCAAAAATCCAGCTTGATCAACAAAGTAGACGTTTCCATTGACTGGGCAACAAAATTATGAGCCACAGATAGTCATTATAGGCATGCTTACAAGTGAACTGTCAGCTTTCAAACCATGCTGCAGTGATTTTGCTCACTACAAAAATATCATAACTATCATATTGCCAAAAGGCCTATGACACATACCTCCATTTTACTGATTAGGATACCCGGACACCGGGGGGATAAATCACTTCCCGATGTCACACAGCCGGTCCCTGCCTGAGCAGAAAATAGAATTTAGATTTGCCGAGATTCCAATCTCCTATGGTTTACTGCAATGATATCCAAAAAGAGGATGGAATGTCACCATAAAGAATTCGAAAGGAATTTTGTGAAGAACAAGAAATGATATTATTACATAAGCTAAATACAGAGCAGGTACCCAGCCTATGGACTGCCAAGGGTCTTGAGTATTACCTGTGGCTGAGATCACCAGGAGCAGTCTGGCACCAGCGAAGGTGGAGAAGTAGGGATCCAGGAGATGGGTCCAGATGGGAAAAGTGGAGGCTGACTTTGCAGGCCATTCCTGGAAGAGACACTCTCTTACATCGCTGACAACCTCTCTAGAAAGGACTTTGGCAATCAAAAGTTTTTTTTAAAAAATCTTTAAAAAAAAAAAGATTTTATTTATTTATTTGACAAGAGAAAGCGAGATCACAAGTAGGCAGAGAGGCAGGCAGAGAGAGAGGAGGAAGCAGGCTCCCTGCTGAGCAGAGACCATGAGATCATGACCTGAGCCAAAGGCAGAGGCTTACCCACTGAGACCCCCGGGTGCCCCAAAAGTTTGTATCCTTTATGTTTAAGTAAAACTAAAACATGGATAAAAATATATGTTGAAAAGCTAACTGCAGACTTGTTTATATGGTGAAAAATTAGGTACAGTTTAAATATACAGCAATAGAAAAATAATAAAATAAATGATGGTAATTTCCTGGGATAAAACATTTAATGTCGTGGGCAAGTGCTTTCTCTATAAAATTGAATGAAAAAAAATCAATTTAATGAGATGATCTCCAATAAATTACATTAAAATGTTAATAGTGATTTTATCTCTGAATGGCCGGGCTATGATGGGGTTTATTTTCTTGCCATTTTTGGTAATTTCAAAATTCTCTAGAATAAGCATGTATTACTTTTATAATCAGAAACACAATGAACTTTTAAAAATTGACACACTGTGTTCTTTTACTCTGTTGATGGAAAGGTGGATTAGCATGATTTAGGGTGTAGGAGTATTTGTAAGGATAGTTCACTGTAGCATTATTTGTAGAAGTGAGAATTTAAGAAAACATAAATGTCTACCAGCAGGAAATGGGCAAATAAATTAATAATTATTATTACTATTATAATCTCTGTTTTTATTGGTAGGTAAAATTTACTGGTTCTTAAATGTGCTACATGCCGTTCTTAGCACTTCAAATGATTTTTAGGGTTGTTTTTTTTTAATATTGTATTTATTTATTTGAGAGAGACAGAGAGAGTATGAGCATGGGGAGGGGAAGAGGGGGAGGGACAAGCAGACTCCCTGTTGACCAAGCAGAGTCTAAGGTGAGGTTCCATCCTAGGACCCCAAGATCACAACCTGAGTCAAAGTCAGATGCTTAATCGACTGAACCACCCAGGCACCCCCCCCAACCTTTCAAATCCCCAGTGTAACTCTCTAAAGTATACACTATTATTCTACCTGTTTACAGTTGACATACCATATTCATGTAATGTTCATCATAGCCAGCTTCGAAGTAATAATGCAGTCTGATGTGTTGACACGGACAGATGTCCATAATTATTGTTATGCAAGTAAAGAAAATAAAATATTTAGGATGATCACCTTTTTTGTTTTTTTTTTAAAGTATACATGGGGTTGCCTAGTTAGCTCAATCAGAGGATCCTGTGACTCTTGATCTTGGGGTTGTGTGTTTGAGCCCCACACTGGGTGTAGAGATTACTTAAATAAAATTTTTTAAAACTTTAAAAAAATAAAAAAGTGTACAGAAAAATGTTTGCAAACATTTGTACATAGAAAAAGGTCTGGAACTGGAAACTAAATAATTGACAGGACTTTCTCCTGGGGAATGAGAGTTGAAAGTGATGGGAGAGAGTGTTTCACATTGTAGTTCATATACTTCTAAATTTTTATTTAAAAAAATAAATATTCACAAAATTAAAATACGATTACAGTTTTAAAAGAACAAAGAAGAATAAAATTACCCTACTTTTACTAATATTTGGAAGACATAATAAAACCCAGCTGGGAAAAACATCCACAAACCATCCAATAGAATTTAACACAGGTAAGTGAAGATGCTTGGTATTGTCTTAGCCAAGATGTCATGGATAAACAAGTGGGATGTATGTAAGCAAATTTGCTCAGAGAAGAATGATAACTACAAGTCTGGAAGATACAAAGAGAACAGCTTGGTTAAACAAAGGGTACTTTTTCGTAAACAAAGAACATTCGTTTGATGACGTGAGATAGTCTGTTAACACTTGGGACTTGATCCAGTAAGCAACAGGAAACTACTGTAAGTTCTAAGACAACGAAATGACATGGTAGGCCCCAGAATAGTAGGGAAATTCATCTTATAGATGATTCAGATGGCTTGGAAGGAGAAGAGCCCATAAGTGGTTGGAACTTTTCAAATATCAAGGCATTAGATAATTAGAACTGGGCTAAAAAATGGAGAGGAAGAGACATAATAGAAGAGTCCCACCTTCAGACCCAGGCAAAAAGACTGGGATCCCAAGCTGTAGAGGGCTCCATATATCACAAAGTTAAAAAAAAAAATTAAATTTCATAAAGAACACATGGACATATCTTTCTGAGTTCAATGTTCTGTGATGGTACAGCACAACCCTTAAGTCTAAATGTCTACTCTGCTGACTAACACCTCTTAGGTCCCAGGGAAATGCTATTCCAGCTTTCTTGCCCTAAACTCTTGAAATAAATTGGAGTGGTGTTCTGCCACCTGCGTCCAATACCATGAAGGTTGTCAGTTGTGCTAGTGCTTACATGAAGGCAAACTATGGAGTATAGGAGGGTTTGAGCAGCAGGCATATGTTCAAGAAAAGACAATAACTTATAAAAAGCCTTCTTCGCAGCATGACTGCACCACATTCTTGCTTAAAACAAATCCTTTCCTAGTAGTGTTGAGTATCCATTTTCTTGCTTCTCTTTGTGCCCCAGTTTGTGGTTTCAGAGTCCTCATGAATTAATGTATATTAAAAACAATTGCATTGGGAGCTGAAGAACATTTTGCAGTATTAAACAATTTATATCACTCTTCAACTTGAGGATCTAGATATAACATGTATGTAATAAGGACTTACTCACTAATGCTAATAATTTCATTTTGATAAGAATAGTTAGCTCCTTCTGCCCATAGGTCCTGTCCCTGTGCTTTAATCAAATCACCTTTTTTGCACAAAAAAGAAAAAAAGAATAGTTAATAAAACTGAATTCATCTTAAAAATTAAATATAAAGTTTAGCTTTATCTAAAAATTTTGCTTTAAAGCATTGAAATTCACTCTTTGTATTTTGCCTTTAATAGATAAATTTAAATATTTTAGAAGAAAATAATTCTTCTGAAAACGCATTGAGAAGTAATTTTAATTTTTCAAATTAATATTTTCAATGTTTACTTTTATTTTAATTCATATTTTTGCTAAAAATATATTCAAATTTCATACAGTTAAATACAATTATACTTTATTTTCTAATTCGTTAGGTCACCTCTGTTAGTAGAATACAAATTGAGTGAAAAATCTTGATTATAGCAACATATTTGGTGATTTTGCTAAAATAAAGGCAAGACAATAAATTTTATTGAGTATATATAAAACAACTTATGAAATATGTATCTTTATTTTGTCACTCACCTAAACATTGCCAGCCCATCAACGATAGACCCAGCCATGGGCAATTATAATTAAATTCAGTTGTCTTTGACATTTTGCCAACTTTCAGTCACATATACACCAAAGCTTTACTCATATTATTATGTCATTATGAAGGTATTATTTATTCACACAAAAGGGATCATATCTTATTCAATAATTTGTGGGCTCAAAATTTCATAATTTCTAAGTGTTAGACACAAGGTATATGGACCACTATTATTTTACTCTTGCTCTGGGTCCCTCGAATGACAGGGGCAGTCCTGGATTCTAAGCACATTAAAAAGGAAGATCTAAAATCAGATGAAGGGAATAAAGGAAATGGAGATGTTAAGGATAACAAAGATATGAATCTGTGGTCACACCAACAAAAAGAGGGAAGTTGAAGAGGGAAACTTGAACCCATCTATCCTGTGATAAAGCCTTGTGAGCACGAGTAGTTGTAATTAGTTATAAACCTGCAGACATAAGCTGAGGAACTGCAAGTTGGGAATCAGTACTATCAGTCAGGAATAATGGGAGGATGACCTTGGCATCATCCCTGGGAGGACATCATTTGTACAACCGTCTCTGATGGGCCATGACGCCATGACTGTAGTGAACAGATGCTCTGTTGGTTGGAATCAAATTCAGGTATGTCTACTATGGACAATCCCGGAGTGGTTCTTTAACTGAGATTTCAGAAACATTGGCATGGTTTCAGAATTCCCAAATCATACCATGGGGTTGCTTAGAAGCAAGTTTTATTAAACGAACTCTTTAGATACTTTTTGTTACTATTCTCTGAAAATCACTTCTTTTGTTCTTATGCAGCCTATACATCTGGGCATTGTCTTACATTATGGGGACTCAGTTGCCCTCATCTTCATGTTCCTTAGATTTTGTATGAAGGCTACATTTTTCTCTTAGGCTGCCTGACACTTTAGAAAAAGGAAGTAACCACTGTCTACCTGGACTCAGCTCTATGACTTGACAGGTCAGTTTTTCTTTCTCATCACATTCCCCACACAGGTAGTCACAGCCGAACAGTAATGGCTGCACACAGACTGTTTGCGCCACCCCAGTCCTGCTTGTCTGACTGACCTCTGCCGCCGTTGGCTTTGTCCTGCATGAGGCAGGTTTTGACCATATCCATATGGTCCCTGCAGATTTGAGTGGAGAAAGAAGAGAATCTCAGCAAAAAAACAGGAGGAAGACAACCATCATCCAGAGAGATAACTTAGCTTTGTTCCTTCCTTTTGGACCCTTCTCTCCCCATCTTACCCTCAACCACGCCACACATATCTTCAGAAATCTTCCAGGGACAAAGTCCTTCTTTCTGGGACAGGTCTCTCAATACTTTTTAACCTTTTAATATACTGTTCTTTTTTATTGCATGAGGTTAAGATATAATATCCCCAACCTTCATTTACATTGATTTATGTTGTTTTTAAAATCCAGTTCAAGTCAATGAGTCATTTCTGGGATAATGTTTATTAATGTGAGCATTTTCAGTCTCCAAACCCACTCTCCCACCCATCTACACATACATACCATACCCTTACCAGCTAGAAGATTGCTGTCCACTTCTTCCCACTTTTGCATCCTCTAAAGCATATTTTTAGACTTTGCCAAACCAGTCTGGGCTCTTTGCAGCACAGAATTTGAGGAATGAGTAAACAGAAAACAAAACAAAACAAAACAAAACAAAAAAACCCCAAAACAACAACAACAAAAGAAAGAAGAGAGTGGAAAAGAATCTTTCTAGCAGGGCTGCCTCCGTTGCTCTCCTGTGTTGTTCTAGGGGATGGGAAAAGCTTTGAAAGAATTTTTAAAAATTTAAAAAATTTTTTTTTAAAATTAAAATTAAATTTTAAAAATTTAATTCTTTGAAAGGATTTTTTTTTTTAAAGGAGCATGAAAGGTCTAACTGGTCCACACAGTAAAGAACAGAGAAAACGCTGCAGTATGAGGTGTCTAGAAATTATTTCTGGGGTGGAGGTGGTACTCTGGAACTGTAGCAGATATGGAAGGAGTGAGAAGAAGTAAGGGGATGTTTGTCAGAAGGACATATGAAATATACCTTCTCAACTGTTCTTTAAGTAACTGAAGTAAGAATTAAGAATTCCTTTCATTTCTTGAGGTTGCTGGGCTTCTCAAGAGTAGAGCTCCTCACAGACAGGCTACTTCAGCTTTCGTTAATACCGAAGTCACATAATTATATAAGCCTCTGGTTGGAAAGGCATATCAACTCCTTTTTACATTCAGGGTTATGGCTCTCTAAACAGAAAGAAGAGCAGAGGCAGAGGCACAGAAATATGTTTAAGCAACAGGGAACATCCCAGTTGTTGTAGAGATTATTCCTCAACGTATCAGATGAACTTAACATTTCCCACTGACATGCTTTCCTTCTTTCTCCCTCTTAGGAATCTTTCAAAATCAGCTTCCGATGTTTATGTTCTTACTTTTCCAGGAAGAAAGACAGGATGTCAAAATGATGGCCTTTTTCTACCTGAAAAATTTACTACACGAGGATTTGCTATATTCCTTGGACTGGTAGTAGGTCTACAAATGTTATTTGTGGTAGATCATTAGAGCTAAACATTACATATCCTAGCAATTTTCTGATGTGTGTGTGTATGTTTCACAACAAAAAGGCTAACAATTATTAAAAGCATTTCTTCCTGCTGTGTTGGTCAGTGATAATTGAAACTCAAAATGCTGGGGGAAAAAATGAGAGTACCTTTACTCCCTCTGATAATCTGAGAGTTGAGAAACCTCTCCCAAAATTGGAAACATCTACGTTTTCACATTCTCTTTCTTACCAGTTGAGAATATCAGAAAGAGATTGACTCATTTTAAAACTATTCATCACATGTTTAAAATTTAGGAAAATCTTGGAAACATTTTATCAAATATTACCCAGCCCCATTTTTGTCAATTTACTATTGAAATGTACACACACACACACACACACACATATATATATTTAAACTTAATTAGGTGATCTAGATATTTTCTAGATCATGTTTATCTAGATCATAAACCCTGCCATGTTTATTTTCAAGAAGCGTGGATTTCCATCTGTCAGAGTTTGAAATCAAATTCCAAAACAGGGAGCCTGACTCTGAATAAGAACCCATGGCAATTGTTAAGACCCATTTTCATGAGGATATAATCCAACTCTAGAGGCAGCCACAGTTTATGCCAGATTTGGGGATAAAATCCCTTTTGGTCTGTGAGGAGAGTTGAAATTTTAATCAACTATTTTCTAGCTCATAGAATCCCATATGGTGTTGGGTCATTTTGAACATGGGAATACTTTGACATTGTGTATCACTTTTGTTTCTTCCCTAAAGGAAAGCCACAACACCCTCTATCTGAAGGGCTGGGTGGAAGCTACTCCCAAGAGCCCGTTGATATCTGCTGGCAAAGCCACCCGAGCAAGTCACGCGTGAGTAGTTTCCTTGCTAATGTTTTGGCATGTCATGATTATGCACTGCTAAGTCTTTGTCAGGAATAGACCTGTTGCCAATGTTTGTTGTTCATGCCTGTTGTTATTAATTTTCCCTCTTCCCCTCCCCTACAGCAATCATGCTCTGTTGTAAACGGTAAGGAGAACAAGCAAGAAAGCTGAATGTTGCTGTCCTTCCCATTGGCTTGCAAGAGCAAAAGGAGATGAGATGTGAGAGAAGGAGAAAGGAGTGTATTGGTGTCAAACAAGGAGGTTCATTGGTACGAATTCCTGAGTCTAAAGAGCTGTACTCTATCTTGGCCATTGAAATCACTGGGGATGATTTGAAAAGACTGATATCTGGATCCCTCCCCCATAACTTAATGTGTGTGGAGATAGACCTAAGTGTTAGGGTTACTTATTTATAAGTTCATGAAATGATGCTGATGTAAAGTCAAGGTTGAGAACATTTGCTCTAGACTCAATGAGCCATCACCATGAGGATCAGCTCTTTACTCGTTTCTTATCTTCCCTTCAGACTTGTTGAATTGTACCCTCTCAGTCATCATGGGACCATGTTACATTGGAACCATCCAGGACCTGCAAGATCAGCTAGCTCCTGAGGTAGCAATAATGTGACAGAAAGAGCACTAGACCTATGTCCCAGGACTAGACTGTTCTGTTCATAGTTCAATGAACTATGACAAATCATGAACAAGTCATGGCATCTCTCTGGGTTTCCTTTTTCTTTTCTTTTCTTTTCTTTTTTTTTTTTTTAAGGATTTTATTTATTTGACAGACAGAGATCACAAGTAGGCAGAGAGGCAGACAGAGAGAGAGAGGGAAGCAGACTCCCTGCCGAGCAGAGAGCCGGATGCGGGGCTCGATCCCAGGACTCTGAGATCATGACCTGAGCCGAAGGCAGTGGCTTAACCCACTGAGCCACCCAGGTGCCCCGGGTTTCCTTTTTCTAAGCTATTGTACTTTGGGAAATTCAGTGACCATTATGAATACACCTAATTTGGTATCAGGCCTATGTGGTAATGCATAATTGCTCAGTAAATACTTCTTTCTTTGTTTTGTTTTTATAGATAATAAGGGCACTGAACCTCAAAAGGATAAAGTAATTGCCCAGAGCTCTGTTATATCTGAAGCCATTGGCAGTTTTCTTGTTTGGGTGTAGATTTTTTACAACTGGCTCAGTTGAAAACATATGATTTAACTCTATCCATTGGTCACCTCTCATCCTCTTCCCCTAGCAACATAGAGACACATGTATTCATAAATGTGGTTCAAGAGGAGCTACAATCCAAGAGAAAACAGATCTGTTAGTGCTGCCTCAGGATTTCTGGGGCTTGGACTGCTTACCAAATCCCAGCTCTGAAAACATTCCACTTTGGAGTTCCAGACAATCTATCCACATCTCCTCTGGTATCTCCTCCATCAATAAAATGGAAAAAATGCCACCAGAGATTAAATCTTGCCTGCATGGCACTTTAAAGATTAAAATGCACTACATTAAAAAAAAAAAAAAAAACAAGCAAAGCATTAACCATAGGGAGGAATAGGAAAATCACCAAGGGAAAGTAATAACAAGTGAATCAAGCAGAAGGGAAGCCTTCAATAAAAATGAGCTACACGATTGATACAAACTTAAATTTCCTGCTTCGATCCCTGGAGTATCTGTAGTTTGCCTGATTGAGACTTAACTAAAATCAAATTTCCAGGCAAAGCTGCTGTGTTTATATAATGGGCAGGCCCATTTTAAAAATTAGAAACATTCAAGGTAACTTAATTCTTAGGTGAGTATTGGGGCACTTTTTATCTCTCTCTCTCCCTGACTGTCTCTGTCTCCCTATCTCCATCTCTCTCTGTCGTGTGTTGATCCTCACATCAAACTTGTAACAATTGATGGTGTTTTAATTTGTGCAATAGTAGAGCTACATATCTATCTGTGAAAAGAAGCTTTTTCCTTACTGACAAAAGTGCTTAGAGGCCTTCAAATATTTTGAAAACAGCGAATAGCATACACTTTTGTCCCTTACTACCACTCAAAGAGATTTCAAAGTCTCTCCCTCACCCCCGATGTATCTTATTTGGTCAAATACATGCTAAATCAGGTAAATGTTTTCTAGGAAGCTGCAAAATCAGATAGGAGATATTTTTTTACTTGATATTGTGAAGCTTCTCTTTCCTGAAATGTCTCTACGATCACCTGAGACAACAGCATTTCACATTTTCATTAAGGTGTCCGCCTAACTTTCAAGAAATCCTTGCTGCTACACTGGAATAACTCCTCTTCAAGTTTTTAAAGTAAAAGAATAACAATTTTTTTAAACATTAAAAGGCAAATTTGAATATGATAAAAGTAACGATTGGCTGCCATTTCCTGCCCAGCGTTGTCTTCAAAGATGCTGGTGGCTGGGGAGATAGGCTGCTAGGAAGGGAAAGAGGAACCTATGTAAGTACCCCCATCATGAAGCAGGGAAGCCAAGGGTTGTCTCCAAGTTACCAGTTTCCCTGGATTGAGCTAATAAGATGGGAGCCAACTATCTGGGGGACTCCTGGAATCACTACCTCTTTCCTCCAAGTCCCGTCAACCACAAGGCCCAGAATCATCCACATCTATTCAAGCTGGAGTGAACAACTGCCACCAGGTGGCACCAAACTGGGGCCAGGACCAGGATGGATTTAGATGGCACAGACCCCTGGAAGTCCCAGATGGCTAGTTGGGCAACTTACTCTGGTCATTTCATTAATTTTGCAATATGATGCCAGGTTTTAAGCAAGTGAATTTTTTGGATCCTACATCTCATCTTTTGGACCCTACGTGGCTAGAGTTTTGCTCTACTTACTATTACACTCAATTTTAGGTAGTGTTACTATTGAGCTTTTATGTTCAACTCCCAGCCAAATTCCAAGTTCACTAAGAAGAGAAATCATGTTTCCCATAGTTCTTATATACCTCACAGGGCCTCATACAGTATGGATGAAGGGTAAAGATTCAACAACTACGTTTTATTGCACTACTGAATATTTAGTACAGTGTGAATTGTCTCAATATAGATTTCTTTAACTGCTTGGATAGAAAACTGTCTCCCATAGATACTCCAACCCCTAATACATCCCCACATGCCCAGGGGGCTCTGGCACTTAACTCTACAATTGGCCAGACTTCCAGAACACAAGCCGTTCATTCCTTTATCAGAGAGGTAAACAAAGGAGCAAAGCATCTTCCTTCAGAATATCTTGTGATTCCATGGCTCAGTTATTAACACAACTTACTACTTTTTCTAATTTTCTGGTTTTGTATATAGCTACTTAGATAACCTCTATTTTTCCTATCTGTGCTAAGTGATTGAGAAAAATAAAACACACACACCCACACTCACACACAGTGTGTCCTTCTCAGGAGGAGTCACCAGCACAAAAGTCTGGAATGTGCTTGGCTTTGCACCCATCACAGCAAGGCATTAGAAATATTGGATTTAGTGTTGTGCATCCACAGATACAAAATTAGGCCGACAGAAGTCTGGATCTGGGCCTCGCTCCATACTGCTAACTTGTAGAGTCCCGGTAGCCAAAAGGGTTTGGAACGGTTGTCTCTCTACAGATGCTGCCATTCATTTCTGTGGGAACAGGACCACTTACATCTAATTACAGTTTCTGCTTAAATTAACAGGACAGACATGACAGCAAAAACTTCTTCAGACTAACTGGTGGGGAGACCTTTAGCTGACACAGTTTATGAAGTAGTTGGCTTACAGCAAAGTAACGTCAAATTTTAAAAACAATTTGGGATTCATATGATTCCACCCAGCAATTGGTGGCAGCCAGAGAAAAGTATGTGGGGGGCGGGGGTGGGAGAAGCAGAGGAGGCTGGCAGGAGCATATGCTATCTTACAAAGAAGAAAAGATGATCTTAAAACATCAACCATTTTAGAAAGATTAGGTTATTTTACACAGTACCACTACAAAGCTAATGAGCGGTGGAGCTGATGGCTGAACTCTGACAGCTGAATTTCAGAACCTTGTTTTTAACCTTGACTGCCTCCAAGGATAGCTAAAGCCCTAAGTCATGCTGAAAATGCTACTAACAAACAATTAAAGGAGATTTGGTGGTGGATTGATGACAGTTTTACTGGCCTTCATTTTGGCCAGTCAACTTTATGCTGTGAGGTCCAAGGGGAATTGTTCCTTCAGGACCGTACAGATCCCTAGAATGGGTGGCTAAGTAACCACGAGGTTCGTTCTCTGTAAAAATTGGCCTCTAGCCAGCAAGGGACCAGGCTGCCCTTGAGACGGGATGTCCCAGCAGATGCCTAGGGTTCATAGAATTTGCCTCCAAACTGTCCTCTTGACTATTCTTTACCACCTTTTAGTGTGCTAAACCTCTCCTATCCATCTACCTGACCTGCCAGTTCCAGCCTTTGTCTTCATGACCTGGGGTGTGATTACCAATCCCTTTACCATCCCTTTGATCAAACAACTTGGCAAAGAATCACTTTGGCAGGGGGCAGCCTTCAAGCCACAGATATCTGTGCCCGGCCCCCATGGACAGCTCTCATCTGGAATAGACCAACCTTGGAATCGCTAACAGACATTTGGTGGATCTGGGATGATTATTTCACTTGGAGTCCAGAGAAGGACCAAGGAGGGATCTAGTCTTATTCTTTGTGAAAGTAGCTACTAAAAATAAAGTTTGAAGATATTGTTGTAGGGTTTCACAGCATACTAGACATGTATGACTATATTAGATACTTAAATACAATATATATGAATATATATATGCAAACATGTACATATATATTTTCCTGAGAAATATACCTCACTTAAAAGTTGTATTTTAAAATGAAGCACTTAAATTCTCTTAATTCCTGATGAGAGGACAAAAAGTCCCTCTTTAAAAAAAAAGATTTTATTTATTATTTGACAGAAAGAGGGAGAGCGAAAAAGGAAACATAAGCAGGGGGAGTCAGAGAGGGTGAAGCAGGCTTCCCGCTGTGCAGGGAGACCAACATCAGGCTCCATCCCAGGACCCTGGGATCATGACCTGAGCTGAAGGCAGATGCTTAACCACTGAGCCACCCAGGCGCCCTGAAAAAAAGTCCCTCTTTCAAAGGTAAAGTTTTGGAACCTAAATCATAAGCGTTAGAACCATAAAGCTGCTTGCCTACAATTGGCTGACTTTTTAACATTTATCTGATATAATTTCCTAAAGTTCAGAATAACAAATTTATTCGAAGAAGTTCCTAGATCAGAGGTCATCACACCACACCCCCTGGGCCAAAATCTAGCCTACTGTCTGTGTTTGTAAATAAACTTTTATTGGGACATAGCTACACTCATTTGTTCAGACTGTCTACACTACTTTCCCACTACAATGGCTGAACTGTACTTGCAACAGAGATTGTATGACTCACTAAAGGAAAAACTCGGTTTCCTTTTCTGCTCATAACACTCTGACACCAAATGTGTGGGTATTTTTCCCCATACCAACCAATTCTCCAACTCTACAGATCCCACCTGGGTGTCCCACAATTCAATTCTGATACTGACTACCCAGATTAGTACAGACCTCCAAGTTAGGGGCTTAGCCCTTTAAGACTTCTCCCACTTAAGATGCCCGTCACAAGTCCCAAATTGTTACCTGTGCCTTTGACCAATGGGATGTAACCTCCTTAGGCTCAATAATTTGCTATAATGGCTCACAGAACTCAGGGAAACACTTAGGTTTTACCAATTTACTATAAAGGATACAGGTGAACAGCCAGATGAAAAGGTATATAGAGCAAGGTCTGGAAGTGTCCCCAAGCAAAGGAGCATCTATCCTGATGGAACTGGGGTGCACTGTCCTCTCAGTATGTGGATGTGTTCATCAACCCAGAAGCTCCCCAAACCCTGTCATTTAGAGATTTTTGTGGAGGTTTCATCCTGCAGGCATCATGGAATTCAGTCTCCATCCCTGGAGAATGGGGTGGGGGAGTCACTGAAAGGTCCAAGCTTCTAAACATGGGTTGGCCTTTCTGGTGGTCAGCACCGATCCTGAAGCTATCTGGGAGGCCCCAGCACCAGTTCTCTCATTAACATACAAAAAGACCCTCTTACCACTCCAGAATTCCAAAGGTTCTAGAAGCTGTCAGGAACCTGAGTCAAAGATCAAATATTAGAACTGGAGATGCTCTTAGCATCCCATCATTCAGGAAATGGCAAAGGTTTTAGGAGCTCTGTGCTAGAAACCTGGACAAAGATCAAATATAGTATTACACTCCCCGTGCAAGACCTGAGAAATTGACGATCTGGCCTTTTACAGGAAGTTTGCTGACCCCTGACCTTGATGAATAATATGGGGGAGCTTATATGAATAGCTTGCAACATAGATTTTACCATCAAAAAGAAGCCTTTTGGCATGTCCACACTAAGACTAATAAAAACACCACATTTGATGACCAGAATTCAGGACAGACTGTTCCAAATAGCTGGTTTTTTAATTCATGTTTTTCACAGTCAAATCATTGAAAAATTCAACCTTGAACTTAAACACCAAGACATTTTTGCCAGTTACTTTCTCCAGGGGGTACGCAAGTTATAAAATAAAATCATCATTCTTTTTTTTTTTTAAGATTTTATTTATTTATTTGACAAAGATCACAGGTAGGCAGAGCAGCAGGCAGAGAGAGAAGGGGGGGAAGCAGGCTCCCCGCTGAGCAGAGAGCCTGATATGGGACTCGATCCCAGGACACTGGGATCATGACCTGAGCCGAAGGCAGAGGCTTCACCCACTGAGCCACCCAGGTGCCCCCAAATCATCATTCTTTATTCACATAGTCTCAGACTAGCAAGAGTACATATTTGCCTGGTTGACTTAAATAATGAAGAATAACTGGAAAAGAGGAACTCAGAGAGTTAATATAAAATGTAGAGGTAAAGAGAAGAGTTGGGGAAAGAAATAGTGATAAAATTTTATTTCTTCTTAAAGGAAAAAAAAATACTGCTTCCAACTAATTTAAATAATTATTCATTTAGGAGCGCCTGGGTGGCTCAGTGCGTTAAGCCTCTGCTTTCGGCTCAGGTCATGATCTCAAGGTCCTGGGATCAAGCCCCACATCGGGCTCTCTGCTTAGCAGGGAGCCTGCTTCCTCCCCCCTCTCTCTGCCTGCCTCTCTGCCTACTTGTGACCTCTCTCTCTGTCAAATAAATAAATAGAATCTTTTAAAAAAATTATTCATTTAAATAACATTTGACTAAGAATGAGATAGGTCTGTAAATTAGTGGTTTCTGCCCCTCTAAAATCTCTTCTAGCCACAGAAGGTAATTCTAAAACATTCATAATGAACAAAGTGAAACATGCTTTTACCTGTTAACTTAAGGAGGATGAAAAAGGGGACTCCCCAAGACCATACAGTACTGATGTTGAAGAAAGCAAAGCTTGGGAAGTGAATGAAGCATGTGCTGGGCTCATGACTATGAATAAAACCGTCTCCAAACCCTTAGGCACATGCATAAAAATTTGTCCTCTTTGAGTCCAGTTCTTATTTTGCTCATTCTACTCCCGTCTCCAAAGGTGCTTCTGTTTTGCTGATGCAAGACCATTGTTTGGATTACTCTTTTGGTCGAGGGAAAAGAGAATACGGTTTGAAGCATTTCTGCTATAAAACCGATGTTGCTTTAAGTAGAGGTGGAAAAGAATTTGGGCTGGAAATTGCAAGCAGTGATTTGGGTCCCATCTCCCGCTGCTCTCTAGTCATGTGATCTCAGACAGGCCATTTGCCTATTCTGTGCCTACGTTCCTCATCTGAAAAATGTAGATCACAAAAGAGGCCCCAACCTACAAGAATAGAAAACTTCAGGAATAAAATGAGGTAGAAAATAGAGAATAATTCTTTAAAAAGTTTTCATAAAAATTGACCTTTTCTCCCAAGGGTATGTTGGCTGTATTTTTAACTCAATTTATCAAACATAAACTGAATATTTTCTCACCTTGAGTGTACTGATAGTCTTAATACAGGAAACCCTAATTAGTTTGGATGTACCAAGATTAGCAACTGACTTCTGTCTTCCTCCAGCCTTCATTCTCAAATTCTAACCTTCTGTGGGGGAAGTGAAGCTTTAGGGGAAAACGCTGGAAAGCAGAGCAGGGTGGAGCCTCATAGTCCCAGATCTTCCCAGCCCAATCTCCCACTATTTATCCGGGAGCTTTGGGGAATTGCTGTCATTGTCTTGTTCAGTCCCACACAGCCACAAGACCCAGAATCACCCTCACTGAAATATAAACCAGGGTGAAAAACAGCCACAGGTGTCGACCAAAGTTGGGAAAAGGATAATCCGATTTGAATTGTTCATTTTCATCCAGGACCCAGCAGCTAGGTGAACACCATGGCCTGGGCCATTTCCTTGTGATACTGTCACTTGTATTTCAGCCCATTTATTTTTTTCAGTCACATTATGATGAAGAGAGATGACAGAAATCGACTTAAAATGGGATGGAAGTCAGAGATCACTAGCTCTCTTCTGAAGTACTTGGTGGGGAGAAAATGGAAAAAATCTAGTGTATTAGCTTTATTGATAAAGCTTTGGTGAAGAGCTCATTGCTACACAGTAGAATCCTGAGTTCATGACCAAATGATGAGGGGATCTTGTTTAGTGGGGGAAGTCTCTCATTGAATCTTGGAGTTGAAGAGCTGTCAGAAACCACCTTTGAATTTGTGGTTCCCTGTATGTCTTTTTCCTTTACCAATCAGAACTGTGAAACAACCTTTTAGGGCTCAAAACCAATAACAAGACAAGGAGAATATTTTTCCCGTGTCTTCCTAATGTGACTACTCAGATATTAATATCATAATAGCAATCATATGCAAAACAAGAAAATAACCACAATTAGCAATTGGTAAAAAGTGCCATCTTACACTGATTTCCAGCACATTTTGAAAGCAGAAACTGACACAGAACCCACTTAGAGAGTATGACCAACAGTCTCAGATAGCCACTCTAGAGGGTAAAGAAAAAGTGATAGAAATGGAAATTTTAGCCTTCAGCACACTGGTACTATCCTCCTTCAGGCCACCAATATGCGTTATGATCAAAGGAAAGGCAATTTAAATTTGTTGGGCAGAATTTTTTTTTCCCCCAGCCTATGGGCAAGGCTGTTTTATTTGCTTGACCCTCTCTAGTCCTAAAACTATTTATGGTCAATTATTACCAGACATGTGAAGAGCCATGGAACAAAATTACGTTTCTTTTAACCAAAGGTAGGGAAAATAAGTTAATTTCATGCTATTTCTTGAGGTCAGATAACAAAATGCACATTTACCCAGGCAGAGAAATCATAGGCCTTTCTTCCTAAAATTGTTAGGGCTGAAAGTAAAAGCCGCTGAATCGAGGAAGTTGATGAAGCGAAGATCTGAGAGGGCGGCAGCTGGGTACAGAGCCCAGTGATAGCCAGTCAGGCTGCTTTCAGAGCACAGGGCCATTGATGATGACGCCTTCACTGGGTGACTACCATGAGGGGACCTAAGAGAACCCCCTCAAGATCATCATGTCTACTTGTAATGTACCCAGGAGAGAACACAGGTGTCTCAGCTTCCCAGGTAGCTGATTTCTAGACCAGTGGTTCTCAAACTTCAGTGAGCATCAGAATCATTGGGGGGTTGGGAGGTGGGCTGCTTATTAAAACACAGACTTTAGGCACGTCTGGGTGGTTCAGTCAGTTAGGTGTCTGTCTTCGGCTCAGGTCATGATCTCAGGGTCCTGCTTCGGTCTCCCTGCTCGGTGGGGAGCCTGCTTCTCCCTCTGCCTCTGCCTGCCGCTCCCCCTGCTTGTGCTCTCTCTTTCTCTCTATTAAATAAATAAATAAAATCTTAAATAAAAAGAACACAGACTTTATACTTCCTATTGAATTGTATTGGTATGGCAGATTCCATCATACAATATGGATGAACAATCACAAGTCCTACTAATGTAGTTCTAGCTCTGAGGTTGCCTTGGACTGATGTTTTGGGAGACTCTTGGGAGACACCTGCAGGGAATTACAGACAAAGAAATGGGCCCTTCAAGGGCTGAGAGATGGGTGGACCCAAAGCCACTAAGATGGCTTAAGAGGAAACTGGTCCTATATCCTCAAAGCTTACATAGCTCACTCTGATGATCACAGTCTATAGTGGCTTAATTTGCCCTACCCAAGGTCAGATCCACAGACCCAGGAATCCACCAAATCTTTCTGATGCCAGATTCTAGGGCAGAGCCTTCAGTGAGTGATATCACCAGAGGCTGCTGACAATGACTCTCAAGTCGAGGCCTCAGGCAGACCAGAGGATGATCTCAGCACATTTGTTCTGAAATGATCCATAAACCAAGAACAGATACATTGAAAATATCCGCAAATAATCCAGCCCTCTTTCATGCTATGCTGAATTGTTTAGCAGGTCTTTTTCCTATAGGACTGGCCGGAGAAGAGGATGGAAATCCCTTGCCCAGCATGTTATAGTTTACAAAGCAATTTTCACATATATTGTCATTTAATTTTCTTAATTCTGCAAGGGTACTCACATTGTTCCCATTTTACAGATGAGGAAATGGCCATCAGTACCTTTTGCCCAAGTTCAAAGACTTGAGAGTCAAACCACCAACGCACAGGCTCAGGGCATGATGCCACAGCACCTCTCAGAGGCCGTGAACAGAGGTACAGCTGCAGCCCTGGAAAGTGTTCCAAACAAGTCAGGAGGACAACCAGCAAGATTACTTAAAATCCTTCATGCCAAGCAAAGTGAGAAGCGAATGAGGAAGGGGCAAGCCGTTTGGCCAGCAAATAATGGAGAAGCAAACAAAAGCCAGATGAAACTGGATTGATGTTGTTGTTGTTGTTAAAAGACATTTACACAGTGATTTCACTGTAACAAAATAAGACATTTCTCTGAGGGCACACTTCAAGGTTCTGACGTGAGCTATCCTAAGGGATCTGTCATCTCCTGACAGAGAGATGACGCAGATCTCTCACTCATCACTACTCCCACAGACATATTTAATGCTCAATTTTGTGATAGTTTCTATTTTAGGATTTTCCAGGAAGACTCAGTACTACAGGAACTAAAACTGCTTTTAGAAGTGGTCAGCCTCTGAGAGCCAGTGACGTTGAGAATGCTTATTGAGCCAGTTTTAAAATATGTATTCATGAAGATGCTTTTCTCCCATCAGCTCATTTTCCTCCTCCCTTCTTATCTCTCTTATGTCCTGGGTCAGAGCCAGCCTGAGGCAAAACTGACAAATAGAAGTTTATTTTCAGCTCTACCTCCTCATTCCTAATCTCCGCTCTCCCCATCTTCCTCTAAAAACCCCAGGTACTTCTTCCTACCTCCCTTCACCCAAGGACTCAGTTTTCTTTTCTTCCCAATCAAAATCTGCCCTCCAGAAAGGATATGATCAAAATTTTCACCCTCTAGACCAACGGTCCTCAACTTTGGCTGCACACGAAAATCACAGTTTTAAAAATAATATGAATACACACACACACACACATTCACACACATACATCAGTACCTGATGTGTGTATATATACATATACACACATCCATCAGTATATACATATATATATATATGTATATACTGATGTGTGTGTGTGTGTGTGTGTGTGTATGCACTTGTGCATGTTTGTATACTGATGCCTGGGCTCCACTCTGGAGTAACTGAATCAGAATTTCTGACATGGAAACCTGGCTTCACTATTTAAAAAAAAAAAAACCTCCAACTGATTCCATATAACCAGGGTTGAGAATCACTATATATACATAAATGGAAAGGTTTATTATATAAGCCTTTCCAGAGATTTGTATTTTATATTGTAACACAGACTTAGTACTGGCATTTTCAGGGAGCCCCTAAGATTAATGCAGAGTAGAAGGAGAATTAGAGGACGAGGAGAAGACCCTTGTGTTGAAATCACTCCCTGCCTCCATGGTTGTCATCTCCCTTGTGAGCTTTGTGGGATTGGCCTTTGGAGGGTCCTTCAAATGTGTATGTGGCTTACATTTGTTCTATCTTACGGCTCACCTCTCGAGCAACCGCCCCTTGACTGGTGTCATGTTGCCTGCGATCAGAGCCGCTTCATTTATCTCTATTTTTTCTCCATGCTGTCAGATTATTTTCTTTTGTAGGCTTGATTCAAATACCTGTCCATGACTCCCAGCATTCAACTAGCGTAAGGGGTCCCAATCTCTTTAACATGGTAAATGTGGCAGCAGTGTTTCTCAGGTCTTTCTGTAACGAGAAAAATAAAAGCTGGCTGTCACTTTCTGGGCAAATCTCATGGGGAGGCAATTTGGTAGAAAGCAGGGTCTGGCTCTCAGCTTTGTGGGCTCTGAACCTCAGTTTTATTATTGTACCTGAGAGTGATCGGGCCTTCAAGAGGTGGCCCCAACTAATTTACCACACAAGTCATAATCCTAGTGGACTCATTTTTTTGAGATATTTGATTGCAAAATGGACTATTCCCATTGTCCAGGCTATGCCTCAGCTTAGAAAATTTAATTAAGGTCAAGGGCTTTATTAGTGAGAATGAAGGTAGAGCAAAAGTACATAATAAGGCAGTGCCTCCACAACATACTTTTTGAGATCCCATCTGGAAATTCTAGAAAACATTTTAGCCATACTCACTGCCTCTTTTTATCCTTGTCTTTGAAGTAGTGACCTGCTTTCTGAAAGTCAAGACTTGGGGAATGTGGAAGGATCCGTACTAGAGCAGACCTTTGCTGAGGCACATTGCCGAAGACAATCGGTTACTCGGTATCTGATTTAGTCTCTCCAACCAGACCAGTGGTTCTCGAAGCCTTCTGCACATTAGATTCACTTGGGAGCTTTAAAAAATCCCGATACCTAAGCCACACTCTCGACCAACTAGATCAGTGTCTCTAGGGGTGGAAGCCCAGAACATCAACATATTAGGGGTTCTAAATATGCTATAGAAACGTGTTTCTAGTGAACTCCGGAATTTTTTTTTAAACTCCCCCAGAAAAGCCAATTTTGTGAACCCCTGAACTAGGTGAAACCAATTGGGATATTCACAGTCAGATTCCCTTCTTCCTTAGACAAGTTTGGAAATAATCCCTTACTTCCCTTTTCTGTCTGCCATCCTGTTTGGGAGAGTTCAGGGTAAGGAAAGCTTATATTTATATGGCAGACACCGCAGAGGCCTTTATGTATGTTGTCTCATTAGTTCTGAATATAAACTGCACACTCTAATCCACAGGGCTGAGCTTCCTAAAAATGCATATGTCAGCTACAGCCCTCCCCAGGTCTCCTTAAGCAGAAACACTGAAATTGGGTGCTGGAAATTTAAAAGTTTTTCAAACTCCCCGGATGAGGTGATCCAAAGCCAAGGTTGAGAGAATCACTGAGCCACATAGATTACCCAGATCTTTTGGCACTTGTCACAACATCGATCTTTATACAAAACAGATTGTGAGGTGTCCCAACCAGACAACCACCTGTGGTACCAATATATCAAGAAGTGTCAAAAATACCACAGACTATATGGCCAGTGAACTCAGGTCTCTATACGTACCTCCTGTCCTATAGGGTAAAATGCAACATGGTTCCATTTCTACTGAAGTAGATGACCTTCCAGAAGAAATTAAGGGGGAGAAAAGGAAAGGAGAAGACAGCAGAGAGGAGGGGATGGCAGGGGAGAAAAAGGGAGGGGAAAGAGGGCAGGGGAGAGGGAAGAAATGAAAAGAAAAAGGAATAGGAAAGAAAGCATTCTTGCCAGTACTGACCCACATCACTAAACAGATGTTGAACAAGTATGTTTGACAGCCACAGTCCTCCCATATATAAATCCAGCCCTAATTTCATATCAGATTTTCACTGATGCTCTTTGGGTTGGTTGTTTCCAGGTAGATCATATGATTATATAACAAAGTCAATAATGCTGTCGTTTACTGAGCACTTACTACACTTCCAGTAGCACTTACTACAACTTCCTACTTCTTACTAAAACTCTTTCCATACAGGGAGAGCACGCATTCACCCCTTTATTCATTTGCTCAACTTGTATTGACTGCCTGTTGGAGAAAAAGGCAGCGTGTGACAATGGTGAGTACACAGGCTTTGGAATGAAACAGCTTGAACTTGAGTCCCTGCCCAGTGAGCTGCTGGTCCTATGCCTTTGGACAAGTGATTGACTCCATCCAACCAGAGTTTCCTTCTGTGTGGAACAAGGATATGTCACCACAAACAAGCAACTCATTAAAATACTGAATACAATGTTTGATAAGTCTTCAGTAAGAGTAATAAGTATCAGAGACTCTTATTATGGCTACTATGGGTATGAACTAGAGGAGGTGCCAGACACCTTTATCACATGAGCAAATTCACCCATCCATGTGTTTATTCATCTATTTAGTAATTTAATCAGTCAACAAGTCATTCTTTAATGCTGTGCTAGGCTGTGGGAGCTCACAGGAAAGGGAAACAGACAATAAATAAATAGTGATGAGAGCTGCAGTGTGTGTGTGTGTGTGTGTGTGTGTGTGTGAGGCATCCTGGCAGTGCAGAGGGAGGGACCGGTGACCTTGCTGAGGGCAGCAGGCATTGGTTTCATGGCACAGGAGATATCAAAGCATCATCTCATAGGAAATGTGTAGCCAGTGATGTGAGGGTGGGAGTCAGGGAGGCGAAGAGGATGGCAGGCAGAAGGAAAGCCATGTGACAAGATAGGTTTCTGAGATGACGGCCATTGATCGCTGACCAGAAAGGAAGGTCCTTAACTTTCCCCTGGGTTTGGCATTCTGGGAGTTGAGATTTAATTTTTGAGCCTGCAGACTTAACGTTTACCTCCTATACGTCTCCGAAAATCCTCATTGAGATTTGATGAGTTACCTTATGCAATTCTTATGAATAAATTGAGCAAAGCTGTAGGCAAGTAGTGTTTCCAGAAAATTTTTGCCATCACTCAATCATTTAGTGGCAAGAAACTGCAAGACCAAGGGCAAAAAGGAAATTTGAGTTTAATAACTGTTTGCGATGGATATTCCAATATTATTTTCATACAACTTTTCTATCACTTGGATTTATTTTATTAGCCTTTAAATATCAAACGCATGATTCTGCAGCAAAAACAGGCTTTTGAAATGTTAACAAAAAGAAGTATTATCAACATTTACTTATTAGGTTAGAATATACTCTAAACACAAAGGATCCCATCACTGGGGTTTCTATGGGAAGAAGGCTCTGCGGATAGAGATAGGAAACACAGACCAAACCTGCAGCACTTCGTGTCACTCAGTGACACCCCACTCCAGAGGCTGCAGGGTTCCCTTTCTGAATTCTGCATGCCCCCCGCAGCCAGGATGTCTCCCGGGAAGTATATTTTAGCCCTTAAATCTGGATCTGTGCAACACAATGAGGAAAAAAAAGTATGACTATACACGAGAGCGACTATCTCTGAAAACCAGGATTGAAGGCAATATTTACCTTCTTTATATACTTTTCTGTACCTTCCACTTTTTTGGGTAATGAATGTATTTATTTCTTAAAATTTTACCCCAAGTCATAATTTAAAATATCATAATGAGATATTTTAAACACTAAATCACTTGAGCTTCATATCTAGTTCTCTCTCACTTCTTATGAGCCCCATTTTGCTTTGTTTAAGGCAACTGTGAGAGAGACATTAATGCTAGGACTTAAATGCCTTAATGAAAATTGCTCTGTTGTCACTGTTGTAAAATTCACCTAACTTTCATCCTTGTGCATTTCCTTTTCTTAGTTATATTTTGATTTGGAGTTTATGATTAATTATATTTTAATACTGTGTGCTTTTAAATCAATTTATTATCAAAACTGATCAAACAATAGGAATTCAATAGCAGAACACTGATGTATTCCTTACAAAGGCTTTGCTAGAAACCTTTAAATAGGAGCAGGAGGCTTGGAGGTAATTCCTAAAATTTCTCCCAAGAGCTTACAGCACATTGCACGAAGCCAATAATGACAACATGTTGACCATTTGTAAATACCAATGGCTAGTATTATATTTTAAGAATTGAATCAGGATTAATATAATCTTACAGACTGCTTCTCTTCTCAAGAAATTAAATTATAAGGGGAAAACGTCATCTCCTGGTCATAGTCTTACACAGCAAGAAACATTTTAATTGTAAATGTGCCTTTTAGAGCCTTTAAATTTCAAAAAGATGATGAGGAGGACGGATCCCGTGTACTTACTAATCTGTAAATAGAGCACCAGGCCAGAAATCAATTCTGAAATGCGGCATCAATTGCACAGGCTTCTACTTAGTTTTAGTTGAATAAAAGCCCTACTAGATACGCAAATAACATCAAACTTGCCAGATTAAAGAGAGGCCCCTCATACTCTAAATCATGATTGTCAATCATCACCCAGGATTAAGGGATATATTTTAAAAACCTAAAAGCAAGCGCTTCCTTTTAACTTCTGCCTACTGCGCATTTTGGATTATCGCCCAGAAATAGTATTACTTGAAACAAGACTGCCTCCCTCCTACCATCTATGAGAAGTGCATTGTTACCATCTGCTGTTGTCTATTTGGAATAAAACTCAGCAAGGCACGCAGCTTAAGGTTCAGAGCCCTTCAGCAGGCTATGCTGGTGTTTCGAATGCAGCTTCACATTTAAATGGAGCTGGTTTTCAGTTTAGTCAGTGTTTTCTCAACGTTGCTATCCTCCCCACCAGAAAGAAGCAAATTAGTCTAAGAACTAAGACGACCACAACATATTTACATTGTAAAGTGGAAACTTTAAACCCTGCAGTGACCAGTGAAGCTTTACTTGTAAACTCTCCAGATTTATTCAGGTGAATAATTTTCTCATTTTGTATTTTCTCATTAGCATTACCCGCTCCAGACATTCATATGAATTTCACTATTAGAAAATATTCTTTTAAAAGGCAAGTGTTCTTAATGAATAATACCCAAAAGATGTAATCATCAAAGGGTAGTAAATATATATAAATCATGTAATATATATATAAACATATATGCATATATATGTTAGGGAACCTTTAAAAAGAGCTATAAGAGGTCTTAAAAAAACCAGATTTTGTGAATTTGTATGAAACAGATGTACAAATAACATCTCTAAAGAAATACACAAGAAATTGGTAATGGTTTTCTTCAGTTAGTGGTGGGGTAAGACTGAGAGTCTGGAATGGGAAAGACAGTTACTTGTCTACATTATTTTGCTTTTTAACATATAAGTGTATTAAACACTTCTTGTTAATAACCAAGAATGTGGTTATTTAAAATGGTGAAAAAAGAAAAAAAAATGTCCTGGTTCTTTAAATGTAAAACAAAATCACATTCTAGGACTAATCTTATAAAAAAAATAACCTTTTAATAAGATTATTAAAACAAAGTGTTAATTTATGAAAAGTTCAGCATTCTATTAAATTGCTAACAAAACGCTGAATTACAACCCAACAGGTTGCTTCATTGAATTCATTCATCTACTCCTGGCAAGGACATTCCAAATTTGAACTTAATTAATATTCCTTCTCCTGGTTTCCATAGTTTCTTTTTAAGCATGAGTACCAGCAGAAACTGGCAGTAACTTTACCCATATTCTCAATAATAACCCCCCCAGCTGCCAATATGTATGAAAAGGAAAATTTTTTTATATTTAGAAGACCCTCCCTTTTCATGTCTTTTGTTTAAAAATATGCTGGTAACATTTCTCTCTCCCCCTTTCTTATTTTGTGCATACAGTTTGACACACTTAACTCTTACCCTGCCTGTGGCTCATACAATGCTCAGGGGAAAAATGAATGCTAAGAATGGTATTGCCATTCTGGATCTGAACAACAGCCTCCCATTCTACCTTCCCGTAACTGCAAAATTGCAGCAGTCTGTGAAACTGGAGCCTGACAATTAAATGTTCTGGTGGAAACCACTATCATGGCTTGAAATTTATCTGGGAGCAGAAGATTCCTTTGATTTTACTCTAACACCTGAATGAAGATCTCCTTAGCCACTGTAAACAAAGAAACATGAATTGGTAAGGAATTATGCCTACATGAGTGAATGGCATATAGGTCCACTGAAGTGGGTCATTTGAGCACAACCAATTCACTGTATTTGCATGATTTCTTTAAGGCTAGGTGTTTTTCTAGAGCCCGAAATGGAAAGAAGCAGTTTCAGACCTAGTCTTGGACCCCTCTCTCTGCCTCATCTCCTCTTGGATCCATGCTCATCCTGGCTGGGCTGATGGTCTTCTGTGAATCACAATGTCTCCAGAAGTATGCTGCCACGCTGCCACAGCCCATCAAATACCTCTGTGTCCACTTAGTTTTAGTCTAGACTGTCCGGCTCTTTCTGCCACGGTGCTGTTATTTTCCAGGTTTTGCTCTTATTTTTCATCTAACTGCTCCATCTCCATGTATTTGCATGTCCTGCTCTGCTGGTAAAGATACTTCTGCTGATCAAATGTGTCTGTTGTGGTTTGCAATAAGATGTATAGCCTTATTGATCTGGGAGGAGTTCCATTTTCCCTGGTTTGCGTGAATCAAGTCTGGACCACACACCACATCAGCCAGTGTGGTCCCTGCTCGTGCTGCTCTTTGCATTCAGTTCTCATTGGCCTTTGGTGTCGATGATACATATGTAGACTCCACCCGAGGGGACACGGGGTTATTGATCTTTCTAGCTACTTCTCTTTGCTCTTACTGACAACCATAGCTATTCCAACAAGTAATCACAGAGCAGTCTGTTCTCATGGCCAATACAGACCTTGTCCTGTCCAGTACTCCTGTAACTTTCAGACTCACTGGTCTGCTTTCTCCAGAAAGGGATTATGCATCTGATTCCGATGAGTTTCAGAATAAACTTACAAGCGAAGCACGGCCAGGAATACAACATTCCAAAAAACATGTTTCTAGTTGTATGTTTCTCCAAAATTTTCTCCCTTCTATGATTATGAGTAAAAGGACAAAATATTGGATTAAAAAAATTTATTTACTCAGGTAATCTCTACACTCAACATGGGGTTTGAACTCACAACTCCAAGATCAAGAGTTGCACACTACCCCAACTGAGGCAGCCAAGTGCCCTCAAATGCTGGATTTTTAATGTGAAAAAGATGTGCTTTGTACTGAAATTGCTGTTCTCCCAGAAATGTCCTAAGGAATAAGTTCAAATATAATTTAAATAAATTAAAAAAGAAATGTGCTGACCCTAAATAGAAAATACCTATTTAGTATCACTGAAGGACATAAAACCAGATAGAAAATCATACCATCTTTTTGAATGGAAAGAACTTAATATTTTAAAAATACCTAATTCTCCCAAATTAGTATGCCAATATACTGCAATTTCAAGTAGAATCTCAACAGACATAAAAATTGCCCTCTGCTTATACACATACTCCCTTGTCCAATCAGACTTCACTTGAGAAGCGTAAGTTCAAAGATAAAATCAAGAATTTCAAGATGTCAGCAAAACATCAAACCAAGGTCAGTCCCTTCCTCATAGTCCATGTGCAACTGCAGATTGCACACATACAAAGCTAATCCTGCCATCCTGACCTCCATATTTAAAGTGGAAACTCCTCCCTGCCAAGTCTTCTTTTTCCCTATATCCAGATCTATTTTCTCCCCCAAAGCATTTATCACCATCTAATGTATTTTAGAATTTACTTGTTATACTGATGGTAAAAAATTATATTGATTGGCTTCTGCTGCTAGAATGTAAGCTCAACAACAAATGGGGTTTTGTTCACTGATATATCCCCTGTCCCTAAAATAGTGCCTAGCATATAGTAGGTATTCAGTAAATATTTGACTTGAATGAAAAAAATAAATCAAGTGCCAACAGGACCTCTATGCCTAGGCTAATAAAACTCTATGAGGTAAAGTTTTGTAATGATTCCTCATTAGAAATGTGTTTTGTTAAACTTCTGAATTTGGGGCACCCTTCCACAAAGAGCAAAGGAAACACTGCGACCTCTCTATTCACACACTTGTATTGCTGCTCATTTGCAGATTTGTTAATTGTGTAAAAGTATCCTTAAAATGGGCCCAAGGTGTCTTTACTGCCTGTCTTGGAATCTGGACCATGGACCAGGTTTGGGTCTGGCCTAGCCTAACATTTAGGCAACGTTATCAACTGGCCAATGAATTCTTACCCGCTGGCTCTAAATAAGAAAGGAAAGCCTCACTCTCCAAACTCTGTATGCTGATTAGGTATTTTTGCTCATGTTACGAAGGGCTACATTAATGTTCAATCTGCACACTGAACGTGAAAAATATCAATTTAAGGGTAAGAACAAGTTGAAAAGGTTATACCAGTCGAAATCCATGGCTTGATTATTAAGAGTTTAACTCTGAGCAAGATTACTGCGATTTTTCACTTTTTCAGTATTTTGGCTCATTTGTTTTATAAATGATCTAGCTTTGGGGGATTGCTGGATAGTTAGGATACCCAGTAGTAGATAAACGTATTATAATTTGAGATGTACCCTTTGTTTGGGTAAAATTATGCAGGATAAACTCTTCACCAGTTGATCCTGAAGAAAGATGTGAGGTCATCAGAAGTCTAAATCCAGATGTTATCATCTGAGCAGCTGATTTTCTCAGAAATGTAACATGGTAGAGTTAAGAGTTACGGGCACCAATGTCTCACTGCCTATGTTCAATTGTTGCTCTACCTTTCCCTACCTGGGTAAATTTGCACTGAATTTTTCCATGCCTTGACTCTTCCATCTATAAAATGATGACAATATTAGTACCTACTCACAGAGTTTTTCTGTAGACTGGATGTAAAATTAAAATAACATCTGGCACAAAGTAATGCTTCTTGAGTGTTAGCTATCATCATTAGTTCTGTTTGTTTTTTTTTTAAGATTTTATTTATTTATTTGACAGAGATCACAAGTAGGCAGAGAGGCAGGCAGAGAGAGAGAGGAGAAAACAGGCTCCCTGCTGAGCAGAGAGCCCGATGTGGGGCTCGATCCCAGGACCCTGGGATCATGACCTAAGCCGAAGGCAAAGGCTTTAACCCACTGAGCCACCCAGGTGCCCCCATTAGTTCTGTTTAATAACTGAATGTGATTGGTGTTGGCTAAGCTGGGCTCCTGAAACATTGGAAAAATGCTTTCCTATATGTAGATTTAGATAGAGGACTCTCAGTGCTTCTGTGTGGTATTATTAAAATGAACTGACTTGGGCTTTGAGAAATCCACTCTACTATAACTGACCTTCTAGTCCCTCTCTCAATCATCTTAAAGCAGAAAAATGAAGGGGCCTTGGAATTAGGAGTGGGAGGGGGACAGAAAGAACTTCTTTGGGTCTGGATTTGGAGCATGAAAGTTCTTGGAGAGTTTTTTGATAGGCATTAAATTGGCCTCAATATCTGGGAGCTTGATAGAAACTCCACAGGGTCCCTGATATTGAATTTGGGGCTCATGAACCTGAGAAAAAATCACTGCCAATGGCAGAGTAAATCACTTTTGGAGCTGTTCTTTGGTTATCCCCCAAGCATGCAGTAAAGCTTTATTAACACTACAACTTTAGGTTTGGGGGGGGAACTGAAGGTGTTGGATTGGAATTGCTAGAATTTTAGTATTTTTAAAAAATTGACCTTCTGTAGACCAAGCCAGGAAAGCAGCACACTACACTATATATTTCGGGTTATACTACATTGTATATTTCTGTAATGTTTGGAGTATTTATAGTATATACACATTATTTTAGAAATGAGAAAAGACAAAAAATATTATATATACACAGTCTTAAGCACCTACAAAGGAAATACCATGGTAAGCCTTTTATTTTGAAGTCAGATAATGGTAATTATAGAACATGTAAATGATCCAACCATAGCAAGTCATCTATATACTTCCCAATTTAAACTTTCTAAAGGACTGACTTTGATGGGGAGGGAGAGGAAGAGGTGTCATTCCTTTCGAGTCTATCCAATATACCTATACACTAAAACACTAAGAAAGCTTTTTTTTTTTTTTGATCTGAAGTAAAATACAAAAACTCAACAACTATACAATCATCAAATAATATTATTATTCAGATTTCAAAGTCATTCCCCTATGTTTCAAAGCCAATGGAATTTTTATTCTGCTTAACTTCCAGTATTTCTGAAAAAATAGACTAAAAGGTTTAAATTTTTTATATGACCTTAACCAAGTTCTCATGAGAGAACAGATATTCTTCTAGCATTCTTTGACTTTCCCTCTAAACCTATTTTGCTAAGGTATACGATATTATACATTATTGTGTAAACCAATAATGTTAGCATTCACCAAGATACGTAAGCTAAGAATCTTGGAATTGCCTTTGATTCCTTCTCTTCCTTGTCCTCCACATCCAATAAGCAATAGATAGGTCCTATTGGTTTACTCTTCCAAGTGTTTCCCGAATTCATCACCTCCTCTTCATTTCTGTGCTACCCCTTAGTTCAGGCCTTTACCTTCCAGATTAAAGCAGTAACCATGCTTCTGCTCTCTTCTCCCCTCTCATCCACTGCATACATTCCTATCAGTCATCTTTTTAGAGAGGTTCATGTCATTCACCTGCTTAATCATCAATGGTTGGTCTGTCATCTTCATGATAAAGCATAAGCAACGAGCATAACATTTAAGATTCTTAATAAGCTAATTCTGACCCAAGTATTCCACCTTTACTTGCCTTTTTTGATAGATTACACAGTTGGAATTCTATTCAGTCTTGCCACTCAATGAATATACCAGTGACTCATGTGCTACACACCCTTGAAAGAGTGAGCCACTTCAATCTGGAATGCCCTACCTCCTGCCCCATATCCTGACATATCCTTGCCTTTTAAAGCCCAATTGAAATGTAACCTTCTTTTGGGAAATCTTTTTAGAGGTAATAAAACCAAGTAGTCAAACCATTGGCTCTGGAAGCTTGTGGGTACCATCTGAACTCTGACTCTATCACTTTTTAGATATATAACCTTAGTCAAGTCATCAAACTTCTCTGTGCCTCAGTTCCCTCATTTGTAAAGTGGGGATAATAACAGTACCCACCTTGCAATGTGAGAATTAAGTGAAATAACAAACGTACTTATTAGCAAGGTGCTTGACTTAGTAGGTATTTAATAAATGGTAATTTGAGTAGTTTTAATTACCTACCTCACCCCCATCAGCCCACAAATTTGAAAACAGTTTCTCTGAGGTTTTGTAGCACCTGGTTCCATGCTACTATTACCGTACTTATTATACAGCACTATGGTTGGTTGCATACATTCTCTCATTACACTAGACTCTTGAGGGCAGGATCTTATTATTTTAATATCCTTAACTTCTAATGCAATACCTGGTAAAAATAGAATTTCAATGTTTATCAAATGAAGAATGAATGAATGAAGTGATCCTTCAGGGGATTGGAAACTCCTTTAAAAAGTTCATAGAAATCAGTGAGAGGGCTCCTGGGTGGCTCAGTGGGTTAAGCCACTGCCTTCAGCTCAGGTCATGATATCAGGGTCTTGGGATCGAGTCCCGCATCAGGCTCTCTGCTCGACAGGGAGCATGCTTCCCTCTCTCTCTCTCTGCCTACTTGTAATCTCTGTCAAATAAATAAAATCTTAAAAAAAAAAAAAAAGAAATCAGTGAGAATGAAAAAAAATCTTAAGTATCTCTTCTACCCACTTTACAGTATTTGCACAAGGTCACAAAGCCAAGATGTGCATCTGCCATTTGTCTGATCAAGAGCCTTAACTTTTAATCACAATGGTGTATGGTCATTGCATCCTGGTAGCTTAGGGGAGGTGGCTCTCTCATATTCTCAGCTGGGCTCAGAGGTGGCTTGTTGAGCTAATCTATTTCTGACATCACTATAAGCTCTTAATAAAATGCCTACATCTTCTTGGATTCAGAATTAAAGAATTTTGGTAATCATAGAGACCTAACAAGGAAACTGAGAGTTGAGTAATTTGTCCATGCACAGACTCCTATTTCACATGAAGTTCATTATAACATGTATTAAATTCGTCCCAGATACTGACCCTTTTCTCACATAGTCTGTCTTACTAAAACATATATACATATTTTGGCCTATAAAATGAAAACTGTATGATCCCTTTCCCTCTAAGCTTTATTAGTAAAGATATCCTATTGGTATCAAATTTGCATTCACACAATCAGTTTCTCTGAGGTATCCTTATCATTAATTAGTAATTACTCACAGTAGGAAAAAGAAAAACATATGACATGGACTTCAAATTTAATTCTTTCAAAATGAAAGTGCCGTGTTTTGGCATAAACACTTTAACCATTCTCAATGTGACTTTACTAACTATTCACTACAGTAAAAGAAAACACACCAAAAAATATTTTTTTCTGAGTGATTAAATTATGAGTTTTTATTTAAAATTTTTACATGTTTTCTGTAATGACCACTTTCATTCCCCTTTGTCCTAAAGCCCAAGCTTTGGGGGCTGAATGGGGTGAGGAAGCTCTCCAGAGTGGGAGAGAAACCCAATATGCGCTGTTGGAGCTCAAGTGGAGTGAGAAGGATGTTACACAGGAGAGGGAGTGTATGTGTATAAATTAAAAAAAAAAAAAAGTGTGTATAAACACACACAAAACCCCCTAGCACTGTCCACTGAGAGCGAGTAGTGACAGTGACATCTCAGTCATCAAAAACACATCTCACACACAAATCATGGCTTCTAAATACCAATTCCCACTAAATGGTAGAGAAATGGCTGATTCTAGGGCTGGGGCAAGGTAAGTACAAGATGAGTTTGGGAATCCTATATGCCTGAGGAAGTGCTTTAAAAAATGATGGCAACATATCAAAAAAGCATAGGAGCCAACGTGAAGGGGCCTGCACTGGCTAAATGTGGACAATTTGAGATTCAAAGGAAATAACGGATAATAATCCATTGACTGGAAAATCATGAATTCATACTGGTATCAATAAATTGAAAATTTGATTAGCAGGATATATACACAGCTTCAACTAATTCTCCCAAAAAATACTTACAAAGAAAAAAAACAGTAACTTCATAGTGGAAAAGCCTGATACATAAACAAGTGATCAAAATGAACATCAGCAGAAATGGGGCAAAATGAAATTATGCACTACCTAACAGAATGCAATGAGAACACAGAATTGCTTCTGTAATATTCCTGCTAAAGAAGCACAGTTAGAATCTAACCAAAAGTAAACAGGTAAATCCAAATTTAAAGACATTATGCAAAATAACTGGCCTATAATCTTACAAAAGTCAAGGGTAGCAGAAGTTAAGGAAAGACTGAGGAACTGTTACAGAGTAAAAGAAACAACAGATAATGCAACCTAAGGCAACATGTGATTTTGAACTATATCTTCATACAACATTAGTGGGACAATTAATGAAAATTAGATAGGGTCTGAGGGAGAAATATGTGTTAATTTCCTAATTTGATGGGTGTATTACGGTTATATTGAAAATTCTTTCTTTTTGGAAATATAAAAGTACTGTAGGGTGATAGGGCATCATGACAGCAACTTAATCTCATAGTGGAAAAATTTTATTTGTACAGTATTTACAACCTTTCTGTAAGCTTGAGATTATTTCAAAATTTTTTCTTTAGAAAGCAGAATGCAGAAAACTAATCAATAGATTATTCTTAAAGAGCTGATAATGTAATTCAATGAGCTATATAACTCCAAAAACATAATTATAATGAACTTTCTCCAATTACTGGTTCTACTGTGCACATACAGGTTCACCAAAACTGTCTTAGTTTTATGTCATTAATTGACCCAGAAAATTTTCACATGACTTTCACAATCTTATTTAAACGCACATACACACATACAAACACACATTCTTCCTATTAGTTAGGATAGTGATATGTTCATAGGTGCTGTTCAGTAGAGAGAAACTATTTGAGTTCTGTTTTTAAAATCAAATAAAAATGTAGATATTATTATAAAAATAACTTCTCCCCCTGGTGGCAAAAAATGAAAGTACATTTTACTGGAGAATCCTAATATAGAGGCACTTATTAGTATTATTCCTTATCAAGTATTTTCACATATTTTAATGTGAATCCTCTAAACAGCATACAGCATTTGCAAACAATACACTTAGAGGTAGTGTCATAGTTCTCCTTAGGTCAGCACTGTTCAGATTCTGTTTAGATAATATTCTCTATATCAAAAAGCTCAGATTTGATAGAATTTCCACTACAAAATACCAGAGTTCAAAGGAACCAAATTTACCCACAATATAAAAGATTAAAATGATAGGCAGGTAAAAAGGGATGGTTTCACTTAAAGGCACCTGCCTGTTTAAGATTACAGGGGTTATCAAGAAGGCTTCCTACCTCTTCAAGTTTAATCTAAAAAATTTTAAAGTCCACCATTGGAGGTTAATTCCTTGGGAGTTGGTTCCATCCAATCTTCAGACTTAGCGTATTAATATGAAGATACTCTGGAAGGGATAAGACATTTTCCTTCATTTAAGATTGCTAATAGTGAAAATAAAAGGAAGTCACTTGTCTGAGCTATAAATAAATGAAACTTAACTTACTCATTGCAGATTCCTAGCCCTATTCTTAACCCTCCATACTTCTTCCTATTAAGTCACCAGTCACTGATAATTCTGTTTTACTGACCTTCTCATGATTATAAAGTAATTTAAGTGGTTTTTCAAAGTAAACTTAATTCCAGTTTCAGACTTTTAAATTAAAAGGGGCTCAGTTGGATACTGTTTCTTCAACATAGTAATATAAATATTAGTATCTTGGCTAAAATGAATTATTGACAATTTTAATACATGTTGCACAGTACATATTAATATAGAAAAATACATGTTATCAGCAGCATAATGTTGACCATGTTCTAATCCATTCCACCTGCTCAAATATTAGTGCAAATAATTATATATTTGTAATGCATCACTGCTGTCTAGCACAAATCTATGCTTTCTGAATAAATGACTTTCCTCTGAGGTTATTTGGTGTTTGGAGTATGATGTGATATATTCATATTTAAATTGGCTTTGTATGGTGAGGCAGACTGCAACCATCTAAAACACTTATAAAATGAACAAGTATGGTTAATTACTTTTCCCTCCCTTCAAAAGTGATATTTATCACAAGAACTGAAGTTTATGTTACCACCCAAATAAAAGTGTTAAAGTATACAGGGCCAAGTTTAAAAATATCAACCTTGTTAAGCCCAGGGTTATCAGCCTAACTGCTCCAAATCACCAGTTACAATTCTTACACTGTTCTGTGTAAGGTTTCTCTCCCATATACACTTGAGGAGTTGTTTCTCCCCTAAATTTGGAAAGAGAAAGGACTGATCAGTGGTAAGAATAAAAGAGTTAAGGCAATTTTTAAAAGATTAAGCATGCAATTTTTGATTACATGAAAATACCTACCTATTGCTAATACAGAGTACATTTTCCCTGTATTTTCACTCCAGCATTAGTCACTTAAAAACTACGAAACACATTAAATAATTAACAGAATTGGCAAACCTATAACATTAAAGTAGTCTGTTTTTGAAGGTAGAAATATTGATTTTCTCCTATTTTCCAAGGTAGAGTTGTCATTTACTCCTATGTTATAAAATATGAAACAAAATACCTGGGCTCTTCCTTCTGTAAAAATTCTTAAGCAGACATAGTACTATAATTATGAAAATAATATTAAAAAGAATTTTTTGGTTGAAATATTTCTACTAAATATAAACTTAATATTAAATTAAAATTTCATGACCACTTATAAAATTTTAAAAAGCAAATTTAAAAAGTATGATCACACACTGGGCACATTAAAAAATCCAACAGTAAATTAGCTACTGATCCTGTGTACCAACTTCACAGTCTAAACACTACAGTGAACCAAACATTGGATAAGAAGAGGATTAGATTAAGCAAAAATTAACAAGGCTATCAAAACTAAGAGCCTATTTAAATGTTAAACAAGAAGAGTGTACAGAACATAAAGAGTGAGAAAGACTTAGGTTTCAATCTGAGCCTTTTATTAGCTATAGACCTTGAGTAGGTCTACTTAACATTTTTGTGCCTCAGATGTTTCATCTGTCAAATGGAGGTAATAGTACCCAACTCCTAAGGCTGCTTTGGAATCTAATGAGATCATGTATACAAATGGTTAGCATAGTACATGGAACCTGACTAGATAAATGTAGCTATCGTTATTTTCTATTATGCATCAAAATTGCTGTTTTTACTTTAGGCAGAATTATTTACTCTAACAACATGGACTGGTCTTTTCCTCCAAAGTACACAAAATATTTCAGGTCCAATTTTCTCAAGCAGAAGAAGTACTACAGGAACTGAATATAGTTAAACTAATTTCACTTGGATAAAAGCATAAAGTACTTTTGATGTTAAATTCTCCAAAAGAATTCAGTACACTTCTAGGAAACATCTCACACTTCTGAGTCAATGAGTTAATATATAGGTAATACACACCATAAATTTGTATTAAAAAAAATTAAATTCCCAGAGGTGAGCTTTTTAAGTCAATGACAAATTATGCCCTAAGTGAACCTTGCTTACTCTCATATGTTCAAGCATGCCTTAGCCGCTACCTTATAAACATGACAACCTTAAAAGGTTTTGTGGCATTTCAGGAATCAAAATCTCTTTATCCAGATACTAGTAACTATTCACCATCACAGATGAAAAAAAGGCATTTTAAGCAAGCAGTAAATTCTCCACTTTGAGTCGGTCTGATAAGTCAATTATTTCATGGTAAGTCAGAAGGCTGATATTCAGATAGTGAAATATTTTAAATGAAAGAGGAAAGAAAATTATTTAAATATATCAAAGCAGCTCTTACTTAAAAAGGGAAGGTGCTAGGGACTTGCAACCATGATGATGCTCAAAAAGAGGCTAAATACTTGTCTTGAAGTAGTCAACTATCTAAAGGTCCATCCAAGCATCATTAATAATTCTTCGTAAGGGCTATTCATCTACTCTGGTTGACTGTCATTTTCAATATCATAACATACACACTAGACTTCTTAAACTTGTGTTCTGTATTTCACTTTCTGTACCATTTTATGCAAACAGAATATACTCAAGTTGAAGAAATATAATTTGCAGTGTTTTGGTGCATATTTGCAACTTCCAAACATTACCTAAATGTTGCCTGTTAGCTCATGTGGAACTGTAGAAAACTGTAAAGATTTTCCTTATTCAATGTTGGCTAAAGTTACTAATACACAAAGTTCTGGTCATGCTAACCTAAAATTTTACCATGTGCACATGAAAAAAATCTTACTTATTGATCATCTCTTTTGAGTCATAAATTGTGGATATAATTTTATAGTGGCCACAAATATAAAAAATACTTTAAAAACTGGAATACAAAGAATACAAGGAATGCATAAGGGTTTATAAAAAAAACAATTTTTTTCTTAGAGAAAGATAACCAGTTTAGGTTAAATGTCTAATCTTAGTTATAAAGTACTTTTCTGCTAAAAAAAGGAAGTGAGAAGACCTATGCTATAAAAAATAAGGAGCATCTTGAAAACTTGAATAGAAATAATTTATAAAATTAAGTACAGATATCCTAAAGATGTAAAAATGGAGTGAAATAAAAAAACAACTGCAGGGAATTTGTTTATTAAAGCATTAATGTTAACACTTCTAAGTATTCACTTACGAGTTTTCTTTGTCACTGCCTTGGTCAATGGACATAATGGAAAATATTGCACAAAACTCAAGCATGGAAATAATAATTAACAAAATATCTAAGCAACATGTATAGCCTTTACATTTTAAAAATTAATCCAAACAAAATAATTTGAAGCACTTCTCTGATTTGGAAGTCTTAAAATGTTTCTCACATGTTTTATTTAAGATTTTTTTTTTTTTTTTTTTTTTTTTTTTTTTTACAAATTGACACTGTGTACAAAGAGTTCAAATGGCCAGTAAAACTACTGCTTTAAAATTGTTGGCTTTAAGTAACAGAGGTATAATTTGAATTCACATCAGAGCTTTCTAAAATGGCAATAGTACAAGCATATGACTTTCTCTAGTATCCAAAATCTGTTCTGGCTTCCCTTGGCTAAGGAATAGAAAACTAGACAGCCTTCTAAAACTGCCACGATTTCCTGAAATGCTTTAAGTTGGCATACTTTGTTTCTCTTCCTTACCTTGGTAACACTGGGCTAAACAGAAAATGAAGAATATTTAGTCAATAGTAATTTAAACAGTCGCTAGCGTTGGACCTGGAAGTTTTGGAAAAATTGACGACCATTCAGAAACATAGTCTTAAAAGAAAAGTAGTTTGCCAAAATTAGGCCAAAAATCTTCTTAAAGGGAAAAAAAATGCCAAGAATGAGCTGAACATTAAAGTTTACCTGTCCCTAGATGATTATGAAAAACACAAAGGAAGCTGAAACACTACATATAGATAAGAATGAATTCTTACGGAGCAAGTTTATAGAAATTGTAGAGTAAGAGCCTTTCTAAATTTCCACTTGATGTTTTAAAATTTTATAAGTGATTTATTATGTCACCACATTAAGCCAATTCAACTAATTCCAATCAGTAAGAACTGCTTCAGAAATACCTTGAAAAAGATAATGACAGAAACTATAGATCTGAAAAGCAACCAGTTTTTACAAATCTCATCTCCAGATGTAGAATATATAACGCTATCAATTCCTGGTTCTCCTTAAAATAGATTACTTATGTTTAGCCATCCCATCTTATTCCAGTTTAGCATTAAGAAAGAAATCTTAAAGGACTGTACTGTTGCTAAACACTGTCAATATTTCTCATATTCACCATTTAGACTATACCTCATTTTATTTCCCTTATAGTATTAAAATAATGAATAAATAGGGTCCTTTAGTTAAGGTCCTCCACCTTATCTTAAGTGAAATATAAAATAAGGCAGACTTATTAATTTCTTGCTAGCATTGGCTTAAAATCTGTTTACAAAATAAGAAATAGTAAACTTTAAGGTTTGTTTTGTTTTTTTTTTACCCAGAAAGCAGATGTATCCTGATCCACACCTAATATCTACATAAAACATTTCATCATTTTAGTTTAGTCTATAACATTTTTCTTGGAATATTATTATACCTTAGGAAAAAAAATCCAATTAACCAACTACAGAAATTATGCTCAATTACTAACCTTTTGAAAGAGGCAAAAGTTCAATAGGAAAACCTAAAATAACTTGTTTAACAATTACCAAGTGCTGAAAAGGTCATTAAAAATTGGTAAATAATAAATGCAGTTTTGTTGTATTTTACCATTAATGCAAAATAGGACAGTGAAACTTCCCAATAGAATATGTTAAAGAATGTCAACTGGAACACTGATAATATCACATTTGTCTTCTGACACCAACATTTTCCAGGATGAAAACAGTGACATGTAGTTTCACAGAATATGAAATTTAGAATCTGAAATTTGTAAGTTCAAGAACAGAATTAAAACTCAACTTAAGGGGGAAAAACAAAATATGGCCAGTAGTGTCCAAATTTCAAATAAAATCTCAAGGGTAAGTATGGCTGCTGTTTCTCCAAACAGTCATTTTTCCATAATATGTTGGCTGTGTCATAAGAAATCTCCTGTGCTTTCTATCAACCAAGGCCTGCTGAAGTACAACACGTTTCCCTTGCATATTCAACCTCAGCTGAAATGTCGAGCAAGGCGGGCAGATCTATAGTCAGCACGAAGTTGTACAAAGGAGTGAAGAATGTTCTTGTCCAGATTAGCAAGTTGTTCTCCTGAGCAGACTTGCTTTAAATTATCTGGGGCAACTACCAGAAGATTGCAAAGTGCATGCAGAGTATCAAAAAGCTGTAATACCAGTGGAATCTGAATTGAAATAAGAGAAGAAAAAAATAACATTGACACAAAACAATTTCTAGTTTTATAATTATTTTATAAATTCTTCTCATTTATATACTGTTAAGACTTACTAATATGGGAGGATTCAATATTAAAAACTGTAAAAACCTCCTGAAATTGTGAAAACCTAAATATTTTAGACATTAAATAAACTTGGTATAATCTTTTTGAAAAGATTCATGCCAATTTCCTTCAACAGTTGTCATTTATACTTCTGTGGATTAGAATTAGTTACCATTAATATAGCAGTTTTCTTAAATAATTTAAGCTTAAGGAAAACTGATTTCACAGAGATGTACCTGAAGAAAGAACTTATTTTCCTGATGTGTGATATACACACAGCATTGGTTATGGAAGTCACCAATGTCATTTGGACTGTTGAACTGAAATATGGCCTTGTCTAAAATACAGCACAGAGCAAAAATGTGTTAAGACTGAAAATATGATTAGAACATTACTCTTTCAGTTAGGAAATAAATGTTAGATCTGTCTCACTACAATATCAACAAGTTTTAAACTTTTCAGTAGTGATTACAAGTCAGCATGCATTTTTAATTGTCTGACTTATGTTCTTGAGCCTATTGACAAGTTTTATATTTGTGAATACATACCTTGAAGTCTTTGGCACACTTCCTATATTCAGCTACATCACAAATTGCTAACATGCCACCCCCACAACTGTACGAATATTGTTGAAGATGCTCATAAATAAGTCGATGAAAACGTACTCCAAGTTCCATCAAAACTGTATCCACATTCTTCCCATCCATGGAATTTTTAATCTTTTCCACTTGCTTTCTTACATAAGCACAGACTTTAACACAGGCCTGTAAAATTTTTTCTACACTTATTACATAGAAATGTGTATCAGCTTAGCTAATAAGAAAATATATACAGTGTCTCATTAATCTCTAAGTATAAAAGAAAAAAATTTAGAGCACAGTAAGACACACCAATGAAAATGTTAATGAAAATATTATGTATAATAGATATTCTTACTAGTATACTGAATTATTTTACTCACATTAGTATATTGAATCAAAACATTGTTTTCATCCTCTGGCTTAAAATCTGTCTTCTTTTGTTCTGCAGTCAAGATATGCTTCATCTGTCCAATCATACAATTTAATGTCCTAGAGAATTAAGAACACCATACATTTTACCCATTTATTTTAAATTTCCTTTAATTTATATTATTTATACTAAATTAAATTATTTAATTTCAGAGCACCATAAAATTATTTACTATCGGTAGACTTTAGATTTTAGAAAAAATAAATTCTAGGTCTTGCTATAAATGAACTCCTGGTTTTATTAGCTTCCTGCTCTTGCCCAATACTTTATTTATGGTTATCTTAAAGATGTGAGAAACCTGTCACTAACTTACTTCCTTAACAACCATATACAGAGGGGCACCTGGGTGGCTCAGTTGTTAAGTGTCTGCCTTTGGCTCAGGGCATGATTCCAGGGTTCTGGGATCGAGCCCCACATTGGGCTCCCTGCTCGGCGGGAAGCCTGCTTCTCCCTTTCTCACTCCTGCTTGTGTTCCCTCTCTTGCTGTGTCTCTCTCTGTCAAATAAATAAATAAAATCTTAAAAAACAAACAAACAAACCACCATATACAGAGACTGGTTAGGAAGAGAGGAAGGAAGATAGAGGATTTAAGACAAATGGCCAATGTTTGGAAGAATTGGTGAGAAGAATAGGAGTTTCATAGTCTAAGGATAAGCAGGAAGCTGAACAAATGGTACTAATGATTCAGTGGGGAAATGAGAACATGGGTTTACAGCAGCACCGATAACATTTAAGTTATGTGTTATTCTCCAACAGTGGTCAGCCATCCAGTTATGGGAATAAAAGAGACTGCACTGATCCAAAGAGACTGCACTGATCTGCAATAAGATAGATAAGGTTAATGGAAACAGATTTTATGGTAATTATAAGGGACTAATTTAAGAGATGAATCAAACAACCTAAGCATAAAAATAAATAAAGAAAAGGATAGTAGATTGGCAAAAGATAAATATATTAAGGGCTGGAGTTCCTGCGGAGGTCAGAAAGCAGGTTATGGAGTTGGAAGAACAGGAGACTGTGAGCAACCAGTGGGATATTCAAGTTTGAGGTTTTTGTTACCAATGGTAATGAGGTCTAGTAGGATATGAGATTAAGTAGCTAAAGTGAAGATGATCAAGAAAATGAATGGGTCACACACATGGAAGTAGAAGTAACCTAAGATTTAAGGTTAAAAGAAAAACTATAAGCCAGATGCCCAAATCCTCAATAAATGCAGGAAACTAACATAACTGATTGAGAGACATAGCAATAAGAAAAGATGATGTGAGTTTTAAAAGCAAGGGGGTTCTGACCTATAGATGGATACTGGTCTGAAAATATCAGAAGGTATCAGATGAATGCTCTGCTCACCTCTTGGCCCCATGGTACATGGGTAAAATATGAGAAGTTCACATTCATGAGACCACTACAGAATACTGTGCCTTCAATTCATCAACTAGTGCAAAGACTCTGAGATTAAGGCTTATACAGAAAAATATTAAGAAGACACCAAGAAAATATTCTTTCCTGTATCTCCGAAATTTTAACATATCTAACCTCCCCATGTCTCTAGCATACACCAAATGCTTGATAAGTGGTAACTATCATCATCATTAATATACGCCCACCACATCATCTCGAGAAAAGAGACCCACTGCTCTACAATATTAATAAGGTGATTAACTACAAAAAAAGTTACACAAAATGTTTGAATAGAGTTTGTATTCACTTAATGAAATTTACAGAAAACAAGTATATTTATTTAAAGCATTTCAGATAATAAGCTTGAAAATTCTAAATGAAAATAAAATCCTCTATGTTACATACCATTTTTAAGGAGTTTGGACAGAGAGAGGGAAAGAGGAAGAGGAGGAGAAAGTGGTGGCCTATAAAAATGGTTTTCAATTGAATCTAGTTTAAAAGCATACCTAAACATACTGAAAAACATTTTCATGTTGCATTTGTAATGGTATTTTTACAATTTAAAAAATGTAAGAGAAAAAGGGGGCTACTAGCTGGCTCAGTTGGTGGAGCATATGACTCTTGGTCTCAGGGTTGTGAATTTGAGTCCCACATTGGGTGTGGACTTTAAAATAAAATCTTTAAAGGAATGCCTGGGTGGCTCAGTCAGTTAAACACCTGACTCTTGATTTCAGTTCAGGTCATGAACTCAGAGTCATGGGACTGAGCCCTGTGTCTGGCTCTGTGCTGAGCAGGGAGTCTGCTTGAGATTCTCTTTCCCTCTGCCCTTTCCCCAGAGCTTGATTTTCTCTAAAATAAATAAATAAATCTTTTTAAAAAATCTTAAAAAAATTAATTAAAAATAAACATAAAAAATATATAAGGTAAAACTAATAACTTGCCTATCAATGCCATTATCCAATTTCGTCTCCATTTGTTCAATTATTTCTTTTTTCTTCTGAAGGCATTCAGATAACTTAGGAGAAGAGCTATTGAATGTTTAAAGGGAAAAAAAAATCACATTAGCAGCCTTATAAAAGTTTTTCATATGCACATGTGTATTGTTATAAACATTTATAAATACACATGTATTGTTTTAATTTGTTCACAAATTCAAGAAGCACATTACATAGTAATTGCCATGCCCAATATAATATGAGGAAATTAAGTAGTATTACTATGCCTAACAGTCACACTAGGAAAAATTAACCAGTTATATGAGAAGGAAGAGGAAGGTTTAGATTTGTTACTTTCATGTAAGAGAAGATATCCCTTAAGAATATAAATATATGTGATTTTGAAATTTTGGGATTATTTGGTTTCCTTTTTAATTAAGTATCTAGATTAACAGTAAAACAAAAATGAACAAACCCCAAAGGCTATCACCAGAGTCTTAAGAATATAATAAATTATACTAATTAAAATTTGGAAACTAATAGCCAATCTAGTGGTATTTAGCTTTCCTATATTATGAAAACAAATCTGACAATCACATTTGCCTTCTGAATGCCATCTAAATGTCAAAAACCACCTAAACTATTAAGGAATATGCAACCCTAAGAGTCATGTGAATTTTGCACCATAAGGCATTACAGCTCTTAAAATAGTACATTTCCTTTTAAAGTGTGATTCAGGGATCACAAATTATCTTTATCTTTGAGATTGTTTATGAACTAATTTCTTGAGATATCAATGTGTACAATAAAATGTTTAAAATTTTATCTTTTGGGGTACTTGGGTGGCTCAGTTGGTTGGGCAACTGCCTTCGGCTCAGGTCATACTCCTAGAATCTCAGGATAGAGTCCTGAGTTGGACTCCCTGCTCAGCGGGGAGTCTGCTTCTCCCTCTAACCTTTCCCCTTCTTGTGCTCTCTCTCTCATTCTCTCTCTAATAAATAAATAAAATAAAATTTTATCTTTTACACATATTTTTCCTCTTCTTAAAAAATATTTTTCCTCTTTAATAATAGTACACATACAAATTTTATAAGGCATGTTCATGTACGTATACTCTACATTATTTAATCTTCACATACTTTAGAAGTTCACATAAACTGATAGGAAGATATAAACCAAATCTTATTTAATGCCTTATTAAAATCTGCCCAATTAATCTTATAAAATTTTTGTTGCGTACCTTTATACATATAGCATTATAATTGTCACAGAAATACCAAGAAAAATCAATTTGACTAACCTTATTAGTGGCATAAGGTGATCATTAAACTGCTTGTCAAAAAGATGAAAAATAGTATTGGCCTGTTGCACAACATCCAAAAAATAGAGATTTGCATTCCTAGAATCTGAAGAGGGAATTCCTAAAATTGGAAGGCATGTACGTATTAGAATCATACTTGAAGAAATTCATCTTGGCAAGAGAAAAAAGAACGTGGCATAATAAATAAAAGTAAATCCTATTTTAACAAATCAGCAATGATTTTTGTGGATAGAAGAGTAAAATTAAGCTCAATAACTTAATAAAGTGAATCCAAAATTTTTACATGAAAAATTTCACCATCTACCCAGTCTTCATTATTTGCTGAGATAAATCAAAAAATAAATCAATAAATGAATCATCTTGAACTGTATCTTCTTTCCTTTCCCATTCTCATGCCTAGTGGTTCCACATTAGCCATGCATACATTTCCACCATTTTTCTTTTAACAAGGCCTCATTATCTCTGGTAACAGTTAAAATAATTTTTTATTAGTTTCTTGGGTTCAAATCACTCTTTCCTGCTATGTAGTGTTGCCAGAGTAACATACTTAAACTTACACATTTTACTCATCTTGCTCTCCATTATTTCCTCAAAAATATTCAAAGTCTCCTCACTGTCTACAAAATAAATTCTTTATTTTCAGCATGATACTCAGCCAACTCAATATGCTGACTCCAAAAGAAAGCTGACCTCTCCAGACTTCAGTTTCCTCTTTTTTGTAAAAGAGCAATAGGTAAATTCTAAGGTCCATTCTAACCTTAGATGTTTATGTTTCTAGCTAAAATTAAAAGGCATAGTGGGTTAGGGAAAATATTCACATATGAGAAAATGAAATTAATAACTATAATTCTTTATAGGATGATGATTTTTTTCAAAGTCTTAAAAATGAAAACAAAGGTGTTTCATTTTCCCATAAAAGTCAAAATCACCAACTGATAAGATAATTAAAGGCTCCAACATAAACTTACAAGAGAAAAAAATTTTGTGGAAAATCCTTACTATTAACAAAAGATATTAAAATTAAGGTAGTTATTTATGTATGTTTTTAACCACTAAAGTTTTTAAAGGAGTATTCAATGTTATGCAGAAGAACTGGTACAAGCATATATACCAACAGCAGTGTAAATTAGTGTAAAAAAACCCTTTTGGAAAATTCTATATGTATAGAAATTTTTAAAAATTGGTAATACACCTTGTGGTTTTTTTTTCCCCTTTTTTGAAGTAAACCCTAGCCCCTATATGGGGCTCAAACTCATAACCTAGAGATCAAGAGTTGCATGTTCTACAAAACTGAGCCAGCCACGTGCCTCTAGTAACACACTTTGATCTGCTAACTTCACCTCTGGGATTTCATACAGAGAAAATAATTCAAAATAAGGAAAACACTTTAAGCTCTACAATGTTCACTGCAGCATTATTTAAATTACCAAACTGCTGAAAAAAATCCAATATGTCTAGTAATAGGGGATAGTTAACTTCATTTAACTTTATTTTATATATATATATATAGCTATATATATACATATATATATACACACACACACACACGACAAAATTTTGATCATTAGAAATAACAACAGTAATTGCTAATTAAATGGCTACATGGAAGAAAACTTGTGAATTATAAGAGACATTTTCATCCTACCAGTAAATTTTCTAAGCCTTTCCAAATTGTGAATATAGCTACTAAAATGAAGATATTAGATTTCCATATGAGCTAAATAACCATATGGATTCAAATTATTGTTACTTTTTTTCATTATCTTCTTTAATTTTCTTAGTATCTTTGAGGTATTATTATCCCAATACAGCCACATTAAGTAATTTGCAAATGGCAAATGTTAAACACTTGATGTCAAGAGTTTGAGCCCCACACTGGGTATTGAGATTATTTAAGAAAATAAACTTTTAAAAAAAGAGTCCACTGTAATTAAGTTTAAAAAAGAAGCAGGATACAAATGCTTCACAAGTTTACTGAATTATGGGTAATTTTGCTTCAGTGTTAAAAAAAACTTTTTAAAAGGATGTGATATACAGTCAACAAACATTTTTGAGCATCTACTATGTGCTAAGGACTAGATAATAATGGTGAATAAGACAGATAAAATTCCTAGCCAGGGGCACCTGGGTGGCTCAGTGGGTTAAGCCTCTGCCTTGGCTTGGGTCATGATCTCAGGGTCCTGGGATCAAGTCCTGCATCAGGCTCTCTGCTTAGCGGGGAGCCTGCTTCCCTCCCTCTCTCTATGCCTGCCTCTCTGCCTACTTGTGATCTCTGTCTGTCAAATAAATAAATAAAAGCCTAAAAAAAAAAGATTCCTAGCCAGAAGAGCATATATGCTGTTCTCTTAAAATGCTTTCTCCAAATACTCCATTTAACTCTCTTACACCATTCAGCTCTCTGGTTCATACATCTCCTTGGAGAGGCATTATCTAACCCATCTCTCTAAAAAAGTCCTCTGCTCCTGAATTCCTCCTCCCACCTCCCCAACAGTTCTCACTATCTTTTACTCAGTTTTATTTTTCTTCATTGCACTTTCTAGTCATTTATCTATCTTATCTAAGAATGAAAGCTCCATGAGTACAGGAGTAGGCACTTAAAAGGTATGTGTTAATGAATGAATTCTGGTAAGTGGAGGCAGACATCAACAGATGAAAATTTCATTGTGATAAGTGTTACGAAAAACATTAATTGAGTGATAAAATAATGAGTAACTAGGCTGAGACTAGAGGGCTATCTTAGCTAGGGTAATCCACAAAACCCTCTTTAAGAAGATGATATCTCAGTTGAGATTAGAAGTTGAAATGTCAGGCATGAGAAGAGCTAAAGGAAAAGGAATTGGGAAATAGGGGGAAAGCCTGAGTCAGGGGAAAAAAAAAGAATGAGGGCCAGAGGGGCTGATGGCTAAGGTAGTGAGAAGAAGTACAATATGAGAAGTGGATGTACACATAAGAAGATGACAGATCAAAAGCCATGTTTTTGTAAAGTTTGTTATTCTTTTCCCCCTAAAAGTATCAGGAAGTTCCTAAAGGGTCTTAAACAAGGAAATGATAATCAAACTGACTGTTAACGTGGAGTCAGTCATGTGGAGAAGTAAGAAGACACAGAAAGAGCAGTTAGGAGTGGATAAAGATGATGGTATTTTAATTAGGGTGGCATCAGTAGAACTTGAGAAAAGTAAATGAATTCAAGTTATGTCTGAAGTATACTGATAGAATTTGCTGATAGACTAGCTATCAGATTTGATGAAAAGGAAGAATTACGGCAACTCCAATGTTTAGGGCCTGCGCAACTAGTAAATAGTAATGCTTTTTAAGGACATGGGGAAGAATGAGAGTGGACCAGGTTCAAATGGAAGATAAAAGAGTTTCAGTAGGGATATGTTAAATTTGAGATGCACACTGAACAGGTGGAAAGTTCAAGGAGGAAACTGCACTAATGTGGCTGGAATTTAGGAAAGAAATCATTATTATCCTATTAATACCAGTAAACCCAAAAGACGAAAAGCAAAGGAAAAATTTTAATATGAATCTATTAATTTCCAGGCTTATTTTGGAATATTTTCCTTTCTAAACTTCACATTACTCAATTGTTTCAACCAGAACTGTTTTCACCTTCAGTTCTGCTCCTCTGATATTTTATAACTTAAGCATTGCACCTCATTCTGTATACATACACTGTAGTGACTTATGTAGCTTACCCTGTCCTGCTTGATGTAAATAATGTAAGAGAACTGTGTCTTTGTGTAACTTTCTGCACCTGACAAGTTCTTTCATTACAGATGCTCAAAAAGCATTATTCATTGCATTGAACTGAATTTGACATATATAGAGTGTTGAATATATACAACACATAATGCGTATAGTTAAGCATGATCAAAGGATTTAACACAAAGTATAATACAAATAAATATACTTACCAGCAAGTCCTGTTTCCAAAGCATAATCAATATGTTCAATACATAAAAATTCCACAAGAATGGTAAAAATTCTAAAGGCATTCCTTGGTAAATCAGAAGGATCAGAGAGCTTCAAAAACAAAAACCAAATACATCACTCCTCCAGTCTTTTTAAAAAGTGCCTTTTTTTTTTTTTTTTAAAGCAATCAACTTGTATAAGATGTAGCCAGTATTCAGGTATCAAAACAATTACTTATGCCTCTTCTTCTCCACTCCCAATGCTTTGCTCACATATACGGACACATAATTACAACGCTCCATATTTACACACAATTCTCCTGGCTTACATCAATGTTTTTCTCACCTGGGTTGCAATCCATTAGTGGATTGTGACAACAAAGAAAGAGGGAAGCAATGAAATAATCAACAGGAAATAAAGTATAATGTACATATTAAAGCCAATATAGTTTTATGAAATAAATATACACAAAACATCATATACATACACATACATATAACAAATATCCACTGGACTGCTATGTAAAATCCATTTCTTGTAGGTTGTGGTCAAAGAAGTTTCAGAATCACCAACTTTAACAAAAGCTATTTTAGCAAAACTCAGAATAAAAAGGATACTTTATTCTATTGAGGGGTAGGAATAGGGAAATCGGTAACAAATGCACTCTAAAAGATGACAGGCTCAAAGCCCAGCTTCATCACCCCTAAGATATTACCTAACCCCAACAGGCCTTAATTTCTTCATCTGTAGGGTGGGAATAATGTTAACATTACTTACATCCTAGTCCTTAGGTGAGAATAAAAATATAAAAATCCACGTAAGTATTTCAAGCACAAATGGTACACAGTAAACTTAATAATAATAAATGTTCATTTTTCTGTTGTACTGCTGATTATTAACTACTCAGAAGAATTATCAGTAATTAGAGTGAGAAAACTATCTCTCTCTTTTAAAAAGTTAGAAAACTACCTCTCAAAATCTTATTACTGCTTCCTATATTATTTATCAACTGATTGTTGCCTCTGTAGTCTCTATTCATTTACCTTTAAAGACCCAATTTGGTATTACCCAATTCCCTTACTGATCTTAATACCAGCTCAAAGTTTACTCTTCACTAGTCACTCTACCACTATCTTCACCTCCCTTTTTTGCTCAGTGATGCTCAACAGATGCTCTTAACAAACAATAAAGAATAAATTTTCCACCCACCTGTATACATTCATATATCCATACATAATCGATAGAAGAGGTAGACAGAAAATTGATAGGCAAACAGAAGATGGAAACCACCCTGTCAATCAACTGGACCTGAGATTTATAGATTACTCCATCTAACAACATCAGGATATACATTTACAAAGTTGGATCATATCCTGGTTTTAGAAAACAAGTCTCAACAAATTTCAAATGGATTCACATCATACAAAGTATGTCCTCTAACCACAAGAGGATCAAATTTGAACAAATAACAGAAAAAACTAAAAAATACCCCAACAGCTGACAACTAAAACACTTCTAAATTCACTCATGGGAGTATTTTGAACTAAATGAAAATAAACACAACATATCAAAATCTGTGGTATGCAGCTAAAGCTTACCTTAGAGGGAAATTTATAACACTAAATGTTTATATTGGAGAAGGAAAAACTGTCTCAAATCAATAACCTTAATTTCCACCTTACAAAACTAAACAAAGAAGAGCAAATGAAATCCAAGTAAGCAGCCGAAAAGTAACAGAGTGGAAATTGTTGAAACACAAAATGAATAATCAGTGACACCAAAAGCTGATTCTTTGGGAAAATCAATAAAACTGATAAACCAGACTGATCAGGAAAAAAGATACAAATCGCTGATATCAATTATGACGAGGTGACATCACTACTGATTTTTCTGATATTAAAAGGGTAATAAGGAAATATCATGAACAACTTAATCCCAACACATTCAAACATTTATGTGAAATATACAAATCCTTAAAGACAAACTACCAAAGCTCAATTAAAAAGAAATAGGTAACTTAAATAGTTCTAAATCTGTTTTGAAAGTTGGATTTGTAGTTTCAAACTCTACAAAGAAAACTGCAGGCCCAAATGACTTCACTCATAAATTCTACCAAACAATTAAGGAATAAATAATACCAATTTTAAACAAATTCTTCCAGAAAATTGAAGAGGAAGAACTATCTTCCAACTCATTCTAGAAGGCCAACATTGCCCTGACAACCAAAACTAGACAAAGACATAGTGTGGAAAAAATATATGTGTAAGTCAATATCCCTCATGAACACAAACACAAAAATTCTAAACAAAAAAATTCAGCAAACCTAATCCAACAAAATATACATAGGATAATACACGATGACCAAGAGGGGTTTATCAAAGGAATGAAAGGTTACCATTTGGAAATCAATGTAACTCAGCACATTAACAGAATAAAAAGAAAGCATGTGACAAAATCCAATAACTAATCTTATAAAAACTCGGAAAACTAAAAATAAAAGAATTCCCTCAATCTGATAAAGAAAAATCTATGATTAATGTCATACTTAATGGTGAAAGACTCAATGCTTTATTCTTAAGATCAAGAATAATATAAGGTATTTGCTCTCATCACTTCCATTCATCATTGTACTAGAGGTTCTGAGCAATGCAATAATGCAAGAGAACAAAATAACAGGTTTCTATACCAGAAAGGAACAAGTAAAACTGGCTTATTGGCAGAAAACATGATAGTTTATTTAGTAAATCCTGTGCAATACACACACACACACACACACACACACACACACACACACAGAGGCTATTAGAACTAATACGTAAGTTTGGTTAGGTGTAAAGTCAATATACAAAAATCAACTGTTTTTCTCTACACTAACAACAGAATATCCAAAATATAAATTAAAAAATACCACTCACATTAAAATAGCACTAAAAATTACAAAACTCTGGTAAGGAAAATTAAAGAAAACTTAAATAAATGAACAGATATACTTTGTTCGTAGTGTTATCTAAAACTCAGTATTACTAAGATGTCACTTCTCCACAAACCCAACTATAGATTCAATGCAATCAAAATCCCAAACTTTTTTCCCCCAGAGACTGGAAAACTGATTATAAGACCAATGAGAATGCAAAATAATTTATAATAAAATATTAGAGGATGGACACTACCTGATTCGAGACTTAATAGTTATAATGATCAAGACAGTGTAGTATTGGCACAAAGACAAATAGTTAAATGGAACAGAATAGAGTCCAGAAACAGATCCACATATAAACTGTCATTTTTTTTAAATTTTGTTTATTTATTTGACAGAGAGAGAGAGAGATCACAAGTAGGCAGAGAGAGAGGAAGGGAAGCAGGCTCCCCGCCTAGCAGAGAGCCCGATGTGGGGCTCAATCCCAGGACCCTGGGATCATGACCTGAGCCGAAGGCAGAGGCTTTAACCCACTGAGCCACCCAGGTGCCCCTGTCAAGCAGTTTTTGACAAAGGTTCCAACGTAATTTAGTGGAAAAAGGACAGTCTTTCCAATAACACTTAAACAATTGGATAGCTAAATACAAAAAAACCCCTGAACTTTGATCCATACATCATGGGACATGTATAAGTTAACTCAAAACTAATTACAGAACTAAATATAAAACCTTAAACTATGAAACTACTAGAAGAAAACATAATTGGAAATCTTTGTGACCATGGTTTAGGCAAAGATTTCTTACATACAAAATACCACCCATAACAGAAAAGTGTAAAATTGGATTTCACTAAAATTAAGAACTTCTAGTCTTTGGATGCAAGGGTGGTTCAATATTCACAATTCAATCAGTGTGATAGAACAAATCAATAAGAGAAGAGAGAAGAACCACATGGTCCTCTCAACTGATGCAGAAAAAGCATCTGACAAAATACAGCATCTGTTCCTGATTAAAACTCTTCAAAGTATAGGGATACAGAGAACATTCCTAAACTTCATAAAATTTACCTATGAAAAAACCACAGCGAATATCATTCTCAATGGGGAAAAGCTGACAGCATTCCCTTTGAGATCAGGAACACAACAAGGATGACCACTCTTGCCACTGTCGTTCAACATAGTACTAGAAGTCCTAGCAACAGCAATCAGACAACAAAAAGAAATAAAAGGTATTCATATTGGCAAAGAAGTCAGACTCTCTCTCTTTGCAGATGACATGATACTTTTTTTTTTTTAAAGATCTTATTTATTTATTTATTTGAGAAAGAGCACGAGAGAGCAGAAGGTCAGAGGGAGAAACAGACTCCCCGCAGAGCTGGTAGCCAGATGCGGGACTCGATCCTGGTACTCCAGGATCATGACCTGAGCCAAAGGCAGTTGCCCAACCAACTGAGCCACCCAAACACCCTGACATGATACTTTATATGGAAAACCCAAAAGACTCTACCCCAAAACGACTAGAACTCATACAGCAATTCAATAATGTGGCAGGATACAAAATCGATGTATAGAAATCAGCTGCTTTCTTATACACTAACAATGAAAATATAGAAAGGGAAATTAGAGAATTGATTCCATTGATTATAGCACCAAGAACCATAAGATACCTGGGAATAAACCTAACCAAAAAGGTAAAGGATTTGTACTTGAGGAACTACAGAACACTCAAGGAAGAAATTGAAGAAGACGCAAAAAGATGGAAAAGCATTCCACGCTCATGGATCAGAAGAGTAAACATTGTTAAAATGTCTATACTGCCCAGAGCAATCTATACTTTCAATGCCATCCCAATCAAAATTCCACCAGCATTTTTCAAAGTGTTGGAACAAGCAATCCTAAAATTTGTATGGAACCTTTTATAAAGACCCTGAAACGCTAAGGAAATGTTGAAAAGAAAAACAAAACTTGGGGCATCATGTTGCCTGAATTCAAGCTTTATTACAAAGCTGTGATCACCAAGACAGCATGGTACTGGCACAAAAACAGACACATACACCAGCAGAACAGGGCAGAGAGCCCAGATAAATGACCTGCAACTCTATGGCCAAATAATCTTCAACAAAGCAGGAAAAAAATATACAGTGGAAAAAAGACAGTGTCTTCAATAAATGGTGCTGGGAAAATTGAAGAGCTACATATAGAAGAATGAAACTTGACCATTCTCTTACCCCATATACAAAGATAAACTCAAAATGGATAAAAGACCTCAACATGAGGCAGGAATCTATCAAAATCCTAGAGGAGAACATAGGCAGTAACCTCTTTGACATCGGCCACAGCAACTTCTTTCAAGACATGTCTCCAAAGGCAAAGGAAACAAAACTGAAAATGAACTTTTGGGACTTCATCAAGATCAAAAGCTTCTGCACAGCAAAGGAAATAGTCAACAAAACAAAGAGGCAACCCATGGAATGGGAGAAGATATTCACAAATGACACTACAGAGGGCTGATATTCAAGATCTATAAAGAACTCCTCAAACTCAACACTCAAAAAACAGATAATCATGTCAAAAAATGGGCAGAAGACAGGAACAGACACTTCTCCAAAGAAGACATACAAATGGCTAACAGACACATGAAAAAATGTTCATCATCATTAGCCATCAGGGAGATTCAAATCAAAACCACACTGAGATACCACCTTACACGTCAGAATGGGCAAAATTAACAAGACAGTAAACAAGTGCTAGAGAGAATGTAGAGAAAGGGGAATCCTCTTATACTGTTGTAGGAATGCAAGTTGGTGCAGCCACTTTGGAAAACAGTGTGGAGATTCCTTAAGAAATTAAAAATAGGGGTGCCGGGGTGGCTCAGTGGGTTACGCCTCTGCCTTTGGCTCAGGTCATGACCTCAGGTTCCTGGGACAGAGCTCTACATTGGGCTCTCTGCTCCGCGGGGAGCCTGCTACCCCTTCTTTCTCTGCCTGCTTCTCTGCCTACTTGTAATCTCTCTCTCTGTCAAATAAATAAATAAAATCTAAAAAAAAAAAAAAAAAGAAATTAAAAATAGAGGTAACCTATGACCCAGCAATTGCACTACTGGGTATTTAACCCAAAGATACAGATGTGAAAAGAAGGGCCATATGTGTCCCAATGTTCATAGCAGCAATGGTCACAATTGCTAAACTGTGGAAAGAGCCAAGATGCCCTTCAATAGACGAATGGATAAAGAAGATATGGTCCATATATACAATGGAGTATTATGCCTCCATCGGAAAGGATGAATACCCAACTTTTCTACCAACATGGACGGGACTGGAGGACATTATGCTGAGTGAAGTAAGTCAAGCAAAGAAAGTCAATTATCATATGGTTTCACTTACCTGTGGAGCCTAAGGATTAACATGGAGGATATTAGGAGAAGGAAAGGAAAAGTGAATTGGGGGAAATCAGAGTGGGAGATGAACCATGAGAGACTGTGGACTCTGAGAAACAAACTGAGGGTTTTGTTTGTGGGGAGGAGAGAAAGGTGGGGGATTAGTTGAGCCTGGTGGTGGGTATTAAGGAGAGCACATATTGCATGGAACATTCGGTGTGTTCATTGTGCATAAACAATGAATCATGGAATACTGAAAAAATAAAATAAAATAGAACTTCTAGTCTTTGAAAACACTGTTAAAGGATTAAAAAGACAAGTCACAGACTGAAAGAAAACATTTGTATATCTATCTGATAAATGAATATATCATTTATTATCTATGAATGTATCATTTATTATATCTATGCATATAGAACTCTCAAAGGATAACAATAACTTAATTTTTTAAATACACAAAATACACCAAAGAATATGTACAAATAGCAAATAAACACATGAAAAGATACTCAACTAGTCATTAGGAAAATGCAAACTAAAACCATAATAAGATATTACTACACACCATTAGGCTATCTAAAATTAAAAAAGACTGATAATATCAAATGTTGGAGATCATGGGGAGCAAATGAAACTTTCACATATTGCTGGTGGGAATATCAAAAGAAACAACAACCTTGGAAAACAGTTTGGGAGTTCCTTTAAAAGAGATACCATATTACTCAGCCATATTGCTACTAAGTATATACCCAAGGGAAATGAAAGCATATGTCTGCATAAAGACGTATCTGTGAATGTTCACAGCAACTTCATTCATAATAGTCAAACACTGAAATCAATCTAAATGTCTATCAATAAGTAAGTAGATATACTGCAGTATATTCATGAAAGGAAATACGAGTCAGCAACAGAAAGGAGTATACTAAGTAACATATACAACACAGATGAATTTCTAAAAAAATCATGCTGAGTGAAAAGAACCAGAAACATGTACATATTATAACACAGTATTTACAAAAAATTCTAGAAAATTAATGAACCTCTTAAAGATATCCTATTTAGCTTTTGAGACTCAGTCCTCAAATGTCACCCTCCTTTTGAAAACAAATCTATAGTGACATAAAGCTGATCAGTGGTTCTCTGAGGACAGAAATGAAGGAAGAGAAAAGGACGATTATAAAAGGACAAAAGGAAACTTTTGGGGTGATGGATCTGTTCATTATCTTGGCTGAAATTAAAGCTTCATAAATGTAGACATAACTTATCAAAGTTATCAAATTGTGCAGTTTAAATATATGCAGTTTACTAAATGTCAAAGGTATCTCCAAGTTACTTTTTTAAAAAGAAAGGAAAAAAAGCACCAATCTGTTCATTACACTGCCCTTTTAAAATAATCCTTTAAAGCTTGCATCATCATCATCATCTACAAGGTCAGATCTAAATTTCCAAGCATGGTATGCAAAAAGTCTATTTATCTTTTCAACTTCCTTTCTCATTACTCTCCCATGTATATTTTTATTTCAAGCATTTTATGCTGCACAGTTGATCCTTCCATACTACTTTTTACATGAACTATTCTCTCCAAGAATCACCTTCTTGAAGATAACCTACGTAGCTTTAAGACTCAGGCCTAAGACGTTCCCTTCTTTTTGAAACCTTTTCAAATAAATACTCTTCCTCAATTATTTAACCAGGCAAAGCTGGTTGCATTGTCTTTGGTTCCAGCAGGGTGTACCTATTTTGCACTTATTATTTATATGTCTCCCTCCTTTCTCCACAGTATGCAAAAGTAATATATATGTCTTATTTTTACATCCTCAATGTCTAACATAGCAGCTGCTACAAAGTAAACACGTTTCTTGGATCAGATTGCACTGAACTTCAACTGAATTTCCATCTTTTAATTTCCAGACAAAAGGTCATGATACAGAGCTAGTTACTAACTATGATTCAAACAATATAATGTTGACAGATTCAGGTTCAATGATCTTTAGAAATATTTTAACATTATTTCCAGCATTCAGAAAACTAGAGACAGTAATTTACCAAATACACCCATCACCCACCTAGATGTGTCATATATTAACATTTTTCCAAATGTACTTCAGATTTTTTTTGGGGGGGGAGGGAGGAAGGGAAGTCCTACATATGAATAAAGTCCCTTAGGTACTCCTCCCTCATGGCAAACACTACCCTGAATCTATCATGTTTATGCTTGTGCACATCCCTAAACAATATAATGTATTCTACTTTTTAAAAACTTTATATAGTTTTTATATAGTATTATACTGAATATATCTTTCCCCCAACTTGTTCTTTTCTCTCAACACTGTATTTTTGAGATATATGATACATATAACTCTATGATACATATAACTCTAGTTTAGTCATTTAAATTGTTGTACAGCTTTCTAGTTTATGAACAATGTCAATTTATCAATTCTCTTTTCGAGGCACACTTAATTTGCTTCTGATTTTTCACCATGATGAACAATGCTGCTATGATGTTAGACATGGTATATAGACCTATGAGTTTTTCTAAGGAATTCTCAAGTTACTATCCACACTATACCAATTTTTACTTCCATTGGTAGCATAAGAAAATTTCTATTGCTCCTCATCCTTACCAACACTTAGTATCATCAGACTTAATTTTTGCAGACTGAATGAGAATAAGGCAGTATTTTCCCATTTTAATTTCATTTTCCTATTAGAGAGATTGAAAATCTTACTGGTAATTTACATTTTCTGTATTTGTTTACATAAGTTTATAAAAACTTCTTTCAAAATAACTTGAATATATTATCTCCTCTTTGTAGGTAAGGAATCTGAGCTTTAAAGACATTAGGTAATTGGCGACAAGAAGTGGTCGAGCCAGCTTTTGAGTCCTCCTCTGGCTGATTCCAGAGACCTCACTCTTGGCTACCACATATAATGGACTCAGATGATAGTTACTTTATGTACTGAGAACCCACACGAGCATTTAATAGTCTTTGTTTTCTACTTACTTATATTTATATGAGTAATTTATACTGATTTACTGTCCATCAATATAAAATATAGACCATATATATCAATACAAGTAAAAAAATTAAGACTACCTCAACTCTCCATTCTACTGCTTAAGAAGTATGTATCTCAGTTTCTTCATCTGTAAAATGGAATAAAAACCTCACAAGGTTGTTACAATGATTAAATGAGCTGGTGTATATCTAAAGAGCATTGGGACATAGCATATGCTATACAATTTTTTGCCACTATTTGTTTTACATAATCTTCTGCTAGTAATATTGGTTACAATACCTTCTCACAGGCTGTGACTTATCTGTTTCCTTTGTTAAAGTATTTGTTGGACAGAAATTCTAAATTTTAATGGAGTCAACTTTTCCTTTGCTATCTGGGTTCTTAAAACACCCTTCTTTCCCTAATGCTCTCTTTCTTTATGAGATGGCTCTAAACCTCCTTTTCATATCTTGACTTAACATCACTTATAGAAGAAAAATTTGTATATTCAACTTTAAAGTTATATTAAAATATGCTTCTAAATAATTTTAAAATAATTCTGCTCTCCAAAACAAACCCTCTATAATTTTTTATTACAAAAAATAGTTATTCCTAACCAGAGAGCACATTTATATATTATAAACAAGGCAAAGATTAAAAAACACAACCATATAAATAAAATAAATTTATAATTACTCTTACCCTATGACATCTTTCAAAGGCTTGTTTGGTTTCTTGTAAAAGATTAACCACCACTTCTTGAGATAGGAAAGTTTCCCCATGAGTATCGATACTTGGCCCCAGTGGTAAGTTGGTACGTTGTCTAATTTTCTCTTTCAAATCCTGAATACTAATGCATCATAACAACAAATGAAAAGAGAACACTTTACAGATTTCAAGTACTCTTCAACTTAGTATACATCATCAGAAAAAAATGGACTAATTGCCAGACCTAGAAGTTCTAATTCCAATATTTAGTTCCACAACTAAATCCACAAAGTAAAATAAGCCTTAATCTTTTCATCTTTTTTTAAAACATATTTTATTTATTTATTTGACAGAGAGAGAGACACAGTGAGAGAAGGAACACAGCAGGGGGAGTTGGAAAGGGAGAAGCAGGCTTCCCGCCAAGCAGGGAGCCTGATGCGGGGCTCGATCCCAGGATCCTGGGATCATGACCTAAGCCGAAGGCAGCCACTTAACAACTAAGCCATCTAGGCGCCTCAAGCCTTAATCTCTAAACAAAAAATTATCTTCTGAAAAATGAGTATATTTGGAGTTATGACCCTTAAAGTCTCTTTCCGCTCTATAATTCTGACTCAATAGCCGAAAGTTTCTTGTTTGGTTTCCTTATAAAGTGGACTATTCCAAATAAGTTAATATAACTAATGGTCCTGCTTAAAATAAACTTTAAAATTTCGTGTTTTAAAATACATTTAAGCATTTGAGCATATTGCACATTTCTTTATCATTATTAAACAAGATATATTAAACATAATTTAGCTTTTCTTAATGACTGGAGGTTACTTTGAACATTTACTATATGGTGGTATCTTTAGAAGTTTGGATTTCTCTTGCTCCTAGAATACCTAGCTCTAGACCACTATGAATTTTTTTTTTTTTTTTTAAGATTTTATTTTTTGGAAGCTTGGGTGTCTCAGTTAAGCATCTGCCTTCAGCTCAGGTCATGATCCCAGGGTCCTGCGAATGAGCCCTGCATCAGGCTCCCTGCTCAGCAGAGAGCCTGCTTCTCTCTTTACCTCTGATCCTTTCCCTGCTTATGCTCTCTTTCTCTCGCTCTCAAACAAATAAAATCTTTTAAAAATAAATAAATAAAGATTTTATTTTCTTTTTTAAGTAATTTCTACACCCAACATGGGGCTTGAACTTAGAATCCTGAAGTCAAGAGATGCATGCTCCACTGACTGAGCCAGCCAGGCACCCCAAACTATTACTTTTTTTTTTTTTTTAATTCTCATGGTTGTTCTTTAGTTTTTCTCTTCCCTTACTTGCTGCTGCCTTTCAGATGTCACTTCTTATTCCTAATTATAACCACTCCCTGATCATGATTTAGTATATGACCAACTGGGAAACAAGAAACTGATTTGAGTGTACTCTATATTCTAATTATATGGGTCTGCTTAAGTCATTCTGCTTCATTCTAGAATCAAATGGGTTGAGATCTGGGTAACAGGTACCACTAATCCTATAGCAAATCATTTTTTTTGTAGTATGTGAGTAATTATAGGTTTCAAGATATTAATTTTATCCCCAGGTCATCAAAAAGCTCAAGGTATCTAAACTAAACTATTTGCTGTTTTTTCCCCCACACCTGCAACAACAGAAACAATATGTTTCCTAGTTAATAACCTGGAATAATTCACTCAGTCTGGGGGGAAAACAAAGGAGACTATAGAACTCTTTATAGTGCTGTTATTCTGCTTTACGTTTTAATTATATTATGTTGCATTTCAACACGTGGTTCAAGAGACAGGATTTGATCAATGGTGTAAATGAGCTGGGTTAGAGGAGTTCTTCACAGAAAATTCACTGACTGTTAATATTTGACAACTTTGTCCAAATATAATAAAGTTCTTAAAATCTTTAGCTTAAATACAACATTTAACAAAAACACTCACCCTCCTGTGCCAATGGATCTCTTCTGATGGTTTTTTGAATCATAATAGCGCTGTAGGATCATAGCACTTCTGCCTTTCAAATATCCAGTCTCCACTTCAATATAGTTCTCCAAATAGGAAATGAAAATGGATTTGATAAGCTTAGACAAGAAAGTCTGTTTATCAGTACCTAAGTTAAACTCCATCAACTTGCTGGAAAGATTTGTGGTTCTTTTCATGGAAAAGGGGGAAAAAAAGATTAATGTATATTTTAGGTATAGTAATAATTCTAAGGAATATATATTTTTACGATGTGATTTTAATGACATGTAAACCACCATTTCTTAAACCTTGGAAGGCACTTAGGATACAAAGAGCAGCTGCACAGGGCTATATGTAATGCAGAATGGGTATTACAAACAACACTGTGGTTTAGAAAACTGACTACAGATAATTTTGCTTCTAGGAGAGGAAACTGAGGCAACCGACCAGTCTAGAAATGGCAACAGTGGCAGAATGACTTCAATATGTTCTAATGCCATTCCTGATATGGTATCCACATCAGAATACTGAGAGATCTACTTTCTTTCATTCTCTTTTTTCTTTTTCCATGTAGACTTTCCTCTAATTTTTTTGTTTCACATTATTAAAGACAGGCTCATGATAAAAGTTGTTGGGATGGACTTCCCGACTATGGTTATTTTTGAAAACCTTCCTCTCAAAATGATGACACTGATGAACAGCAAAAGGACTGGGGAAAAAACTCCACAAGAAGCTTCTGATACAGTATTTCCAAATATTACACTTTCATTTACAAAGCCCAAGGTAAATTTTCATATTATACTTACAGCTGAAACTGTCATTTGCTAAGAATTTGTGACTTTCTCAATTTCTTAAAGTTTTAAATGCCAGATAAATGTAATTATACTATCTCTTAGAGAAAAAAAAAATGAAGCAACTGTGAACTAACTTACAATTAAAACCAGAAACAAAATTTTTGAGTCTTAATGTAAAAAAGTTACATTAAAGTACATGACTATACAGCATAATATCTAATTCCTTAAGTTAACAAGCTAAAAATACTGCTCTTTGTACAATAGTAGTCTATATAACCAAGATTTAATGCTAAAAGGTATACTACTATCTGACAAACTATTACTCAAAAATACCTGAATACTTCATTTTCTATTAAAAAAGAAGGAAAGAAAATCTGAGGTGCTACTATTTTCCTATTTTCTAGTAATTAAAAGTATACCTTGTATATAAATCATAGAGATTTTTGAGATACTGCTCTGCATCAGACTTCCTGCATTCTTCTAACTGGTCTTTCACAAAACTCTGAAAAAAAAAAAGTCAACATTTTGTCAGGTAAGTAAATACATTTTTCTCTAAAATTATTCCACATTCTTTAATTGTTCTGATTAAACTACAATGGCAAAAGCAATGCATGGAAAATATACCAATATAAAAAAATAAGGTTTTTAATTTTTAATGATTCTCATATTTACATGTTCATCTATAGCCCTCTTGGGAATAAGTATTAAGAATTTCAAAATATCTTTTCTTTTGAAATTGGCCCAGCTTGCCTTATAAAGTACATTTAAAAAACAAAACCTGAGGCTATATTGATATAGTCAATTCCTTAAAAGCAGCATTTCCAAAACTGTGGCCTGGATATAACCCTAGTGTTCCTTGAGACATTAACAGATACTACTCTAAAATTGGGAAATGCTGTACTTTACACTCCTGTTTCCAGCGAATCACAATACACATTAGTACTTTCAAAGCATATGAAAAGTCCTGAATTATGTTTCAAAAATAAACACATTAACGTTGCTTAATCCAGTAGTAAACATAGTTTGGGAAATGTTGCTTTAATGTATAATGCTATGGGAGTCAAGTTTGTAAATTAAATTACTGTGTTTTTTCTTTTAATGTTAGTACATATTATAAAAAAAAATTCTACAGATTGCACTTGCAATTTTTACTCAATTTCACATATGCCATCTATTGGTCAAAGTGAGCACCCAATAAAAATTAAAATCTGAGGCTACCCCTCTGTAACCTGTTACAACTACTACTGCTATTGGAATAAATTTCAAACGTGCTCTGATGATGCTTAGTGATTATGATTAGTACCTTTTTTCTCGATGAACAGTATTTTCTTAAAAAAGCATGATACTGTCATTCCTTTCCCCTTCACTGAATAAACAGATTATTATCCCAAAGGGCATTATATGAATAAACTAAATTTTTTAAAAACTTTAAAAACAGAGAGGAAAAAAATTCACATATTGCTTTAAGAACCATTTAGTTGTTGTTTAAAATTACCTGCAGTTTGATTTCAAATACATTTTGAATAAGTTTAGCCAGTACTGTTTCTGGATTACTAAAGATATCTCCAACTTGTTTGTTCACCCGTTGACAGAGTATTGCTGCATCTTCAAATATATCATTTCTCAAGTAAGCACCCTAAATAGAGCCATTTTACATAGTGAATATATAGTTTTTAAATGGTTTTAAAAATACAGATTAGCATAAAATAAAATCAAATCCAATAAAGTGTACTATTATGTTACCTCCTGGCACTGCTTTATATAAACATCAACACAATGGGAATAACCCTATGAAGAAGAAAGAAATACATTATCGCAGTTCTGGTTTAACTACAATAATAATCATATTAGTAATAATCTCAATAAAAGAATTATTATATGTAATAAAGCTATGTCTATGTCCTAATGAATCACCAATAGTAATAGTTATTGGACTTAAGTAAAATTAAATGTAGAAAACTAATAACATAGTATCTTCTCTCAGTTGCTTTCTTTGAAATTGATCACCTGGCTCATATCCTTGCAGCACTTTAGAATGAAAGAACACTGAGGTATGATTTCTGTAAAGTCTTTTGTCTTATGATCACGTAGCCATCTCCTTCAACTCTAAAACATGTTGTGTGCAGGCACTCACACACAGATTCACAATCTTGAAAAATGGTTTACATACATACATTCATATACCTATGTATGTTGTACATGTATACCTATGTATGTACTTCCTTCTTTACTCTCTTGGGTTCAAAGCATTTGTGTTCCCCTACAAGAATTTGAACAGAGCTGTACTCAAACTGGCCTTCTGGAAATTTACTTTTAAAACTGAATCTATTTTAGCAGAACATATTTAAACAAATAATTTGTCATATCAAGCTCTCTATAATGATTTTTACTCATTAACAATTCATACATAAAAACAAGTAAGCAATGCAAAGTATACTATTGTTTAAAGAGCCATTCTCAATACTCATGCAGGTATTTTACTTAAATGAAAAGTCTAAAAAATTACTTCTATTTCCCTACTCAGATACAAATATAAAGTTTTTTATATTTTTTTTGTATGTATTTATTCTTCTTTTTAGAGTTTATTTAGTTAATATACGTCGTATTATTAGTTTCAGTGGTAGAATTTAGTGATTCATCACTTACATATAACACCCAGTGCTCATTACAAGTGTCCTCCTTAATGCCTGTCGCCCATTTACCCCATCTCTCTCTACCTCCCCTACAGCAACCCTGTTTGATCCTTATAGTCATGAGTTTCTTGGGGTGCCTGGGTGGCTCAGTCCGTTAAGCGTCTGCCTTCGGCTCAGGTCATAATCCCTGGGTCCTGGGATCAAGCCTGATGTTGGGCTCCCTGCTGAGCAGCGAGCCTGCTTCTCCCTCTTCCCCTGCTTGTGCATTCTCTCTCTGTCAAATAAATAAAATCTTTAAAAAAATAAAAGTTCCTTATGGTTTGCCTGCCTCTCTGTTTTTATCTTGTTTTTCCTTCCCTTCCCCATGTTCACCTGTTTTGTTCCTTAAATTCCACATATGAGTGAAATCATATGCTATTTGTCTTTTTATTCTTGACTTATTTTGCTTAGCATAATACCCTCTACTTCCATCCACATCACTGAAAATGGCAAGATTTAATTCTTTTTGATGGCTTAGTAATATTCATATATACACACACACACACACATCTATGTGTACACACACACACACACACACACACACACACACACAAACCTCATCATCTTTATTCATCAGTTGATGAAAACTGGGCTCTTTCCATATTTTGGCTACTGCGGACATTGTTGCTATCAACCTTGAGGTGCATGGGCCCCTCTGAATCAGCGTTTTGCATTCTTTTGCATTCTTTTTGCACCTAGAAGTGTAATTGCTCATTCATAGGGTAGTTCTAGTTTTAACTCTATGAGAAATCTCCATACTGTTTCCGGAGAGGCTGCACCAGTGCATTCCCACTAACAGTGTCCCTTTCTCCACATCCTCACCAACATCTTGTTTCCTGACTTGTTAATTTTAGCCATTCTGACTGTTGTGAGGCGGTATCTCATTGTGGTTTTGATTTGTATGTCCCATATGCTCAGTGATGTGGAGCATTTTTCACGTGTCTACTAGGCCTTTGTACGTTTTCTCTGGAGAAATGTCTGTTCATGTCTTCTACCCATTTCTTGACTGGATTTTTGTTTTCTTTCAGTGTTGAGTTTGATAAGTTCTTTACAGATTTTGGACATTAACCCTTTATCAGGTATGTCATTTGCAAATATCTTCTCCTATTCCATACATTGCCTTTTAGTTTTATTGTTTCCTTTGCTGTGCAGAAGCTTTTTATCTAGATGAAGTCCCAATCATTTTTGCTTTTGTTTCCCATGCCTCTACAGCCTCTACAGACATGTTTAGTAAGAAGTTGCTGTGTCTAAAGTCAAAGAGGTTGCTGCCTGTGCTCTCCTCTAGGATTTTGATGGACCCCTGTCTCACATTTAGGTCTTTGAGCCATTCTGAATTTGTGTATGGTGCAAGAAAATGATCCAGTTTCATTCTTCTGCATTTTGCTGTCCAATTTTCCCAGCACCATTTGTTGAAGAGACTGTCTTTTTTCCATTGGAAATTCTTTCCTGTTTTGTTGAAGATTAGTTGACCATAGAGTTGTACGTCCATTTCTGGGTTCTCTATTCTGTTCCATTGATCTATGTGTCTATTTTTGTGTTGGCACCACACTGTTTTGAAGATCACAGCTTTGTAATACAGCTTGAAGTCCAGAATTGTGATGCCCCCAGCTTTGGTTTTCTTTTTCAACATTCCTTTGGCTATTCAGGGTCTTTTCTGGTTCCATACAAATTTTAGGATTGTTTGTTCCAGCTTTGTGAAAAATGATGGTGTTATTTTGACAGGGATTGCACTGAATGTACAGATTCCTTTGGATAGTACAGACATTGTAACAATGCTTATTCTTCCAATCCATGAACATGGAATGTTTTTCCATTTCCTTGTGTCTTCCTCAATTTCTTTCATAAGTGTTCTACAGTTTTCAGAGTACAGATCTTTTACCTCTTTGGTTAGATTTTTCCTAGGTATCTTATGGTTCTTGGTACAACTGTAAATGGGATTGATTCTTTGATTTCTCTGTTTGCTGCTTCAATATTGGTGCATAGAAATGCAACAGACTTCTTTGTGGTTTTATTACCTGTGACACCGCTGAATTTCTGTAACAGCTGTAGCAATTTCTTGGTGGAGTCTTTCGAGTTTTCTATAGAGTATCATGTCATCTGCAAAGCATGAGCTTGAATTCTTTGGTAATTCAGATGCCTTTTCTTTTTGTTGTCTGACTGTGGAGGCTAGAACTTCCAGTACTATGTTCAACAACAGTGGTTAAGAGTGCACATCTCTGTCGTGTTCCTGACCTTAGAGAAAAAGTTCTCAGCTTCTCCCCACTGAGTATGACAGCAGCTATGGGTCTTTTATATATGGGCTTTATTATGTTTAGGTATGTTCCATATATTCCTACTTTCTTAAGGATTTTTGTCAGGAAAAGATACTGTATTTTGTCAAATGCTTTTTCTCCATCTATTGAGAAGATCATACGGTTCTTACCCTTCCTTTCATATTAATGCAGTGTATCACATTGATTGATTTGCAGATATTGAACACCTCTGCAGCCCAGGAATAAATCCCACTTGGTTATAGTGAATAATCCTTTGGATGTACTACCGGATTCAATTAGATAGTATCATTCTGCATCCACATTCTGTATCCACAATCACCAGGACTGTATATTGGTCTGTAATTCCCCTTTTTAGTGGGTTCTTTTAAAACCCTCTGGTTTTGGGATCAAGGTAATGCTGGCCTCAAGAATAGATTTGGAAGTTTTCATTTCATTTCTATTTTTTGGAACAGTTTCAGAAAAACAGCCATTAATTCTTCTTTAAATGTTTGAGAGAATTGTCCAGGGAAGCCATCTGGCCCTGGACTCGTCTGTTGGGAGATTTTTTTTTACTACTGATTCAATTTTTTTTCTGGCTATCGGCCTGTTCATGTTTTCAATTTCTTTGCCAAATTTGTTGGCATATAATTGCTCATAATATTCTCTTATAATTGTATTTCTGCAGTGTTGGTTGTGATCACTCCTCTTTTGTTTATGATTTTGTTTATTTGAGTCCTTTCTCTTTTGTTTTTGGTAAATATGGCTAGGGGTTTATCAATTTTGTTAATTCTTTCAAAGAACCAGCTCCTACTTTTGTTGATCTGTTCTACTGTTGGGTTTTTTTTTTTAAATTTCTGTATCATTTATTTCTGCTCTAACCCTTATTACTTCCCTTCTCCTGTTGGATTTAGGCTTTATTTGCTGTTCTTTTTCCAGTTCCTTTAGGTGTAAAATTAGGTTGTGTATTTGCTTCTTGAGGAAAGTCTGTATTGCTATATACTTCCCTCCCAGCACCACCTTTGCTGTATCCCAAAGGTTTTGGACTGTCATGCTTTCATTTTCATTTGCTTCCAAGTATTTTTTCAATTATTCTTTAATTTCCTGGTTGACCCATTAATTCTTTAGTAAGATGTTCTTTACCTTCTATTTACTTGTGGTCTTTCCAAATTTTTTCTTGTAGTTGACTTTGGTTTCATAGCATTGTGGTCTGAAACTAAGCAAACACTATTTCTTTAAGCACCTTCTTTGTAGAAATACAATGCCATACAGGGATTCTTTCCCTAATTCAAATTCCAAGAAGACAATATTCCTTTGTATTACCACCTGTGGTCCTCTGAATTTAATTTAAATCTTTTACTAGTTACATTCCATCTACTCTCTGATTCCTACATTCCACTAGAAATTTAAAGCTAATTTTTTTTTTCAAAGATTTTTATTTATTTATTTGATAGAGAGAGAGATCACAAGTAGGCAGAGAGGCAGCAGAGAGAGGGGGAAGCAGGCTCCCCACTGAGCAGAGAGCCTGATGCAGGGCTCGATCCCTGGACCCTGAGATCATGACCCAAGCGAAGGCAGAGGCTTAACCCACTGAGCCACCCAGGCGCCCCTAAAGCTAAATCTTCTTGCTTTCATTCTATTACAACATGTTTGACAAAAAAATTAATTAATTAAAAACAAGAAGACAGTATGATTTTCTCTGTCAACCTATATAAAAATTAACTGATAAAATATCAATATTATTGAATAGAATACCTAAAATTTAATACTATTTATGATGTGAAATATATATTCAAATATCAAAACAATAAAAATTGTCACTGTGATACAGTTATACAACTATAATAAAAAATCAGTCACTATACTATACATAATTTATATAATTTCTACAATCTTGAAAACTAAACTTCATTTTTATTAATTACTATTTACCTTAAAATGAAGCAAAACTGCTGCTACTTCTCTCATTCTGGAGATTTCACCTCTTCTTTGAGCACTAGTAAACTCCTGAATCAGTTGGCATTCTAAATCATGGTATTTACCTAAAAATAAAAAGAAAGTCATTTATCTACAATGGGACATTCAAGGTATCCAAGTTATTTACAAACATATGAATTATTTACAAATATAATGACGATGGATCTACCTTCCTTTTTAAAGAATTACAAAAACAAAGTGAATCTAGCCTTATAATGTACCATGATACATAAATCTATATTTTCAACACAATAAAATATTCCCAACCAGTGGTCTGATTACCATTTACCACTGTTACTTAAAAAATCAGTTAACTGAGATAAACCTCTGGATTTCATTTTTGATAATAAGAGATAGGAAAAAATCTTAAACCTAAAGCTATAGAAAGGGTGAAGAGGACTATAAAACTCCTTACTAGAGATCAGAAGTCTTTACCATGAACAATGGTGGATTCAACACCAAATCTCACCTTAAGATAATATATAGCATCTGATTCACTCAATTACTGAGGCTACTAACGTTCTGAATGAAAACCTGAACTTAGGACTTATCTATAGTAATCAAAAACAGTGCCAGGAAGTCCAACTATCTATGTCATTCTGATGTAACACCTCTTGGAAAACAGGTGGCTCTCTGAACCTTCTATGCAACGGCATCCCAAACATGACTCAGGTTACCACAGGAGCCTACAAATATAGTGGCTTTTCCAGAAACCTAGACAGACCTACTTAAAATATAATCCAAAGATTGAAAAGAATAAAACTAATCATGTAAGGAGTCATATCAGTACCAAAATGCTTATATGCACTTAGCCTTTAAAAAAAACACCTACTTTAGAGATATATGTATGGATATAAAATAATATCCAAGATACATTGTTAAATTAAAAACACATGGTATAAAACTATTTGTATAGTATGCTAGCCAATTATTTTAAAGTAACTGGGGACAGTAGCACTAAATTCTATACACACACATGCATGCACGCATGCACGCACACATGATTTATGTCCTATGCTTACATATCTACAGCACACTCTGAAGAATACACAAGAAACTGGTAATGATTATTTTAAGGAAGAGGAGTCAAACTCAGGGATGGGGTGGGAGGATGACATTGTTTCCACTATCTCTCTTTTTACTATTTTTTTTTCTTTTACACAAGTATTTTTATTATCTATTCAAAACAAAATACTTTTATACACTATTTTAAATACTTTTAAATACTATTAAAAACTTACTCGCAATTTTGGATTTTACTTCTGAAAACCTGAAAGATAAAAATCAATGATAAGGTTCATCAGTAATGACAAATGTACCACAGTAATCTAAGATGTTAATAAAAGGGGAAAAAAGAATCTGGGTAGTGTAAGAGAACTCTTTTTACTAAAGGTCATCAATGGAAAGAAGGGACAGAGGGAGGAAGGGAGGGAGGGAGGGAAGGAAAGAAGGAAGGAAAAGAAAAAGGAAAAGAGGGAGGGAGGGAAAGACGGAGGGAGGGAAAAAGGAAAGAAGGGACGGGAACAAGAAAGAAAGAAAGAAAGCAAGACAGCCAGCCAGCTAGCCAGCCAGCCAGAATAGAAAGCAGGCCAGGTAACAAAACTGAATTGGGGCAATTCAGATGGGGTAACTGGTTCTCACTAATGAAATTCACATTGAATAACCAGTAACTTCTTAAAGAGGGAGAAGTTCTATATGAGACATTAACAACTCCACCAGCTCCAACACTGAGCTACTATTTCAACACATTATTCACTAACATTTTAAATTCCTTGATACTTATCTATTTGCCACTTCTGTTGGGATTTTTTCACATAAAATTCTATTATTGTTATTTAAAAGAAAAACAATGGCAAGTATATGAAAAATAAAATAAAAGCCATAAAAAGGACCCAGAAACATGTCTTACAGACTAACCATTCAATCTTTGCAAATTCAGAAACTGAAATATCACATACTAGCATACACTTGAAATTTTTAAAAACTTAAGTATCAAGGGAGAAGATACATCATGGAAAATTAATGTTGAGAGATCCTATGCAATCAGTTTGGAGAGGAGGGTGGCTGGCAAAAGAGATGGCAAAGGCAGATAAAGAAGGTAATAAAAATTTACAGAGTTATACAAAATTGATGTATCAAAGTCATGGTGGATTAGAGAGTTCATGTAAGGCCATATGATCGTTCTGAAAAAATTAAATCTAATTAGGACATATATTCAATTCCAAGGCTCGGTAGAGAGGCTAAAACAAAACTGTAAGAGAAGTATATAGCTGAGAAGTGAAAGATGATGAGTATATGCAGAATAGGATGGACAGATTATCCAATAATTATCAAACACCTTTTGTGAGCCACACATTTAACCTACTTAAGTAAATGGTCCAACTCTGAAATGAGATAGAGAGGTTTTTGGGGGTGACTTTAAAAATCATTGCTCATGAAGCACCTGGCTGGCTCAGTCTGTACGACATGAAGCTCTTAATCTCTGGATTGTGAGTTCAAGCCCCATGTTGGGTATAGAGATTAGTTAAATAAACTTTAAAAATCAATCAATCAATCAATCAATCAAGGAGATGGGGATGATAGTTCTTGGTGAGGATAAAGCAATATACTGTAATATTTATATTTTGAAGATACCATTTCTTTTCTGATTTTTTCAAAGTACATATATATTTTAAAGATTTTATTTATTTATTTGAGAGAGTTCCAGCAGGGGAGGGGTGGGGGAAAAGCAGACTCCCCACCAAGCAGGGAGCCTGACACAGGGCTCGATCCCGGAACCCTGAGATCATGACCTGAGCCAAAGGCAGACACTTAACCGACTGAGCCACCCAGGGATCCCTCTAAATATATTTTAACACAAAATATGAGCTAAATCTCTTCAATAAATTGTAGTAACATAACAAAGATTTTCCCTAAGATTTTCAACTATGTTTTAATGACTTAATGTTTCTTTATAAAATATATGAGAATATCTTTCTGACCCTAATAAAATAACATGTTAATAAACAAAACAGAACTATTCAGAAAAAAAATCATGATTCATCATGCTGGGAAAAATAGGAGATTATTAGCAATAGCTAAATGATACATGACCATCACTGCTCATTCTATATGATGACTCAGAGTTTGCGGGTAGGGAATTCATTCTCACCCTATGTTTGTATTGCAAGCTTTAAGTATAGCAATACATTTATATTCTACCTGTACCCAAGGATCCCCAAGTACTGCCCCAAATAATAACAGATCTATTGTCTGTTACATGAAGACTTATTTTTTTCAGACGTTCATGAGGAAACTACTATTACCAACATTTTATTAAAAAGTCCACCATTCTACGGACTAAAGGGAAATCATGAAAAAAATCTTCTCCATAAAGTTTCTTTTAAAATGAAACCATCAATACCTGACTTAGCAATAGCCATAGGGCCTTGCCTCTAAAGCAAGGTTTCTGAACCTGGTGTCCCTAGGGAAGAGTCTGTGGCTAGGCTGAGTCTAAAATTCCATAAAGTTGCATATGTTATGAGAAGAAACTTTACAGCTTTTATCAGCTTTTTGAAGCTTTTTGTAAAACCCCCAAAAGTTTAAGAATTCTTACCTACATATAAGAAAAAAACAGCTGAATGACCCCATGTTTAAATTTTCCCTGTCCTCTCCCACCCAGGTTATCAAAGTCCAAAAAATGAAAATTCAAAATGTTAGTAAATTTCAGAATTCCCTTCAGCAATTTCTTTTCAGAAGAAAGACAAAGGACTAAAAGTACTTCAAGGTGTATCATTAAATGTAGATATTAAGAGACCACATTTTTTCAGTCAACTATTATATACTATGTGTTGTACAAAGGGGTTACTCAATAAATTCTTGTTGAATAAGCAAAACCATACAGGGAAAAATACAACTTTATAAACTATAGCATATATTCAAATTAGCTCTTGAGAAATAAACTTGCCTGTCAAAAGGTAACTCCTGGGCAATTAGGTGCAACTTCTGAATGATGTCTGCTGCCTCCTTTATCTATTCAAAAGTAAATGAAAGCAGTAATTAAAAAAAAAAAAACCCTATGCATATCAAAAACATCTTTATACTTGAAAAGAGCCCACAGACCCTCATTCCAACAATTTTCTTTTAAAATTCACAAAAATAAAAACCTTGCGAGCTACAGAAAGACATCTGGGATATCACTAATACTGAGTCAATAAAACACAATATTTGTCTCTCTGGTGTTGAAATTTTGTGATTTTATAATGCCACAGTCCCTTCCCAATGAAAACCTGCAGATCAAATTTACTTGGAAAAAACTTAAGTCATTGTTTGCTAAAAGCAAGAATGTCTCTTCTGGTTTATGAACCCAAAAAAGACAAATAAGATTTAAGAAAGTAATTCAGATCATATTGCTGCATATATGTTACTTTAAGCTAAATGCATAAAACAATAAAAACACTTGTCATTTAATAAATACATACATTTATAAAACTTGTTCTAAAAGCAAAGACAGAATTTAATATGAAGTCTCCTGAATGAAGTATGATACAAAAATGTGTTTACTTATTTATAAGTTGTAAAATTAAAGGGCTGAGGTCAGGGGTCTAAAGTTCTTATAAGCAAATATGTGACTGCGCTTACTTACACTAATATGTAGGGTGGTTATGTAATAGTCACTTTTTCTTTAAATGCCACATAAGTACTGAGTTTTATTTCAGCACACCCTTAATAACTGATTTTATGCTCACTCTCTTTTACACTAAAAAATAAAAAGAGACTTAAAAACATGAAGGAAGAGCTAAAAACATTACCATAGCTCTTTCTAAGTATCAGGTGAAGTCTGGAAAGCAACAGTGGTTAACAGCAGGGTCAAAGAAAAAACATCACTGTTCTCAAACAACAGTGAATACAGATTTCAGTTTCACTTATCTCTTCTCTCCTAGTCAGCAAGTCACTGTCATTTTCAGTTATCACTCACTCAATCCTGCTGCACATGGGCACAGGTAATACTGCAGTATCGCTTTTCACCATGTCATTTAGTTGGACTAGCAATGTCCATCCTTTTCTCCTCACCAATATCCCCTTCAGAAAAGACCTGCCTGGACCATAGCCATTTCTATGTTTCCATCAGAAATTTGTTCCTATCTTTTAAGAGATGGAAGTTCCCATTATGTACTGTTTGCAAACTTTGCATAAATGCAGTGGGAATATAGTAGCAAATAACACTTGATTTTATTGAATTTCTATAGGTAATTGTTTTGGAAAAATCATTTAAAGCACTATAGTTCTTATGGTCGTCCATCACTTAAAATGTACTACAACAGTAAGTACAGAAGTTGTCAAACCACAATCTAATCATTTGCTTACATCTAGAGTGAGGTGAGAGACCAGCCATACTAGCAAATGGTGTTAAAGATAATCAGAGTCATCAGGCGTTATCTACATGAAGCACAATAAGCTGTGATTCTAGGAAGAAAAACAGCTAACATATTTTGTAAGAACAGAGGTAAGAGGAAATACATAATATGGACATAAAATAGGTCTTTCCTAGGGAAGAAAATTAAAGATTCTGAGAAACAAAGATTAAAAAAACAAAAATGGCTATGGAGCAGGAAGATATCTTATCCCATTCCAGTTCCTTCCACAATCATACACTTCTCTAGCTATGTGGGTGATTTTCTTTCCTTTGGGAAGATAGAAATTGAGACAGCCAGAAGGTTATCTGATAATTAGCAGTCTAATACCATATATGAGTTCCTAAGTATAGTTAACTGTGATAGTACCAAGCCAAAAATAATGATTCACAGTTAGCAAACAGTAACTCAAAACTTATGGAAGACATGAGAGAAAAATAAAACGATTGGGGGGAAAAGGAACAAAATATAAGAAAAAAGAAACACAGGGCACTTGGGTGGCTCAGTCAGCTGAGTGTCCAACTCCTGGTTTTGGCTCAGGTCGTGATCTCAGGCTCATAAGATCTAGCCCCACATCAGGCTCTTTGCTCTGTGCTCAGCAGGGAGTCTGCCTGAGATTCCCTTCCTCTCCTTCTGCTCCCCCTTACTCCCAATGTGTGCACACTCTCTCCTTCTCTCAAGTCTTAAAAAAAAAAAAAAAAAGAACACAAGATGAAAGAAAACGGAATATAGAAAAGAGTGAAGCAAAGAAGAGGAATTCACTTAAAAACTGTTAATCTATACTTAGACCTCAAAAATTATAGTTAAGTGACCAAGTGAATGAACTAGCAATTTGAAGACTTCTTCTTCCAATTAAAACCTCAAAACTTAAGAGGTAACAATAATGCCAAGAACTATACAATTACCTGAGGATAATAAAAAAAAATTTTTTTTAGGATTTTATTTATTTATTTGACAGACAGAGATCACAAGCAGGCAGAGAGGCAGGCAGAAAGAGCGGGGAAGACAGGCTCCCTGCTGAGCAGAGAGCCCAATGCCAGGCTCCATCCCAGGACGCTGGGATCATGACCTGAGCTGAAGGCAGAGGCTTTAACCACTGGGCCACCCAGGTGCCCCAATTAAAATGGTTTTTAAAAAATGTAAAGAACCTAATTTCATGATGTAAAATATTACAAGTAATACCAATCAGATTAAAAATATGCATGTTCAGGCATATTTTTTCCCCTAGATTATAAATGGCTGCCTTGGCTGCATTCAGATAAACAGGACAACTCACATTGAATAAAATATCTACATTTGGTTTATAACAGCATAAATAGATTTCATAATCCTATAGGTATAATCCAAGGTAATCCAAGTTATAAAATTTAAACTATATATTTTTCATGTTTAAAACATATTTGTAATATGCATAAATATATACTTTTATAAATATATGTTTATATTTAGTAAATATAAAACAAAACATTCCATAAACTATCCTGGAAAACAGCTCATTGTTTGAGCATGGGGTGTGTGTCTGTATATATGCGTATCTATTCTTCTGCTTAAAAATCACATCAATCTAATAAAAGCTATATATGGCCACTGTTTAACAAGTGTTTAAGTATGATAATGTTCTTAATGCTAACCTTATCAATTCAACTTTATACTATAAATATAACTGCTTATACTAATTATTTATTTATTTTTAAAAAAGATTTTATTTATTTATTTATTTGACAGATAGAGATCACCGGTAGGCGTAGAGGCAGGCAGAGAAAAAGGAGGGAAGCAGGCTCCCCGCTGAGCAGAGAGCCCGATGTGGGGCTTGATCCCAGAACCCTGAGATCATGACCTGAGCTGAAGGCAGAGGCTTTAATTTACTGAGCCACCCAGGTGCCCCATACTAATTATTTAAAATACTGTCTTTTCCTTACAGGAATTTTGTAAAATATTTAACTGTTTCTTCAAAGGTCTCTAAAAATTATAAATTCTATAAGCCTATATAGTTCCTACTCACAAAAATGTGTTGCTTAATTCAAAGTAAACTTCAACAATACCTAACTTTTAACATTCCACTATCAAAAATATTCCATGGAGTAAACTTGGAATAATTCAGGGAGAACTGTATTTATATATTAGTGGATAATGTTACCATACGTATATACTATCTATAAGAATTTTTTCATGCATTTTGATTTTTCCCCATGGGAGGAAGAAAGTCAGCTAAATACCTTCCTTTCAAGACTGCAGAACAGCCAATGCTTAATACTTAGACCAGTATTAAGTGACCAGTGCTATGAAAAGGATTAATATAAACAATTCAGATTTTTCAATCCTCTTTAGTCCAAACTATGCTTGAATTCTTTATAAGAGCTCTTTATTCATGTAATAGAAATTAGAAGCTCTGCATTCCTCATGGAGAAAGATACTTCAGCCTGTCAGTGATTTAAGTCAGACTACATCCTCACCCAACGGAATATAACCATTAAATTATGTTAATATTAAAAGTCAACTATGGAAAAGAAAAACTTATTAACACAGTTATCTCAGCATTGTCAAAACACACATAATTTCATAAACAAAAATTCCAGACAATCCTGCAATTAAAAATCTGAATATACACACTTTATCAGTAATATGTAGCAAGTGTATTAAAACACACTTCAGAACAATAAAAAGTTTTAATAAGTCAGCTACTTGGTGATTTGTAAGTAGTAATTGGAAAATAATAAATATAGTTCATAATTTGGGCATTGTTATTAGTGATGGAGGTGCTTTTATCTTTCTGACAGTACTCACCTTTTCAGAATTTGTAAAAACATCAGATTTCAATTCTCCATCTAGAAACTCATTAAAGTATTTCATCAATTTCTGAGCCTCCACTGCCCGCTGTCTAGGTGTGTTTACCCCTTCCAACTGGTCTCCAAGGTGACAGACCTTGGTTGCTACATAGCTGATGTGCTCATCTAGTTCTTGGAAATGTTGGAAGGCAACCTAGGAAAAATGCGCAGAAGCATAAAATACAATCAGAGAATCCAGTTTATAAGTGAATTCATATCAAAACTAGACCATCAGTCTCATCTCTACTCTCTAACTTAGGTTACTAAGATAACACAGAAATTATATGTGAGCTAAACTAGAAACAATTTATGCCCATTAGCACTGCATGATCTGAAAACTTTAACAAAGTTGCACACATTTATACCTTTAACTATAAAAATAATATTTTATCATGAACATTTGTTAAGCAATAAAAGAGTATCCTATTAACAATATTCCCAGTAAAATTAAGTCCTAAACAATGATTCTGAAATCAACGAACTAAGTATCAAAGGGACCAGTGGTTTGAACAATTTGCTTGCTACTACACTGAGTCAAAAATGTCAGAAATAAAAGGCATTAATTAAAAATAGAGCATTTAACATTTATTTCAAATATCTGAAGAGCAATGCTAGTATTAGAAATAAGGTAAGATGATTTTGCCCAGTTTTAAAAACATAAAAGACTGTAACAGTTATTCAAGTGAAGCAAAGGTAAATACTTCCTCACATATTCTTCCCCTTTTTCCAGGGTACACAGGCTGTCATGTGGTATTTGAAAGTTATGTACAATGAATGCCTTAGAATTGCCAATAACAAAATTGCTGATAATTCAGTATGGCACTTTTGTTCTGACTTTAAGATATGAGGTGAGGGAGGAAGGAACTGCAAACATTCACTAAGGACTTCCTCTGTGCCAGACACTGTTCTAAGCACATTACATGTATTTACTTATTTAATCCTTTTAACAACTCATTTTATAGATGGAAAAAACTGAGGCACAGGGAAGTTGTTTGAGATTATAACGACAGTAAGTGGCAGAGCAGACAGTCTCCAAAGTTTCTTAAATTAACTATTAATACTATTACTATTACCAAGAGAAAACTGCATTTTAAGTATTTGGAATCTTATCACTTTGACTACTTAAAAAGGCATTTTCTGTCTTATGTAAATTACTGACTTTATTATTATTTTTCCACAGCCATATATACTTAAGTGAAGGAAATCAAATAAATACAATGTGAGCAAAAATCAGTTTGCTAATTCCTAACACTAAAGAACAGCCCCTGGGAGGCAGCAATGCTAAGCAGGACTCCATGAACAACATCTATAAAGGGCAATCAGGTTCCAGATAAGGCCCAAGCTGTAAAAGGGGTTCACATGCTCCAGATTCAGTTTAAGACTTAAGAATGGCTTGGAAAGGGACGCCTGGGTGGCTCAGTTGGTTAAGCGGCTGCCTTCGGCTCAGGTCATGATCCCAGCGTCCTGGGATCGAGTCCCACATCGGGCTCCTTGCTCCGCAGGGAGCCTGCTTCTCCCTCTGCCACTCTGTCTGCCTGTGCTCGCTCTCTCTCTGACAAATAAATAAATAAAATCTTACAAAAAAAAAAAAGAATGGCTTGGAAGTTGCTTACTTACCCCAGGGCCAGGCTAGTGATTTGATTTTACTCCAAAATGGACTGAGGAAGAATTCTGTATCCACTCTCACTGTGACATCACAGTTCTCGTTTGAGTATATACCACATGACTTGTAGAAAACTTCCCAGATTAGGGGAAAAACTGATCCAGGCAATAGCTGTTCTGGTATTACTTTGTTTTATGCTTAATGAGAATACAAACGACTACTTAAATATCCAAGTTAATCATGAGCCCCTAAAGATGCAGGTCTGCTAAAGTTTGCACTGTGACTGTACTGGATACCACTCCAACCTAAGAAGGATCTACCATGATCACAAACCACGGATCAACAGCAAGTCAGTGCTAAGAGTGGCTGTTAACAATTCACTGACATTTTTCCCCAGGGATGGGAACAGTTGATAGAAACCTCAACAGTTACTATTATGTAACTAGAGTTTTTAAAGAACTTAATAGTGGAAGGAAATAAAGATATTATAACCTGTGTAAACTATTCATAGCTTAACTGTTTACCTGATTGCTTTTCTGGAGCTCTTGTACCTTCTTGGCAAATTCCTTGGCTTCTTTCTGACACTGTTGCTCTAGTTTCTCTACTTTCCTTTGAATCCTTTCATCCATTATCTGTAGTTCCTGAATATGATTTACAAATTCTTCTAATAACCTAATAGAGGAAAATCAGAATATATATACCAATTCATCTATGAGTAATCATTAGGAACTGGCCAGTTCACTTGTAATAAAGTATCAATAACCATCCCCTGAAGTAGGGATGATCATGTTAATTTTCTCAAGAACATCTTTGGGATTATCTTTATGATGAATGAAAACCTCACCCAGGAAAAAAAAAGAAAAGAAAACCTCACCCAGAATCTCTTCTACTTGCCAGAATAGAAATCAATTTTATAGAAAATAGTCAAAAAGATAAAAATATACTTTTAATATATATATACTATAAAAATATTTATAGACTATATAAAAATAACTGTGCATTCCAGGGAACAGTGACTTTCTGTTTCTCTGATTTACAACTGTACTTAAAAAAACATATTCAGGGGCGCCTGGGTGGCTCAGTGGGTTAAAGCCTCTGCCTTCGGCTCAGGTCATGATCCCAGGGTTCTGGGATCAAGCCCCACATCGGGCTCTCTGCTCAGCAGGAAGCCTGCTTCTCCCCCTCTCTCTCTCTGCCTGCCTCTCTGCCTACTTGTGATCTCTGTCTGTCAAATAAATAAATAAAAATTTAAAAAAAATCTTTAAAAAACAAACAAAAAAAAACCATATTCAACATGTTTTTATTTTAGAGATATAACTAACCTTTTCTAATTTATTACTAATTGAAGAAAACATTAAATTCTTTTAACACAATAAAACCCCTCCCCTAACACGAGTTGAAGTCATTCTCTAAGATAAAAGAAATATAAAAGAAAACAACCTCCTAATTCTAATGCTTTTATCTTTACCGGCCAAGTATTAACTAAAATCCCTTCACACAAACTTTGGAAGGAATTTCAATAGTCACCTCTATTCCAAACACAAATTTGTACTAGATTGGATCTATGGGGAAAAAAACATTTTTACTTCACCTTTTGGGATCGAAAGCTTCAGGACCCCCTCTAGAGCCTCCTCCTGGGGTTCTCCACACAAGTCGTTCAATATACTCATCTGCCACAAAAGGCTCCTAGTTTACAAAATAAATGTTCTTTTAAAAAGTTTCGGAGGAGATAATTTAATGCTACTTACAAAAATGAAACAGGTTCTACTATGTGAGGTCTTAAAATGGAATTAAATTTCCATTTAAACACATCAATATTAAAATGTACAAGACTTTTTCATTTTAAAAAATGAATAGATTAATAAAAATTAGGATATTAAAATATTAGAATAGTATTATAATTAGTTAGAACATCCCAATGGAAAAATGACCAAAGGATACAATTTATAGAAGACATACGAGAAACATGAAATACTTGTGGCCTCACTAATCATCAAATAAAATCAAATTATAATTTTTTTTTAAACCACACACACTGACAAAGTGGTTTTTTTGGTAATTACAATATGCAACACAGGAGAGGGTAAACTGAAATTCACAGACTCATGTTTTAGAAACATTGATAGGTAGAATATTTTTGAAGGACAACAGATAATGATTTAATAACATCAACAGTATTACAAATGCTTATACCCTTTAACCCAGTAATTCTACCTTTAAAATTCTAAGGGGAAAGCAGATATGAACACAACAATTTTTGCTGAATGTTCACTGAGTATTATGTATAATATCTCAAAATTGTTTCATAAATATTCAATAAGTCATTATTAAAAAATAATGACAAACTTGCAGGATGAAAAACTATCTTCCTATTAAAATCATGCTAAAAAATTAAATGCAAAAATGTTTACATATAATACTGATGAAAAAAGCAGGATACACTTATCTAAATTTTCTCAGAAAAAAAGCATGAATTGTGGAAAAAAAAAGAGTATTAAAGTAGAAGACCCAATCAAGAAACTAAACATTCAAATGTTCACCATTAGCTGACAATAAATTTTTTAGACTAATACACACTAATTTATGTACTTTTCATACTATCTTCTTTCACACAACTGGATATCATATATTGCCTCCCACTTAGCATGTAACTTAAACTAGTAGCATTTGCTGGTGATTCTAGTTTGAATTCTCCATTTGTTAATCATATGTTTAAAACATATTTTCATTGATAAACATTCATTGAACAATAAAATTTCCAGTGCCAAGCACTGTTAGGCTTTGGAATAAAAAGATATATTAAAAAACTGTAACCTCAAGAAACTCCTAGCCTGATAGGGGAAAAATTATAAAGAATGCATCATATGTGATACATAAAAGAAAGAATGTGTACAAACTTTAATATTAAACACTTCTGAGTAAATTGTTATCTCAACAGGTAGTTGGGCAACAGAAATGTGGTATTTATTAATTCAGCAAATTTTGCTAAGCAACTGCTATGTGCTGGGCATAGTAGTAGAATATAAATGTTAATTCAACAGACAGGGTTCCTGCAAGGCCTCATGGGAATGATCTAGGTAAGGATTCCAACAATAAACAAGTACAGACATAACTAGTTATAATTGTGATAAATGTAAGCAAAAGAAAAGTCCTGGATCTAAGCCTACACAACAGGAACAGATGATGGGAAGACAGTAAGGGAGAGAAGACTGGCAAGAAGTAGGCATTACATCACGCAAACTTTCAGAGGACCTAACACTTCAGCTGAGACTAGATAAGGAAGAAAAATCAGCCAGACTATAATGGAACAAATATTTTTCCTATTAGGAAAGAGCAGATAGAATGTAACCTATTAGAGGAACTGACAAGTAAGATAGACTAGATCACAAGGACAACATCTGGAGAAACATGAGAGGTGACAATTAAGGGGAACAGATAATAAACTTGTTCTTTTTTATCATCATCTTCATCACCACCACCACCACACTGGTATTTGAGAGAATCGTTCACCAGTCTCATGTGAGAGGAGGAATGAGAGCATGAATTTCAGTCAGGCTGACAATAACCATCATGATAAGAATATGCATTGTGCACATTCTTATCATACGTACCAACAACTTATATGTACCAACAAGAATAACATCTCACATAAATACTTTACATGTATTACTTCATTTACTACTCTCTTCATAAGACCTGTAAAGAAGGTCCTATTTTATCCTCACTTTATGATGAGGAAACTAAAATTAAGAGAGGTTAATTACTTAACCAAGGTAACACAAGCTGAGCTGAGATTTGAATCATTCTGTTCTATTGCTATGTAAAACTGAATGGCAACTATGGGAAACTACAAGTAGTTCCCTGTACCTAAAGTTAGACGGTAAGTGTAACAGGTGAAGCTAAAAGTTAAAAACTGCCACATGAAGGCATATGAACATCACTGATCATGTCTTTTAAAATTTCTACTTATATTTATAAACATTCCAATCATATGACCCACCAATAATGCATACCAATAATTTTATCAGACAACTGATACACTGTCACATGCCTATCTGAAGGCAGAATCCAATATCAACTTTCAAACTGGTTCATATTTTATAAGAAAACCATAAAACCTTTATGACTGTTAACATCACTAGTTGCTAAAAGAAAAAAGTAAACATTGAGCAGTAAGAACACAAAACAATATAAGTAGGTATTTAAAAAATTTTTAAAACTTTACATTTTACCGGGGCGCCTGGGTGGCTCAGTGGGTTAAAACCTCTGCCTTCGGCTCAGGTCATGATTCCCAGAGTCCTGGGATGGAGCCCCACATGGGGCTCTCCGCTCAGCAGGGAGCCTGCTTTCCCCTCTCTCTCTGCCTGCCTCTCTGCCTACCTGTGATCTCTCTCTGTCCAATGAATAAATAAAATCTTAAAAAAAAAAAAAACAACTTTACATTTTACCTATAAAAGTCTCTTGTATAGCAGTCAAATAACTGAAAAATAGCTGTCATATTAATCCAATTTCTCTCATAAGATTGCCATTATAGGGAAGCTATCTGATAGGATGGAGGCACAGAAAGTAAACAAGGTTGTTGGCTACTTTAAAAAAAAAAAAGAACAGTTTATCCATGTGCTGACACGTTTGAGAAATAAGTCCTAAGGATAAATTAGATATCCCACTAAGGAAAAATTTTGGCCCTGTGAAATATAATTAACTCATTTAGCAAACATATGATCATTTAAATAATCAAACCTCTTCTCTACTTCATTTCTATTGAGATAAAAGTTTACGTATGTTAAAAAATTCTTAATTTACATATATAAATTGGGAAACATTGATTCAAGATAAAGGAATTTGCTTAGAGCTACTTATAACTTTAGAAACTGAGCTACTTCAAAACTTAAAATCTGACAAGCATATGAAATACTCCTAAATAATGTTGACAACAGCTAATTTTTAAGGTTTTATTATGTGCCTAATACTTTACATACTTTATCTCATTTAATACAAGTCTATGAGGTAGGTTTAATCAACATTGATTCATTTTATACCTACGCAATTGTGTGATACAAAAAGGTTATTTAATCCAAGGTCACATGGATTTATCTGATTTCAGAGGTCCAAATTTTCACTTCTGGTAAAATCCAGAGCTTTTTCTTTAAAAGAGGCTAAATTGGGTGCCTGGTTGGCTCAGCTGGTTAAGCGACTGCCTTCTGCCCAGGTCTGGATCCTTGAGTCCCGGGATCGAGTCCCGCATTGGGCTCCCCGCTCCATGGGGAGTCTGCTTCTCCCTCTGACCTCCCCTCTCATGCTCTCACTCTCTCACTCTCAAATAAATAAAGAAAATCTTTAAAATAAATAAATAAATAAATAAAGAGGCTAAATTAATTTAGAAAGTAGTCACCTCTTCCAAAAGTCCACAATACTCCCATAAATAACTTTACATAATAATCATGTTCCTTTTCTTTGTCATATTTTACACATGCACATCTAAATAAATAATTAATAATCATAGTTCTCATGGGTTATTAATTTATTATTCGGTAAGAATAAATTGCAATTTATTATGGCAATTTTCAACTTTCAAATTTCATTGAAATTTACACTGTTCATTAATTTCAATATACCAGTTTTATTAAATTATATATGTCCAAAAATTTATACATCAGCAGACAAATATTACTGACATGGTAAAAAAAAAAAAGTAAGCATTTTTAAATATGAAATGTTTCAATTTTCTCAAAATACAATATTCCTTCATTCAACAAATATTCATGGAGGGCCTAGTGCATTTTAATGACTATTCTACAAACCCAGGAAATAGCAGTAAACAAGGCAGGAGAAAAATCTCTGGATCTATGGATGTCATGAAAGGGAGTAACAAACAAATGAACAGATAAATGATAAATAAGAGCTATGAAGAAAACTAAAGAGGATACAGAGTGATGGATTAAAGTAGTTATTTGGCAGAAGTAATCAGGCAAGCCCTCTCTAAGAAAACAAATTTTGAACAAAGACCTGAACACAGCTAAGGAGTAAGCCATGGAGGAAAGCAATGCTCCAAATACAAAGAACAAACTTGACATATGAGCAATGACAAGAGGCCAGTGTGACTAGAGCAGAGAATATTGCAGATGAGATACAAAAGAGGTAGTAGGAGTCCAGAGCTTATGTCAAGGTCATAGAGGATGTACTATGATATACTTCCAGCTATTTATTGAAAAAAAGGCCAGGTTCCTGGAAGGGAGGACTCTCCAATATGCTAGCAAATATATGCAGTGATGATTCTACTACTCCTTCCCCCTAAAAGATCTATGACCATTTACTTGAGTACTGTGCACTAGGGAAAGGGGAACACTCAAACATTTTGAGGTCTGTTGTTTATAAGGTCCTAGATGATTCCAATACTTGATTGACTCCAAGCATCATGGACTCAAGAAAGTGAGGACTTTTGGAAACCAAGAAATAAACGGATTCTTAGCCAAGATCCAACTGCTCCACTACTCCAACTGCTGGCCATTTCCCCAGTGTGCAAACATGTAACAGTGATAGACACACTTGATGGCTGATGTAACTCCCAACTGGGAACTTGGGCCATAGAATAAGAGCTTTTAGAGTGGGGAAGTCCAAGGTGTCTCTGAAATTACCTCTACTCAATGTAGTAAATCAGGTGGAAGGGCAAAATTTAGTGTCACTCTTAAAGTTCTAAAACAAGGATGAGCAATTTTTTTCTTAAGGAGCCAGACAGTAAGTATTTTAGGCCTATAAGCCATACAATTTTCTTACAACCATTCAACTCTGCAGCCATAGTACAAATGTAGTCATAGACGATGAATAAACAAAAGGGCATGCTGTCTATTAGTAAAACTCTAAAAACAGCATCTACCCCATGCCAACCTCTTATCTAAAGAATGCTGGAGTTACATTCCTCATAATTTTCTCACTTAATTCATTAGTCTGGGTCTTACCAGACAAATCCTAGAAGGTGATTATCTCAAAATCAACCAGAAAGTAGCCCATTACATGTGTCATGCCAGATGTAGTATCTCCTACCTTCATGGTATATGACTGATGATTTGCCAGATAGGTTATTTTCTATCCCTATTAAAAAAGAGAATCAGACATGGAACGGACAATGGTATACATTACAGTTTTGCTTCAAGACCATGTGAACTCTCCTACTTCTATTATAACATAATCTGTACCATTTGGACGTTCTAAAGAACATCTTACTGATTCATCATACGTAACTAACATCATTGGAGAGGTCTTCATAAGATACATGCACTCAAGAGACTGCTATATACTATATACAAAGACGCAAGGGCACACTGAATCAGTAAAATTTTAAGGTAATCAGGGCATGCCAAGACATCTCACCTAAAGTAAAGGACAATTATTGTACCTTGTACCTTCCACCACAAGGACACACAATACCTGATAGGCCTTTCCAGGTTCTGAATGCACATGCTCTGGCACATATATCAAGTGACATAAAAGCAGGAAAGGGCTGTGCACAAGTGGGGGCCAGACAACCAACACTGCTGTCTGGGCCATACAACTTCACAGACCCTATAGTATTAAAGGAATCAAGTGTTTACTAAAGGTATCAGTTTTGGGAAACAATGTCAAGTGGAGTTGTTGCAAGCCCCAGTAGGATAATCACAATACAGATCTCTGGATAATAAAGCAAGATCGTGTCATCTATAGCAGAGAATTATAGACCTTTTAAGAACTAACTCCTGATATGCCACTGGACCCTGGCAGAGATAGCACACCTAACCACACGGCATGAAGTGAACATGTATCCAGAATTTTACAGCATGAGCTGGATTCTAATAGACTCATGAAGTTATTATGTCAAGTGGACTGAGGAACTCGTCATCTTAAGATGGATGGGGTAAACCCAGAATCAGACATGAACAAAACCAGAAAGCAAACTGCATAAGCATAAGCAGAATGTCCAAACTCCCATGATCTCTACCATTATTGCACTAGCATTCCTCCTTCAATTAACATGTATAGCCTTATGGGGGATCTCTTACAACCAGGTGATGGGAAAGGAAAAAGCCTGAGCTTGGTTTGTGGAGAGTTGGCTAGGCATGAAGGTATCGACTAAAAATGGACAGCAGCTGCAATTAAAACCTCACTCAGGTGGCCTTGAAATTCAGTGGCAAGAAAAAAAAATCCTCTCAACAGGCAAAGCATTGCAAAATATACCTGCTCATCAGATTGGGTGGACAGAGACCTTAGGTTAGCATATATATGGACTCAAAGACAATGGCAAAGGGACTGGCTATGAGAGGGGAAAATCAGAAGACTGAGGATGGAGGAATCTGGGATAGAGGCATGTGGATGGATACATGTAAGTGAGCACAGAGTGTGAAGATCTCTGTATCACCAGAGGCCATCTACCATGGAAGAAGAATCAAACAACCAGGTAGACAAAATGACTCTACCAGTTGATATCAGTCAGCCTTTGCCTAGCATTAGCACCCTGGGGACATGAACAGAGGGGACACAGGACAGAGACAACACAGCCCCAAGAGCATGAGGTCCTACTTACTAAAGCTGATCCAGTTATCATCAAAGCTCAATATCGAGCCTAACAGTAACAAAGACCAACTTTAAGCCTCTGAAAGAGACATATCCCTCAAGCAGACTAATCAACCACGTAGTAGCATGTTGATTACATTAGTTCCTTTCCAGTCTAGATAAGTAATTCATTCTGACAGGAATAGAAACATTTGATTGAGTTGGGTACGCCTCTCCTCAGAGGGAGTATTGTTTCTGTGGCCCTGGATCCCACATACCACACCACCTCAAAGGACCCACTTTACAGCAAAGAAGGTGACCATGGATCCAATAGTCATATCACAGACCATACCACCCAGAAGCTACTAGTCTGACAGGGCATTGGAACAGCCTGCTAAAGGCACAGCTGAAGTTCAGAGACAATAACTATAAAGATGGAGCACTATTCTCCAAGATGCAGTATATATTCTGAATTTAAAACCTTTATATCATGCTGAGTCCGAGAACAATGCACAAAAGCAGAAGTGGTCCTGCTTATAATGACTCTCAATTTGTGCTTTCTAGTCCTACAATTTTGGGGTCTAGAGAGAGGTCTGATCTCCAAAGGCAAAGATGTCTTCACCTGGGAATATAATAAAAGTCCCATGAAACAATAGCTATGAGTGCTGCCTCGGCACTTCAGCTGCTTCATCCAGTGGATAAAGGCAAGAAAAGGAACGACTATCTTTGGCAGAGGCAACTGATTCTAATCAGGAGGTAGGGCTGCTATTACATCATAGGTGCAGGAACAATATTTGTGACAAACGGATCTCTTCGTGGAGATCTCTTGGTACTCTGTTGACCAATTCTGAAAGTACACAAACAAGCACAGCAACCCTGGCCTAAGAAGGGCATGGTAACCAGTAAAGCCACCAGGATCAGCAGGGGCATTAGCTGAAGGTAAGGGAGTATTAGAATGGAGACTAGAGAAGGGAAACAGAGACTAGAGAAATGAGTATCAGTTATAACCTGAAACCAGCCACAATAGTGGGAGCCATAGTTCGCCCCACTAACCTCCTAATTTTCCCCCCAATTGGAACGTGAGAGGAGCTGCTTCCCAAATGTATAGGAAAAGGTGGAGTCCAGTGGCACAGGAGTGGTCTGTGGTAGACATAGTGATATGTCATCCAGATCTCCCTTCAAGAAGGGTCTTCTTCTAGCAGCTAGCAGTGCTGGGCTATCAGCAGAGAGCTTTCAGCCGGCAGTATTTTCAGGGATCACTTCAGTGGCAGAGAACCAATTCACTCAATGTCATACTTTTCCCACTGTGAGCTAGCAATACCTAAGGTAGGGATTTTTTTATAAAGGCCTGACCACTTTGGTTCAAAGCAGGACAACTCTGACAGTTTATTTTTGTTCCAAAACTCCCCACTGGGGCCAATAACACCGTCATGGGGCCAGCACCGTAGCTCTCTTTCTCCACAGGCCCAATCCTGCATCCTAACCTTGTCCCTTCACGGATACTCATCCCAAGGGTTCCTCCTAATAAATATTCTGCACACTAAACTCTGTCTCAAAGTCTGCTCTTCAGAGAACTCAACCTGCAACACTGTGGTAGTTGAGAGATAATGGTAATAGTTCAGATGAAAGTGACAATGGTGAAGGTACTAAGGAGTGATCAGGTTCATGACATTTTAAAGGATGTATTCATACAAATTGCTGGATTGGATATGGAGAGAAATTTAAAAAGGAAATCATGATTACTCATGGAGGATTGCAGCCTGAACAACTAACTGTGTGAATGGTGGGTGGTGTCATTTACCAAGACTGGGAAGAGATGGAAAGAGGGAGTGAGGAAACAACTTCTGCTTTGCATATGATCTGTTGTGGACACCTATTCGATATACAGGAAGAGAAAATGCAGAGCACATAATCAGAAAAATAAGTTGTATTACAGGGAAGAAACTAGAGCTAGATCTAATTTTAGAGTTATTTAAAATCTCAGAACTAGATGATATCTAGGAAAGAGAAGAACATGTCAACAACATTCAGATAGATGGAGGAAAAGGATCCAACAAAAGAGACAAAGCAGGAGGGATCAGTAGAAGGAGGAGGAAAAATCAGAAGAGAACAGTGTCCTGGAAGCAAAGTACAGGTTTTACCCTCAAAGGCAATTGAATTATCACAAGAGTTTAAGATAAATCAGCTACAGCTCTCAATGGAATGAAAGTTCCAAAAAAGCAAAAAGCAAAACAAAGCAAAATGCTTTCTGCTTATAAAACCAAATAAATCCCAGTAACTTGCTCTCTAACATGTAACCTTGCTGCAAAGGCATTTACAATAAGAAAGATACTAACAGATTTTACGACTTCCAAATGACCAACTCACCCCAAAGGATTCTCAAAGACGCCTGTAAACAATTCCCCAAAAAAATCTTTTAGTATTTCACAAACCTAAGTTACATCCCTACCTTCTATTTTACTACAGTAATTAAAAGCAAAAATTGCCCTAACAAAAACAAAAACCTCAGAAGTATACACCACAGACTAAAACACTACCATATTAAGTTCAACTTTACGTAATTGATTATTGTGTCAGTCTGTTAAACTGATTTTGTATTTTTTACAACTGCTACTGGTTGTAAGGAAACCATGGAGTTTGTGGTCACTTCTACTAAAAATTAAGACATCATGCTCTTGGACAGGAACATAAATCCCTAATTTAACATTGTTTCTTTGATAAAACTAAACTTCTATGTTTTCTTAAGGTATCTTTCCCAAAAACAGATTGAATGCAATGTGTTACAACCACCCACAAACTAAAAATAAACTATAATATTTTCCCCTAGCCTAGGTTAAAAAAAAAAAAAAAAAAGGCTCAGAGGATTTCATAAGGAAGTATTTCTGGGTCCTATGAAAGCAACTAACCCATGGGTTCACAAGTACTACCTATAAAGTATTTTTATTATATTTATTGTGCATACACCACTGCCAAATTAATCTTTAAAACACTGCTTTCTTTTAGTCAGAAACTTCCTATGCAATTCCTAAGCTACTAAGCTCACACTCTTACGTCCACGTTTAAAGTTCTTATCTTACACTTCCTACCCAACTTCTTTTACCTCCAAAATGAACAGCCATATTACCATCAGACTATTCCAGTCTTCTCTTCACATCCACGCTACCTCTACTTCTTTACCTATGGCCAGGTAACTCATCCCACAAAGATACTCTTTCTCTTCCAACAATTTAAACACCTTTTTATATTTACTCAAAGCCCAGCTCAATTCCTATTTCCTCCTTGAAGAGTTCCATCCCTACATGACCTTCCCTGATTTTTTCACTTAAACCCCTAACAACGCTTAAAAATTCAAATCTCAACACAGAACAATACTGTCACTTGTATCATTTATTGTTTTATAATAACTTTTATAAGTTTTACTCCTCTCCACACTTAAATTGAAACCAAGCATAGCATCTGTCATACATTTCTCTTGTTTCCAACTGTGGTCAAGAGAATAATACTGAGCACCACAGATGCACGGTAAGTCAAAACACTTGCTAAATTGGGGCCATGGAAAAATCTCCTGCAAAGGATCTTGAAAAATCAAGCCTTGATCCACATATCCAAAACCACAAAGGCAGTACTACCACTCCACACTCCAAAAATAAAGAACAGGCATTCCCAATTTTGGAAAACTCAAAAGTTCAATAAAAACCAAATATGAACCTTATGCAATTCTGGCACTGGAACTAAATTTTACTACATTTAGCGTCTCGTTTTTAACCTCATTTGATTTGGTTTTCACGAGACTATGTGTTTTATGGGGGATTAACAGATGAAGTACGTTTAATAAGTATTGATTTTTTTTCTTTAAAGCATTATAAACCCTTTATTTTGTGTCAGGCTGGCAAAGTGGAAAGGTAGGAAGATAAAGCACATTAAGACACTTAAATGGCAACTAAGGCAAACTCTGCCAAAATAAGTTTGAAAATTATCTGCAACACTATGAGATGAATAGTTTTACTTATTTTTTTTTAAGATTTTATTTATTTATTTGAAAGTGTGCACTTGAGAGAGAAAAAAGAGCACAAGTTGGGTGAGCGGCAGAGGGAGAAGCAGTCTCTCCACTGAGCAGGGGTCCCAATGTGGAGCTCCATCCCAGGACTCTGGGATCATGACCTGAGCTGAAGGCAGAAGCTTAACTGAATGAGCCACCCAGGCGCCCCCACTTTTCTAAAGTCAATTTTAACATTCCAACTTGAAGGGCATGCTAGCTCTTTAAACTATGATAAAATTAGCCAATTAATCATATTAGAATTATTTTGAAGATGATTAAATGGTGGTACTTAAGAATTTTATGAAATATTTTAGATTCTCTTATGCAAAATCTCTCTTCAGAATAGAATATATCTCACTTCTGACAGTAAAGTAATATCTGATTTCTATGCTCCAAAGAGAAAGGTAACAGAATGTTATAGTATTTTTTTTTAATACCAGTCTCAAAAGAACCACAGAATTAGGGTTAAAAATTGCAAAACTAGGGGCGCCTGGGTGGTTCAGTGGGTTAAAGCCTCTGCCTTTGGCTCAGGTCATGATCTCAGGTCCTGGGATGGAGCCCCGCATCGGGCTCTCTGCTCATCGGGGAGCCTGCTTCCCCCTCTCTCTGCCTGCCTCTCTGCCTGCTTGTGATCTGTTTTTTTTTTTTTTTTTCTCTCTCTCTCTCTCTCTGTTAAAGAAATAAATAAAATCTTAAAAAAAAAAAAAAGAAAAGAAAAAATTTGCAAAGCTAGAGGGGTGCCTGGGTGGCTCAGTAGGTTAAGTGTCTGACTCTTTGATTTCAGCTCAGGTTATGATCTCAGGGTCTTGGGATCAAGCCCCACGCTGGGCTCTGTGCTTAGCGTGGAGTTGGCTTGTTCCTCTCTGCTCCACTCTCCTCTCTCTAAAATAAGTAAGTAACATTTTAAAAAAAAAATGTTTAAAGCTAGAATGGCCATTAAAATCATCTTACTCTAGTCCCTTCATCTCATTTTTATATATAAGTAACTAAAGCAATGAAATTTAAATCTTGTCAAGGTATTAAACCAGTATTCAAATCAGGGATTTTTCCACTCTATTATGGTGTCTTTTAAAATTATATAAACACCATGAAAATTATCACTTAAAGTATCTAACAAATCTTACATTAGCATTTCAAATCAAATATATTTACAAATTTACACATTAAGTATATTTACACACACTTAACAAATGCCTCTGGGATCAAATTAAGCAAATAGATCCAAGGACTCGCTCACTTAAAAAACTATTACAGATTTATTCATTTTAGAGAGCTAAAGTGGGGGGGGGGGCAAAGGGAGAGGGAGAGCAAGAATCCCAAGCAGACTCCCTGCTGAGTGCAGAGCCCGCCAACCCAAGCTGAAATTAAGATGTGGATGCTCAATCAACGTGAGCCACCCAGGTGCCCTGGAATCATTTACTTTTTTGATTCATTACATCCCTAGAAAGCCAAGATGTATACATATGATAAAGTTAACTACATTCTGTTATTACTATTTTTATATTTCAATTCCAAGGAAAGAAAATAACATAAAAGTTAGCATAAATTTTTAAAATATCTTATATATATAAATTTTTAAACTGTATACCACTCAATTCCTGAGCACACCAGGGACTCAATATTTTACACTAATTACACACACACAGTCAATAAATGATCCTCAACTTAAAGACTTGTTCATTTCAGAAGTACACCACCAGGCTGGTTTGACTAGAGAATTCAGACTACAAAATACTCAAATGTAAACCCACTACTCTTTAAGCATCTGCCTCTACCTCCACCACTCTAAGGAGAGTGGTGGAGGTCTACTAAATCTTGGTGTAGATAAAGAGGTGATCAGCCCTGTTCTAATCATTTACTGCTACATAATAACCACTCCAATAAATGAATGGCTTAAAATAGGAATGATGATGACTTTGTTCACAAATCTGCTATTTGGGCAGGGCTCAACAGGGAAATCTCATCTCTGTTCCATGTCTCATCTGCTGAGGCAGTTCAACTTGGGGCTAGAAGACATACTTTCAAGCTAACAAGTTTATGTTGACTGTAGTCCGGGAGTTCAGTCAACCAAAAGCCTGGATTGCCCAATGGGCTATGTAGCATAGTTGCTGGGTTCTAAGAGGGGGAATCAAAAGAAGGTCAAGCACATCGCCTTTCATGACTTAACCTTGGAAATCACATAAGCAACACTTCTGATACAGTTATAGACCTGCCTAGATTCAAGAAGGGAGCACGGGCCCTACCGCTCTGTGGGCACAGCATCAACATCCCATTATAGGATAACAGATCTGCAGCCATCCTGAAAAACACAACCTTCCACAGCACCTTTCTGTTATTCTCTCCTACTGTTATCTCCTCCCTCTAGGATTATTTCCTATTAGTCTTCTTTGAAGATTTTTTTCTCCCTGATTATTCTCACTCTAGTCCTCTTCCCAACCCACTTACCAATATTAATTTTAAAAAGCTACTACTCTTCTATGGCATTCTGCTAAGCCATTTAAATTTATCAACTCATTTAATCTTGGAAATAACCCTCTAAGGTAGGTACTGTTACTATCCCCATTTTATAGATAAGAAAAAGGTATGAAAAGATTAGGTAACTTGTCAAAGATCACAAAATAGTAACGGACAAAGCTAAGAGATGTCATCCATTCTTAAGTCTATCTAACTGCCACCCATAAAGAATAACAACTCCCATGATAATTTGTATCTCTAGCTGTAGTTTTCTTCTGAGTTACTAATTCATATTTCCCACTGCCTTCTGGACTTCTTCACCAGAATATCTTACTAAAAATTTAAAATGTAGTTTTTAAAAAAATAAATACATTATTCCTTCCCCCTGAAAGGTTCCTTCCTGTTTTCTCTGTCACAGTTACTTCCCAACTTCAAAAATTTGGAATTAACTCCTCAGTAACCAAAATTTTTTGATTCTTCTTCAAAATGTCTTCGCACATTTGTTATCTTCTCTGTCCCCACTGAATTTCACCTGCCTGAATTAATCAATCAATAGATAATTCTGGACTACCTACTAAAAGAAAAGAACTATGTCAGGTTGGGTACACCCTCTATTTTCCCAACTATCAATCTTTTCCCCCACTGAAAGCCATTCTTCACAGTAACATTAAAATGATCTGCCTCTCCACTCCTCTCTCCCCATTCAAAAAGTCGTATCAGCTTCCATAAGCATAGCCTGTAAGGAGGCCCCCTCGAAGATTCCACCAACTGCCTCTGTGGTCTCAGTGCCTTGCTATGAGCCACCACTCCACATGCCTAAAACATGCATACAGAGAACCTATCTTTTCTCAGTATTTCCTAAACACACCACACCTTAAAAATCAGTCTTCTGTCTCTGCCTTAGAATGCCCTTCTGCTTGAAAAGTCTCTACTCTTCTATCAACACCCAATTTATATGTCATTACTTTATGAAACCTTTCCTAATTATCCCAGGAAGAGATTCTGTACTTGTACAACAGTCTTATCTATTAACTTGTCTCCCTGTGATACCATAAAATAATAATGTGTATTTTATTTTAAGAAATACATATTTTAGTCTTTGTACTCAACTCCTAAGGCCTTTGTTTTTTCCTAAGTGATAAATGTGCTAGGAACATCTTTTGTTCTAATATTTGGTCTTTGACCCTGGTTCCTGACACAGAGCTCCTAAAACCCTTGTAATTTCCTAAGTGATATGGTTGATGGGAATGTCTTACATGGAACTCCTAAATCTTGTAATTCCTGAGTGACAGAAGTGTCTTTTGTTCTACTGAAGCAATAGGGCTCCTGGATGGAAGCTGGTCACCAGAAAGATCAAGCATGATTAGAAGCCCCTCTACTCCTGAGTTAACTAAGTTAATAACTGGTAATTCCTATGAGATGAAGCCTCCATAAAAATCCCTAAAGTATGAGGTTCAGAGAGCTTCTAGGCTGCTGAATACATCAAGGTACTGGGAGGGTGGTACACCCAGGGAGGGCTGGAAAGTGCTACACTCTTTCCCCCATCCTTGCCCTAGGCATCTCTTCCATCTGGTTGTTCCTGAGTCATATCCCTTTAAAATAAACTAGTAATCTAGTTAGTAAACCATTTTCCTGAGTTCTGTGAGCTGTTCCAGAAAATTATCGAACCTGAGGAGGGAGTCATGAGAACTCCAATTTATAGCTAGACTGTCAGAAGCACAGGTGACAACTTGGACTGCAACTGGTATCTAAAATGGGGACATACTTGTGGTACTGAGCCCTTAACTTCTGGGTTCTGAGGTAACTCCTGGTAGACAGTGTCAGAACTGAAATGAATTACAGAACACCCAGTGTCTGCTGTAAAACAGAAATGTTGTAGGTGAAATCCCCATATATCTGGTGTCAGAGTAATGAGACTAGCCTTGGTGTTGACAGAACAGAGTTCTTTTCCTTTCACTCCCCCAACTAGGTTTTTAACTTAAACCATGTTTTAACTCCAGTACTTGAGATGACTTCTGCCCTAGTACTCAATAAATGTTTGCTGAATGAACACATTTTCTCAAATACATGATAATTAATTAATTAGTAGCCAGGTTCCACAATTATCTAACAGCTAATATGGCTAAAACAAGTAGCATTTCAGCAACCAGAAGGTAAAGGGGGCAGTCTTTACTAATATATCTCATGTTTGTTAATATATATTTACCTAGTTAATTGAACAAGAGAGATCTTTTTTCAGTAACTGTTTAAATATTTTGCAGCTTAGTTTGAAAACTCAAGAAACATAAATGTATCTGTGTGCAAAAATGTGTTCTTGGCTATTTAAATTCTAATCTGGAAGTCAAACAACCATTGTTACCATGTTCAAAATACGTGACCTCAAATAAAATTATCAAGGCACCTATACTTATAGGAAAGAAAACACTTAAATTCCTAATCCTGGCATTTAGGACCTCCACAGTTAAACCCCAATTTACCTTACATGCAATTCCTCTTCTTTATGCATGCTAACTGCAGCCAAAGTAGAACTCTTCCCTTGCCTCAAGGATCTATACTTACTTCCCTTTTTTGTCTTGGATTTTATTGTCTGCTTTATTAAAAAGTCCCTCCACCCAGCTGCACAAACTCAAATCTAACAGATCATTACTGTATCACTCAAATACTACTTCCTAATCCTTTCCACTTCTAGAGGTAATCTTCCCTCTCAATTCCTATAACACTTTATCTTTAACACCATTTGTAAGTTTATTTCCAGTGTAAACCATTATATATCTTCATTCTCTCCCCATATTTAATAATAAGGGCAGGTTCTATATGTAACTCAACATTGTCCAAAGTACATTTCACGGAATTCACAAAATTAACAAGCTGTAGAAAATATAACAATCTCATGGTCAACTAGTTTGGGAAATAAACTTCTCAGAACCTTTAATATACTAAGGTATGATGTAACTCTGTCAGAAAGTAAAGTATGCCCATTTCCAAAACTTACTTGGTCTTTAAACCATTTTCGATTTTTTGCAGCTCATTCCATCGTATTCCTATTTCTATGGCATGCCTTTGATATATGTGCTGCCTAAGCAAGCACTCTATGGCATGCTTTTGAGACATGCAGCCTCATGAATCTTGGCACCTTATCTTGAACTTAATAGGTATTCAACAAATATTTGCTGAATGAATGGGTAATAGATCCTGGTTAACAACAGACTCTACCATAAAGGCAGCCTGCCCAAAAAGAAGACTCCAGGAATGACAGGAGAGAAAAACAGCAAGTGAGAGGAGAGTACAATGTCCTCAATAGTGCAGTAAGAGAAGAAAGAAATACTTGTAACAACAGAAGAATTCACTACCCCAGCCACTTTTTTATATGCAGGGAACATAATCTAAACCACATGGGAAAGCCTGTTTACAATGTCCATCCTGAAGTAATAATTTAGCTCACTGGAGATAGAATCTTTCAGAAAATTTGTCAACAAGGTTGAAACTATGAAGGTATTCTTGCCAATTTCTAGAATATACACTATTAAAGTAACTGAATCATCTATTACTTTAGCATTTCTGCCAACTGAAGAAATATCCTGGAGTTTGATTTTGTCATATGAGGGTGCTTACGTTATAAAAGGAAGTCTCACAGGACCAACACTAGGATTTTAAAAGAAGTAGAGTTAACACTTAAAAAACTTCATGGATCCAAAGCATAATTTTGTTTTGATTTAACCTCTTTTTCAATGTGGAAATGAAAGCAGAATTCAACTTAATCATGCATTAAAACCAGGATGCATAAAAACAAAATATCCTGACTACATCCTGACCTGTTTCCTACAGCTCTCCAGCTGTGACTAAGAAATGGAAGGGAAAAAGACACTCCCTGACATGTCCTACAATCTAGATCCTGTGGCAGTAGCAACAGGAAATAGCAGCAATGACTGAGGTTTGTTTTTTATTTTCCTCCTCACTCTAAAGCAAAGACCAACTTTTCACGTAGGGAGGAAAGCTTACCCAAGAATAGAGTGCACCATAGGCTGAAAAGATAAATACATTTCTTAATTGTAACTATTAACATTTAGTTACAACTTTTAACATAATGGGCTTTTAAATGTGATGAAGCAACAAGAGAAGGTCACATGAATTAAGATCTATAAGCATGTTTAAGGTTTCCCTATGAACCCTTTGACAGACAGGACTGGTCTGTCTCTGTCATCACTGATCAGTTAAGACAATTACCAGCTATACCTAACAAGTTACTCAGCTACATTACACCCTAATTTGGTTCAATTATTTTACTAAATAGCATGATCTTAGAAAGCAAATATATATTTATTTCATAGTCATATATATATACACATATATATATATATATACCTACATATATATACACACACACACAGACACATACATATATCCCCTTTACCCTTGGGGGGGCAGAAATCAAATATATTTTCAGTTAAGTTAGGTGGAGTCATGTGGTCAAACATCTAAAGAAAAATAGACATAATATGCATAATATGGTCTGAGATACAGAATTCATGAAGTCACAGGTTAATGCTTCATGAACCCTGTAAGAAAATGGTAAGTTTCTATGAATAGCTGACTGGTCACATATTTCATTTAGCAAACTAAAGATCTCAATTACATAAACAGCTTTCTACCTTCATAAGATGTGAAAGTTAAAACAAGGAACTACAGAACTATTTAGAATCTTACCCAGAAACACACAGTAAAAGCTTTTAACAAAAGAGTGTCTCCCTGCTCCTTCATCAATCAATAAACAGATGGCACGATTTTGGAATTAGATAAGTTAATGAAATATACCTCCTAACACATCTGAGAACATACAATTAATATTTCCAAATTCTTTCTTGTAATTATAATCGTTCACTCACAAATTACTATTTATTAGTTATTATAACATTGGTATGCTATTCCTCTAACAAAGGCATTATCTACCCAAGAGCTCACAGGAACCCAAAATATAGTAACAGTAACAGTAACAAATGAAAAGTTCCCAGTTGTTGTAAAAACTGTGGCATTCAAATTTTAAGCCAAAAACCTGCTGGCTCAAGCAGAAAAAGAATCCAATCTTCACTTGCGAAGAAATTCTCTATTGTCAACCGTAGTCCTCTCACTTATCACACTTTTGCTATTCAATTTGAAACACACACACAGAAAGGGTTTTTGCTTCCTTTTCCTTTACATCTCTGTTTTCATTTCTTTTACAAAAAGAGATCATTCGTATGTTTCATTGTTTGGTGGTCCAATTAGAATTTTCCTCTTCTATTTATCTCAAACATCATAGCTTCTTCTTATATTGAATTTCACTAAATTAAATTTTAAGTTTTAGGGAGTGAAAACGTTCAAGGAAACACGTTTGAATCCTCATTGTCTCAGGCGCTAAGGATTCTCCAGCTTGCGGTTACATGGTTTTAAAATACATTTAAATTCCTGGAGACCCGAACATAAATGTTAATTCCCAGTTTCGCCTCCCCCTTAAGTCTGAAGGGCTAAGTAGGCCTTTATTGTCCTAAAAAAAAAACACTTCAACCTTCTCGAATGTGAAGGAAAACTGGCAGGCACCTGAGGGCCACTTGTAACGTTTACTAATGGAATAATTGTAATTACTCAACAGCAAGAAGCCCCCAGTCGTCCCAATCTCAGGTGGTCCCCTTAGAATATTACGCGAGAATCCAAGCGACAAGACGGGGCTCGCCCAACCTGGGGGGGCAGGCTCTTCTCTCCGCGCCCTGAGTCAGCCTTTCCCACTTCTCATCCCGAGTACATCTTTCAAACCCTAAACCTCCGAGGCTCCCCTCCAGCCCTGCGGACAAAACCAGCCCTCCTCCTTTCGGACTCCAGTTCCTTCCCAGCCCACCTCCCGACCCGGGTCCCCAAGCCACCCCTCCCCCATTTCATGCTCCGCCCGCGCCGCCACCGGAGCCGCCACCCCACCCCTCGCCTTTCGCACCTTTCTTCCCCTCCGCCCGCCCACCTCGCTGCCCGCACCCCGGGCCGGCCACTCCCCGAAGAGCAGCCGGGGCTCACCTCGAAGAGCTCGGCCGTCGTAGCCATCCCGGCCGGCTGAGACGCTCGCCTCGCACTGGAAGCCGTCTCCTCTTCACATGCTGCGCCTCAGCGGCGCCGCGCACAGATCCCCTCTCGGCTCGCCAGCTCTGGCTCGGGGCCGCCGCGGGCTCCCCCACTCCCCACAGAGCCCAGGCAGGGCAGGAGGGCGGCCATGAAGCGAAGCCGCAGACGCCTGTCAGCTGCCTCCCGGCGCCGCCCGCGCCGCTCCCATTGTCACCGCCTCGTACGCCGGAAGTGGAGCTGCGCGCGCGGGTTTGGCTGGCGGGAGGGGCGGGAGAGGGAAGCCTGCTGCCGGCGAACTGCAGAGAGACTGGTCGCTGGGGCGAGTGAGGAACCATGATCCTTGCGGGCCACCGTCCCGGAAGTGGACCTTAGAGGAAGAAAGTGCTGGGGTTCCTGGGGAGGATAGATTTTCGGCATTCTAGCGAGGATTCACAGAACTGTTGTGGCAGGTGTCGACAGGAGGGACTCAGAGGTTTGAGTCATTTCACCTGAAGGATCCAGCGTCTCTGCTGAGCCCAACCTGTTTGCGGTGGGGCAGAAAGTGGCCTCGGGTCTTCTGGTAGGAGCCCATCTGAGAAAGCCGGTCTGTGTCCTTTTTCCGTGGCGACTTTAGGGACGTGGCGACTTTAGGGATGAGCTGATGCTTTAGGGGCTTGTCATGGCCCAGCGGGCAGTGTGGCTCATAAGCCACGAGCCGGGAACTCCTCTTTGTGGCACCGTCAGATTCTCCAGGTAAATGCAGCTTGAATTCTCAGGGGTGATGGATCCGAGGGATGGATGATGTACTGTACTTTGGATGTGTCTTTGTCCGCGGCCTTGGGCAAGTTACTTAATCTCTGTTTTATCTGTTAATTGGAAGTTTTAACAACACTACGTAATAGTATTTTGAGAATTAAGTGTGTTGATGTTTAGCACATTTAAGTATTATGAGTTTTTCAATATTACCATTACTGTATCTTAAAAATTAACTTCACCTGGGGCACCTGGGTGGCTCAGTTGTTAAGTGTCTGCCTTTGGCTCAGGTCATGATCCCATTGTCCTGGGATCGAGCTCCACATCAGGCTCCCTGCTCAGTGGGAAGCCTGCTTCTCCCTCTCCCACTCCCCTTCTTCCTCTCCCACTCCGTCTCTCTCTCTCTCTCACTCTTTCTCTAGGTCAAATAGATAAATAAATCTTAAAAAAAAAAAAAAATTAACTTCACCTGCTTAGGGTTGAGATGGAGATGACCAAAGGAAAGAAAAGGAAACTAACTTACTGAGCACTAAGCATGTTTCAGATTTTTCTACTTTCATTAATAAAGATCATTCAAGGACATTTTTGCTCATTCTTCCGGAAAATCTGGGCTGATCAATAAAAGACTATTATTTTCATATTATGTTTCATTCTTAGAAACTTGCAAATGGGTTACTTTAAAGTTCCTAATTGAAGAAAATTGGAAAAGTACAAAAAATAAAATCGTATTCATTTCTTCTTAGATGGTATAAACTGACCTGGCTCCACTTTTAGAATTTGCCACATTCTATCAAAATAGCTCTGTGATGAGAATTATACAATAACTCATTGTAAAATGTAAGTGGCAGTTCTGTAATCTGTATCACCTTTTATTCTTAGTGGCTATTGACAGTTCTTTCTTGCCAACATATTTATTCTTCCCTGAGGAAAGCTCTGTGGGGAGGTAGCATAGCTTTGCATTGAGACTGAGGCAGATAAAGATGAGTGTGATTTTAAAGGAAAGTGGTTGGCAGTGTGGATATGAAAGATTACCTCTTCACAACCCAAACTTTTTTTTTTTTTTTTTTTTTTTTTTTTTTTTTTTGGTTACTGAGGGTATCAGAATTAAAGTTTACCATTTTTTCCCAAATACCTGGCTTGCTTTGTTGTTGTTGTATCTCAAGTAAGGAGTTTAATAATACTTAGTATGTTTCAGCAACCTCATTGGTTCATCCAAAGTGCTTATATTCCTTTGAGTATCTTTATTTCTGCCATTTTTCTTCTCCTTATAGATGACTCTTATGTACTTTTTGCTATCCCTTTGTGTTTGCCTATGCATTTTTCAAATTACACAATTAAGTGTGCTATAGACTTCATTTTCTTATATTTGCCAGACTTCTCAGCACTATTTTTTTAAGTTTTTTAAAAGATTTTATTTATTAATTTATTTGTCAGAGAGAGAGAGAGAGAGAGCGCAGGCAGAGTGGCAGGCATAGGTGGAGAGAGAAGCAGGCTCCCTGCCGAGCAAGGAGCCCGATGCGGGACTCAATCCCAGGATTCTGGGATCATGACCTGAGCTGAAGGCAGGGGCTTAACCAACTGAGCTACCCAGGTGTCCCCTCAGCACTATTTTAAAGAAATATCCATATTACTTTGTGTTCGTCCAGAGCAGCACTGTCCAATAGAATTTTCTGCAATGAAGGACATGAGAAATGTTCTAAATCTATGCCGTTTAATATTGTAGCCACTAGCTACATGTAGCTATTGTGCTTTTGAAATGTGACTCTTACAACTGAGGAACTCAATTTTGTTTAATTTTAAGTTTAAATAGTCACATGTGGCTAGTGGCTCCTATTTTGGACAATGCAGGTCTAGTCCATTGCTCTGTTGTACTCCATCGTTTACTCCTCCATGTTTTACCTGTACTCTTCCCCTAGTGATGATAATCCTAGGTTGCCTCCAACTCAGCCATCAGAACGGTGATGTAGTAGGCATCCTCAAAAGGCTAATAGGACCTATCTATGCTGATTTTGACTAAATATTGCCAAGTAATTATCTCTTCAGAATACTTTCTCCAATCTACACTCTAATCATCAGCTGTGAGCAAAAGTTCCTAGATCTCCATTCATTCTTTCCTAACCTTTATTCTAGTTTTTGTCAATATTGCTCTAAAGGATATCTTATTTTCATTTGCATTTCTCTGTGTAGCTGTGATTGTTAGCCCTTTGGATTTCCTCTTCTGTGGATTGCTTGGACATTTCCTTGTCCATTTTATCTTTGTGGGTTGCTATTAGTCTGTTTGTTTTCATGTTAATTTTCTCCTGAAATTAATTCACTGTGTATTTTTCTGTATTCGTTGTATATTCTTTATACCAGACCTTTGTAATTTTTAGGTACTACAGATATTTTCTCTCATTTTGTCATTTTCAACTTTATGTATCACTTGATTAAACAGAAACCACTAATTTTATTACAGTCCAAGTCATTAGTACTTTGGGAGTTTTGTTGAGGTCATTCTCTATCCTTATTTTCCAAAGCTATCTTGTTAATATTATCTTCTTTGAACTATCATTTTATCTGTCATGTTTAGGTTGTCTTTAATCCAGCTTCAGGTGTGGTATTAATAGAGGAATCCATTTTTCCCTATAGGGGTGGGCCAATTTTCCTGTATGTTTAATGTATTTTTTCATTATATATATATATATTTTTCATTGATTTGTGGGGCTATTGAGAGGTGATTATGTTTCTCTTATAAATACTGGTCTGTTTCATTTCTATTACTTTATTTCCTCTTCTTGGACCAGTACCATACTGTATTTATATCTATGGCTTTGTAACTTATCTTAATATCTTACAGAGATAAGGTTTTTTTTACTGCTTATAAAAATAAGTTCCTTGAAGAACTCATTGTTGTTTTCAGGTTTTTTTTTTCTCATTGTACTCAGGGTATTTGAGAAGAAAAGTTCAGATATGTTTGGGTGGGCTTTTCAGCATCTCTGTGGAGGGAGCAAGTTGGGTTCAAATAACTCATCTGTCATTTATTAATTCTGTATCATTAAAGAAATTTGTTTTATTATTTTTCATTTTGTGGCCTTTTGGGCCTGGTGTAGGAGCTAAACATACATACTCTGGCATATTATCCACATATATGCCAAAGGTTAATGACCATCACTTAAGAGTTTTAAAAGTCGATGGTCTGTCTGTATGCAATTACATTTTCCCAAAACAAAACTTGGTTTAGATTCTGATTTAGAAGTTTGCTGTCCAGATGTATAGTAATAGTATCAGCTGAAGTATGGCTTAGATTATTGTACCCCATAATTGTAGGGCCCAAAATTTGAGTCCTATTTTAGAAAAGGTCTAGAATAAATCTGAAATGGTAGGTTGAGTTATCCAACAAAATATTTATTGGCACATACCAGGGTATTGTGTACAGTCCCAGATTAACTTCTTAATCTTTACATCCAACATTGAAATTCTTACACTTAAGAAGGACTTTAATTATCCTCCAGATAACCAAAGGATAAGACACTGGGCTAGAGTTTAGTCCAAAGTTCTCAACTATTATCCAGAGACCCAGAGAAAGAAATGGCATAGCATTCAACTGCTAAGCCATTACTGGAGGGTAGCTAATTCTTTTGTCAATCAAGAAGTACATCAGAATGTGAGTGAAGTTTACTAATATACAGATAACTTTGAATACATTCCTATTTTTCTTTTTAAAAATTATTAGTAAACATCAATATCTAATTAGGGGTATTGGTGAAAAAAATGTTAGCCAGGTGTGTTTTGATTTTTGGTGGGAATTGCTGATATATTCTTTAGACACCCCTTTATTTTACAAATAAGAAAATAGACTTAGGGAAGTTAGGTGACTTACACGGAAGTTAATAGCCTATAACTAACTTTGTTCTGGACATGAGAGTGGAGCAAAAAGGAATAGGAAAAAATACATCTTTTTTTTTAAACTAAGAAAATGTGATGTAACATTTTATAAATGAGTAAAAGCATCTCCTAGTCTTTTTCCCCAAAAAAGGATAAATTAGTAACTTACTGTTCAGTCTAAGATGTGCAAACCATAAAAGATTATTCAGATTTTATTTTTATTACCTCATAATATCTTTCAGGGCCATAGAGATAAACATTTTTATTGCTAAAATATTCTTACATTTTAAGGAGTTGGCAGGAAGACCCAGGATATTTGTTATTCACTATTGAGTGGAATAGAACATTCCTTTTACATTTGCATCATCTCAACTAATGAATCCGAAATTATGGCAGATTAAATTGAACCACTTCTTTTGATTCTCCTCTACTAAGATGGAATCGGGCGGAGTGGGGGGAGTTCTTAGAGATGCCTAAAAAGTCCAAGTATTCATTCCTGGCCTACCAGGCAGGAATCTGAGTGGCCAAGAAACTAGAATTTTGAATTAGAACCATGTGCTCTACCTATTTATTTGTTTGTTTGTTTGTTTTTTTAGATTCTTTAAAATTTATTTATGACAGAGATAGCGAGAGAGGGAACACAAGCACAGGGGAGCAGGAGAGGGAGAAGCAGGCTCCCCGCTGAGCAGGGGATCCCAGAAGGCTGGGATCATGACCTGAGCCAAAGGCAGATGCCTAACAACTGAGCCACCCAGCTACCCCGTGTGCTCTACCTATTTAAAAAATTAACTAAATTAGGCTATTTTCAGTAATAAATAATGACATTATAATTTCAGATAATATACCAAGTATACAACAGTTAGTTACTTCAGTAGAAATTTAATATGTGATAAGTTTTTTTGGTTGTGGTTTTTATGGGTATATGTATTTGTTACTGTGTGTTTTGTTGTTATTACTCTTAGCCTTGTATTTTGGGTTTGTTTTTATTTTGGGGTTTTGGGGGGGTTTTCTGTTTTTATTTTCCTTGGAAGAACCATTTATAATATTTTTGTTTCCATAATTCAGACGGTATCCAACTGTTGAAAAACGAGCCAGAGTCTTCAATGGAACAAGTTATGTGCCTATTCCTGAAGATGGTCCCTTTCTTAAAGCACTGCTTTTTGAACTTAGATTATTGGATGATGATAAGGACTTCGTAGAAAGTCGTGATAGCTGTTCACACATCAATAAAACATCTGTCTATGGACTCGTAGTAGGAGGTGGAGAACTCTGGCCAGTTGTTGCTTTTCTGAAGAATAACATGATATATGCTTGTGTTCCACTAGTTGAACAAACTTTATCCCCTCATCCACCATTAATTAGCATTAGTGGAATTTCACAAAGCTTTGAACTTCTTTTTGGGATGCAGGATTTTCTTTTCTTGGGTCAAAAAAATGACACTGAGTTGAATACAAAATTGAACCAACTGCCTGAATTGTTTCTACAAGCTTGTCCGTTTGGAACTTTGTTAGACGCCAACTTACAGAATTCATTGGACAGTATTAATTTTGCTTCTGTGACACATCCACAAAAACAGCCAGCCTGGAGAGTTGGAACATACAAAGGAAAACCACAAGTTTCTATTTCTATCACTGAAAAGGTAAAATCCATGCAATATGATAAACGGGATATAGCAGATACATGGCAGGTTGTTGGAGCTGTCACTTGCAAGGTGAGATTTTCTCTGATACTTGTTTTATCATACCATTCAACACCAGTGAAGAAAAGTAAAATTTTCTAACTTTATTTCACATTGTTATGTGACATTATTGATTTTTACCATAAATAGCAATCATTAAATATGTGAAATTTAATATTATGTGAATATTACCTTTTTGCATTCCTTATGAATTGAATTTTTTTTTTAAGATTTTTATTTATTTGAGACAGAGAGTGCACAAGTCAGAGGGAGAGGGAAAAGCAGACTCCCCACTGAGCAGGAAGCCTGATGTGGGCCTGCATCTCAAGACCCCAGGACCATGACCTGAGCCAAAGACAGATGCCCAACCGAGTCCCTTCTTATGATTTATATTGGCTATATATGGCTGCATACTGACTTGTCCCATTATCCCCACAATAAACATTTATTATCCTCATAGGAACATCTAGTGTGGAGTCTACCATGAGATAACAGTCAAGATTGCAGCTGGAGCTATAGTCACCTGAGGGTTTGATTGGGGATGGAAAATCTACTTGCAAGGTGGCTCACTCACATGGGCAGCAAGTTGGTGCTGGTTGTTGGTGGGAGGACTCAGTTCTTTTCCATATGGACTTCTCAATAGGCTATTTAGGAATATCCTCACAACTTGGTGACTGGCTTCCTGTAGATCAAATGATGAGAGAGGAAGAAAGAGAAGGCACATAATAGAAGCTGTTCTTTTATTACCTCAGCTAAGGTCAGATGGTACCACTTTTTGTTCCATAGAATCAGGTCACTAAATCCAGTCCACATTCAAGGGGACTAGAATTAGGCTTCACCTTTTGAAAAGAGTAATGTCAAAGGAATTTGTGAAAATATTTTAAAACTATCATACCTATTTTCCATTTTCTTCAAAAGGATGAAATTGACAAATCTTTGTTTTAATATCTAAAACCATTTTGAAGGGCTCTTATATTATTTAAACATATTTATAGGTTAATATAGGGTTCTCTGGTTTCGGGATAGAAAAACAGGAAATGACAATAGGGGTAACAATATAATTAGTAGTGAAGAGTGCCAGTTTGAATAATAATTGAAAATTAAATCCCTCTATAATTTCTACAAGTGTAGAAATTTTTTTTTAGAGGTTCATGGTTAATTACCATGAACACACAAGTAAGGTGTATCATTCTGGTTGGGTCAAAAAAAGAGCCATTACAAGGTTTATGGGACTAATGGTATTTAATACAGGATTTAGGGCTTACTAAAAATAACAGTTAATTTGAAACTTTATGAAACTGTGAAATAATTTTGAATTTTTTGAGGCTCCTATCAGGTGTAAGAGGAGTTGAGAGAATAAAAATTTTGTCAAAAATTTTTTTGACAGCAGCTTTTAGTTGCAGCCTTACAGAAATAATTGCTAATGACTTTAGTCTGGAGAAGCCAGAATTCACAGATAAGTCTGAGATGCCACCATGTCTATCTGTTACAGCCTCAAAGCAGAAATTCATGGAAAGTACAGAAATTCTGAAAAGTACTGCATCTGGCCACCACATCCTTAAAGCAGGAGCAGAGAGTTCTGTGAAGCTGTCATATCCAACTTCCATAACCTTCCAAGAATATTAGCTTCCCAATTGCAGGGTAGAAAATGATTAAAGAGGTAGATGGGAGCCAAGCAACGAAAGGCTTAAAAGTAATACAAAACTGAGGGGGAACCATTGAAAGATCTTGAGTATGGATACAATATATTTAGAATTCTGTTTTGTTAGGGTAGCTCCAGGAGATGGATTGATTAGAGGAGAGCGAATCTAGATACCTTTGGAGGGCTGTGACAGGAATTGTAGGGGCCTGTACCAGTGTGTTTGCAATAGAAATGAAGAGATGTCAGTGGATTTAAAATAGTTTTTTAAGGGTTTAGATACAAGCAGAGGGCTCTAGGAAGTCTCTCCTCATTCCTGTTGGTACCTGAAAGTATAATAGAACCACTAACCTGAAAACAGAACGTAAGAACCATACCTTGAAAGAAAAATGAGTTAAGTTGTGGGAAATGACTCAGATAAATTTACAAAAGCCTCACCCAGAAGATGCATGCCTCTAAGATCTTGGTAATATCGGTTTCTGTTTCTGTTACAGTGTGATTTAGAAGGAATCATGCCAAATGTTACCATCAGCTTGAGTCTCCCCACCAATGGGTCTCCACTTCAAGATATTCTCGTTCATCCTTGTGTGACTTCTCTTGACTCTGCCATTCTGACTTCTAGTAGCATTGATACAATGGATGATTCTGCATTTAGTGGACCTTACAAATTTCCATTCACTCCTCCTTTAGAGTCATTCAACTTATGCTACTATACTTCACAGGTAAATAACCTTGGAAATGTTGAGACTTTACTAATCTTTGTGTTTATGAATTCTGTTGTAAGCAAATTGTTCATACTTTTGGCCCACATGAGAACTTTTCATTATTTGTTAATTGTTCATTATCCATTAATTGTTGAATGAAGATGAAGAGTCAGGTCTTTCAATAAGATACCTCTTCTCTCTGGTGTGTGGTGTCTCTAACAGCACTGAATGGTTTTCAAAGTCATGGGATCTTTTTTTTTTCCATGTTCCCTAATAAAGACTCCATGGTCCTAAGATAGATCCTAGTATAATTTAGTCATGGTTTGAATTATAAACATAAAAGTCCTGTAATCCCAGGTAACTGGGGTTATAAATGCATATTATTTATAGATACTGTGTGTTGAATAACTTTTGTGTCAGACATTGTCCTAGGCACTTTACATGTGATTTCTCCAGTACTTTGAAAACCCTTAATATAGATATTAACTGGTCCCATTCTACAGATGAGGAAAGTCTCAGAGAAGTTAAATGACATGCCCAAGGTCTTATAACTGAAAAGTAACAGTCTAGATTTAAACCCAGATTTTCTTCTTCTTTTCTTTTTTTTTAAAGATCTTATTTATTTATTTGACAGAGAGAGACACAGTGAGAGAGGGAACACAAGCGGGGGAGTGGGAGAGGGAGAAGCAGGCTTCCTGCTGAGCAGGGAGCCCGATGCAGGGCTTGATCGCAGGACCCTGGGATCGTGACCTGAGCTGAAGGCAGCCACTTAACGACTGAGCCACGCAGACGCCCCTAAACCCAGATTTTCCACACTCTAAAACCCAACCTTTTTACTATACTATTTGTCTTTTGTCCTGATTATGAATCGATAGTTTGAAAAACCTACTTAAGGGGCGCCTGGGTGGTTCAGTGGGTTAAGCCTCTGCCTTCGGCTCAGGTCATGATCCCAGCGTCCTGGGATCAAGCCCCGCATTGGGCTCTCTGCTCAGCGGGGAGCCTGCTTCCCCCTCTCTCTCTGCCTGCCTCTCTGCCTACTTGTGATCTCTCTCTCTCTGTGTCAAATAAATAAAATCTTAAAAAAAAATTGAAAAACCTACTCAAGGTAGCTTACATAAAGGAAATTTATTTTGATAATGTAAGACGCAGTCTGTGTTATTCAAGGATCAAAATTAAAATCACTCTGTACTCAATGTCTGTACTGTCTTTCTCATCTCTGCTACTCAGTTTTCTCTTCCAACTGGCTTCCTCTGCTTCCACATGACCTATAACTCTGAAACCTTACACTACATAAGTAGAGTCTATTTATTACTTCAAATAGAAGTAATATATATTATATATAAGTATACTTATATATATAAAATTACTTCAAATGTACCAGAAAGAGTGATTGGCTTACTTCAGCCTACAGACAGTGTCTCCTTCAATCAGTTACTGATAACCAGTTGAGTAAGCTACTGTCAAGCTAGGGGGTGGGGGAGTCACAGATAAACATAGGGAACTATGAGCAGCAGGCACTGTGAGCAGGGCATCAGTAAACAATATGTCTAGTGCACATCTTATGTTGTGTGTCACAGAGAACCTGGACGAGGGGAACCTAAATGAGCAAGTGAGGAAAACAATGTATTGCAAACCTTTGTAAGGCACCTTTCTTATCTCTGGAAACAGAGAAGGAAAAATCCCTGCCCTTAGAACAATAATGGCTCCCTCATCTATTATCAAAACAGTGTGGAGTAATTTATACATAATAACTACATTACTGCAAGGCCTTTTTCTCAGTCATCATTGGTATTTTAGACCCATTAACCTGAGAATTATACAAAAATTTGTTTATGTTTGTTTCCAGGTCCCAGTCCCACCAATTTTGGGTTTTTATCAAATGAAAGAGGAAGAAATACAAGTAAAAATAACAGTTAACTTAAAACTTCATGAAAGTGTGAAAAATAATTTTGAATTCTGTGAAGCTCATATACCTTTTTATAATAGGTAGGAATAAAACAACTTGATGCCATGATTTCTGCCTTTCTTAGTACATTCCCATTGCCCTACAGTAAATTATTTATCTTTGTCTTTTTACCTTATTTTTAAGATCTAAAAACTTTATTTTACTCAAATGAATGCTGATTCTGAACCAAAATTCAGTCATAAAAGTAATCTGTTTACCTTTAAACGTATCTTTATTTTTCTAGTTAAACTTACTAGTAAATATAGAAGGGAATGTGATGTAATGATGATGAGTAACAGACCTGTACCTGAAACCAGTAATACATTATATGTTAATTAATTGAATTTAAATTTTAAAAATGTTAGTAAATAAATAAATAAACTTACTAGTAAATACAAACTTAAGCCAAGGTAGCTTCTTCAGGGATTATTTCACTGCTGGCTTTATTTCTAGCAATTTCTCGGTGCTATTTACATACAAGGCAAAGCCAACGATCAGCTTCCTGGTGAATTAAGCCAATGATAACATAAGATTTTTTTTTTCTACAGTTCTGCTTTTAAATTTGTTCTACAGCATAGGATTTTCTTTTCATAGGATGCCTAAAGATAGAGTAAAATAATAGTTTTAACATTATATCAATCCATATGACTGTTAGGGCTGTATTAAGACATTCTATATAATTTTATAGTTGTCTTTAGAATTAATAATGTCTATCATCACCAAAAACTTTTATTGTGTTTCTGTTGTTTTTTTTGTGTGATTTTTGTTATTTATTTATTCTGCAAACTTGAATATGAATCTGCTTTTATACTGTCCTTCTATTAAATAATACTAGCTAGATTTAACTTAGATATCTTAAAACTCTTTTATGATCATTTTTTTTTTCTGTTGTGTCCTTTTCTTTTTTAAAGAGGTCCAATCACACATGTGGAATGCAAAGTTAGTTTTGGCCAACTTGAAGTATTTCGAGAGAAAAGCTTATTGGTCTGGATTATTGGTGAGCTTTTATTTATTGATTTTTTTCATTCATCTGTTGTAGAATCTACTTACTTTAGAATAGTTAACTGGTACATTTGTGTTTTTAGGACAGAAGTTCCCCAAATCAATGGAAATTAGTCTTTCTGGAACTGTAACTTTTGGAGCCAAGAGTCACGAGAAGCAGCCATTTGATGAGATTTGCATTGGAGGTACAGCATATTTAAAGGTAAATACATTTATGTGGCTCACTACAGTAGAAACCCTTCCCTTGTTTTTAAATTGCATATATCTAACTGATTTTTAATGTTTTCTAGCTATTTTTTGTGGGGAACTTCTTGTCTGTGCTAAGTCTTTTTTTAGATTTTTGTGAGATTTCTTTTTGTTTAGTATTAGTCACTTTCTGTTTCACTTAATACTTAAAAAATTTTTAAGGTGAAACAGTTAAGTATAACCTTAACACATCGCAGTAACGAAGTTCTGTTTCCCAGCCCTTAGTTATCACATTCAAGATTCCTATGTAAAAAATATAAGATGTAGCCCTTGCCCTCCAGAAATTTTCCACTGATGCATGTCAGTAATTGATCAGTGCTAACTGCTTTTGGTATTTGAAGGAAACTGAGCATTTCTGTCCAAAGTGGTCAAGGAAAGCTTTGCAGTAGAGATGGAGTTTAAGTAAAACTCTGAGGCCCAGATAAGCATGAAAATGAAACTTTGATGATTGACCAACATTTATATAGGTAAATAAGTGACTTAATCAAAGGAATGAAGGATGACAAGGCACACCTAGGAACCAGTGCTAGAAATAGTAGTAACACATCAGGCTAGATAAGTATTTAGGTCTAGACTGTAGCTTTGGAAGGTCTGCATTCTGATTTTTATTCCTTTGTTAGAAAATATTTATAGTTTTTTGAGTATGGGAGTGGTCTTTCAGAAAACAATACTTTATGAAGATCAATCTGGAATGGATGTGAGAAGGAAGGTGAGTAGGAAAAAAAAATAGTAAAACTTGTTTCCTGATGAAAGGTATTAAGTTAATGACTCTGAGTGTCACAGAAAGAAAGAAAGACTGCTGGAGAAGCTATGATAAAGGTAAAGCATTGATCGCTAATTAAATATAGAAACAAAAAATAGTTTTATGTCCAAGATTTAAAAACATTAAAAAAAATGTAGCTTAAATCAGACTTGAAGCTCCAAGAGGGTAGAGACCATATGCATGTCATCCATTTATTATTTTTGTCACCAACATCTAGTTCATTTCCTACCACAAATATTTGATGAAGGGAGAATATACTTAGAAAAAGTACTAATATGGAGAAAGCTGGGAGGAAGTGGGCTACATATCATGTGTGTTGCTGGTGATAGCTGGACACAATGTAAGTGTCCAGTTAGTAGCTGAAAACCTAGAGCTCAATTCTCAAGAGGAAATTCAGCAGTATATAAGGATTTAGGGGTTACCTGTGGAGAAAAAATAGTTGAGGCAGTGGAAATGAATAAGATCCAAAAAGAAGAAAACAAGTGGCTGATTTAGAAGACCCATTGAGAGGAATTGAAGGGGTGATCAGAATAGTAGCAGGAAAATCTAAATAGAATGGTAGAGAAATCAGAAAGATTAAAATCTATTTAATAAAAAAAATTAGAGGAAATGGTAGTAAAGTCAGAAGTACACTAGCGATATTCATTTGTTCTATCTTGGCTTCAGCTATATCCACAAGCTTTGTTTCAAGGATTATTATAAAAATTCCTACTTCCAGATATTTTTTAGAAAAAATGTGGGATGTTACTACACTGTGGGTCTTGCAGAGGTAGGGATTATGACTTTTTTTATTAATTTTTATCACCTACTCAGTTATAATCTCATTGCAAGCATGTAATACATATTTGTGTTCACTGAATAGATTTATTTTTATAATATTTAGTTATATGGAAATCAATCTTCTTATAACTTCCAGAATCCAGAATTATATCAAACAAGCAAGCTAAAGCCCTTTATAATTAGAGATAATGTGAGCTGCAATAGGAAAGAAGTTGCTTAGAAGATCAGAAAATTTATATTCTATGTATGTGGGTCAGTTAATTTGGCAATCAAAAGGAGAAAGTTAGGAAATGGGAGAAATTTGCAGGGATGAGAGATGGAAGAAGAAATGCAGAAAAGAAAAAAAAAAGTGCAGAAAAGATAACAAGATATTGCAAAATCAGGAGCTTGTAGCAGCAAATATGAGGACAGCAAAGGGAGACTGGAGCTCCCTCGATAAGACATAGACCTTTGATCGTTCATGTGAATATCACTATGACTTAGGCACCCCACCACTATGCCTTCAGAGAAAGTACTAATGGCCCTTTCTACAATAATAGTGTAATAACTGGTATTTATACTGATGATGCCACATTATCAATTAAATCCAGAAATATGGATTACATTTTAGAAAGTTTTCATAGGTGAGAGAAAGGATGATTTCTGAGCTTAGTTCTAGAAAACCTTAATTTCAGTTTTCTGGAACATTAAGCAGAACATCTCATTCCTTCCCAACATGAGACAGATTATTTCAGTTTTAGTAATTGTATTCTTGTGTTTTGCTAGAAAGTGTATAATTTCTGCTTGCAAAGGAATTATGATCTGAAATATATCACAATCATATAGCCTTAGAATATGCAGAATACCAGACACCCTAAGGGAAGAAACACCAGATTTTGTTGTCTGTTGAGTCTGAGTTCACATGCCAGCTCTGCTGCCTACATTCTGCGATGGTAATTGCTCCCATCTCTGAACCTCAGTGCCCTCATTTGTAAAATAGGGAAGCTTTGCAACGTAGATTAGAGTCCATATTAGTGAAGTATCTGGTGGGTGTTAAGCACTTCATAATGACAAAGAAATGTTCCTAATGCGAAGGGGGAAAAGTGTATATGTGTATGTATGCACACATGCATACACACTTTTTTATTTTGTGAACTATGTGAAGTAAATTCGTAAAATTGTGGCAAGGGGAAAAAATGTGGCCATCACTTTTATCAATAATCACCTCAATTTGGTATATTTCTCTTCTTTTTCTAGCTTCACTTTAGGATCTTAGATTATACACTCACTGGTTGTTATGCGGATCAACATTCAGTTCAAGTTTTTGCATCAGGAAAACCAAAAATAAGTACACGTAAGTTGTACAAATTCAAATTAGCTTGAGAGAATTTAAATGGTACTATGCAATTATTACCAAAGATAAAATTAAAATGTAACAAAAAGAGATCAGAGAACAATCCCAGTTTATAAAAATTCTGACCTGATCCTAGCCTGTGTAACAGTATGTGTACTTTACATCACCCCCTACCTTCTCTTGTTTATAAAATGGTCTGGGTGAGCAAGGATTGGCATAGAGGTGGGCTTTAGTGTAAAGTTGGATTTGTTTTGCTCTGGTTATACTCTTATTCAGGGGCTTTGTTATTGGATAGACAAGGGTCTCAGTCTGGCTCAGACAATTTATTAGCTGCATAAATTTGGACAAATTAGTAAACTTCTCAAAGTTTTAGTTTCCTCATCTATAGAATGGAAATAATAGTACTGTTTATCTTGGGATTGTTATGAGATTTAGATAAAATTATATAATAAAATTATATTGACCAAGTGCCTAGCACTTCTGTAGCATGGTTTCAATAAATGTTAGATGTGATTATTATTTAAAATTTTATTTACTTATTTTTTTAAAAGATTTCATTTATTTATTTATTTGTCAGAGAGAGAGTACGCACAAACAGCAGAGTGGCAGGCAGAGGCAGAGAGAGAAGCAGGCTCCCTCCTGAGCAAGGAGCCCGATATGGGACTTGATCCTAGGATGCCGGGATCATGACCTGAGCCGAAGGCAGCGGCTTAACCGACTGAGCCACTCAGGTGTCCCTATTATTTAAAATTTTAAATATGTTTAGCAAATGCTATAGTCAATGAGCATTATTTTTTTTTTTACAAGTAGGAGGGTAATAGAAAGAAGGTTTCCAGCCTTCAGTGAGTCCATTGGTTGTAAGTAAACATATACACTGTACATGAAAACACAGGGAGATAAGAAGCAATTTATAAATGAATTCAAAATTATTTAATTCAGATCAAATACTTACAGTATCACAGAACAGAAGAGTAACTAGGATGAGGTTAAATGTTAGCTAAACATAAGCAGAACTGTTAAGTTTGATTTATTTAAGTAACATCTGTACCCAATATGGGGCTCAAACTTATGACCCCAAGACCTTCTGAGCCCAGGGACTTCTAGATAAATATTTCTTAAACTAAGGATTAAGATCCCCAGAATAGTTAGGGTAAGACAAGACTTTGTACGTGAAAGTTTCAAAAGGATTATAGAACTCAGAACTACAGAATTCTGAGCAATTACTTTCAAAGGGCAATAATAAATTCTATGTAATCAGAATGAGTCATATTCTTTACCTCCTTAGGATTTCCCTGTTTTCTCATGCATCATTTTTTGGTTCTATTTTAAAGAAATACATATACATGGAAGAGTCTTCACAATGCATTTTTTAAATAAAAGCATGATATAGTTATATCAATTTAGACAAACCAGTGGTTTTGTCTAAATGCAAATATTTTGGATTCTATCTATGGGATACTGAAGGCAAGCAGGCCAGTATTTTAGATTGTCTATGGAAGATATGTTTTCTATTTAGGTAATGTCTAAAATATTTTAAGTATCTTATTAATATTAGCTAAACATATTATAGCAATTCTCAGAAAGCATAATACAAGATAGGGCTATTCAGTAATATACCTGCTTAATGTAAAATATTAGTATATCTTAGTATAAATTAGTATAAAATATTAATATATTGAATAAAAGAGGTTATTTTATAATGCATAATTATGACCAATCTTTTATTTCCTTCCTCTGTTAGTTTCAGAACATGACTGCCACTTTGTGTAACTATGTAAGACCTTTCTTTTGCCATCTTCTTGACAATACAATCTTTTCAAAATATACAACTTAGTTCTGAAAATATTAATGCCAATAATATTAATTTAAATAATAATAGCTAATATTTATTGCTTACCATGTGCCAGGCACAGCCTTGTAGCACTCTATGTGAGAATTATTATCTCCATTTTTACAGGTGAGGATGCTGATGGAACAGAGGGATTAGGGTCGCATAGCTAATAAATGGTAGGACTGGAAATCAAATCAAGCAGTCTAGCTCTACAGCCTGCCCGCATACTGGTTAAGCAACACAGCTTTTCAATGTTAACTAGGTTTTCAGACTGAAATTAATTAAATAAATAAATAGTAATACATCCTACCTCTATCTTTTTCATTATGAAAAAGGACATGAAGAAGAAAGGTAGTAAAGAGAGAATTAGGTATTTACTAATGTGTGTAATAAACAGAATTTATATGGGTCTAACTCCAAATGAGCATTATTAGCTCAAATTTACATATCAGAAAACTTTAGTTGAAAGAGGTCGTCATTTGTCCAAAACTACAAAGCTATTAAAACAGAAAGCTTAAATTTGATCAGAACTTTAAGAAACTGTTGAAGCAGCTTTTTAAAAGTATTACTAGAAAGTGGGATGTTTATTTCTGTGGGTGAAGAACAGCAAGATGACACTAAGGACCATGGTGAAGAGAGGTCACAGAATTGGAAACCAATAAAAAATTTTAAATTTTTTTGTAGTTGATGTCATGGTCCATAAGAAACAGAATTTGAGGAAACCGTGAGAAAAATTGATCAAAGTGGAATAAATGAGGGATATTGGGATAAATTTGGCATAAATAAGCTCAAAGATAGATTTAACTATCTAATAAACCCATATTTTTAAAGTTGTAAAAATTATAATGCCTTGATAAAGTGAAATTAAAGTGAGTATTTCAAAGTGTTGTCTTTCTTAAAATAATTGCTTCCCCAATTTTAAAATATCATAACTTTGCCCTTCATTGAATTTTTGTTAAGGTAATACAGTCTTATCATTTGTTTGTTTCTTTTTTTTTTTTTTTTTGTAGACCGGAAACTAATTTCTTCTGACTATTACATCTGGAATTCTAAAGCTCCTGCACCAGTAACATATGGATCATTATTATTGTAATTATTTCATATTTAAATAGGATTTTTATAATGGTAACATAGCTTCAATTGAATCATTAGTCTTTTATATTTAATGTGTGTGCATATAACCTGTGAGAGAAAAAGAGTCATTGGTTTAATTATAAAATGCTCTTATTTAATATTTTTAGCCTGACATAGTTGAAAGAACATTTTAAAAACTAATGTTGTCTATTTTGTTACCCTTTTGATTTTACCCAAGTATGATTCAGAGCATAAAATAGTAGTGATTCACGTTAGGCTTAAACTAGTGCTGGATCACCCTACCATATATACTTTCCTGCTCCTGTGGCAGGCATGGCTAATCATTTGTAGCCTTCTTTCTCCATTGTGCCTTCCTGAATATGGGCTCAGGCTCCTTCTCATTGCAGAGCTGCAAACAGCCACTCCTGATGGATTGTAGATAAAAAAGATGGGTGTGAAAGATAAAAAATCCTGCTCTTTCAAAACCTGAGTAGTAAGCTTCTTGTACAGTGTATTGTTATGGAATACCAGAAAGGACTGTAAATCTCTTGGGGAAAAAAAATAACCAGTCAATGAAAACAAAGGGATATTGTTTAAATAGTAACCTATTCTTAATCAGGACTATCTTTCCGACTAATAAAGAATCTGAATAATTATATTTAAGATGTTTGTTTATCTCTGTTCTAGAGTTACTTTTCATAAGTAATCTTATTCATCTGCCACAATAACATTTTGCTCAGGAAGTCAGTAAGCATACTAAGAGGGGTGGGGTACCTTCAGAAAATGAGCATGGTGTTTTGTGATCACTTTATGCCTGTAGCCAAATTTTTTAAAGATAAACTTAGGTATAATACTGTTTTTCATGTTTATTATATGAAAATTAATGAACTCAGGTAAAAATTCAAAAGCTGTTCTGTGGGTAGAGAGAATTACTTAATATTATTTCAATGTTGAGTAGCCTATTTCCTTTAAATTTGTCACTCCTGCATTTTTATTAGCATTCTCTTGATTTCTTCAGGAACCACCCAGTCATAACTTTTTATTTGCTGTCTTTACAAATTATATGTCTCACTCTGTTTTCAAAGCAGTTCTTTGTCAAGTTGAACATTAAGTGACCATTCATGAAAAGATGAAATCTCAAGATCCTCAAAACTTAATCCATGTCAAGTTTCTCTTTTATGGAACAGAATTAGAAGCAGTATAAAAAATATGCATTACAGATTCATATTCAATTAAATTAGCTCTTGGTTTCTATTTTTTTAATCAGTCTCCTAAGGAAAAGCTTAGAAGAAGCTTCTAACTCCTTGAAGAAGAGCTGTGACAGTTTGAAGGGAGAGTGCATATAAATTTAGGATTTGAAATATGACTTTTTAATTAAGGTCAATCTCACTCATTATAAATTCTCATTTTCTGCAAGAGATTGTCATGGCGGAATGCTCTATGTTCAAAATTATCCCAGGTAACAAAGAAAATAGAATAACTGCCTGACCAGGACTTTAACTTATTATTCTGGCTTAATCATAGATAATCAGTAGTAAACACTTTCCTTTTGGAAGAAGAAGAAACCCATTTCGCTTAAGTTTTTTGATCTCTGTTAAACTGAAGGAAAGCTTAACGTTTAACTTATGTTAATATTAATGGAGCCATTTGGACATCTTGATTGTATAAATGTTGAGTAAAGTACACTAAGATAGGCAAGAGGCCTTTATCTAGTAAGTACACAGATATTCAGTATAATAATCCCCTAGGGAAAACTTTCTTTATAAGCAATCAGAGAAGCCAGTGAATCTTTGATTTGACATTTCTAGAAGCCTGAGGAAAATCTAGGGAATACTGGAAAAGTGTAGGGTGAAGGAGAACCTGATGCCATCTGTTGCCATTCCATTCTAACATAACGCTACAGAACTAAAACCAACTCGTGTTTTCATCCTGTTGAGATCAGCTGGGCACACTGCGATGCTTTTGATTTTGTCTAGAAACCTGTCACTTCAGGATAATTTCTGAAGACAAAGTCTGTTTCCCGTTTGGTAGGTGACCTGTTTAATGTTTTCCCTGTGTCTGGGAACTCCTTAGTGTAATTAGCGACCTTTGAACTCCACAACTAATCCTGAGCTATTTTGTATTCCTTACTCATCTTTAAGGCTGGACCTTTCTTTTCTTCAGAGTCCGCTGCCACAATTAAAGAAGAAACAGCTGCATTTCAAAGGGATTCCGATTCCAGAAGCTTAATCGTGATTGACATGTTCTTATTCTAAGCTATAAGACACTCTAAGAGTCCTTTCTTGGGTTAAAACTTCAATCATTTTCTAAAAAATTATCTCACTATGGATTTTATTCATTTTCTTTGATAACTATTCTTTGCATTTTTTAACTTGAAAGATGCTTTGCATTTGCAGTGAATATGAGCATCTACTTCCAGTAAAAGATTTGGATGGTGTCAGACATACTCTAGATGCAAAATTGCTAAATTCCCTTTTAATGCCAAAATATGATTATGAAATTTGATGTCTATCATAAGGGTAATTATTCTTCAGGAGACCCAAAAGGTACAAGATGTGTTAAATTTCTGAAAATGTACTCTAAAAAAAGTAGTTCATGAATTTTGTAAAACCCTTCTTCATTTTTTTACTGAACAATATTTTAAAAACTTTTTAAAGCCACCAATACTCTTACAATGTAAGGTAATACCCTTACAGGGATGGGCACTTTTTATTTTTCCTTTTTAAATTATTGATTCAAATGTCAGGTTTGAATTAAATAGCCTTATCAGGAATTCTTAAGGAAATTATTTGTGTAAAAAGGTTTTTTTTTGTTTTGATTAAACAGTAGTCTGTCTCATAAACTTTTTTTTTTCCACACCAACTTATTTCTGAGTTAAAATTATTGTGGCTTTTATACATTGTATGATTTAAGGTCTTTCAAAGCACAGTTTTTACACAGTAACAACTAATATTTTTCTTTTATTTTTTATTATAGTATTTCACACTGCTTTACAGACATTCGTAGACTCTTGTACCACCCGTGTGAGGTAGGTAGGTCGAGTTATCATCCAGAGCCTCTGTGGGGACTGCTGCCATAGCAGAATGGTTGTTTCTAAGACAAAGGTCAGAAAAGGGATGTTAATAAACAGTCCTCAGGTTTAAGGGACTTTTTTAGGATTACATCTTAAATTCCAACAAATCAGATTTAGGAGTTACTGAAAGTGAAATTGATCCATCCCTCATCCAAACTTTGCAATACTTTCCTGTTCTGACATCATTTAGATAGTTAGCTGTATTATCAGATTAGAAACCATTGTATGCGGCTGCTGAAAGGAAAAGGAGGCAAAAAGCTAAACATGGGATGAATTCTGAACCTTTTAACCTGGCTGAAGTACGTTGGTCCCTGTTATGCAAATACCTTCAATCCTCTGCTAAGTTCAGTGGAAATAATTTTCTTGAATGACAGGTTTATTCAGCAAGGATTCAGTTGGTGATTAATCCCCCTTTGATCTAGGGTATTTCACTTAACTACCAGTTACCTCGTTCTGACAAAGTGCAACTGAGATTAGGGAGATCACTAGAACACTACCAGGGTGTGCGTTTATTCTCTCTAACCTTTTAAAGCAAGGGCCAAGAATGCAATTTATTTTCAGTATTTGAAGATGTAAAGTCCTGTCTGCTAAGTTAGAAAGTCAATTGAATACCAAATGAAGTTTATTTCTTTACGTAATAGAACAAACATTTCTTTTTGCTTCGACTAACAATGATTTTAAGAAACATAGGCTTTGAAGAAAGAAGAAACAAAGACTACATTCTAAGTATATCTTCTAGTTTTGTTTCATGTACTAGAATGTATACTTATTGGCCCTGAGATAAACCAAAAATCAAAGCAGTGGCTATAACTTAGGTTGAGAAAATGCTTCTATTTTATTAAACTGCATGGTTTCTCCCTGCCCTCCCTCCATTAAAAAATGTCATGCTATGTGGTAAAGAAATCCAATGAGGAAAACATATTGTAATACACAATTATTCATCTTAAGACTTACGGTTTCAAAGCTTTATTTGTTAACTTAGTCCTTCCTTGAGAAAAAGGGGCTTGTTATATTGCCACCATAAGAATAATCACATTCTTTTCCAGAATGATTTTTTTTTCCCATAAAGGTAAATGATGCCATTACAAAAATTATCCAGATTATTTTAAATTATCAAAATAACTACTTTCTGCTATATTGTTTACTATTTCTTCTGCCTTTTTCTCATTTAATTGGCTACTCTTCTTCCATAACTTTGAACTTTAAAATACTTTATGGAATTTTGCACAAATTTTAAGAATAAAATTTTAAGATGTGTTTTATGCTAGGCTTCTTAAAGAATTAGCTTTTGAAAACTATTAGCAACATCAGTGTCAATATTCATCTTCCAAGATACCAAATTTGGAGATTTATTCCTTAAGTATATTTCAAGGTTGACTCTTTAAAAAAGAAACATGATAATTTGTAACAAAAATAGTTTTAAAACACTAAATTATTATTGATTAATTTTATTACAGACAAGGCATTTTTTAAATGCTTTATAATTTGTTCATTATTCTAATAGGACTTTAGGATACAAGTTACATGTTTAGATAACTTTCCCCACACATATTTTTGTCTCAAACATTCTGTGATCCAATTTCTGAATTGAAACAATGGCTTGTACACATCTAATTCATGTTGGTGCCAAGCCAGTCTCTCTAGTTCCAATTTAGTAACCAATCTGTTTCTAAATATCTTCTGATAGCAAGTTACCTAACCAAAGCAAAATTGACCTTCTCACTTGGGCAGCACATATACCAAAGCAAAATTGAGAAGCAGAAAAAGATAGAAGGGCAGGATCCCTGGCTATATTGCTAAGAAACTAGTATGTTTAATAATTAACTACTCTATGCAGTCAATATTTAGTTGATAAATGTTGCAGTATATTTTGAAATATGCCATCAGAGACTCTAGATGAAACGTATGTATACACATATGTGTGTGTATTTGTGTAATATATGTTACTGTATCTGACTTGGTGGGTTTCCCTATGAAATGTTTATGTTAATGTCAAAGGAAGAGTATTTAAAGTCAAATATCTTCTCTCCAAACATGTTAACAGTAATGGAGAGGCTCAATAAAATGAAAATTAACGGAGAGCTCATGCAATTACTCTGAAAAATTACTCTTAGGAGCAAAAGCCTTTTCAACCAGCTTCTAATGTTTTTTCATCAGCTGTTTTATGGAGATGATAATGTTATTGTGTATGTATAGCCTGGAGCAGTCAATGCCTTATCTGTATTTCTAGTTTACTGTGAGGTCCAGATTGCTTTCTTTAGGCCCTGACTAATCTGTGTAATTGTCAGCAGTGTGGTGCTAATAATGTCCGGTGCGTAACATTTATGGATTGACAGGTACACTGGGATGGAAACCACCTACTGAATTGTTTTTTCCAGTAAGACATGTGGAAATTTGCATGTCTTAATAATCCATTAAACATTTGAAGTCAAACTGTATTTTTCTCCTTTAAATGTCTTTTTTTTAAATGATAGTATCTGTAAAAACAATATTGTTTAGTTAATATACTACTATTAATAAAAATGAAAAATGAATAATTATGCCTCTTAAAATTTTTACTTTTTCTTTCAAAGGACTTGAGTGCCCTCTGCAGGCTATAAAGGGATAATTAATGACTGTATTCAAACCCTGTGATTTTTTTCCCTTTAAGAAGCATAGCCTGAATTAAGTGGGATCCATTTTATTTATAATGTTAGCTTTGTTAATTTGTCAGTGATTGAAGCTAGAGTTCCTTTGTCAGTTTTATAGTTGTATTTAGTGTGAAAAGTATTATTACCATTGATTTTCCAAATCACTTAGCTGGGGCTCTTTAAATGTTGGAACTATATACATTGGAACTAATAATACACGTTCCCTCATAGAAAGGAGATCAAGAAAACATTTAGCTATTTTGAAATTTATTGGGGCTGTAGAAAATAACTTGGTTATTTCCCTTTACATTTTTAGGGTATTATACATTCGGTATGAAGCCTTTTTCAATATGTATCATGTAAAATTTTTAAATTACATACAAGTTCTATGTATTGATCTTGTTGATGAGTGGTGATTGTGTTCAAGTTAAAAAACAAGGCTTCTTGGAATTTCTTTAAAGAAAGAATTGAACAGATAATGGTTTGTTGTGTTATTGTATAGGTCTGCTAACTAAAAAGAGCATTTCTGTTTGAAGAGCAAAAAGCAGAGGTTTCATTGAGTCCCTCATTTCAGTGTACCCATACTTTCTCAGCAGGTGTAACAGTTCTGTTCCTAAAGAATACAGGAGTTCATTTTGTATGTAAGCTATAGAACCAGAGTGCCAGTGGCACTTCTGATTCACTTAAAGCTGCCAGGGAAACTAAACATGATGAGAACAAGGGGAATGACTGGGTCAAATTAATAGAAATAGATCTTTTTGCAAGCAACATAATGATCCTGATCATCAACCTTGAAAAGTAAATTGGAACAAGCAAATTGCTGTTGAAAAATTCTTTCAGCACTCTGCTGTTGCTACTCAGCTAGTCATGGCTCAGCCAGGGGCAAGGAAAAAAAATGCACTCAGTTTTGTATTAACAAAGGCAACATTATTAAAGTGAATGTTTGCATTGTGTTTATTGAAGTGTTCAAAGAACATTTGTTGCATCTTCAACCTGCTCTTCTCCAGACTAGTACGGTGCATGAGTGATAGTAAAAATGAGTTATGTATGCATTTTAGAAAGATAACTGACATTTAACTTAAATGTTTCTGAATGATATTCAAAATATTTAAGCATCAGACTTCGATATTCTTTTTTGAAGATTTTCATCTAAGAAATGTATCCCCTAAAAAAAAAAAAAATTCATTTGCTTGACTATACTACTTCAGATTACTTCCAAATGCTCAATAAAACTTTCCTCCCAGAAACAACAGTGCATAGGGAATAATGGGCTGAAAGCAATCAAACAAAAAATGAAAACAGCTGTGAAGTTGCTGAAGTGAATGTATAATAATATATTTTATGTGCATTGGAGAAACAGCGTGGTAAGTATGAGCACTTGTGTGAGCTACAGTTGTCTTGAACTACCTCATAAAAACTAAGCTGAGAAAAGTCAAGACAGCAAATGATAATATGTAAGTCTGACATTTAAAAATTTAAGAAGTATTATATGTACTGGTAAAATGGGTAATTAATAATTAAAAGTTCAGAAAGAATTTTAGCTTTCACCTATCTAAAATGAATAACTTAAATCACTTTTATATTTTAGGAGTAAAAAAAGTACAGTACTTAATGGGGATTAAAGTACAGTATTTTACTTGGTCTCTTAATAAGTTGTTAATGAATGCAATTCAGTATTCTGCAGTCTCCTATGCACTGACTAATTTCTGAAGAACTGTTTTCTTAGATTCACCACCAGGACAGGTTGTCAGTCTTCTACATTTCAACCTAAAAATTTATCTGGCACAATTAGCAAAGATTATTAGCCCATGCTGGAGGCTGTTGAGAACCTCTTTGCCAGATATTTTATTATTTACCATGTCTATAACATACATTTACAGAGTATTATATATTTATTACTTTAAAGTCCAGAAAGAATTGATAAAAATTACCTTAAAGTTATGAATTACTATATAGAAGTTTATATTTAAAATGAACTTTAACATTTCCCTAAAGAACTATCGTCCATAATCTTAAAAAACTTTTTTTAAAATTTTTTAAATTTATTTTCAGCGTAACAGTGTTCATTGTTTTTGTACCACACCCAGTGCTCCATGCAATCCGTGCCCTCTCCAATACGCACCACCTGGTTCCCCCAACTTCCCACCCCCCGCCCCTTCAAAACCCTCAGATTGTTTTTCAGAGTCCATAGTCTCTCATGGTTCACCTCCCCTTCCAATTTCCCTCAACTCCCTTCTCCTCTCCATCTCCCCTTGTCCTCCATGCTATTTGTTATGCTCCACAAATCAGTGAAACCATATGATAATTGACTCTCTCTGCTTGACTTATTTCACTCAGCATAATCTCTTTCAGTCCCAACCATGTTGCTACAAAAGTTGGGTATTCATCCTTTCTGAGGGAGGCATAATACTCCATGGTGTATATGGACCACATCTTCCTTATCCATTCGTCCGTTGAAGGGCATCTTGGTTCTTTCCACAGTTTGGCGACTGTGGCCATTGCTGCTATAAACATTGGGGTACAGATAGCCCTTCTTTTCACTACATCTGTATCATTGGGGTAAATACCCAGTAGTGCAATTGCAAGGTCATAGGGAAGCTCTATTTTTACTTTCTTGAGGAATCTATGCTGTTCTCCAAAGTGGCTGCACCAACTTGCATTCCCACTAACAGTGTAAGCGGGTCCCCCTTTCTCCACATCCCCTCCAACACATGTTGTTTCCCGTCTTGCTAATTTTGGCCATTCTAAGTGGTGTAAGGTGGTATCTCAATGTGGTTTTAATTTGAATCTCCCTGATGGCTAGTGATGATGAACATTTTTTCATGTGTCTGATAGCCATTTGTATGTCTTCATTGGAGAAGTGTCTGTTCACATCTTCTGCCCATTTTTTGATATGATTGTCTGTTTTGTGTGTGTTGAGTTTGAGGAGTTCTTTATAGATCCTGGATATCAACCTTTTGTCTGTACTGTCATTAGCAAATATCTTCTCCCATTCTGTGGGTTGCCTCTTTGTTTTGTTGACTGTTTCCTTTGCTGTGCAGAAGCTTTTGATCTAGATGAAGTCCCAAAAGTTCATTTTCGCTTTTGTTTCCTTTGCCTTTGGAGACATATCTTGAAAGAAGCCTAAAATTTGTATGGAATCAGAAGAGACCCCAAATCGCTAAGGAAATATTGAAAAACAAAAATAAAACTGGCGGCATCACATTACCTGATTTCAAGCTTTACTACAAAGCTGTGATCACCAAGACAGCATGGTACTGGCATAAAAACAGACACACAGACCAGTGGAACAGAGTAGAGAGCCCAGATATGGACCTTCAACTCTATGGTCAAATTATCTTCGACAAAACAGGAAAAAATATACAGTGGAAAAAAGACAGTCTCTTCAATAAATGGTGCTGGGAAAACTGGATAGCTATATGTAGAAGAATGAAACTTGACCATTCTCTTACACCGTACACAAAAATAAACTCAAAATAGATAAAACTCAACGTGAGACAGGAATCCATCAAAATCCTTGAGAATATAGGCAGTAACCTCTTTGATATCAGCCACAGCAACTTCTACCTTCGGAAAATATTCTAAGCCTTGTTTCATTTGAATATGTATACATGCACATATATACATGTGTATAAGTAAGTAAAACAAGAGAAATATAAGCTCCAGAGCACTGGTCTCACCTATTAGTTTACAAATCTTTCCTCCACCTCCCATGCCAATATTTTGAACTTCTTGAGGACAATAACATTTATCTTCCCATCTTTGTATTCCCAGTGCCATGAGAAACACAAAAGAAGCTTAGTCTTGATTCAGTGGAGTAGTAAAATGTTAAATACATAATAAAGCAGATTGTCTTTCCACCTAAAACAAATCAATGGTGTTTGAGTGATTATGGTTTTGCATGTGTGTATAAGAAGTTCATTGTTCAAACAGTGGTTCAGTCCACATTCAGCACAGGTGATTTCTGCCCTGTGATTGCCATCTATAGCACTATTCAGAGAAATTGTCACCATTTGTGACACTTCTTCAGACATACTGTGCAGAGCTTTGGCTCAGCCTGTTAGACCAGCAACAGCTGAGGCCTGTGGTTGCTGCCCATCATAGGACACATTCTTTGCAGTTATGCTTCAGCGAACCTTAAAGCCCTTGGTGCTCACTTCTTAGAAATCCTTTCTGGAGCTCATTCTACAATGGCTTTGTGAGTTCCCCACTATTCACCAGAGTTGATCCTGATTTTGTTCAATATAATATGACCTGATACGCTATGACTCCTCTCATCCCATAAAGCCAGAACTTTCAGTGATTCCCATATACCGATATAATAATGTCACCAGTATCCAAGAATTCCAAATGATTATTTTGAACATATACATTAACCACAAAGGCAGAGTGGTGTAGAGGAAATCTACAACATTTTTTCCATAACCACAAAGGCAGAGCGGTGTAGAGGAAATCTATAATCTTTGAAGTCATACACAGCTGATTTCAAGACCTGCCACTTACAAGTTGGGTGGTCCTGGATAAATTACTTAACTTCTGTGATCCTCCCTTTCCTCCTAGCTTCATAGGATTATTGCTTTAAATGATACCAAGTTATCTGCATAGGTATTCAATGTTCTTTCCCTTCTATATCATAAGTTAAGAATGGCCTTTTCATGTAACCGTTTCTGCTTATAATTAGACAGTTATACCTTCAGATTATCAAAATTATATGAGTTGTCCATTTGACCTTGGTGAGGGTTTTTTTTGTTTTATTCTTGTTTTTTTTAAGTAAGTTATATACCCAACATGCGGCTGGAGCTCACAACCTCAGATCAAGAGTCACATGTTCTGTTTTGTGGTTCCTTTGACGTGAGGAACCATGAGCAGCAAAGTCTCCTGTGACCCTGTAGGAGGTGGTACAGGAAGTCCTACATGGGAACCATGTGCTGGAAGTTTTTGGAGACGGTGGAACTGCAGATCAGCCTGAAGAAATATGACCCTCAGAAGGACAAACTTTTCCTGGCTGCCATCAGTCAGTCTTAAGTCCACTCCCTGCCCCAAGTTCTTCATATGTGTTTTGAGGGACCAGTGGCACTTTGGTGAGGCCAAGGCAGTGGATATCCCTCACATGTCCCTCATATGGACATGAAGCACTAAAGAAACTCAACAAGAATAAAAAATTAGTCAAGAACCTGGCCAAGAAGTAGGATACATTTTTGGCTTCAGAATCTCTGATCAAGCAGAGCCACGAATTCTGGGCCCAGGCCTGAATAAGGCTGGCAGTTTGCCTTACTTGTTGACCCACAATGAGAACATGGTGGCCAAAGTAGACGAAGTGAAGTCCACCAACAAATTCAAGATGAAGAAGGTGCTGCATCTTGCAGTGGCTGTTGACCACATAAAGATGACAGGTGATGAGCTTGTGTACAACATCCACTTAGCTGTCAGTTTCCTGGTGTCATTGCTCAAGAAGAACTGGCAGAAAGTCTGGGCTTTATACCTCAAGAGCACCAGGGGCAAGCCCCACCACCTGTACTAAGGCACAGTTTAATAAACCCCAGTGCTTCCATTTAAAAAAAAAAAAAAAAAAAAAAGAGCCACATGTTCTACTGACTAATCAGTTAGGTGTCACTTTTGGGCTTGGGTTTTATATGTTCAGCTGTATCTTATCTTGTAGGGATGCCTACTCCACTGCTTGACCGGGCCCTTGGAATTAATAAACCGGCTGTAGAATTGAGTGGGTGTGTTTTTTTATTTCATTGTTTTATTTAAATTTCAGCTAATATACAGTGTAATATTGGTTTCTGGAATGAATTCAGTGATTCATCACTTACACAGGTGTAAGAGTTTTATAAAGTTTACTAAAGTTTAACAATTCATCATTATTCATAGGAGGACAGTCCCTCAAAATTCGTACTATAAGGTTTGAAAAAACAGTCATCTGTCAAAAGTGAGACTGAATGAAAATAAAATCCGCCAATAGAAACATCGAACAAATAACAATAATAGCCCACAAACCTTTAATAGAGCTTGATTCTAGAAGGTTTTTCTGTATGTCGTCCAAGATGTAGTCTATGCCATTCATAACTAATTGTTACATGTGAAAGTCATTTCTTCATAAGATGAACCACTGATTAAACCTGTGTCTGATGTCTGGTAAAGAAATGAATGTATCCGGAATATTGTGAAACTTACATTTATGTGACATACTGTACTAGGTATAGGAAAAAATGTAAAGATTGCTTGCTTTCCCAGAATTTATAATCTAAAAGATATAGAAATGTTTTAAGTATTAGCTGTTATCCCTGGAGTTTTCTTGAAATACTTTTTCCTATAAATAATAAGAAAATATTTATTCAGTTGGTAACATAATTTTTAATGTCAAACTGCTTGATTTATTGATATAATAAAACACTTCTTGAATTGTCAAATTTAGCTTCCTGGAAATCTAGTTACAGAACAAGGAGACTTAAATCTTAGAATGCTAAAAAGCATTGAAAATAATTTGCTTTTTCCCCACAGAATAGGGACATTTTGTTTACTTTTGTTTTACTGACACTTTTGCCCAAATTAGCTTGATTGAATAAAATACCCTAAGCTGCAGAGTTCTGATAGAAGGTGGGCATATTTCTTTATTTCCCCAGATCTGAGTCTCGACCACATTGGCAAGCCTCTCTGATGTCTGAAAGTGGAAAAATGAATGGTAGGATAACATTGAGGCCTCTGAGACCCTCAGTAACTCCTGTTGAAGACCACTCCTCTACACCCAAGGAAGGGAGGACCTTCCTAACTTCCCAGTCCTGCATCAGAGGGTTCCCTGGGGATGCCCAGTTGGTGGCGTCTTAGAGCTTCCTAGGGACTGCATGAACCCACAGCTACTAATGGGTATTTCTCTTTACGTTTCTGTTTCTAGCAAATGCACTGGTTTTACATTTTTAGTAGTCATATAAAGTTTCCTCCTTAAATATAAATTAAAATTGAATATATGACAGTATAAACTATACTGGAATTTAAATTAAATTTAAAAAATAAATTGAAAATGAACATTTATAAGGAAAGGTATCGAGTAAATAATAGTTCAGGTGGTATACGGTGAACAGAAAGGTGGAAACGCAGATGAGTGTAGAAAATTTATTTTGGGGGGGTTTTGAAAATCAGAATTCGACACTTAGGGAATCTAAAATAGAAGTAACTTTTCATGATGCTGCTCAAGATAGTTTTTCAGTAAAGTCCTCAGAGGGGCTAATAAGCAGTGTAGTCTGTGGAGAATATACTCTGGCTTTTGGACTAGACAGACACAATTCAAATGCCATCTCTGCACAAGTCAGCCATGGGCCCAGGCTCCTCACTTATAAACCAGGAGTCTTAACCTCATAAGGTTGTGTATGAATTAAATGGCATAGTACACAGAAAGAAAAAGTACATAGGTGTTGCTCATTCATTCCTTTTGACTCACCCTTGAATAATGTCAGCTGTTTCATTTTCTTCATAACTTCTGAACTGGAAGTAGGTCCCAATTATTTCCATTCCAATTTTTTTTTTTTTTTTTGGTAATGTGCTAGCAAAATGTGGGAAAACAGCATATTGAATTCCCATATTTACCGCAGTACAGAGAAGTTCAAAGCTTGTGTTAGTGGCAAAGTCAGATGTAGAGTTTCTTTTTTCTTTTTTTATATATTTATTTATTTTAAAAGATTTTATTTGTTTATTTATTTGTCAGAGAGAGAGAGAGAGAGCACAAGCAAGCACAGAGGCAGGCAGAGACAGAGAAAGAAGCAGGCTCCCTGCCGAGCAAGGAGCCTGTGTGGGACTTCATCCCAGAACCCTGGGATCACGACCTGGGCTGAAGGCAGCGGCTTATCCGACTGAGCCACCCAGGCGTCCCAATTATGTATTTTTTAAAATATTCTTTTTTAAAATTTTGTACTGTGTTATGTTAGTCACCATAAAATACATCATTTGTTTTTGATGCAATGTTCCAAGATTCATTGTTTATGTACAACACCCAGTGCTCCATGCAATATGTGCCCTCCTTAATACTGACCACCAGGCTCACCCGTCCCCAACCCCCAAAACACTCACTTTGTTTCTCCAAGTCCACAGTCTTTCATGGTTCATCTCCCCCTCCGGTTCCCCCCCGCCCCGTTCACTTTTCCTTTCCTTCTCCTAATATCCTCCACGTTATTCCTTAAGGTCCACAAGAAAGTGAAACCATATGATAATTGACTTTCTCTACTTACTTCACTCAGCATAATCTCCTCCAGTTCCATCCATGTTGATGCAAAAGTTGGGGGTTCATCCTTTCTGATAGCTGAGTAATATTCCATTGTGTAAATGGACCACATCTTTTTTTATCCATTCGTCTGTTGTTGAAGGACATCTTGGCTCTTTACACAGTTTGGCTATTGTGGAGATTGCTGCTATGAACATTGGGGTACATATGGCCCCCCTTTTTTTTCACTACATCTGTATATTTGGGGTAAATACCCAATAGTACAATTGCCAGGTCATAGGGTAGGTCTATTTTTAATTTTTTGAGGAATCTTCACACTGTTTTCCAAAGTGCCTGTACCAACTTGCATTCCCACCAACAGTGTAAGAGTTTTCATCTAGTTAAGCTAACCAGCTTCACTGCTTCTCCTTTTATGCACAGAATAAATGAACTTAAACACATATACGTTCTTCTAACAGATAATTTTCCTCTGCTTTGGTAACTAAAAGCTAAGAGCTGAAATGTTGACCTTTATTCAACATTTTCTAGAGCTTTTAAAATATATTTTTGGTTATCATCTTTGTATTGTGTTCCTTTTACTATTCTCTATTTTCTCCTTGTATCTAATTTTTATTTGATATTACTATCCTATTATATGGATTTTCATTAATTGATCTTTATTGTCATATCCTTTATTGTTGGTTTCCTCAAGTCATTTTTAGAATAAGTTTAAGAATAATTATATATGCAAAATAGTGTAGTTAACCTACCACTGATAATGTTCTAGGCAAAATTTAAGAGAAAAAGATTGGAGAGAATTTAATATGATCCTGAAACTGGTCATGTCAGATAGTTCCCTAGTGACTTCTAACTTCAAGCAGTTCATTCTTGCTAAAACGCAGTGAACTTAGTTAATGCCACCAATTATTGCTTTATATCAAAAGCCATTAGAATCTGTTTGACTATTTTTTTAAAATGAGACTCACTTCACTAACTCTACCAGCTTATGTATTCAAATGCATATCGTCTTTCAAATTAGTCTCCTCTAGAGATGATTCTAGTGAATCCAGCATAGCCAGAAAAATAATGAGGAGACTTCTCTTTGCAAAAGCCTTCAAAGCTAATTTAGAAGCTACAGAAGAAAAATAAACTTTCTGATTGCCTCTTCTCTTTAAATAAAACCCACTTTTTCTAGCTTAATCAACTGTCTTATATTCATGGAACTCAATTTTTAAGAAATCAAATATTTGGATGAATATGCCACATGATTTGAAGGCCATTCACAAAGAAAACGGAATTTCCAGAAAGACTTGGTACGATGACAGACTCAATGGAATAAGTGTTTAGTTAACCAAAGAGACTACTTTGAAGCTCTGTTGCAAGTTTGGGTGTTTGTTTCTAAATGCATCTCAGTAATAAGCACATCCCATACAGATAATTTACATGTTTCTAGGAAGCCAAAATATTTTCAATATCAGGATTTATTTGAGTTTTGTTTGATTAAAGCATAAAAATAAAATTTTTAAATAAAAATAGTAATTTGGGGGTCTTTATAGCAAAGATCTATTTTGATAGGAAAATTGCAGCAATTGAAACTCTAGTGTATAGAACTGGGGCTGCCTAAAATGAAGGGCAAATAACGGAGTAGTTATGCATGTGTTTTCATATTCTAATTTGAATACTTTATCAAGAGAAACTAAAAATTATGTTTTATAGGTCATTCTCATTCTTATAACAATCTTGTGATTATTTGTATTTAATGTTAAATATTACCTGACATTTTTAGTTCAATTATTTTTAGCTGTTCACCCACAAAGGCAATAAAGCTGACATAATTACCCCCTTTTAATTCACAAGAGACATGTATTTACCTATTTGTTATAAGGCTTTTCAAGCTAGCATGCTGTTACTGTGACAAGACTACTTTGAACACACAGTAGGTAAAATAATATCGTCTGTTGCACAGCAACCTCAATAGCTGAATGTTAATTTAACCAGTAAAGACAAAGTAATGGTAATAATAAGAACTCCTTTCTTCTGATGAAGTTAAAAATGGAACTCAAATTGTACTTGCATGGCTCATTGGCTTAGTAATCACTGGAAAAATCAACCACAGGGCAAAGCCTTATTGCAAAGCAGCAACTAGTTACTAGATCCTAGTTGAAGATCTCAGTGTAGAATCAGTGTAGATATTAGTGGCTTACTAGAGTATTTGGCACCTGGAGTAGATTATTTTTAATACCTATCACCTCCGTGTGACAAAATTATTTTCAGTGATAATCATGAAAGGAATAAGAATGATGTCCAGAAAAGGAATTCAGATAGTGAAAATTGTCTTTTATTGACCGTATGTATATGGATATTTTGGGGAGGTGGTTTTTTTTTGTTTTGTTTTGGCATAATAATCATGCCAATGGGGAAAAAAATAAAATGAAATATTTATTACAGAACAAATAAAAAGTATGAATACTTATAAGTTACACTAATGCACTTTAAAGGGGGGAACTTAATACCTACACAGTGGTCTGTCACAGTTAATGCATAATAGCATACAGTAACTGATATAATTTTAATAAAATCAAAACATCTGTAAAAAGTACAATTTAGATAACTAAATCATACCACTACATAGCATTCTATTTCCTTGAGTTATTCCTTTTTTTAAAGCTTTTTTAAAAAAAGATTTAATTTATTTATTTGACAGACAGAGATCACAAGTAGGCAGAGAGGCAGGCAGGGCAGGGGTGGGGGGAGGGAAGCAGGCTCTCTGTTGAACAGAGAGCCTGATACGGGTCTTGATCCCAGGACCCTGGGATCATGACCTGAGCCAAAGGCAGAGGCTTCAACCCACTGAGCCACCCAGGCACCCTCCTTGAGTTATTTTCTACTTGAAAAAAAAATGATTAACAATAAAAAAGAAATACAATTCAAATAAAATTCAATACAATTCAAATAAAATTCAATACAATTCAAATAAAATGCAATACAATTCAATTCAATACAATAAAAAAATTCAATACAACAAAAGAAATATAATTCAAATAAAATTCAATAAAAAAGAAATACAATTCAAATTTAGTAAGAGATTCAATGTTTGAAAAAAGATTTACACTTTTCAGGCAAAAAGTTCATATTTCAGATTTAGCATGTTGTCTCACTGTCGTAATAAAAACTTCCCAGGGACACGTGGGTGGTCTCCAGAGGGAAATTTTAAGGATTCATTACACATAAATATTTACTTATGCCATACAAATGCGTAATGTTCTAGGCTGATTCTGAACGGAGATTGTAGCAACTAGCATTTGTTAGGCACTTACTGTTGATTAATCCTTAGGCATTTTCTCTCTCAATCCTCCCAATGACCCCTGGAAGTTTGGTACCTCCATTTCGTACAGGAGGGAAATTGGAGTTTGGCAAGATAGAATGATGGGCCAGAATCTGGGCACGGGGCAGCCAGTCTCAGGAGTACCCTCCTCTATACAGTGCCTCCCAGGAAGCAAACCTGATTCTTTGGCAGTTGGAATAAAGAGACCTCACATCCCTTTCCAGCACCACCCCCACCAACTCGTCTCCTTCCTAAGACAGGTAAGATGGAAGTTACTCTAAACCCTGAACTTAGTAACACTGATTCAGTCCATCTGTTCCCTAATTAGGTCAGTGTGACCATTTCTCCACTTCCGTCTTTCACAACCCTTCCTTTAACAAGATGTACCACTCAGTTTATGTGTACTTTCCAGCAAGCCTGCCAATGGTACTTGATCGTCAGCCGTAAGATAAATTTTCAGTCCCGACTCCATTTTCACAAGCAAATGACTCACTAAAATTTCATCATCAAGAGGTGAGAGAAAAACGTAAATGTAATTCTTTGAAATGTCTCCTTTGGGTTCAGGGAACATACATGGTAGGGGCTAATTGTCAGAAAGTTTAATTGTTACCCTGTACCAAGCTTCCCTTGTGCACTGGGGCACACCATAGGTGCTAATAGTGAGAAAATTTGACTGTAGCTCTGCTCCGCTCTCTTCATTAAGCTAATGGAACATTTTGCTTTCATTTTCTCCCTAGGGTGGCTGTAGGAGTACAACCTTATAATTGTTGCTCTTACTGTAATTGGAGGTAGTAGGAGTATATATAATCTTATTGTCTTTCCTATGTGGTGGTAGTTTATTTATGACCTATTGATAATTCCCAGCCAGCAGCAGAAAACTCAGTGAGTATTACATTAGCCTTCCCTCCTAGAAGAGTGCCTACCAAACAAAGACCATTATTAATCAGAGGGAACACGTACTAGGGATGGCCCATCATACCGCAAAAAATGACCCCTCTGAGTATCATGGATATTTCTTTTTTTCAATAAAATTAATGAAGCCTTTTGTCTTTCTTTACCTTTCCTTAGACGTATTAACAAAGCCTCATGAATCTTTCTGGGATTCTGCACATCTTCAAAGTAATGGGGAGTCTCATTCGGCCACTGAAGTCCTTGGAGCATAATGGGCCATGAGAGAAACATCAAAATTTAGCATCCGCCACCCTGATTCAGGACACTGGGGTGTACTGAGTACAGCCCAAGGTCAGCAGGACCCTCCCCAGAGGAGGAATATGGGGACACCCTAGGAACCTGTTGATAATACAAATGAGGAGATCTGCTGAGGCACAAACATCTCTATTGCCTAACCTTGACCTCTTACAACATATTTTGATAAAATAACCCTTTAACTATCTTTTACAAGCTGGAACGTCTTTTAGGACACGGAGTATTCTCTGAAAATTCTCCACAACCTATGTGTTCTATTTGGCTTTCATTAAAGGGTCACTATGGAGAACTTGCATATTAACGATTTTGCTGTTTAAAATAGTTCCATTCAAGGACTGTTCCTCACTTCTGAACTGAAGGTATCTTCTGAGGTCAGTACACAGAGCTCATATATATAAACAAGTGAGGCTGACATCCATGAGAACATAGAATTATGTGCCCCACCCCCACTAGATGATTGAACATGCAAGAATTAAATGGCAGATTGGATGCATAGTCAAATATATGAATTGTCAAAACTTAAATTCTGCAAATTGGCATTTGGTCAATTAACTCTTATGTGGCAAGCACAACACTGAAAATCTTCACAGAGATGATTTTGTTTTCTACTCCTGTGGTAGTGCAGAACAATGGCCTCCGAACAAGCCTGTGTCCTAATGGACACAGGTGGACCAATGTAATCACCAGGATCACAATGAGCAAGGAAAGAGTGTCAGAGTCAGAGAGGAAAATATGACCCCAAAAGCAAAAGTTGAAGTGATGTGGCCATGAGCCAAGGAATGTGGGCAGCCTCACAGGCTGGAAAAGGCAAGAAAATGGATTATCTCTCTAGAGACTCTGGCAAGAATGTGGTCCTGACAACCCATTTAGGACCTCTAACCACCAGGACTATAAATGGCGAGTCCATGTTGTTTTAAGTCACTAAATCTGGGGTAATCTGTTGAAACAGCAATAGGACACTATATAACTCTCCACAGTTTTATAAAACAGACTCATCATCTCCATTTTATAGTTGAGGGAGCTAATATTTCAGGGATTCGAGTGGTTTAGCCCACCCTGTTTCCTCTCACAACGCATGGGGGGTGTGGCCAGTTTTGAGTAGAACTGTATTCTCTCCTGAAGCAGATGTGTTCTCCCAAGGCTCTGGAAAGATGCAAGATGCACGCATTAGGTAACTTGCTAACTGCACACCTACTCTTTCATCTCCAGGTATCAGATTAGATGACTTTTCTAAAAAAAAAAGATTTATTATTTATTTGAGGAGGAGCAGCAGCAGGAGAGGGAGAGATAGTTCCAAGTGGATTCCCTTCTCAGCACAGAGCCCCAGAGCAGGGCTTGATCCCAGGACCCTGAGATCATGACCTGAGATGAAATCAAGAGTCAGATGCTTAACGAACTGGCACCACCCAAGCGCCCCTAGGTTTGAAGACTTTTTCATAAGCTTAGCTGAGTTTTTTATTTTCTAAAAAGGTGGCAGTTTTGTGAAGATTAACTCAGCATTTCTGAAACCAGAGCTTCTTATATTGTTCCTTCTTTTAGCAGAAATTTTCCTTTGTCTCACCATTCAAGTTTAGACTCAAAAACTATACCAGGAGGGAATAAACAGTCTGTGAGGGGAAGGGACTTAATTGCGTTTCCCAGTTTGCAACAATAACTGCAATCAGGTAGGGTCTTAGAGAAAGATGTCATATTCCAGTTTCAATTGGGCAGCCCACATAAATGGAGAGTGTACTTTTGGAGAGTTAATGGTCATTCTCCATGTTCCTAACATCATGGCTCCCTGGATTCTGTAGCAAGTCTAGATATAAAGGCCTAAGCCTTTAGGTTTGTTCTGGATTGAAGCACAATTGGCTTTACAGAAGATAACAGTTCATTACACATCTCCCTTTTCTGTGTGGTCCAAGTGAAGGCAACCCCATGTGACCCAGGCATGGCCAATCAGGGTACAGTATGTTAAGTCCTGACCACAGTGATTGGTTCAGGGATCAAGAAGGATGGCCCAGAGTTCTTAGGCCTTTACTGCCAGAGAAGGAAAGATGTTTTCTCTTCCTCGGAAGCTATCAGAGTAATATAAGCCTATGACTCATGCATCTGTGGCCATTTTTACTGAACATTTGAGGCACTCATCTGCTGCGAGAGAGAGCAGCCAACACCCAGGAGCTGAGAGTTGACAGAAATTCCAGTAGAAAGAAAGAAAGAAAGAAACAAACAAAGAAATTCTAGTACATAAGCCAACAAAACACCCTTTTCAAATTTAAGTTAGATGGATATGTATTTGTCATTAAAGTAGTGTATATGTTAAATTTAACTTTTCAGGACACCTAGGTGGGTCAGATGGTTAAGCATCTACCTTCGGCTAAATCATGGTCTTAGGGTTCTGGGATTGCACCCCACGTCACACTCCCTGCTCAGCGGGAAGTCTGTTTCTCCCTCTGCTCCTCACCTTGCTTGTGCTCTCTCTCTCTCATGCTTTCTCTTTCTCAAATAAGTAAGATCTTTAAAAAATTTTATTTTTCAAAAAGGTGATATCATACCTGAAGAAAATGGCATAAAGCAAAAGTCTCATCTGCCCATTCCCATCCCATAGGTTAATAATAGTCATTCTTAATTTTTAAGATTTTTTAATTTTATAGTTGCATATACAAGCAACTATAAAAATGCATCTGTATTGGGTGCCTGGGTGGCTCAGTGGTTAAAGCCTCTGCTTTCAGCTCAGGTCATGATCTCAGGGTCCTGGGATAGGGCCCCACATGGGGCTCTCTGCTCAGCAGGAAGCCTGCTTCCCCCTCCCTCTTTGCCTGCCTCTCTCTGTCTACTTGTGATCTCTGTCAAATAAATAAAAAACAAAATCTTAAAAAAAAATCTGTATTTTCTCCATTTTACCACATAAAATGAATTAGACATACTGTTTTCCAACTTGCTTTTTTCACCTAACAGTGTATCTTGTCCAAATTTTCCTTTCAATAGATAGAGGACTTCCTCCTTTATGCAGCTAGATAGTATTACAGAATCCATTTTGATTAGAAGGACCTTGGAAAATCAGGTTGATTTTGAGGAGTTGGGTCAACTCTATCTGAGAAAATAGGATTGCTCCATGGCAAAGAATATACAGAATTTCTAGGCTCCCTTCTTAATATATCCAAATCTCCTTTTTTTTTTTTTTTGCATATTAACAAGCTTACTGTTCCCCAGAAATTAACATCAAAATTTAGGGCAACAGTTGCCATGAAAATTAAGAATGACCTACCCTGTATATATAAGCTTGAAACATGAACCCAGGATAAATAGAACTGTGGCATAGGTTGGAAATCTACAACTCAGTTTGGTTTTCTTTGTACAGTGTTTAAAATTTTTTAACTACTTGCTAATATTTAAAAACTTTATATTGGGCTATTTCCTACTAATATTGTAGTATTTAATTTATAATATCTCATTTCAATATTTCATACTCAATACAGATTTCTGGTTTCCCTGGGCAACCTGGACTGCTCATTTCCACAAGGTCACAACAGGCTAAAGTTGTACAGCACGTTTCAGGTAGTTGGTCAGTAAACACATGTAGGACTTCATCTGGAGATGGCAGGTTAAGCATACACATTTCCTCTGACACCCTTACCAAAACTCACAGGAAGTATAATATTAAGATGTTTTTGAAAAGTTTTTTTTTTTAAATAGCTATAAAGTCTCAAAGACAGTAGGAAAGGAGATGATAGCAACAGAATGTTGGAAGGTGGAAAGCTGACAAAGAGAAAATTGAGTCTTAAGGCAATTATGGGAAAGAAAAAAAAAACAAAAACAAAAACTCAGCATGCTTTGCACATTGAATTTCTAAATCCTCAGGGATTGATGGCCCCAGAGACTTAAGAAGATGTATATGAAGATGAACTGTAAGTGGGAAGAGTGGTAGACAGATTTAACTAGATGCCATCCCTTCCTCTACCTGGGAGAAAACCAGTACCTTATTCCCTTACAGAGCTAGGAGAAAGAGGGCCTCTGGACTTGGGGGGAAGGGAGCCTAGGAGAAGTTACTAATGTTGACCCTGTACCGAAAATGTATTCCTACTAAATGTTGAAACTACTGCCCACATGCCTCCCAACCTGGCTTCCAGAAAGCAGACAGCTTTATAAACCCAGGGAGGCGTAATAAAGGTTCTTTTTTGGAAATCTGACCTCACCACGAAAAATGACCTAGAAATACTGATATGGGCTGGGAGTTCTCATAAACAGAACAGACTGTTGACTCTGCAACAAGACCCATAATCGTCAAGCCTCCCAGGCTATCCGGAGAACTTTCACTGAGCTTTTAAGTAATCCATTCTTCATTATTATCAAGCAGCTACAGATTATTAGATATCTGAGGGAAACTTCCAACATAAAAGATAAAGTCCAAAATGAACCAAAAGAAAAAAAACAAGTAAGTTGCAACTTAGAGGAAAACAAAGACTACAGAGGAACATGAGAACTTCTTAAAAAAGCTATCATTAAAATTTTCAGAGAAAACAAATTTTTTTCAGAGAAATAAAAGATGATATTGCATCCATGAAATAGGAGTTTCCATTACAAAGGAATATTCAGAAAAATGTAAAAGAAAAAATTCTTGGAAATTAAAAGTTTGATAAAAGAAATGAGAAATTCAAATAAATGGATTAGAAGAAAAACTGAGAAACTCTCCCAGAACTCAGATTAAAATACAAATAGAAAATACAGGAGTGGGGAACCTGGGTGGCTCAGTGGGTTAAAGCCTCTGCCTTCGGCTCAGGTCATGATCTCAGGGTCCTGGGATCGAGTCCCGCATCGGGCTCTCTGCTCAGTGGAGAGCCTGCTTCCTCCTCTCTCTCTCTGCCTGCCTCTCTGCCTACTTGTGATATCTGCCAAATAAATAAATAAAATCTTAAAAAAAAAAAAAAGAAAATACAGGAGTAGGCTTAAGAGAAATACAGGAGATTATACCTGAATAATAGGATGGCAAGGAAGATAAAGTAGAAATCACCAACAAAAACATTCATAAAAATTTCCCAAAATTAAATGAAGAATATGATTTCCACATTGAAAATATCCAGTAAGTTAATAAAAAGTAGACTTATAATAGGCTCCTAAATATCAGATTTCAGAACTCAGAGGATAATTAGAAGATTCACAGTGTTTCCAAAGAAAGGAAACAGATTAAATATAAACAATCAAGATTGAGAAACAGACTTCCCTATAGACTGCAAGAAAGTAGAATAAAATGGTGTATTTCCTTCAAAATTCTCAGGAAAAATAATTTCCATTCTGTCATTCTAGGCTCAGCCAAAATATCACTTAAATGAGGGGTGCCTGGATGGCTCAGTCAGTTAAGTATCTGCCTTCTGCTCAGGTCGTGATCCCAGGGTCCTGAGATCAAGCCCCAAGTCTGTCTCTCTGCTTAGCAGGGAGCTCTGCTGCTTCCTCTCCCTCTGCCCCTCGCCCCCACTTGTGCTCTCTCTTTCAAATAAATAAACAAATAAATATCTCTTAAAAGAGACATTTTCAGAGATTCAAATTCCCCAAAATTTGTTTTTTATGTGTCCTTTTTCATGTAGCTACTGAAAGAGACCCCCCCAAATTGGTGAGGTTGACAATTTTGAAAAACTTGGGAGTCCAACAGAGTGGGGATCCCACACATTCAAGAGGCAAATGGAGGGGCTGCCTGGGTGGCTCAGTGGGTTAGGCCTCTGCCTTCAGCTCGGGTCATGATCTCAGGGTCCTGGAATCAAGTCCCACATCAGGCTCTCTGCTGGGCAGGGAGCCTGCTTCCTCCTCTCTCTCTCTCTACTTGTGATCTCGCTCTCTCTGTCAAATAAATAAAATATTAAAAAAAAAAAAGAGGCAAATGGAGTCCTCGGAACAAAGGAAATCAGATGCCAATGTCCTCTAGGTTATGTCAGAATCACAGTTCTAACCTGTACCTCACACAGTCAGGCATATCCACTGTGTTAACCATTAGCTTAATACAAAACGGAAGACTTCTTCAAATCCAGTTTGCATTGTAATCACTAATATCTCGAAGGGCGGAAAAAGTTGGGGTGTGGGTGTGGGATGGGAGAATTTTTCACATATTATTTGTGCTTTCTTTTTAAACAAACAAACAAAAAAGGTCAGTTTTACTGTATATACTTTATTTTTTTTAAGATTTTTTTTTTTTAATTTGACAGAAATCATGAGTAGGCAGAGAGGCAGGCGGGGGCGGGGGGAGGGGGAAGCAGGCTCCCCACTGAACAGAGAGCCCAACGCGGGGCTGGATCCCAGCACCCTGGGACCATGACCTGAGCTGAAGGCAGAGGCCTTAACCCATTGAGCCACCCAGGTGCCTCTACTGTATGATACTTTAAAACATGCTGTTTAAAGGAAGGATTAGTTCTTGTGTCACATTTTCCTGTTTTCCCACTCCCAACTTACCCCAAACCTATTAAGACCTATGTAACAGAACCTTTTTTTTTAATAACTTTTTAATTTTAGAATATTTTTAATTAATAGAAAATTTGGAAAAACAGTAGAGAGTTCTCTGGTAACACCTCATTCAATGTCCCCATTGTTAACATCATATAGTGATTCATTTGTCACGACTAGGGAATCAACACCAGTACTTTATTTACCATTAAGTAAACTCCATAGTTATTCTGTTCCATCAGTTTTTCCCTGTTCTAGGATCATATTCTAGTACATCACATTACATACATGTCTCTTTAGGCTCCTCTGGTCTGACAATTTCTCAGACTTTTCTTATTCTTGGTGACTTTGGCCAATTTGAAGAGTGTTGATAAAATATTTTATAGAATGTCCCTAAATATGGGTTTCTGATGGTTATTATCATGGTTAGACTGGGGATTATGGGTATTTGGGAGGAAGACCAGGGAGGTGAGTGCCATTTTTGTCACAGAGTATCTGGGATACATGCTATCAGTGTGACATCACTGATGATGTTAACCATGATGAGCTAGCCCAGATAGCATTTGCCACATTTATCCATGTAAAGCTATTATTTCTCCTTCCTACAGTCTCCTCTCCAGAAGCAAGTCACTAAGCTTAGCCTACACGCAAGGGGTGAAGAATGAAGACGGGTGGTAAGTGTCTATATAAATCATTTGGAAATATTCCTCTTTCCCTTTTTACTTGTATTTGTTCAACTGTGTATTTATTTTATACTTTGGATTATAATCTAACACCGTCTTGTTTATTTTGTTGCCTAAATTTGTCCAGGTGTGTCCATTGGTAGCTCTTTTAGGTTGGCTCCTGTTTTCCTTGATTATGCCTCATTTCCTGCTTGTGTTTTGAGCACTTCCCTGCTCTCTAACATTACAGGATCCCCTCAGTTCATCTTGAATATTTGCTCCCTCAGCCCTATAATCAGCCATGTCCCCAAGGAGCCTGGTTCCTTTATTAGAGAATATCATATTGCCCTAATTTAATGCTGTGATTCTTTTTTCCTTTTTCTTTAGGACTTCACCATTCTGTCAATTTAAGAGCTATTGGGAATAATAGGGAAAGAGAAAGATTTTGGTAAGTTCCTTAGGATTAATGTAGAATTTATTTTAACACCTTACTCTAGCTTCTTACAAGACAGAGACTATATTAATTGTCCCTTATCCTAGAAGAACAGTGTTAAAAATTGGAATTTTCAGGGAACCTGGGTGGCTCAGTGGGTTAAGCCTCTGCCTTCAGCTCAGGTCATGATCTCAGGGTCCTGGGATCAAGTCCCGCATCAGGCTCTCTGCTCTGCAGGGAGCCTGCTTCCTCCTCTCTCTTTCTCTCTCTCTGCCTGCCTGTCTGCCTACTTGTGATCTCTGTCAAATAAATAAATAAAATCTTAAAAAAAAAAAAAAAAGAAGTTGGAATTTAACATATCCTTAACATATCCTTAGAAATATTATTTGACTAACATTTTACAACCCATCTGAAGAATGCTAAACAGGCATTCCAAGAATTAGATTCAGTGATATTAAGTATTTTAAGAGCAGGAACCCCATAAATACATAGGATAGTTAACTTCTTAGCTTTGCATTTTTATTAGGACTATCTAACAGATTTTATAAATCCCATACCCTGAGTCATTCAGTGTGTGCCTAGCTGGTGTCATTTTCCTTAAGAAAAAAAAAAAAGATGTTTCACTAGACACATAAAATGAATAACCAACACTAGAATTTAAAAATTACTTTAGAAAGAGACAGTTAAATTAATCTGAAATCTATACTATATAAATGTGAATTCAAAGTTAATTGTATTCTTTTTCCAAAAAACTACATTTGCACTTACAGATACAAGGCTCAATTCAACTGTCTGTGTCAAATGACTTAATCTGGTCATTAGACTTATGGGGAGATTTAAGCATTTTAGTGAAAGGGGACAAATACAATATTCTTTTTGTTTAAATTAAATTTTGCAGTTCAAAGGATTTGTTCATTTGGGCCTTCAAGTTCCTTCTTTCAACATGAGAGAGTCTTGAAGGTAGAATCTTTGCTTGAAAGCGTTTTGCATTTGAATCTAACTTTTACTTCCAAACTAACCAAAAAGAAACTAAGTGTATCAGAAGCATACCTAATCTCCTAGAAGTCAGCATTGCATCCAGTGTATTTAAATTAAAACCTTTTTTTTCCTCCTCTTTAAATAGGCATCTGCTAATAAAAGGCCAATCAGCTGGGTTAGGATAAAACAGGCAATGTTTTTCCTTCACTAGTTCATTTGGAAAAATCGCTTTGCTAATTGAGAAAAATTTAATGAATTTTACTTGTATTAAAATAAAGGTGATTGGCAACAATGTACTCATTTGAGAAAGTCATTACATTTATGTATTGTGTTTTCATGTAAATACTTTTGCCAAATGTATTAGCAAGGAATATAATATTATGGTTCATGGTTCTTGTAGTATCTGAAAAGAATAATTGTATAACTAATCAATGAAAACAAAGTAAATGTTCCTCTTGGGTTTGTGCAATAAAAATGGAATTAAAATTACTCAGGCTCAAAAATGCAAATATAATGCATCTGTCTACCAGTAGAAAAATAAAATTCTAAAGGGAGAACTTGTATAGTAAGGCCAGTATTCCAATTCCTCTTAAAGTCTTCATTTGACTCCAGAACCGATCATTTCAAAATTCACTTCCAAGCATTTTTATAAAGTGATCAAATATTTCACTGTTTTTAAAACAAAATTATCATTCATTTTCCTAGACAGGCTCACTGATATTCAGAACACATTCTGGGGAAAATTAATGCTAATCAGTACAGCGGCAGCAACCAAAATAACACTGTAATGTATTAGACAGTAACATAAGATTAAATTCACATTAAACTCAAGAGCAAATAACCCATATCAATTTAAACAGATTAAATCCTGGGACAGGGCAAAGGTTAGAAATGATCTGAAGGATAATCAAACTGTACTGAGAACAATAGGCCTTCTACTAGACAACAGCACCCCCTACCGGAGGCTTGAGGCTGCCTGGAAAGGCATTCTTGGAGGCTGCTGGGAAGAACGGGCAGGGGGAAAGGAATCTGAGGATTCTCAGACCTCCACTGACATGTGGGGCCGCCAGGGAATCCAAAGGCATCATCAGTCCCAGAATCATTTCTTCTCTATTGTGTAGTCACAGACCTTAAGCATATCACCTAGATTTTTTTTTCTAAAGATTTTATTTATTTATTTGACAGAGAGAGAAAGTACAAGTAGGCAGAGAGGCAGGCAGAGAGAGAGAGGGAAGCAGGCTCCTCCCCGAGCAGAGAGCCCAATAAGGGCGGGGCTCTATCCCAGGACCCTGAGATCATGACCTGAGCCGAAGGCAAAGGCTTAACCCACTGAGCCACCCAGGTGCCCCTATCACCTAGAATTTTTATTAATTCTCAACTACGGGTGAGCAAGAAATGGATTCTGAAGATTTTATTAGTAAACATTTTGAGTGCCTATTTTTTTTTTAAAGAAATGTCAAATTCTCTGATAAATACTTGATATGAAAAAAGCAATATCAGAGTTCATGCAATAATTTTAATCAGGCTTCCTTTGAATTTCCCCACAGTGCTCAAAATTATTCCTGTCCTTGGTGAGAATGTTTCTTAGGGTGCTTTGACCTAATACTCCAACAAGCATGCACAGTGGCTATATTTAATACATCTATTTATGGATACATATGTACATACCCACAGCATGCATATATATATATATATATATATATATATATATATATACACACACACACACACACACACACACACACTGTGTGTCATCTGTGCTTCAAAATGGATCCTAGAGAAGCCTTGATAAGATGGCAAGCCTTCAGCATCAGTTTGCCCCGTAGGGTTTGGGTTTATGGCTTTTTTTCTATTATTCTTTGGGTGAATAAACATCCTTAACAATCACAAGAAATATGAAAACTCCTGAGAAGTAATAAAAGCAATCATTTGACAAGCAGACCAGCCATATATAAGACATCCTCTTTTTAAATTAATGTAAAATACCCAACAAACTTTTGAAATCAACAATTCGAATAAATCAAATATTTAAACTGGGTTATGTTATATAACTAAAGGACACCTCAGTCAAGCTGACTTGTTAAACCTGTTTAAATGCCATGAGCAGTAATTACAGTAATCAGAGAAAGAAAGCAAAGATAAATCAAGAGACATCATTTTAACAGATGGGGGCAGATACACAGAGTGACTAGGGGAGAAAAGACAACAGAGGCACGCACTAAAACCAGGTCTGGCTTGAAAAGAAGCTGAAACTATTATGAAAAATGATCCTGGAAACAGCTCTCAGCTTTGCATTCTATTTTCTCAACACCCACCCAACCACCTCCAGCACCAAATGCTTTAGTTTCGTGACTAACCTATGAATGGTTTTTATAAAAACCTACCAGGAAGGCACATTACCCCACCAAATGGATCCTAGCTCAGAGACCGTGTTCATGTTCCCCGCCAGATGAGAGGAGAAGGTGACCTTTGAGGCAACCAGGGCCAGCTGAATTGGAAGGTGCTCTACTGAACCATCCTGCCTAAAACATGGAGTAAAATCATTTCAGAAAGGAGTTCAATATCTATTGGGAGTTGTCTGCAAGGTGGGAATGTTCATTTCCTGAGGCTAAAACGCTCAACACATTCCTCAAAGAAACAATTATAGGTGCCTGAGGGAAGAAGCTGAGTAGAGGGGGAAAAAGTCAGGACAGAGGAGACCAGGATCCTAACCCAGCCTGGGCTCTGCTGTGTGCCGTTGCGAGTCACGTAGCCTCTCTGTGCCTTACCTTCCTCGTCTGTAACAATGAAGAAATCTATTTCCAGCTTTAATAGCAAAAGAAATTTTCATGAGGGTATAGTATCCAAACAAGACTTGATCTAGCAGTGCTTCATAGAATCATCATGCTCTAGAAGAGAATGGGTTCACAGAGTCAAAGAAGTGAAGTTAATGGCACGCCTTCCCCGGATTCACCCATTCATTCATTTATTCTTCAGTAGATGACTATTAAGGGTCTACTATGTGTCAGACTCCAAACCCGGGCATGGGACCCAAATCTGAATAAGACCCAATCCCTTTCCTCAAAGAACTTGCAGCTTAGTAGGGAAAAAACACAAATAGATGTGCTTTCACCAGATAGGGCAGGGAGTCGTGTGGTAGCATAAACCACGGTGCTGAGAACGCACGTCTGGAGGAGCCCAGGGGGGGGAACAATGAAAACTATCGCCAAAGGATGCGTGCACCAGCAACACCCACTTCCTATCTTAATCCATCAATAGGGGTTACCCATAAAAATAAATAAATACATACAGGAAAGAAAGAAAGAAAAAAGTATTTTAAGTAATGTGAGCAGCCTAGAGCAGGGAGAGAACACGGTTCAGCCAACCCTGGGCGGCTGAGTGTGGCTGGAGGGCAAGGGGGGCCCTGGGAGCAGGAGCATGCCCTAAAGGGCTGGAGGGAGTAGCTCGCTCTCCCCAAGGTGAGGGTGAGCTTGGGACAGAATGGAACAGGTTGGAGGTTTTTAAGGCTGGTGGCAAGAAGTCCAGTTAAGAGCTTGTGATAAAGAATTATACCATGGCCACAGCAGTGGAAATAGAAGAGAGGAAATTTACAAATATTTATGAAGTAGAATTAACAGGGGTTAGTGACCGATTGTGTTTGGGGGTGACAGAGAGAGGGAGTAGTTGAGGATGACTTCAGATTTCTGGCTCGGATATCTGGGGCTCTGGCAGCAATGCAGGACAATCAGTTTGGGTCGAGGGAAATGAGCAATTCTGTCTGGGCCATTGGTTGACGAGACATTCAGATAAGGACGACTATGAAGATTGTAGAGGATACAGGGAGATTAGAGCCACAGATAGTGATTTGAGAGGTCATGTGGAGCATTGTCGCGGATAGTGTAGTCTCACAGTTCATTACCTGGAGAGGAAATGTCTTCTTCCTTCTACCACCCACTTACCCAGGTACTGGAAAATCTTGTGGAAGGACTCTGACTGCTTTGGATGGTATGCCCAACCCTATGGCCAAGAGGGTGTGTTTCCTTGTTGGGCAGCCTCAGCTGGGACCATTTACTTGGAAGGATTATTTCCCAAAGGGTAGAAGGGTACTGTGTAAAGCAATGAATGTTACAATGAATGTTCCCCAGTCCACTTTTTTTTCTCATTAACTATTCAAAAAATATTTGCAAGCAAATGATATTTTCAGCATACAGCCATAACCTTTAAATTTTTGGTTTTTTTTAAAGATTTTATTTATTTATTTATTTATTTGACAGAAAGAAAGAGATTATAAGTAGGCAGAGAGGCAGGCAGAGGGAGAGGGGGAAGCAGGCTCCCCACTGAGCGAGAGCCTGATGCAGGTTTTCTTTCATTTACAGTCAAATCAAATACTAATTCAAAGACAGGGATGGCTTATTTTCAGATATGATGTCTGGAACTGCTGCAGCCATTGTGCAACCATGAAGGAACTAATCTGAAAGCCAAAGCCAAACCTAAGAACGGCAGGTAATAAGATAGAGCTGTAGAGTCAACCAACTCTCCAACTATCTTCCTGTGGATTTTATGTTAGGTGAGAAAATACATTTGTTATTGTTTAAGTCACTGAGTTAGTGATTTCTGTTTCTTGAAGCTGAAAGCAATCTCGCTGGTATAGAGTTTAATGGTTTCTAATGATTGTAAACTACATGCTTCTTCAGTGAAGACTTAACTAACCAAAGATGAGGAAGAAACAGAATTAAATGCGAAAAGTTGAGAAAGGTGTGTTATAAAATTTTTAAAAATAGAAAATCAGGGAAGAAACCATAATCTCACCAGTCCAAAATAACCAAGATGATAATTTTGACCTACTGGTCTTTTTAAAGAAGTTTTATATGTAATCGCATATATTTTTTTACATATATATAATCAAACTCTATTTTAACTTTACGTCTCCCTTTGAATACGCTACTTGGAGACTCTGAAAAGTAAAAAAAGAACAGGGAAGATTAAGGAAAGAATTCAAAATTTGAAAAATAAAATGAAATCTAAAAAAAAAACCCACCATGGTGGTGACAGTTTTTCTGCTGAGATTTTTGCAGGGTTTGGCCTTTTGGGGTTTTTTTGTTGTTTTTGCTTTTTGCTTCTTATCGCATAGCTTTTCCTGGAGAGGGTTCAAATCAGTGAAATGCTCACTTTCTGATAAGAGGAGTGGGAAGCAGAATCCCTGTACACTGAAAAGCAAGGGTGGAGTCTCATTTTTCTACTTTCTGTTTCCTCTCCTAGCCCTGGGCCAGTCGTGGATCTGCACTGTCATTGCAGGAAAGGGGCTCCTGTTATGAGAAGGGTGTGGAGGAAGCCCTCTTATTTTTCTTTCATTTTTTTTTTTTTCTCACTGCTTCACCCTGAAGGTGGTGGTCAGTGTGTGCACCTGTGATCTCCTTTAGCACAGGAGGCTAAAACTCTTAAAGAAAACCATCCTTATACCCAGAGAAGCCTGAGAAAAGGACCCATGAAGAAAATCTCAGAGAAGAGAGATCTGAAGAACGAACCCAGTTCTGTGAATGAACTGATACAGTCGTAGGCTCTCCTCCAAGCATAGTGAAGGCTTTGAGAACCAAACTGATATTAGAAACACTGTCCACAGAAGATGAGATCCAGCTTGTGATCTAAACCCACACAGGCTGATAACCTGCTGAAAAAATAAAACCAACATTCTCCAGACATTTTAACAGGACCCAGAGAATCACAACATAGTATTTTAAATGTCCAGGATACAATCCCAAATTATTTGACATACAAAGAACCTTGAACTCTGACCAACTTTCAAGAGAAAGACCATCAACTAATGCACCTCCCAAATCATCCAGATGTTGTACAATTCAAAGACTTTAAAGCACTTTTATAATGAATCTCTATGAGATTAAGTATTACTGAAATCATGAATAGAAAGAAATGTTTTCAGCAGAGAAATCAAAAGCATAAAAAAAATTGGAAATCTTGGAACTGAAAAATATCCGAAATAAAAAGAAAATTAACTGTGATGAGAGCTATGTAACAGAACAGAGATGGCAGAATACAGAGTCAATAAACCTGAATGTGGATCAATATAATTGACCCATTGGAAGAGGGAAAACAAAACAAAACAAAATAGAGCTTTGGGGACCTGTGGGACAATACTGAAGGTCCAACACTCATGTTGTTGGAGTCCTTGAAGGAAAGAAGAAAGTAACTGGTGCAGAAAAACTATTTGAAAATAAAATGGCTGAAAAGTTCCCAAATTTGGTGAAAGACATAGATTTACAGATTTCAAGAAGCTCAGTGAATGCAAACTGTATAAAATTCAAGAAAACCTTGCCCAGACATAATCAAACTGCTGAAAATCAAAAGGTAAAAAGGCCATGAGTGGAAAAGAGTTTCAACACCTGACAGTTGATAGTGAAATAGAAAGATGGAAACAAGGCATTCACGGACTAATTCTCAATAAAATCTGTGGTCTTACAAGGTCACCCCCAACCTCCACGAGATTCAGTACAAACTGTAAGACTCCCTGATGCTTTGTGGCATGTGCCTGCTTCTAGGAAATTGAACCAGAGTCCTACCTTAGCTTCAGAGAGGGCGAGACGGCGGAGACTGTCCTGTGCCTTGTCACTTCTGGTCACACTGTCTTTCATTTGACCTTGCTGCTACCTGCTGTTCACTCTCTCCCCGTCTGTCCTTTGTCTAGTGGGAAGTGAGCAATATTTTCTGCAGGATAGCCACCTCAGAGAAAAATTAAAATCGGAAAGCATATTAAGCGTTTATGTTTTAGATAAAAAATAAATGATCTAAAACCAGGCTCAGGTGTTGAAATATTTTTTCCCCTTTCGTGGAAGTGTTTTTTTTAACTGCTGTTTCTTTTGATCTTTTCATTGTGCTTGAAGTTCAGAAACTGCATAATTAGTGCATATTGGAACACCGATTATACATTTCTTTAAACATATTTTGTTGTTACATTGTGTTGGCATCTTTTTATTTCTCGCCTCTTCTTGATTTACCTTTTAGTCTATTTTCAAGATGGTATGGTGCTATTTTTAGGCTACTTATTTGCATATATAGGTACCTCATTAGGCCTCTTCAAACTGTGCTTCTTAAAACAGGACATTTTCCCTCCATTTTAAATAAAACAGCTACGTGCTAACACTCCAAAGTACTCCTCGATTCACTTATTTGAAACCATAAATTTCACGGCAAAGATTGCCATGTTTGTTACACTCCACACATAGCCAATTTGGCCTCACAAGCTGCAAGAAAATTCAGTCCATTGTTTTCTTCTGTCTCCGTGGAGAGGACAGAAGCACTTGGTTTTTCAACATAGGAGGTGGGAGCAAGGCCCAAAGCAGGCCTGACTGACGCTGGCCATCGCTGGGCTGTTTTCTCCCATCTCGTGAACTAAAGGATTCCTGAGACTAGACGTCAGGACACAGCTAATCACGACAGCTTCCCTCTCATTGCCAATGGACAAAGAATATGAAGAGGAATTGAAACAAAGAAAAGAGCACTGGATGGAGAGAGAGCAGGTCGGTGTCATCTTCATAGCAAAATGTTTATCAATCCCGAAGAGGGGCTCTAAACCGTGAGAAGGCCAGGTTGCCCTTGGGATGCTTCTCTCCTTCCTAGTGGGGTGGATTTTCTGATAATCACAACTCACTGCAGTTGCTCTTGTTCAAGTGACAGCCTTTGGGTACTTCTCCTTAATCAATTCCAAGTAAAGCTCATTTTAAGATAATGCTAAGACTGAGAATACAATTTTAAATAATTTTCTATGTTTTAGAGTGTATACAATGATTGATTTTTTTTAAGGGTGGCACTTACGTTGTTTTGGAAATAGCCCTTTTATCTATTACTAAGGGAATTCAGACAATTCTGACATGTAAATAATTCATGCTTCTTTCGCATGTTATTACTTATAAAGCATTTATCTGTCAAAAGTGCAAAACATTTTTGTAGATACCAAGTATAATTTTTTAAAATGTAGTTGTTTCAGAATTTAACTGTCCAAATAATTCTTAAGCTGGGTATGCGTAAAATGGCAATGTGTACGCCGATATTTGAACTGTTTGTTAACGTCAAACATAGCAAACTGAAGATTATCAAAGTTTAAAAGAATTTTTTTTCCAAAGTCTAAAAAAATTATCTTTGGTCTGACATGGTCTGCAAGATGATGGCTTTTTGTCTAGCCTAAATGTTCCTCCTACTTTTGTAGAACAGACACCAGAAAACATTCACAGATAAATAAAAATGAAGAATTTCAGGCATGAATCAAAATGGGAAAAGAATGGAAGTTGTTACAAACCTTTACCAATGATTCATGCCGACAGCAGCAGAACAAAGTGGTAGAAAGGTTTGTTGTGATGAGGATATTGCGAATCAATGAAAAGCCAGGTAGGTGCGAGAGAGAGCTCAGCGGCACTACACCAGAAGACAGAGCCTGCAGTCCTGTGGGGAGAGGCAGTGTTCAGGGCAGAAGGGCAGGGAGCCCAGGGGAGTCTGCTCTCTGGAACGCCAGGTTGTCACCCAGAGAAACATCCATCTCCCTTATTACCCCACCGTGCTTTTCTGCCACACATCAAACACCAGATGGACAGCCAGCTGTCAGAAAACACTGTCTGCTTGCCTCCTAAATGGGAGTAGAGTGTGTGGAAGGTACTGTTTTAGAGTCTTGTACTTTCATGTGAAAAGAGCTTGTAAGGCAGCAGGAGCTCGGGGTAGGGGTTACGTGTGGCAAAAATGTTCAGGAACATCAAACATTACACTCTTTGCAGAAAGGTAGACTCCAGCTTAGTCTGCTGATTCCTTTGGCTCAAGCTGAGTCAAGTAATACACAAAGCATAGACAAAAGCCCGCAAACGACTGGTAGTCGCCACGGGGTATGACAAACCAATGCCGGCTCTGTCCAGACATTGTTCTTTCTCTACAGAAGGGCGACTGCACCTGCATCGAGCTGAAGCGTGGTCACATCTCCTCCTCCAGACTTCTGCAAAACTCTCCACTGTGAGAAGGCAGGACTCTGGTCACCCAAGCCCGTTGTTTTTGTGTATTCGTTTGAAGTCTTATTCCAATGGAGATTTTAGGCCTCGGGCTTCACCAGTTTTAAGCTTGAGCTTTTCTTTTTTTAAATGAACTATAAAATGAGGCATGACACACTGCTAAAAATAATTTCTTCCTCAATAACTGAAGCCCAGTGCAGTTTCCTGTTTCCAGAGGCATATGGAATTAGCTACAAGCCTCTAATACTCATTCTCCTACTGCCCACGTTACTGGTTGACAACCCAAACTAATCACTCTTTCAATTCTCCATTTACTCTTTACCGCAGTACTAATCTTCACAGACCGCTGGTCTGAGTGTATTCTGTCACGTGTCATGGTAGATCAACTTTTTAAAAATATCATTGTTTTCTTCAAGGAGTAAAAAGAAAAAGCATTTTCTTTCACTTAATATTATGGATGTTAAAAATAAGATCCTTATTGCATCCTACAAAACTGTCTGCCCATAGGGTTTATTTCTTCAGTGAACATTTCTTAAGTGAGTATAAAATATCCTATTACATAAGAATGAGGCACACGTTACTCTTTCCATTTCGTAGAAAAGGAAATCAGGGCCCATTGCATGATTCCTGCAGACCCCTACCATGCAGTGTGGACATGAAAAATTCCAGGAATAATACCCAGTAAGATGGCTTAACCGCTATTATCTTGTTCTCTCTTAGTACAGGAACAGCATCAAGAAATCTGCCCATTTCAATCCTTTCTGGAATGCAACATTCTGGAAAGAAAAAACATTTCTCTTACCACCTCTCCTTTTGGGTTTTCTCCTGTGTCAACAGTGGGACAGGATTTCAGACCACTGTCCACAGCTTCAGTGTGATCCTGAGCATCTCTAAGACAGGGCCTCCCCGAGTGGGAGATGTCCAGGGGGAGCGAAGCCCTCAGTGCACAGGAGAGCAGACACAAAGAGAACTGGTCTGCCATGCGGGCCTTTCTTATTTGTGACTATGTGGTTGGAAGATCCCTCTTTTAGTCAAGTGTCTATTTCTATACAAATATGTGGCTATTTTTATGTTCACAAAGTGCTCTCTTCAAAAGTCAACCTTCAGATATCCTTGAAGGTAGAAAGGCAAACAAATGTGCTATTGTTCACTTAGATGACATGAGGCGCCTCCCAACATTTGCTCTAATCTGCTAATACCCTGTGGCAGGTGGACGCAGTCAAAAGAATTCCCACGAGAGCCATTTTCTCATTTGAACAAGATGGAAATGGCACTGGATTAAGTTCAAATATCATCTGTGACTGGAACATATAAAGACATTAAAGAAGTTTATAATACTGTGATGACTACCCTTGCAACTATTACCATCTCTTAAAATCCACCCCTCCAGCCTACTCCTACCACTTGTTAAAACAATACAGTGTGAGAGGGTCAAGCAACGCAACTTTGCACAGTAGAGCTAATAACCCACATGTTTGGTAATTCATTCAGAGTCTAATTTAAAAAGATAAAACAAGTAAAAATGACGCTGGGGTTGTTTCATTTCATGGTCAGTCACACAATTCCTCTTTACTGACATGACAGCCAGCGTGAAACATGCAAGTGGAGCCAGGGGTCATGGTGGAAGGGAAGGCTCTGGAAGATACAAGGGGATTGCTTGCCATAGATCATTTCTATGGAAGTTCTCAAGTGGATAATTCCCCCACAAGATGACTTCAAGAACAAAGTAGGAGATCTGATGTCTGAGTACAACTTAACAATGAACGTGTACATAGAAAATGTACAAATCTTGAGCAACAAGCATTGCCATAGCGATGAGATGATAAGTTCTTGTAGCTTGAACAGTGATAAACCATTAGTCTCCACAGAGATTTTATAAAACCAGTAATTTGGGGGGGAGGAACTGATACCACTGTCCCAAGGAAACTGTCACAAAGACAAATAGAATTCAGTTTAGGCAGAGTTTGAAAAAGTTAAATGAGGAAGCATAAAAATAGGTTATTTTGGTAAGTCTAGTTTCATGTAGACTGGTAGATACATTTTAAAGACAGTTCAGCGGAGAGTATCTTGAAGATATTTCTATGCTAACATATAGTTAACTAAGTACATACTGTTGTGCATTTATAGGTGTTTCAAACAAAGAGCAGTTGTAATAAAAACATGAAAATATAGAATACAGTTTTTCTGGTGACTTAAAATCTCGCCTTTATTATATAGCAGATACAATTTTAAACTTGATTCCATAATAAATCTTTATTATCTCTGCTCCATTATTATGTTCCAAGTGAAATGTACAAATTAGAGAAATAAATAAAATAGCCTGAGTAGTATAATACGTCCTGTGGCAAAACAAGATGAATGGTGTTATAATATGTTATAATACACAGACAAATATGCCATAGTTACCAAGGAAGACTTCAAGTGGTCCTCTTCAATGGGAGAAGGAAAGAAAACATAAGAGAGTCCTGATCATGAAGATAAAGATTTTCCTGGGGTAGCAGTATTCCAGAGAATAAAACAAGGGAAAGTAGACACAGTGAAATAGGACTTAGCAAAAAAAAAAAAAAAAAAAAAAAGTTAACATTTAAAAAACAACTTACTTAAAAGAAACCGGTGTCAGAGTCTGTAGATATTTGGTTTTCTCAGTGAAAAGAGACCTTTAATTATGTGACTATGTGTGGTGTATAAAATAATTCATGTTTTAAAATTGGGGATAATATATGTGAGACACTGTGATACACAGAACTCTACAACCAGAAAGTGTATTTCCATGTATTTTGCATTCATCAAGATGCTTGTCTTGCTGTTATTTGTAATTTGTATTAATGTGATATGATAGGTTGACAATAATAAGCAGTGCATACTTAAATATCTGCTTGCCATTGCTATTAAAGTCGGCATTGGGGAAATACAAATCAAAACCACAATGAGATACCACCTCATACCAGTCAGAATGGCTAAAATTAACAAGTCAGGAAACAGCAGATGTTGGTGCAGACGTGGAGAAAGGGGAACTGTCTTACATTCTTGGTGGGAATGCAAGCTGGTGTAGCCACTCTGGAAAACAGGAGGTTCCTCAAAATGTTAAAAATAGAGCTACCTTACAACCCAGCAATTGAACTACTAGGTATTTTATCCAAAGGATACAAACATAGTGATTCAAAGGCATACATAAGGTTGATAGAAGCATTGTCCACAATAGCCAAACTATGGAGAGCCCAGATGTCCATTGACCAATGGATGAAGATGTGGTAAATAAACACAATGGAATATTACTCAGCCATCAAAAAGAATGAAATATTGCCATTTCTAATGTGTACTATGCTAAGCAAAGTAAGTCAGAGATTTCACTCATATGTGGAATTTAAGAAACAAAACAGATGAACATGGGGGAGGGATGGAAATAAGATGAAAACAGGGAGACAAACCATAAGAGACTGAACTATAGGAAAAAAACAGGGTTGCTGGAGGGGAAATGGGCTCACTAACTGGGTGATGGGCATTCGGGAGGTGCTTGATGGAATGGGCATGGGTATTCTATGCAATTGATGAACCACTAAATTCTGTCTCTGAAACTAATACACTATATGTTAAATTGAATTTTAAAAAATTAAAGCCAGTATTTTTAATTGTTCTATTAGTGATCTATTAGAGTTCTTTTTTTTTTTTAAGATTTTATTTATTCATTTGAGAGAGAAAGCACAAGCAAGGGGAGAGGCAGAAGGAAAGGGAGAAGCCGACTCCCTGCTAAGCTAGGAGCCCGACAAGGGGCTCCATCTCAGGGATGACACTCTGTGGCTATCATCTACTGTCTCTCTGCATCTACAGCCTTTTAGATAAAACCTGCATTTCAGAGTAGGAGTGCTTACAAGGCCACACCATCATCTTTTGCAGCTTCAAGTTCCAAGAATTTGACCACTAGCCAAAACAATTCAGCTATTTTCATAAATTTGTTTCGATGTTATTTCTAATTGTTTTTCACATTACATCTGCTGCTTTCACAGGCACATCCTTTTCCTTTAGCTCTACTTTGGCCTTAAATATCAGCTAACAATCTCAGTCAGTAGAGCCGAGTCAGTGTCTGGGTCATGAGAGAGAGAAGATCGCAAATATATACGTAGCCATGGCTTTTCTCTGAATGTTCTTTCAAACCCCAATGAAGACCCACAGCTGGTTAAAGTGCACCGTTGTGTAATCAGACCATAGGTAGCAACTGCTACGAAATCCCAGAGGCTGAAAGAAGTTCTGCTCTCCAGATCCCATAAAGTAAGAACTATCTTTCAGTAGCATAGAATTGGCAGATGTTACCCCTCAGGGCATTGCCAGAAAATGTATTTCCTTTGGGAACTCATCCAAGCTACCAGAGTATCTTAGTCTTTCCATTCTGCCTGGTGTATCTTCAAGAGATGAAATTAACTACAGTTTAGGATTGGAACTAAAAGAGATTTGGAGATTCACAGTATTTCCCCTGTGTCTAAAGGGTTTTTGTTGTTGTTGTTGTTGTTGTTGTTGTTGTTGTTTTAAAGATTTTGAGAGGGAGAACAAGCGAGCAAGGAAACAAGCAGAGAAAGGGGCAGAGAGGGAGGGAGAGGGAGACAATTTCAAGAAGACTCCATGCTGAGCATAGAGCCAGTCATGGGGCGCTCCATCACAGGACCCTCATGACCCCAGCAGAAACCAAGAGTTGGATGCTTAACTGACTGAGCTACCAGGTGCCTGTGTGTCTAAAAGGTTTAAGAGGTAAATTTCATTTTGTTTCTAAAGATTATTCAAGTGTTCAGCAATGTTATCTTTTTAAAAAAATAAGATCTTTTTAAAAGCACACATTTTGTTGATTAGAGTATTTTTAAATTACTTTTAAGTATAAAATAATCCTTTCTGTGACTTGAGTTATTCATGTTGCATTAATTTAAACTATAAGTAAGTCATTTCTACTTTCCACCTATTACATATTACAAACTGTCTTGCTCCTAATAGGCAATTTCATGTTACAGAGATTGAAAATTTCAGTTTGCGATAAACTTTTTTTCTGCAGGTCCGGCATCAAACACTGTTTATAAAGATGTGTAAGCAGATGTGTTGGACTGTGCATGTTGACAATAATATCAGAAGGTGAGTAATGAATTTTCCTGATAAAATAACCAAGGATAAAATGGAGGAAAAAATGGAGTGGGTGTTCTATGAGGGGGTGGTTTGTGTGACAGAGGTTATCTGAAATTTTAATTGTCAACTGAAATATCAATTATGACAGTTGCCCTGCAACCATTTCCAGAAGTCAAACAACATCCCTGGGTTGAAGGCACCTCAGTGTCTTGAGTTGCTTTTGCACTCTCCATTTAAGGCGCAGTGATAATGGGCATCTCCTTGCTGGGGGTCTCATGTACCGACATACAGAACATGAAATCAGGAAACACACTGACAAGGGACTCAGTATCACAGTTAGGCATGCTATAACCTGTGAGTGTCTTCTTACCTTTCTATACCCAAGCACTCTCCAACATATTCTAACTCCCATTTTTCAATGGAGACAAGCGGAGTTTCAATAATCCCATCTTTTTTTTTTTTTTTCAGATTTTAATTATTTGTTTGACAGAGATCACAAGTAGGCAGAGAGAGAGGGGGAAGCAGGCTCCCCGCTGAGCAGAGAGCCCGATGTGGGGCTCCATCCCAGGACCCTGGGATCATGACCTGAGCCGAAGGCAGAGACTTTAACCCACTGAGCCACCCAGGCACCCCTCCAGTATTCCTATCTTTAAATGATCGGGCTCCATAAATCCCATGGTATTTAGGTGGCAAGTGACAATTGGCACAGTTCAGAGGATTCTAGATCTGCTAGTAGTATGGTTATTCTTTCCTCCTTCAAGTCTCCCGAAGAGGATGGGAAGGGACCATGCACGTATCCGATATGCCTGTGGGACTTCATTGGGTACTTTATTAATTCATTCAGCATCTGAGTGTCTATTATATACCCTGCACTGTACTAAGCCCTAGGATATAGGGGCAAACTAAATATCTATTTAATTCTTACAACCACCCTGTAAGGTAGATATTATTCATTCACATATCACAAATAAAATTGTACTATCAAATACTTTCATCACACAGAAAAAGACTTAAACTTTGGTCCTTTTACTTCATGTTTAAAAAGGAAATCTAGTTAAATATATGTTTTTCTATGATGGAAGAAAAGAAGATTTGGATTTTTTTCCTTATGGAAGTCTGAGAGTAGTTTCCCTTCATTCTAGATACATGACATTGGTATGTCGGGTGCTTGACAAACTCCTAAAAAGAAATCAGAATAAAAAGACAACCCAAGTACAAAATGCCAAAAGATTTGAAGAAATACATACACACGGCCAATAAACACATGAAAACATGGTCAATGTCATTAGTCATCAGGGAAATGAAAATCAAAACCACAAAGACATAATACTTCTAACCCACTAGGATAGCTGTAATCAGCAAGACTGACAAATATTAGCAAGAACGTGGAGAACTTAAAATCTTCATACATTGCTAGTATGAATGAAAAATGGTGTGGTTCCTATGGAAAACAGTTTAGTAGTTCCTCAAAAAGTTAAACATAGAATTTACCATAACACTTCTAGGTATATACTCAAAGGAATTGAAAACAAGCGTTCAAATAAATACTTGTATGTGAATATTCATAGCAACACTATTCACAATAGCCAAGAGGTAGAAAAAACCCAAATGTCCATCAATGGATACATGCATAAACAAAACGTGGCATATCCATATAATGAAATTCAACTACAAAGGAGAATGAAGTACTACACCTCCCGTGCAGGGCAAGGCCAGCAATCGCTGTATATACTGTATACAATGTATATGTGTATATTGTGTGTATATATACATACATGTACATACATATGTACATGTATGTATATACGTATATATATATGTATGTACATATGCACATATACATATATATGTATGTACACATATACATATATATGTATATGTAATACAATCACTGTATTAAAGATTACTCCAAACTTTGCTGTGAAAGAGAGAAGACAAGGCGGGGGGCGGTCAACGCTCAGAGAGGAAGGCCCTTTGCTCTTCTTTGCTCCCACTTTTATTGGTCCTGCAGAATAATCACAAATCCTTATCACTGTTTCTCCAGCACAGGATGTGTGACAACCGGTCTTACAGGAACTAGGAGGATCTGTTTATGGGAAAGATACGAGATGCTAATCTGCGAGTTCTAGAAGTTCTGCTAAACATAGCCTAAGGGACAATGCATACATCTCTTAGATCACAGGGCAGTTGTTTGGGTTAAGAAAGCTTTGGGGACCACAACCAGCAACCGCCAGGCTGCATTCTAAAGGCAGAGTCGTCCCTCGAGGCAGGCCTAGGCATTCCGAAGGCCTATACCCTTTTCCCAAACCTTTTGTAGCCTTCAGCAGCCTCCGTGTTCTCTTTTAGTAAGCCAGGTATTATGGCTGATTTTGTGCTCTACAGTAACCCCAACACTCCCATAACATGGATGAACGTTGAAAACATTTTGCTAAGGGAAGAAGGGGGATTAAAAAAAAACACATATTATATGATTCCATTTGTATGAAATGTCCAGAATAAGTACGTCTATAAAGACAGAAAGCAGATTAGTGGTTATCAAGGACTTGGGGGAGAGGGAGAGAGAATGCCAGTGGGTACAGGATTTCCTTTTGGGGGAATGAAGATGTTTTAGAATTAGGTAGTAGTAATAGTTGCACAGCTCTGAATATAAAAAAATCCAGTATGTGTTAAATATTATATGTTAAAAGGGTGAATTTTATGGTGTGTCAATTATATGTCAGTTTTTAAAACTTTAAAAACGAGCTAGACAGTTGTCTGATAAAAATCTTAAGAGTATATAGTTCCTGTTGCTTTTTATCCCAAAACATATCCAATGCCACTGGTCTCCATGCAGTAAGGAGGGTGGTAGCACTTGTAGCATCATACCACCTCAGCTTACTTCAGAAACTATTTCACAGTGAAGTTTGGAGACAGTGATGCACAGAGCTATGTACCAACCTTGTGGTTTGAACTCACATTCCTTGGAAAGAGAAACTAGTATCATTTATGACATCTCAAGTCTAGGTACTATATATTATATATTATATATTATGATATGCTATATATTACAATATATATAAGACCCAGCATAGGAGGTATTATATATATATAACATATACAGTATATATTTTAAGAGATGGGGGAGGGATGGAGGAGCAGAAGGAGAGGGAGAGAGAGAATCCCAAGCAGGCTCCACACCCAGCACAGAGCCGGACACACAGCTCGATCTCACAACCCTGAGATCATGACCTGAGCCAAAATCAAGAGTTGGACACTTAACTGACTGAGCCACCCAGGCACCCAAGGTACTTTATATTTTTTACTCCAATTCCTATAGACATAGGTAAGACTAGCTTCCTGAAAAAAGAACCCTTTGGAGATGTGTAAAAATATTGACGATAATTTACTCAAGTCAGATGAGAAATACCTTGCAACTTTCATTTTATATATATATACACACATATATACATACATACTTACATATGTAGTGCTATAGGTATGTGTACATATATATAGTGTGTGTGTGTATGTGTATGTATTGTGTGTGTGTGCAATGGAGAGAACTAGAATTCCTTGAGTTTCCACTGGGCTTTTTCAAAGTATCAGAGGGAATAAAACTTTTATTGTATCTATTCATAATTAACAAAGACATTTCCATTAGTTTTAAAGACTTGCACAAATAAGAATCACATTTTTAAGAATCTTTTAAAAGCCAAATACTTATTATTAGGTTCAATGCAACCCTGATTGTTAACACTTTTCGACTGATTGACATTTAACATTTATTTATTCAACTGAGAAGAAGATAAAATATGCAAACATTGAATTTGGAATATAATAAGATGTGATAGACTTCAAAATAAGGTAATACTGAGTAATTTAGTAGATCTATATTTGACAGAAATAAGCATAAAAAGAAAAGATGCCAAATTTTAGAGCTATAGGGCCTCCTGGAGATAAAAGAATAAGAACAGAGTCGGTTTGAGTATAGTTATGCTCAGTGGCCAAAGAATGAAATAAATCTATGATTCTATTATTCCAAGACGTTGTGATAATACAGCAAATAAGCTTATAAAAATTCTTAACACCCAAGGAAAAATGAACCATTCAAAGAAAGTAGAAAAATTCTGGGCAATTGATAATCCTCCTCTACTTTCCAAAGTATATACTCCAAGAAACCAAATAGGCAGTAACCCAAATGACAACTCAGAACCCAAAGTGTTGGAGATTTGCTCTCTGTTTTGCCAAGTTTCAAGAACTTCTTAATGTCCTGAGTTACCAACTCAGGGAGAAGCTGTGGAAGTGGTGGTCGCTTTGGGGATGGTGTTCATCATGGTATGCATGGTCTGAGTTAGCAAATGCAAGATGGTGGGCATCTTTAACTGATCGTGCCACTATGCTCCAGATTTGTTCTCAAGGAGCCTTTACAGCATCCTCCTACAGGCAGCATGAATTTTCCATTGGATCTGCCTCAAGAGAACAAGCTCATTCACCAGAGTTCCTTCAAGAACGCCCAGAGGCTGGGGACCAGGGAGTGAGTGAGTCATTAAGGGTGTGCCAGTAGGGACAGAGGAAGGAGGAGTCCTGGGGTCATAAAGAATGCAAAATTTTTAGAGAACAGAGTTTACTGACTTCTAACAACCCTCCTTTCATAGATATACTGATGCCATACGTGGCTTGCACAAGAACGTAAGTGGGATTATTTTCTAAAAAGCACACTAGAGGGGCACCTGGGTGGCTCAGTAGGTTAAGCCTCTGCCTTTGGCTCAGGCATGATCTCAGGGTCCTGGGATCGAGCCCAGCATCGGGCTATCTGCTCAGCAGGGAGCCTGGCTCCCCCGCACCCCGCCCTCTGCCTACCTCTCTACTTGTGATCTCTCTCTCTCTCTGTCAAATAAATAAATAAATATCTTAAAAAAAAAAAACCATGCTAGACTTGAAGTTGATTACTGCTTTAGCTCAACCAACCACTCTGGTTTGCCCGGCACTGTCTTTTGAGTTTTTATATGTATTTAGTGTGTGTTTGCATGTGTGTGCATTTTTGCTAACAAAACAATTAATTCTTATTTTGAAAATTCAACTGTTAGTGAAGTATATAGTGGAAAATTAAGATCCTCCATAACAGCTCTAGAGGAATAGCCACTCTTTCATGGTTCTGTACCCATTCCTGCCCATATTTTCATGCATATTTAGTCTTTTTAACAATAGCATAGTATTCTGTTCTCTGAATGCATCATATCTTGTTTAACCAGCCCTCTTACTGATCTAATTTTGAGTTGTGAATAGTGTTAATCCACCATAAATAGCACTGCAATGAACATCCTAGTATGTATGTTTTTTGGCACTTGTGCAAATATCTCTTTGGGGGAAATCCCTAGAAGTGAAATTGTAGGATTAGAGAGGATGCACACTTAAATAGTTAATAAAAATTGTTAAAGCAACTTCCAAATCATATCATATCAATTTATACTCACACCTACACACCTACAAACAGGCAATATTAAACTGCCTGTTTCAGATTTGTGTTTTAAGGAACAAAACACAAAAATGATGAGAGAAAATTGTTTAAAATTAGACTCATATAGACTCAGGCCACAGTACTAACAGAAAGAAAAGTATTATCTGTCTAAAGGGAGAAATATTACAGCTGCCTATTTTCAGGGCAAGCAAATATTACAAAATGCCTTCTTGGACATTTAACTGATTCTCCATTACCAGAATGGAAAAAAAATAGGACAGTATGTACATGGTTTCACATTTAGGGAGTGAGATAAAAGGAGAAAATCAAAACTTATTATTATTATTTGGTTCATCTTCTGTTCCAACACTTTGTCTCAAGATCGAGACGGCACATTATTGAGAATAAAAAATTAGGTTCCTAAAAGTGACAACCTATTTTCTTCACTAAATACCTGCGTTTGGGTAAACTAATTACATAGCAGATTTGGGTGGAAAAAAATACATGCTTTTTAAAAATCACTTCTTGTTTAAACCACAATACTGCCTACCTTTATGTGATTCTTATATTGAATAGTGAGAAAGTATAGCTTACTGAACAAAACACTAATTAGTAGCAAATACTAGTAGCTTCTAGCATTTTTGAGTACTAGCCCAGGCACTACATAAGTGTTTTGCAGGTATTATCTCATTTGATCCTTATTATAACCCTATGACATAAGTACTGTTACTATCCCATTTACAGATCCAGTACGTAATTTTTTTCCCTGATAAAACATTTTAAGCATAGTCACCATTATAGATGCTTTAGACATGGATTTGTAATACCAGAAAACACCTTAAAGCTCATCTTCCTCCCGTGATTCACTCTCCTTTGGAAGAGGATACTGATTAATTACACCTGTAGTTTTCCTACCTTGGATATTGTGGGGATTAAATATTAGCATGAAAATAGGGGGGCACCTGGGTAGCTCAGTGGGTTAAGCCTCTGCCTTCAGCTCAGGTCATGATCTCAGGGTCCTGGGATCAAGCCCACATCGGGATCTCTGCTCAGCAAGGAGCCTGCTTCCCCCTCTCTCTCTGCCTGCCTCTCTGCCTACTTGTGATCTCTCTCTCTGTCAAATAAATAAATAAAATCTTTTAAAAAAAAGAAAGAAAGAAAATAGGACTTGCAGTCTGCCCTGGATTTACTTGAAAAATAAGGGGAGAATTTTAAACATGGTGGCAGATCCTCTCTGTAAGGGGGAGCTGAAGAGGCTGGAATCCTGTCCATAGGATGGCTGGCTTTACTTCTTAATGTCTCCATGGGCAGAATGTGGCTCTGCAGTTAAAGTTTTCTTGCCACAGAAGAGGGTGTCAACCAGAGGGTGTAGACTAGCATCAGGAATCACTGGTGCTCATGGATAAGCCATCATGAGGACAATTTACCTCACTGATGAATTACTGTTGGACTATTGATAAATTACATTATAATGTGAGAACATCGGAGAAGAAAGTCCCAATGTGCAGTAAAACCAAGATTACATTTGGCAGGGAAGAGATCCATACGGGAAAAGAAGCATGCAAAATGTGTAGGTTTCATTCGGGGCATTGCATGGGCAATAACTTCTGAGTATTGTAGAAGAAAAAAATGACATTGTTGAAAACAAAGGAAGAGAAGAAAGAAGTTGATGTAAATGCACAAGGGAGATTAACATTCGTTCCACTTCAGTACAAAGTCTATTGAGTTTGTATCGAAATATCACATCTGAACAATACTTCATCTGTACCCCAGTCTGTTCATTACAAAGGTGTTGCCCTTGAACACAGTAAGGAAGTCTCAGAAAGTGAGCAGTGAGGAGGAGGATGGCAATGCACCAGGCTTGAATCAATCTGATCAAAAGTAATAGAAGGCATGGAGAGGCAGTGAGTCGTTTAAGCCGCAAAACCTAAAGGAAAGAATATCAAGTATTGCTGATGTAATCTTTGGTATTTCCTACATTTACAAATTGGGATCCATCTGCATCTGCCATTCTTCCTCGACTTGAACAGTCAGAGTTTGTATGTTTGTTTGTTTTGAACGGTCATATTTTATTAACCACAGTTCCTGAACAAAATGTTGAAGTCATGCTTTTACCTAAGAAATGATTCCCCAAGAAAGGAATATCTTAGAAATTAATTTCCGGGATTTTCATTTCAAAATATCCTTTAACTGGGACATTACTCAGAATGTTCTCAGGATGTTCAAGTTCTTGCAAGCTTTTTACATTAAAGCAGATTCACATCTGTGTGGAGAACCACCTTCAAAGTTACCATGCCTTACCAGTATCTCAAGTGTTCCACTTTGATCTGTAGGCACCATTTTTCCTAAGAAGCTCTCTTGCAAGTAAATTTTTTGTTACCATGTATTTTTACTCTGTAATGTCCATATCTCTTATCAACCAAGAGTAATAAATATGGGTGAATACTTTTCTAGTGCATTGTTTTTGGTAATATAAAGATTAAAGAATGATATCACAGAAGCTATGTAATTTCTTTTAAATTTCCATTATAATTGATTTCTATTAAATAGTAATTTTTAAATTTTCTCTTTATTTTTGCATTCTGGTATTTGAATAGCAAAAGCAGAGTCATTTGTTTGTAGACATTATATAAAATAAGAGGCAGAAAAGTTTCAATTTCTTGATGAGTTGTATCCTTTTATTTGTTACAGGTTGGGTTTTGGGAAGTTTTTTTATTAAAATAACAACTACTTAATACATGTTTAACTTTGATGAAATAATTAATAACTATATTGCATATGCTGCTATATTTATACATGTGATGAGGAAAGGGGGGAAAGTCAAGAGGAAAAAGAAAGGAGAGAAGGGAAAAATGGAAAATTTAACAAGGGAAAATGGAAATAAAAGGGAAAAGAACAGAAATCAAGGAAGAACATGAAAAAAAAGAGAAGTTGATAAAAAAATGGAGAGGCAAAAAGGAAAAAGGGTAAACATGAAGTGATTACTCTCTACAAATCTGACTAAACTTGTTTCTCTTACTTTAAAATATATATACTTCTTTAGGGGCACTGGGGTGGCTCAGTCAGGTAAGCATCTGACTCTTGATTTTGGCTCAGGTCATGATCTCAGGGTCCGGAGACTGAGCCCTGTGTCAGGCTCTACGCTGGGCATGGAGTCTGCTTGAGATTCTCTCTCCCTCTCCCTCTGCAGCCCCCTTACCCATGCATGCTTGTGTGCTCTCTCTCCCTAAAGAAATAAAATTATCTATACTTCTTTAAATAAATATCTTTATTTCCTGAGCACACACCATACTAAGAAAGAATGATCCTGAATGTTTTTCTCTCCTGCTATTATATACTAAGGAGAAAAGGGCTTTCTTTTAAAGTGATCTTTATTTCGCAGTGTTCTTGAATGCAAGGATAATGCAGGCTGGTTATTATTTATGGTTTAAAAAGAAGTATTGCTTGTGTAGATTTTTCTAGGCTGACACTTGCTGCTAAGGTGTTCATATATTTGTTTATTCTAAAGGCTAATTGCATGGATTAGGGGATACTTCAGCTCCCACCCATGAAAGGTGCTAAAAAAATCTGCAATAAGTGAATAAACTGTAGATTCATGTTGACAAAAACCATTTCTGTCTTAAAGTTAAATTACTCTCTGAAAAATTGATATCTAACTCTTCCAGAGGGCAATGAATACATTTGGGGTCTAGAATTTAAAAACATTGCATTAAGGAAATGTACCATAATCAAGGATCCCTAAGCTCCCACTGGGACGCCTTGCGATTATAAATGTTATGTTATCGGTGAGAGCTCAGCCTACTGCATTCAGTCCTGCCTGTCTGGGGGATAGCTTTTTGGGCTCCTGCATACCTTGAGCATATACACTGGCTACAATGTGTCCAGATAAAAGCATGGTGTCTGGCACAGAACAGAAGACATCCTTAAAACAAGTATTAGTCCTGGAATTTGAATCTGAATTTAAGTTGCTTTTTCAAGGTTTCCTCTCTGTTGAGACGGTGGTCTTTTAAATATGAGCCAGCTGCTTGAAACACTGGGCACTCAGGCTAACCCATTTCAGGCTTACAAAGTTTTGTTCTTCTTGCTCCCTACCTGCCTGTTGACACATTGTATTATGTTGGAGCAGCAGAAGCCGCCAGGGATCAAGCCAACTGGCTATGGAACATTGAAAGGCAATTGCTGAGAAAGAGAAAGCCAGGTATAGCCTTCTCTGTGAAGAAGAGCCAAGAAGATTCTAAAGGTATTTGAGGATCTCAAGAAAAACACCCCCAGATGGGAACGCTCCCTAGTCTTAGAGGATGGCTAATACTTTAAACGTTCCCAGCTCCTCTTCTCCTGGGAGCAGAAAACAGGGCATTTTGGAAATGTGCAACACTTCGGTCCTGAATACACAATGGTACCTTTCATCTATTTCTGGTGACTTTTATTTTCTTTTGTTGCTGGATCCCCTACATAATCGTAAGCATATCGCAGGCCAGCGCAATGGTAAACAGTGGTTAGACACTGCCTCTGCAGACGCAGACAGTATCTTCCCGGCTGGCACTGCGTAATTCAGCCATTAACCCACTTTTATATACTCTTTTGAGCCAAAGGTGCAGAAAGGCTCTTAAGAACTTAAAGGAGAAGACGCTTTTCAAATTGCATTTTTTTTTTTTTTTTTTTTTTTTTTATTCCAGGTGTTTTGGTGAGCCCGTCTGAAACTGCTAAGGAGAAAGGCAGGAAGAAAGGTCTTCTGGAGAGTCACAAACAACGCGGGGGCCTCTTGTAGAGTAAAGTAAGCGACCTGTGTGACCTCTGTCAGGTGTGGTACTACAGCTCATAAAGCCACCGGTCAGATGAAGAAATATAGGAGGGTATTTCAAGCCATTTTCTGATGGGCGGGGAGATCCTCAGGATTGTGGAATTTTCAAATCACAAGCAAGCAGGCCTTTTGTCTCCCAATCGGAGTGGGTCTAGGGGTGAGTGCAGATGCCCTAATAGAATATGCCCTAATACAGAAGTTCTGTATTTGGGGCCCGAGTTTCCTCTCTGGTTTCCCTGCCTCTGCTAGTTCCCCCTTCCAATTCATTCTCCACGCAGCTGCAGCATAATCTCCCTGAGACGCCAATGATGGACATCTTCAGTGGTTGCCTGTTCCCTGGAGAGTGCAGGGCATGAGGCTCTCTCCCACAGCTTTCTTGCAACATGCTCTCAAAAAACCAAAGTACTTGATGTTTCTGGACATGCCCTATATTGACCAGTCTTGTTTCTCTTCTCCCAGGATACCTACCCTTTACCAACTGCCCTCCCTTTTCCTCTGTTGAAATCTTATCCATTCTTACAGGTTAGAATGTATCTATCCCCCAGAAAGATACATGGAAGCCCTAACCCCCATCCAGAGAATGTTACCTTACTTGGAAATAGGGTCTTTGCAGATGATCGAGTTCAGTTGAGGTCATTAGGGTGGGTCCTACCAAACCAGTATGTCCTTGGCCCTATGAAAAGGGGAAATTTGGACACAGACACAGACATGCGTAGGGTGAAGACTGCCAGGTGACAACAGGGACAGAGACTGGGCGGATGCAGCCAGAGGCCAAGCAAGGCCAAGGACTGCTGGCCCCCACCAAAAGCAAGGGAGAAGAAAGGAAGGATTTTACACCCTGAGTTTCAGAAGCAGCATGGCCCTACCAATACCTTCATTTGGGAGGTCTAACCTTCCAAATGAACTGTGAGATAGTAAATTTCTGTTTTAAGCCACCAGTTGGTGGTACTTTGTTATAATAGGCCTAGGAAACTAATATATTCGTCCTTCAAGGCCCAGTTCATGCAGAGTTCATAGGGCACCTACCCCACTAAACCTTCAATGACTGACTCCAAAATGTCTCAAGTAATCTCTTGCACTCTCCTATACCCTCATACTATTATAAGAACATGACCTTTTGTTTTCATTTTCTGTATTAAGTTATGGGCTTCCTCAGCTAACCTTTTATCAATTTCAAATTTTTGTCCCCATAGCGTGTGCAGCTCTGCATTTGGAAAGCTTTCCTTAAATGTTTATTGAACTAAGTGGAATGGAATCTTTGTTTTTTCAAAACATCAATGACAAATGACTTAGAAGAAACTAATTTTGAGATAATGTTTTATTATCATCTGTTAACTCATTAACCATTGCTGGAAGAACTCTTAGAAAAAAATACAATGTAAAATGGAGGAATGGAAAATTAACAGGCAGTTCTCAGAATCAGGTATAAAAAATCCAGAAGGAGATCACACTGCTCATAATTAAATCAAGGGCAAGCAAGACAAGTTACTATTTCCATCTGTAAGTAATTGTTGACATTGATTCAATGAGACTAGCGTTCTCATACAAGATAGTGAGGATGTAAATAAGTAAAACTTCTTTTGAGAGTAATTTGAAAAGTAGCTATCAATGTTTTCAGTGGGCACCTGGGTGGCTCAGTTAGTTGAGTATCCGACTCTTGATTTTGGCTAGGGTCATGATCTCAGGGTCACAGGACCAAGTCCTTTATCAGCTCTGCTCTTAGCCAGAATTTGCTTGGGTTTCTCTCTCTCCCTCTGCCCCTCCTCCTACTAGCATACTCCCTCCTGTCCTCTCTTCATTCTCAACTCAGTAAATTAAAAAGAAAAGAAAGACAAAAATACATAAATATCCTTATTTCTACCACCTAGAGATTATCAAGCAATAATCTAATGAGCATCTTTCCAAATTTATTCTGTGCTAAAATATGTATACACAGAAAGGACTTATACATAATTATAATTATTCACTGACAGTATATTATTAACATATTTCCATGTTAGACTTTTAGAACTGAAGAACCCTTAAAATTCATTTAGAACAGAATAAACAGAAAACAGCATCTGCACATACAACCACAAGTATATTGCCCTCCTCTTCCACATGCCAATGACGCATGGGGCCGAGTCACCATGACATCTTCTGGGAGGGTTGACACATAGCTTTAAAGGCCTCCTCCACAAAGTGGTACTCACAACTACAACCAAAAGACTAAAGGTTAAAGTCATGCAAGCTGAAACTGATTATTTTTGACTAGTCTAAACCAATAATAAAGAGTCAAATGATTTCTTGACCAAAGTCACACAACTAGCAATGAAACCAAAGTTAGGAACCTGTGAAAATATTCTATCATTGTAAATTTAAAAATAGTATTTTATGGAATAGACTTCGTGATATTAACTTTTACATCCTGAAATGAAAGGGATTAAATGAAGTTTGGGGCAAAAGTATGAAATAATGAAGTGCACCTAAATTTCCATTTATTCTTTGTGTTTAATCCACATTTACATGGTGCGGTGATCCCACCTCTGCTGTAGCACACTGTCCTAGGAACACAATTGCCCCTCTACTTGATATTTTACAGATGAAGATTATTAAAATATTCGGCAGATTAAGACTGCCATGCATAAATCTAAAAGGCCCTTCCAGACTCTTGTTTATGAAAACCATCTAGGATTCTGAGATCCCCTGAAGCTCACAGTGGGTATTTTAGAAATCTGACATAGAAGAATGTCACCTCTACCCCTGAACTTGGGGGACTCTGGGAGAAGAAAACTATCTGTGCATGATTCATATCGCTGGACTCCTGATTCTCAAAGCAGGTAGTAGGCTTTGGCCTTTACCACATGATGTTCCGTGGTACGATAAACATGCCAGGTTCACATACTACATGAGGACATAACTGTTTAGCAATGTATTGTAGCCTCAAGTGCACATCTATCGGGTGACCACATTGTACCACTTCAAGATAATAAATGCTGCCCAGCTGAGCCGACAGTACTTAACAAGCATTTCATGAGCACTTATTTTGTGCCAAGCACTGTGTTAGGTTCTGAAGCTACAAAGATCAGGCAGACATAGTTCCTGGCCTGAAGGAGCTTGTTTTTGCCATGGGTGTTTGTAGTGGGGCACTAAGGAACCCACAAATTCAGATTTTGTTTTCTGTGTGTGTGTATGTGTGTGTGTGTGTTTTAAGATTTTATTTATTTATTTGACAGAGAGAGAGAGAGAGAGAGAGAGCGCACAAGCAGGTAGAGGGGCAGGCAGAGGGAGAGGGAGAAGCAGGTTCCCCGCTGAGCAGAGAGCCCAGGATCCATGACCTGAGCCGAAATCAAATGCTTAACCGACTGAGCCACCCAGGTGCCCCCAAATTCAGATTTTGACTAATAACATTAGTTATTAACATTAACACATAGTGGAAGAAAAGTCTCCAAAGCTGAAAGAATTCCTTCCTTTCATATAACTTGATCTGTGATAGTAGGATATTTTAAGAAAAAATGTATCAATAACTGGAAATGGCTTGTATAAAAGTATAGAAAAAGCAGAAGTTGAAGATGCAATTTGAAGTTAGAGATCCCTGGTAGGCACACTGTAAATTACAAGTCTGTGGAACAGAGACATTTATTGTGGAGATAGACACAGCAATCTCTTACAGTATGATAACATATTTAATAAACAAAAATGCTAAATTGTAAGCCTTAAAAAAAAATGTCTTTTCTCATGGGCACCTGGGTGGCTCAGTCGATTGAGTGACTGACTTGATTTCAGCTCAGGTCATGATCTCGAGGTTGTTGGATCAAGCCCCGAGCTAGGTTCTGCGCTCAGTGTGGAGTCTTCTTGGTATTCCCTCTCTCTCCCTCTGCCCTTTCCTGTGCTCGCTTGCTCTCTCTCTCTCTCTCTGCCCCCCTCTCTTATAAGCAAATAAATAAAAGCTTAAAAAGAAAAGTCTTTTCTCATAATCTACTTGATGATCACGCCTCCCCCCCCCACCCGCAACTATGACATGCTCTATAGCTCCCAGGACTTCTTTACTCAGTTTTTACTTATTTATTTTTTTTAAGTTTTATTTATTTATTTGTCAGAGAGAGAGAGAGAACACAAGCAGGGAAGTGGCAGGCAGAGGCAGAGGGAAAATCAGGCTTCCTGCTGATCAGGGAGCCCAATGCAGGACTCAATCCCGAGACCCTGGGATCACGACCCAAGCCAAAGACAGTCATTTAACCAACTGAGCCACCCAGGTGTCCCTTTTACTCAGTTTTTAATTTGACAGTTAGTTGTGCAATTATTAGTTTACTCTTTCTCTCCCTTAAGCTCAATAACATAGTGCTCGCTACATTTATCATTAATCTTTTATAGACTTGGTTGGTCTAATCCACTCAGACCAGAACCTGGAAATTAAATGCCAGAACTTTGAAAGTTAAAGCTGTAACTTCAAGTAATTCACCAAGATAAACTTACCTTATAATAAAGTCAATCAGGCTGCTTTCCCTGGTGAAATCTTCCCCACACACTGGGTACCTCTTAAACTCCAGTAACACTCAGAATTGCTCAAGCACCGTGGGGATACAATAGAAATTTTCATTGATATTCCAAAATGATCTCTGTAGAAATGTGTACAAGTACTTAAAATTACTGTAATTATTTCTTCCTAGTAAAATATTGCAAGATTTTAATCATTCTATCTAAAGTGGAAAATATAGATGGAATAATGCAAAGCAAAAGTACAGTATTGTTAATAGTTTTTTAAATGATTCACTTAACTTTTCACTCGATATTTCAAACAACTCAGAAACCACTATAATAGGAGTGAGAAATTTACTCAAAGAACAAACAGAACCACGGAGAATCATTTACCTGTTCTCAGAATGTAACAATGACGGTGGCTAGAATAGAACTCATCTATCTTGGGTTTCCAATTTCAGGGTTTCTTGAAGAGAGACAAGTTTCTGCATATGAAAGTGCCCTGATGGAACTATCCTGCACTGCAGGTCCTGTTGTATGTATGGCAGAAATAAGCTTTGTTAAAGTAGCTCCTTTTAGAAGGTGCTGCTTATCTCATTTGCCCTCTCAGAAGACCTGTATGCTAACTCCACCAGTAGAAGCATTCTTACCAGTTCAGATCCTGTGAGTAATGGCTCTTTAATAGAGAGTTTTATAGGCATTCAACACTTGAGAATAACTAGCCATTCCTCATATTGGAGGAAGAAGCAGATATGGTTTTCTACGGGTTAATGTGAACAAAACTCTTACAGCATTTAGTAAGTTAACTATTGCTAATTTCGGAGTCCTTCCCCCTAGGAACTGTTGAAAACCCTTAGCCAAGCTTAGCTTGAAAGAATGGTTATAGTCTAAAATTATTTTCTTTTTGCTTCAGTATGTCCAATAGGATTCCTGCCCGCATTTTCATGTTCTGACATCTGGGTTCTTATTTTCATTACAGATTTTCCTAGGCTCCTTGCATAACAGCAATTATTGATGTAAAGCTCCTTTGTACCAGACACTGCTCTAAGTATTTATATCTTCATTTAATATACAAAAAAAAAAAAAAACCTCATGAGATGTGAATGATTATAAGTGCATTATACATACAAGGAAGATAAGGCACAGAGAGGTTAAGAAATTACCCAAAGTCACACAGCCATTATTAGCAGAAACTGAAGATTCAAACTCCAGGTGATTAACTACTATGTCATATTGCTTTTCTAAGTACCAGGTACTTGATCACAGAATTCTTAGGGCTTGCTCCCACTAGTATGCTCAGAAATGCTCAGAAAACTAGTATTCTCCCACCAGCGTGTTCTTTTAATCCTGTTTGGCACTCTAAACTCCAAATGAGTTCGAGATAGGGGAGGGCCCTGGGGGTATGGAAAATATGACCACACAGATACTATCTCCATGCTTGCTTTGCAGATGGAAATCAAAATGTGGGAGAATTTGCATATACTAAGGTGCAAGCAATTGCCTTAAACCTTCCATTTTCTCATGCTCTTAATTTTTAGAGCCTAGTCAGTTAATCAAATTACAGTCCTATTTAAGTACCAGGAAATTAAAATATGTAAAACACCATACATGTTTTCTGATCTAATCATTAGAACATGCTCTTCCTTTAGAAATTTATTATTTTTTTAATCTTAAAAATAGTCTCTTCCACTGAAATTTAATGGGTCACATATTCCTAGTCAGAAAAAATGAAATTATTTCCATTTTGAAAATAAATATATGTGTATACATGTATATATATGTATCTATATATTTTTATATAATATATATATTTTTCATATATATGTAATGAATCCAGGAAGAAAAAGATATTTTGTCTTTGGTGTCTTTTCTGTAGTGGATCTATATCCTTGTTTTTCTATAAACAGAAACCAGGCAATATGGAAAGTAGACTCACTTCTTTCCAGTATTAAAAAATATAACTCAAATACATGCAAAATCCATTGTATGGATGTTGGTTCTAAATTTCCTTGCAAATTCACTAAAAAGATAACACATACTGACAAGATTGTAAATGTCTATTGAAAGAATTACGCTTGATTAAAAACATTGAATTATTTTATCTTATGCAAACATAATTTATTGTTGTGCAAGATTGCCCTCTTGTGTTTTCTCTAGTTAAGTCATTATTATTTTTATCAATTTAATATTCAATTTTCAACTTTTCCATCTAAAATTAACTCACTCAACAACATGGTTGGAGCTAAAGCGTATTACTGCTAAGTGAAATAAGCCAGAGAAAGACAAATACCATATGATTTTACACATATGCGGAATTTAGGAAACAAAACAGATGAACATGGGGGGAAAAGGGAGGAGGAAAACCAAAAAACACTCTTAACAATAGAGAACAGACTGAGGGTTGCTGGAGGGGAGGTGGGGGGTGGGCTAAATGGGTGCTGGGCATTAAGGAGGGTACTTGTGTGGAACACTGGGTATTATATGAAAGTGATGAATCACTAACTTTTGTAACCAATATTACATTATATGTTAACTAACCAAAATTTAAATAAAAACCTGAAACATTGAAAAACAAATTAATTAAATAAAATAAAATTAACTCACTGCCAAAGGAACTTTAAAGCCTTATATTCACAACCCTACTGATCAGTAGTTAGTGCTATGGTTTATGGTACACCCATTCCTTTAAATCTCTGAGTTAATTTGTAAAATATTGTGGCCTAAAGTTACAAGGAAACAGAGTCCATCAGAAGTAAATACATAAACAAAAAATTAGAATTATGTCAACAAATACTGAAATCCTGATACTTACTACTCACTTTACCAAGTTATGGAAGGTGCAGCCAATTTGTCTGTTATATGGGTCTGGCTTAATAACCTAGCAGTCAGTTTCCCCCATTAGCTTACTTAGTTATTGTGGTTATATAAAAACACTGATAACATTTTAAATTATTTTTTAAAAGATTTATTTATTTATTTGACAGAGAGAGATCACAAGTAGGCAGAGAGGCAGGCAGAGAGAGAGAGGGGAGAAAGCAGGCTCCCTGCGGAGCAGAGAGCCCGATGTGGGGCTCGATCCCAGAGCCCTGGGATCATGACCTGAGCCGAAGGCAGAGGCTTTAACCCCCTTAGCCACTCAGGTGCCCCAATATTTTAAATTCTTTTACGAAAATTTCCTTTTCTATTAAATTAGCCAAGATTTCTTTTCAGTGTTGTCTAATTAGAACAAGTACTCTCATGTATTGAAATGTAAATCTGGTATACTTTTTTGTAAATCAAATTGGCAGTATATGCTAAAAGCCTTTTTTTTTTTTTAAAGATTTTATTTATTTATTTGAGAGAGAGACAGAGAGAGCATGAGCGAGGAGAAGGTCAGAGAGAGAAGCAGACTCCCCGTGGAGCTGGGAGCCCGATGCGGGACTCGATCCTGGGACTCCAGGATCATGACCTGAACGAAAGGCAGTCGTCCAACCAACTGAGCCATCTAGGCGTCCCATATGCTAAAAGCCTTTTAAAAAAAACCTTATTAGGTTTGCTTCTAGGAATTTATCTCAAAAGCACAATCCTAAGTACCCCCAAAACTTCATGCCCCAACTACTCATCATAGCCTTATTTATAGCACAAACACTGGTAACAGCCTAAAGATGGCTGCGTGTTGAATTTGATTGGAATACATAGAGTGGAATTTTTGCAACAACTATAATTTTAATGTAATATTTAAAATGACATGAACTTTTTCTATTTTATGATGTTAAGTTTAAAAAATTCAGGGTATAAATATACATGTGTATACGTGCGGGTGTGTATCACCATGATTTAAAGAAATTCTTCCCAAATTATGAACAAAGACTAAAACAAAATGCCTCAAAATATTAATAGTGGTTGTCATTTGGGGGTGGCACTATGGTGGCTATTTCTCTATTTTTCACTTGTCTGTGTCTTCCATGTTTTTATGTTGAACATGCATTACTGTTATAATAGGGGTACCCCGCATGTCACTAATATCAGCAGAATTGAGGTACTGTCCTCGTTGTACAGATCAGGAATTTGGTGGTTTTCTGTGCAACTGGCTCAGGATAGCTGAGCCACTGTAGGAAACTGGAGAAGCCCCTAGATTAGGAAAAGAGTGGGATAATTCCTTAGGATGGAGACCTTCTCTCTCAATACTTAATTCTTTGGGAGAAGAAAAAGATAGAATTAGGTGGATTTCTTTTCCAAACACAGAAACGAGCAAACAAAGCAACAACCATTTATTTGGTGCTTAATATATGCTAGATTGGTTTGAAGGGGTCAAAAGCTAAATGCAATGAATGGCTGGATGAAAAGGATGGTTACACAGTCTCACGTCCAACCATCTCCTAGGACCCCTCAGGGGCACTGTAGCCAAAGAGCTGCTCTTCCCGCCTGGAGCAACAATCCTTGATTACCTTAACTCCCATTCTCATCCATTTTTCAGAATGCAGAGAGAGTGATCTTTTCAAAGAACAAACCTTCCACAGATTCCCAGTGCCTCTGGAGATAAACTCTAAATTTATGGGGGCTGACAAGGCCCTTTATGGTCTGGCTTTGGCTAAACATATCGAGCTTCCTCTTTGGTCTTCTCCAAGCATTCTGATCTTCCCCAGGCGTTGCCCATCCTGTCTCTTGTTTAGTTAACTCCTGCTTAGTTTTCAAGTGTCTGGTTCAATGTTGCCTTCATTGGGAAAATGCAGCTGCCCCTCTATGTGCACCTATCATAATCCCAGCTTTCCTGATTAGAGCCCTTTCTGGGGGTTATTAAATTCTCTGCTGTGACGGTCTTTATCTGGACTTTGGGCTCTGAGTGAGGGAAGGGCTGAGTCTGCCCTTCACCAGATACCTAAGTGCTGAACAGGGGAGTAACAGGTGTTTACTGAATAAATGAATGAATGGATGAATTAAGTGAGATAGCTTCATTATATTCAACTTCCCCCAAACGTCCTCTCTAAAGATGTACTCTAACTGATGAAGGTGCATATTAATATAAAGAGGATACCTTATCATGATGGTGGTCCTGGGGACGCTGTGAGTTCTTCGTTCAGCCCTGCGATGCTGAATCCAAGTCTCACTTCACAGATCCCTGTGCATGTGTGTATATACTTAAGAGATTTTTCAAATTAATTTTTCAAGCCCCTTATGGGAGAAAAAGGGGTCACTATGATACATTAACTAATTGTTTCTAATCCTTAAAAAAAAGATATTTTCATCCAACAATAAAGGAGTAATTTAATTATGATTCATAAAATAATTACAATCTTTAAAGACATAAGAAAATAATATAATACCAAATTTTTATAAAAATACCAAAATTCTATACCACACCACATACACAGAACAAGCTAATCTCTCCTACATATAAAAAGTACATATCAGGGGAACCTGGGTGGCTCAGTGGGTTAAGCCGCTGCCTTCGGCTCAGGTCATGATCTCAGGGTGCTGGGATCGAGTCCCGCATCAGGCTCTCTGCTCAGCAGGGAGCCTGCTTCCCTCTCTCTCTCTCTGCCTGCCTCTCTGCCTACTTGTGATCTGTCTCTGTCAAATAAAAAAAAAAAAAGTACATATCACACATTTACATAATACCAAGATTGGAAGAAAATGCATCAAAATGTATATTGTGATTATTTCTGAGAGTCATCACTGTCAGAAAAGTAAAGTACTTTTCTTCCTTGTATTTATGTATTTATACTCCCATACAGCACATATATACTTAAAAATATTTTACTGAATAAATTAAATAATGCAAAGATTTTATACTTAATAGATTTACTAATGCAATGACCTTTAATGCAGATACTACTTGAAGACACTATAGAACTACAATCATTTTGAATTTGACTTCTCTGATATCCTCACGTTGGGAGTTTTCCATATTTCTCAAAGGGAACAAAGAATATTTTATGAAATGGTTTGGAAAGTAAATTAACGCATACATTATTATGCCAAGCACAAATGAGATGGCATTTTTTAAAAAAGAGATTAAAGGATAGGCTGGAGGCAGTTAACTAAGCATACTTCCAGGTACTGGAAGTTGATTAGGGGAGAGGCTAATTTGGGCAGAATTCCCTCTTGAAACAGGCCACAAGCAGCAGTTGGGACGAGCCTGGGAAAGTCCCTCACCTGCACTACTTATCCCAATAGATCTAGGAAGTTGCTTTTTTGTTTTTGTTTTCATTTAACAATAGGTCCAGTGATAAGCAAAATTGCCCTCCTGGAAAGCTCCCTGAAGTGCAAAAAGACTAAGAAGATCAAAGGAACCATTAACCACTCCCTGAACTTCAAAGGTTTCTCCTTGAGAACTCAGAGAAGCAACTGTGAGTTTATACATGACTGAGAGACTTCCATTGCAGTATAGAAATAGAACAAATATCTCGATTACATTATTTGTTTTATTTCTCTGCTGTGGTCGTATTTTGGATTTGACCAGTTTTGTACACATATTAAAATGAGTAATAAATCAAAATATATTAGGACTAGAGACCTACACATTCCCAATGAGTGCTACTGGCGCTTTTCTTAGCACTACTCTCTTTTCGTGCTTTCTAAGCCTAGCTTTTTAGTGTCTTGGTTGTTGCTATATTTTCTCATTCATAAAGAAATAAAATAACCACTTTGCCTTGCATAGTTTGTGTTTTAATTCAATATTCAAATAAAGTCTACAAAATCACTTGCTTTTCCTGGACTGGTTTCCAGACTCAGGTCCCCAATGATGGAAGTTCTCTCTTCAGTAAAGTATTTCATGCAGGCTGTGGTGACCTACAGCCCAAATAATTCAGTCAGCCATGAGTGAGTAGCACTCATTTTAATAATAAAAAATGCATCTGTAATTTTTTTTACTTTTTGTGAAATTCTTTATTAAAAATTAATTTTAGGGCGCCTGGGTGGCTCAGTGGGTTAAAGCCTCTGCCTTCAGCTCGGGTTGTGGTCCCAGGGTCCTGGGATCGAGCCCCACATCGGGCTCTCGGCTCAGCGGGGAGCCTGCTTCCTCCTCTCTCTCTCCTTGTAATCTCTGTCAAATAAATAAAATCTTAAAAAAATTAATTTTATATTGAAATATCACATGTAAATCATAAGTTTCTGGCTCAATAAAGTTTCCCAAAAAGGATACACTCATGTAATAACCAGCACTCAGATAAAAAAAATAGATTACAGAATATTTCTAGTACTTCAAAACTCTCTTGGGCCCTCTTCCACGTTCCTGACTTCTACTCTGAGATACTGACTGTACTAGCCAACAGTGGCCAAACATATATAAAAATAGAGCTCTGGGAGCACCTAGGTGGTTCAGTTGGTTAAGCATCTGCCTTTGGCTCAGGTCATGATCCCTGGGGTCCTGGGGGATCGCTCAGCCTTGGGCTCCCTTTAAAGCAAGGAATTGGCTTCTCCTTCTCTCTCTCTGCCCCTCCCTCTGCTCATGCTCTCTGTGTGTGTGTGTGTGTCTCAAAAATAAATAATAAAAATTTTAATTAAAAAAAATAAAGCTCTAACCCACAACCCACAGCACCCTGCCCACCAACCCCTTATACATCATGAATAAACCAGTAAGTCATACTGCTCTGAGCTGGATTTGTAGGAAGAAACACTGCTACCTCTAGTAACAATCTGGGAGTCCAAACTAACTTCTATAACAACTGACCCCAATGGCCAGACTTGATTAATGACAGATAGCTTCTCCAATTTTTATCTCTACTTCCAACTTAGAATGAATGCATGAAAGTCAAGTATGCACCCTCAAGCCAATCTTGTAAGTGCTTATTTTAAGCAGAAGAATCGTAAGCAAAAGGCTCTAGAAGATACTACTAGATTCTTAAGACCTTCGAAGATACTTTTCTTACACTTCTAGTAATAAAAGTCCTATATAAATAAACTTGTTTAAGACATTTACACCAAGAGAGACATCTACAAATTGAAAAGGTGTAGAACAAGATTGATCTTTGATGCATACATTCAGAATCATGTATTATGCATCTACCAGGAATAAGAGGATAAGACATAATTCCCACTCGTAAAAGTCTTCTAGAAGAAGCCACAGAAGAGCAAAGAAGTCATGAACAAGTTTGGCCACAGAAATCCAAAGCAGTCACTGAGCAGGGAGAAGTCAGTTTTGCAAGTAGAGAGGGTGTGTATGTGTGTGTGTGTGTGTGTGTGTGTGAGAGAGAGAGAGAGAGAGAGAGAGAGAGATTAGGAATGGTGAAGGTGATGATTTCTAGGACCAGTAGCAGAATGAGCACAGATATAGAGACCAGAAAACCATCTTGCACATTTTGGGTACTACAAGCAATAGTTTGGTTCAAAGTTCACTCATCCATAGATACAATAATTATTAATTGAATACTTTGAGTTACAATTGTAAATGTCAAGAAATAACTTGTCCTTCAAAATAAGATAATCAAGAAGGCCTTGTCTATGCAATGAACATAGAACGTGGCCTTCCTAGAATCCATTCCCCATTCTTCTAACAGAAACTTAATTTGTTTAGTATATACCCTTCCCCCCACAACACATATGCGTCCAAAGCAGCTAGCTCACTCCTAGTTCCAGGTGGCCCAAGAAAGGGTACACTTAGTCTCTTTCCAGTGACTGACTTTGGAATAGCTCATGACCAATTCTGATAAAAGACACACCAAGAGAGGTTTGCTAGAGGTCTCTGGGAAAGTAATTCTTGGTGTGTTACTGAAAGCCCCTCCCTTCCTCTCACTGGGCCTGAACCAAGAAATACATGGCTCCAAATACTTAGGGCAACCATATGGTAACTACAAAGGAAGCAGGTTTAGGATGGAGCTGACTCTATGAATGGCAGGAGAGAGAAAGAAAACTGGGTTCTTAAATAGTATCATTGAACCAATTGACCCTGAACTTCACCCTGCCTCTGACAGTCTTTTACATGATCTAGTTCACTTCCTGACTTTTCTAAAAGCTGGATTGAGATGGTTTTTCTGTTATTTGTGGCCAAAGCATCGTAATCTAGATTTGATTATTAGACGAAGGGGAGTCACTGAAGAAGTTTAAGCAGGAGATGGACATAGTTTGCATTTTATGAGGACAGTAGTGGTAGAAATGTTGAGGATAGATGGGTGGGATGGGAGACTGGCTAACATTTACTGAGGACACACCATGTGCTTCTACTAGGCTAAAAATTTTACATTTATTAATTCATTTAACCCTTCCCATCCCCTATGAAGCATGTAGTATTATCTGCATTCAATAAGAATAATCTGAAGCTCAGAGACATTAAGTTGTCCAAGATCACAGAGCTAGTAAGTGGCAGAGCCAGGATTTGAACCCCAATTTTATTATAGACATTTCTTCACACACCCCTTGCCCCAGTAATACATATCAGGAGAAGCGCATATTCCTCTCAGCCACAAATAGGCCTCATTGATCTAAGAGTAAACCCCTGACTGGGTTCCCAGTGACTGACTCAGGAATAAGTTGGTGACACAATTCCGGTCTGGCTTCTAACCACCAGTTCATGCTGCATATTTCATAGCATTATTGTGAGAACTAAATTGGGCTATTGCTTAAAACATACTTAATATATGGTAGGCTGACAGTAAATGCTAGCTACTGCTGTGATGATTATAGACTCCTATATATCAGGAAAAACTGAGAAGGAATGTTCAGAGAAGGAGGGCAAAGAAGTATGGTATGACAGAAGCCAAGGGAAGAGTTTAGGAAAGGCATAGCAAAATCAAATGCCATGGGAAAATAAAGTGACATGAAGAGTTAAAGAGTGGAATGGATCTAGTCTTTGGAACACGACAGGTGACTTTTGCCAGGGAGGTGTTAGTGGAAGGGTTGAGGTAGAAGGGCCACCAATTGGCTAAAGAGCAAACCTGCATCTGGGTGGAGATGGTGGCTACCTATTACAGTATTAGCAATTTCACTGTGATGGAAAGGAGAGAAAGTCAGCATTAATAAACTTTGAGGCAGAGAGTGAGAACAATGATGGGACAGGTGCCAAAGGGTATTAAAAGGATGACATCAAGCTCACAGGTAGAGGGAGGTATTAGTCTTGAAGAATTGGGCCATCTTCTATCCTCTAATGGTTTTCCTGGGGAAGGGGGGGGAAGATAAGGGTAAATTCAGATATAGATGCATTTATTGACATGGCAGGTGGGGGTGGAGGGAGTCCACCTTTGGAATAGTTCTTTTTTTCCTAGTGAGGTGGAGGCAGGGTCATCTGCTGAGGAGAGTGTGAAGAGAGTGGTCAATGATAGTTGCTTTTGGATGAAGCTAGCCTGGAAAACTGGTAAAAAACAACTCTAGAGTAGGGGCGCCTGGGTGGCTCAGTGGGTTGGGGCCTCTGCCTTCGGCTCAGGTCATGATCCCGGGGTCCTGGGATTGAGCCCCGCATCAGGCTCTCTGCTGGGCAGGGAGCCTGCTTCCCTTCCTCTCTCTCTGCCTACTTGTGATCTCTCTCTCTGTCAAATAAATAAGTAAAATCTTTAAAAAATAAAAAATAAAAAAAACAACTCTAGAGTACTGACAGCTGAGGGCATAGCTAAATTGGAGACCAAGAATTTTCAATAGCTTTAATATATAGGAATATATGATTCTCTCGAGCACCTCTCACCTACCCAGATAGAGATAGAAGAAAGATCCTGTCCATGCCCTCAGCAAGTTATGGAAGTATGAGGTTCAAAGTAATGGAAATAGTGACCATTTGACCGTAGTCCTCTCTGGTTCCTCCTACACCCCCAAGGGCCTCAGTCATACAAACAAAATCTATGCCTACAACTGGGACTGCCAACCACTGTTGTCAAAGGGTCAGAGGGTTAAAGAACAGACTGTCACTCCCTCAAATTCAAAGGGAGGAATCAAATTGTTAATCAAAGCACTTTACCTGGGAATCTCACAATGTTCCAAGATTACAGGTGGTAAAACAATATTCATCCTTTGATTAAATGCTATGAGTCTCAAATTTGATGTATCCCCTTTCTTTCATCTAGGATAAAACAAAGTTAAAGACACTCATATTTAAGGCTTTATGTCCAATGGATAGGATTAGTAGGACTAAGAGCAATATGGCATACAAAATAAAACTACACAAATATTTAAATTATTCAGTATGTGTGTCTATGCCACATAACATGACATCCTGCTGAGTCAAGAGAACTTAAAGCATCTCTCCATTATTAGCAACTTCATTCCCCCAGTTACCTTTCAGGTAGGCATAGAGCTAGGATTCCCCCTTAAACCTGGCCAACAAGAGAAAAATGTCTACCTGTTAGAATTTGGAAGGAACTTTTCTCCTTCAGGAAGTTGCTTTAAGATATTGCTTCAAAATTTTTCTTGGTTATTTTAATTGATTTAATGAGTTTTTTCTTCTAAAAAACTTAAGGTGTGTCCTTTCATTGTTCAAAAGAGAACAAAGGCAATAGTAAACAAGCGACTGTTGTATCATAAGATATGTCAAAGCAATCAAAATATCAATTATCCAGATAGAAGACTAACACTGCTTACACCTCCCCTGCTTGGAGACCATGCCTTCCTCTGAAGTCATCACTCTCAGAGATAGTTGTCTTTTCAGAGCTTCTTAATAGACAAATATGCCTAAAGCATTAGAGTGAACTAATCCTATTTTTATACCTAAAATAATGCTGCCATCATATCAGCATATAACAAACGTGAGTAAAAAAGAAAAGGCTTACAAAGACAGATTTCTTAGAGAAGTCTTCTTAGAAGATCAGCATTGGGATTTTAATACTGGGATATAAAGTGGAGTCACTGGAACTTAGATATCAGAGATCTTATTAGCTTATGAACTAGCAAGGAGGTCAGAATTTACTTTGTAATTATAAACATCCTAGACTGCTGAGAGAATAGCATAGTGTAGGAAAAAAAAAAAACAAAACCACAGCAAGTCTCCTTTTAAGTATTAGATATGTGAATAATAAGTGAATAAGTCTCTGTCACTGACCTCATGGAGGTCTTTCCAACTCTCATCTTTCTGAACATAACTGTGAGACAACATTAAGTGAGCTCCTCAGCAAGACAGCTCAGTGCCAAGTATGGAAAGAACACTAAGACTTGCTGCCACTCATTCCTTACGATGGAGTCACATTAGATAGGGTTACAGTTCACAGATAACAAGAGACATTTTTCTAAGTAAAAATTAACTTTAGGGGCACCTCGGTGGCTCAGTTGGTTAAGCGACTGCCTTTGGCTCAGGTCATGATCCTGGAGTCCTGGGATTAAGTCCCACATCAGGCCCCCAGCTCCATGCGGAGTCTGCTTCTCCCTCTGACCTCCCCTCTCATGCTCTCTCTCTCTCTCTCTCTCAAATAAATAAATTAAAATCTAAAAAAAATTTTAAATATGTTTTGGGGAGTTGTGTGGGGCCATTTTGGTCATTATTTCCTGAATGACTCGAACAGATCACAGTTTCTTTGGCTGACCATCCAGGTTACACTTCAAACCTATGTCATTTGAAAAATATTTATTGTTAAACAATGTATGTACATTTGGAAATATGGTTTTGTTTTTCTTTTTAAAAACCATAAATGGGATCCCATTGTACTTATTAGTTTACCTCCTTAGGGTGTTTAGGAAGTCTTAAGCACCTATGACAACTTGTGCTTTCCAAAAATGGCCACAGCAATATTTCTGGTCCCACGTTCTCTTTAAAAACCTTGCCTCTCCTCCTCAAGAAGTAGGGTCTGTTTCCCCACCCCATGAACTTGGATGAAACTTTGTGAGGGTATGGAGAAATGGAAGGCAGTAGAATTGACACTGCGTGACTTCTAAGGCAGATAAAAGGTAACACGGTAGAAATCTGGCTCTCCTACTCTTGGGATACTCACCTTTGGAAACTAGTCATCATGCTGTGAGAAAGCCCAGAGAAGTCCATAGTAAAAGACCACCTGGAGAGATCTACGTGCAGTTGAACTGAGTTCTCCAGCCAGTGGCCCCCAGCCAGTATCAACCATCGACATGAAAGTGAAAAGTTTTCAGATGATTCTAATCCTCAACCTTCCAGTTGAGGTCCTATGCATAAAGAGAGCAGAGAAAAGTCATTCCTGCCATGCAGTCTGAATTCCTGACCCATAGAATCCATTGGCATAATAAATGTTTATTTTATACAACTGTGTTCTGGGGGTAATTTGCAATGCAATCATAGTAACCGGAAGTGTACCAATATATTCCATTATATTCAATTTATTTCATTCTTTCAGCAATAACATAATTAACTATAGTATTTAGGTATTGTAAGCTTATTTTAATCATTCTTGTATTGATACTTAGGTGGTTTGGACTTGTTTCCAGTTATAGATAAGGCTGAAATAAATAAGCACCTACACCTCTATTTGTACACAAATGTCAATATTTCTATGAAAATCTATAAATTAATTTTTATAAAACCTATAAATGAGTTAACAAATACACATAAGGTACTTAGAACAGTGCCTGGCACAGAGTCACACATTTTGTTATTTTTTTTTATTACTATAGATTGAACTTCTAGATGGAAGATGATAGTTTGTCCTGTCTTTAGTGACAAGCATCCTAACAATTGTATTTAACAGCTACAATACAGTGTAACCCACCTTCCAGAGTTTTTATCATGGCAGAAAGTTGCAAACGTAATCAGTCATAGAATTAAGTCCCTGAAAACATCTATATGCTGCTGACATGACCAGCTCTACAAATCAGTTTTCGAAAAACTTAATTTGCTCTGCGTGATGAAGAATTACAAAAGATCCGCTGGAAATCATTTGCAGACTAGAGAGGAAAGAGGGAATCCACACGCTCAAGTGCGTGCTGCTGTTCAATCCCATTTGCATCCGCTCTGGCAGACCACTTGGTGGAGTGAGTGAGGAGGAGGTTCAGGACATCACTTTACTGGTGACAGTTTGTGTCACAAGTTTAGGCTTGTGCTTTTCTAGCCGTTGTCACTCTATTCCACCATCTCTAACTCTTCCTCAGACGTGTTTCTATCTGTCCGGCACCTTTTAATCACATCTACTTCCAAATTCCTGGGTGGGGTGAAGGGGGTAAGGGGAGAGGAAAAGGACTACCTGTCCAGCTTGTCTTGTCTCAAAGGGGTAGACTAATCAAACTTAACTCACACTGCAAACAACCAGTTTTTAACAGCTTTTAACAGCCTTTCTCTTTCGATTTTCTCCGTTTTGCTCCATTTTTTTAAGGGACTCAGGTAACCGCCCTCCCCGCTCTGCCTTCCTCCCTTGCCCCTCCCCGGGTCAGGGCAAACGCAGTACAGCTGAGGAGGAGCAGTTTTAGGGAACTCATGTGCTTTCGGGTCGGCAGGCCACCAGCCCGCGGGCTTCGCGGCAGCTCGGTGGACGGTCGGCCTGCCTATCTCTCCCCCGCCCAGCGTCTTAACCTCCGCGGGCGGAAGAATTTCAAAGACGAGGACAGTGGAGTGGGAGCTGGAGACTCTGAAGCCCTGAGCAACTTCCCCGCCCCACAGCCCCACCCATTAGCACTCGGCCTCCCCCAGAGCCCACAGGAGACACCTTCGTCCCCGCCCCTCCACAGGTCACCTCCCTCCACGCCCCTTTCCCTTGGCCCCGGCAGCCGGCAGGCAGGGAAGTGTCGTAAAGCCAGGCCTAGGAAACTTTACCCGGGGTAACAGCCGAGGCGCTTTACGGCGACGGCGGCTGAGTGTGAACCTTGGCGGCGGTGGAGGCGGCCGCGGCGGCGAAGGAGGCGGCGGCGGCGGCGGCTGAGGAGGAAGAGGAGTGGCGGCAGTGGCGGCGGGGACCTGTGCGGGGTGAGCCGCGAGGAGAGGACAGGGAGGGGCCGCCGGTGACAGGGCCAGCGGATGGGTGCGGGCGGACGGGGACGGTGGCCGGCTGAACAGCTGGGCGGCGCTGAAGAGCGCGGGGGGGCGCGGAATTGGGGGGCTGCTCCGTGAGGGACGGTTTCTGCCTTTGTTCCCCCCCCCACCTTCACCGCCGCCCCCCCCGCCCGCCGCCCCCTCTGCTGCGCGCTAGTCCGCCGGGTCTCATGGCCTCCCCTCTCGGTCTGTGTCGCCTCTAGGATGGCGGAGGTACCGCCTGGGCCTAGCAGCCTCCTCCCACCACCAGCACCTCCGGCCTCGGCGGCGGCCGAGCCCCGCTGTCCCTTCCCGGCGGGGGCCGCCCTCGCCTGCTGCAGCGAGGACGAGGAGGACGACGAGGAGCACGAAGGCGGCGGCGGCAGGAGCCCGGCGGGCGGCGAGACGACGGCGGCGGCCAAGGGGCATCCGTGCCTCCGCTGCCCTCAGCCGTCGCAGGAGCAGCAGCAGCTCAACGGATTGATCAGCCCCGAACTGCGGCACCTCCGGGCGGCCGCCTCCCTCAAGAGCAAGGTTTTGAGCGTGGCCGAGACGGCCACGACCACGGCCCCCCCCGACGGGGGGCCCAGAGCGACTGCAACAAAAGGAGCTGGGGTACACTCGGGCGAGAGTCCCCCTCACTGCCTCCCCAGTAATGGAAGAACTGCGCTCCCCAGCCCGGCAGAGGCAGTGGCGGCGAGCGATCCTGCGGCGGCCCGCAATGGACTGGCGGAGGGCACGGAGCAGGAGGAGGAGGAAGACGAGCAGGTGCGGCTGCTGTCTTCATCCCTGACCGCCGGCTGCAGTTTAAGAAGCCCCTCAGGCAGGGAGGTCGAGCCTGGGGAGGATCGGACGATACGTTATGTCCGATATGAATCCGAGCTACAAATGCCCGATATCATGAGACTGATCACCAAAGATCTGTCTGAACCCTACTCCATTTATACCTATAGATATTTTATCCACAACTGGCCACAGCTGTGCTTCTTGGTAAGTGGATGGAATGCAAAGAGGGTGAACCCAGCAGAGAGATCCAGGCCGTGCAGGGCAGGGAGTGTGAGGGCTGAGAGTGGCAGTGGATGTATACTCCTGCGTTTCGTAGTACGTTACATGATGTAAAGTGCGTGTGCACACTACTAGTTATTTAATGAAAGTGTTCTGAAGGTAAGACGTCTTCATCTGGCTGAACTTCATATGTAAATGCAACAAGCCTGTGTGATGCATGTTGGGGGTCTTGGATCCTGTTTATATTAGCTTATAATCATGTTTAAGCGTTTTTAATTACCTTCCCTCGTCCTCAAAGCACTTTGCAATTATTTAATTTGAACATGGTTCTGTTCGGATACAGGCTTTATTAATCTCTCAATTGCAGCCGTAATCAGGGAAGAGTGTATGCATAAACATGTTTTGGTGAACATGATTGTCAGTAAACTTGCTGTGGCCACACTGGAGAATTAAATCTTACAAGCATTTTCTGTAATTATGGAGATTGTTTCCTTTTACTTCAACAGGACAATTAACAGTTGTAGCCAGCCTGTTTTCTAGTGTTAGATTGTAGAAGGCGCTACTAACACTTCGGGTGGCTGAAAGACTCCTGAAACTTGAACAAAATGCCTTTTTGGAACGTAGGAAACTAAGTGTGAAATTGTTACTAATCTAATTTTTTTCTTTAAGAAAATGGTCATAGATATACCTAAATACTAGTAGTAACACTGGCTTCTGTGAAGTATAGTTGACAAATTTTTTTTTTTATTTATGTATAAACAAAAAAGATCTGGCTATGAAATAAGCTAAATAGTTGTATATATATTTTTTTTAATTTATGTAGTACTGGCAGTACCAGTAGTTTCTTCCCAGTAATATCGACCAGTTTTAGTCTGTATGAAACCTTCCACTTAAATATTAATTGAGGGTATATGCATTATATTTGTGTCCTCACAAGCATTTTGTTTCCATTGACTTTTGCTGAGGAAAAGCAACATGCTTTTAAGAAGTATTTTATGATATGTAAAGGGAGAAGCACTACTGTTATTTACTGTTTTAGCATTGACTTAGTTGCACTTAGCAAATCCCTGCAAGACATTTTGACAGTGCTTTAGAAATCCATCTTTTTTACTCCATATGTTGATAATCTGAAAATATAGCTTCAGTATTGTAGGTAATGGTAGTTCTGCTATTTTCTATGTTCAGTTTACTAAACTTCAATGTAGTATGTTTGTTTAAATTGTGGGAACTATCTTCTAGCCTACAAAACTGCTCTTCCAGGATTCTAACCACTGTATCAAAATAGGAGTTCTTAGCCATGCCTATGCCAGTGAACATGGGAAAGTGATTTTATAGCACTATTCTACATGTGATATTAAATGCCAATGTAATTGCTAAAAATTTATGATTGATTTAATTGTAAGTTTACCCACAAAAGGATACAATTGAGTCACACCTTAAATTGAAATATGTATTTCTGTTAGTTACAGAAAACAGTTGTATATATAGTATTTAGGCAACTTTGGGTTCTGATACTACCTTGGCCTTTCTCAATTTGTCTGCCATTTTAGACTCTGATAAACTTAGTAAATTTTAATTTTGATATTTCATAGACTCCTTCCAATTCATCAGCTAATTTGTACTTTAGCTCTTTAATAGCCAACTGTTTAACATTAAATTCTGAATATCTGGAAATTGAGATATGTACAGGTGGTTGACATCTAAGATTTACTAGTGCAAATACATATCTGGAGGTATTGAACATAAAATAGTACTTAATCAGAAGCCATTTAGAATTGGGGCCTTTATGTTGGCCCGAATTTTTGAATTTCCTATAAGAACTAATTTAAAACAAATATAAGTGTGTATATTTATTTTAAGTCATATCATGTTAGAACTGTAAAGGATCTTAAATATAATCTAGCTCAACTTCACCTTTTTTAATGCAAAAAAATTAAGGACCAAAATGACTTAAAATGCTTAAATCTTCAGATAGTTAGGGGTGCCTGGCTGGCTCAGTCAGTGGAACGTGCAACTCTTGATCTCATGTTTGTGAATTCGAGCCCCAGGTTGGGTATAGAGATTACATAAAAACAAAATCTTTAAAAAAAAAAAAAAGCTTCAAGTATTTAGTGGCTGAGAGGTAAAGCTAGGACTTTACCTGACCTCTCAATATGGAAATAAGCAAGAACCTGAAAAATTACATATTCTTGACCTATTCATTGAAGATCATTGTGTTACCAAGTTATGCCTCATCAAGGGACTCTTGTTCTTGCAAACATGAATAATCTGAAGAGATTGAAAACCTCCAAAACGTTTCTGATTTCCATATAACCTGTAATGGATCAAATGGAGTGTATGAGGTTGAACCTTAGAAAATTGCCAATACTTGACCTTATCTGACTAACAAAAATGACGGTTTCTTATGATTCTTCCTAATAACTGTAAAAGGTGTGAAAGTAGAGTACCAGACAAATGGGACACTGTCAGTTACTCTAGTCTTAACTAATTTATCTCTACCTTTTTTGAGTTCATGGTATTTTCATCTGTTGGTGCCTTTTTGAACATCTTAAGCTTACTACCAGTGATGTATTATAGTCTGTTTATTCTAAATTTAACTTCATGGCTTCCTCTGTTTTCTCATGTATAGCATTCTGGAATTTGGGAATTTCTATTTCACACAACTTACATTTTTCAAGTTTTATAGATTAACAAGCATTTGGCCTTGTAGAGTTAAGTCTTAATCTTGCCAGGAATTTTTCAGTTTCCATCCTTGAAAAAAGAACACATTTGATAGTAAGAGATCCAAATATATGTGCAGAGCTTTTATTTAGAAAAACTGACAAGCAGTTTAGCAATTCTTTTTTTTTTTTTTTTAAGATTGCCTTTATTTATTTGTCAGAGAGAGAGTGTGCGCAAGCAAGGGGAGCAGCAGGCTCCCCACCGAGCAAGGAGCACAGATGTGGCACTGGATCCCAGGACCCTGGGAACGTGACCTGAGCTGAAGGCAGATGCTTAACTGACTGATCCACCCACTTGTTCCCCAGTTTAGTGATTTTTTTTTTTTAAAGGTTTTATTTATTTATTTGTCAGAGAGAGAGAGACAGCACAACAGGGGGAGCAACAGGCAGAGGGAGAGGCAAGCAGAGGTAGAAGCAGGCTCCCCACTGAGCAGGAACGCCAATGCGGGACTGGATCCCAGGATCCTGGGATCAAGACTTCTTTCGAGGGCAGATGCTTAACCAACTGAGCCACCAAGGTATCCCTAGTTTAGTGATTCTTATAAGTGTATAACCATCAGTAATTTATCAGAAAAAAAAAAAATAGAACTTCCTCACTATCAACATCTTATTAGTAACAGCATATTATATATTGGGCTTTTATCTTTTTTACTGATTTTGTACCTGATCTTTGTTCCTTCATACTCTTAATTAGGAAAAAGTCAATCTAGTCTAAGTGTGAACTGGTATAATACTTGTTTTCCTATCACTTCCTTGGTCAAAAGACAAAGATTTGTTTGAAATTCCTATCCAGTTTGAAAGTATTGTCCAATTGTATTGTTTCTAGTGGTTCTGATTTTGAAGAAGCTTCTTTTGGATGGTTTACTAACTGTGAAGTGTAGCTGTCCTACAGTTTTGTGTCATAGATTTATATAGGTTTCCATTTTCCTTATCAGGTCAAAAAGTTTTTTAATGTACCATTTAATGTGTACAACATGTACACACATACACAACCACATAAACATATATTTTAGGTGAGTTACTTTCAAATCAGAAAAATGCTGTTAAAAAGAGTTGTTCAGCCAGCAAATTTTTGTGTATTTTTCAGGTCTTATTTCAGGAAGAAATTTTAGTTTTCAAAAGAATTTTGATAAAACCAGATTGATTTATTGTGAATGAAAATGGAAATAGAAATTTTAGAGGTTTATTGGATTGTGTGATAAAACAGGAATGAATTAGCGTGGATTGTTCAGTTTAACAGCCCTTCAAAAGAATTTTTCTGACCTAGTTCAGGTTTGTGTGAAATGGATTAGAATTACCTTGCCTATAGGATTTCTCCACAATTAAAAAAGGACTTTTTAATCATGTTACAGAATGATGAACTGAAAAATGTCACATCAAAATTAAGTTTAAGTTAAGTATAAACTGGTCTTTTCAATTTTTTAACCCGTTTCCTGGTTTTTGTTGTTGGAATAGTTTCTTCTGAAAATTTAATTTTATTAAGAGATAATTTGAAGTTTTCCTATTTTTTAATGAGTGCTCTTTATAGCAAACACATATTTCTAGCAAGCTGACATGTTATTAAATAATTGGAGCTATATCCCTGTTGATACTTACCAGAATACAGTATCACTAGAACTTTTCATGAGTGAAGGAACTTTTGAAAAACATTTTTAATGGTAACACTGGAAATCTTAATGAAAATGGGGGATGATTAGCATTTATTCAACATGTAACTTTTAACACTCTGGGAAGACATACATTTTTATTAAAATAACTATAAAATTATATTAAAGCTTTTGCTTTAATATGAAGCTCTGATTTTAAGCTCTGGATATTCTCTGAGCTTTATGATAATGATACTGTCAGGAGTGTCCTAAAAATGAGACCATCGTGTATCTAGTTTTCATAGTCCTTCACTGAAAAAACGCCTTGGGTAAGATCCAAAGAATACCTTAAAGTCTTTTTTCTGAAAATCATTACTTTTTTTTTTTTTTGGTCAAAATCTAACTCTACTGTTCATGTATAGATATCATGTCTTATATTTTTCTTTCAGCAGAACTTTTTTAGAATTGAGATAAATTTACAGTATTTTATCATATCCTAAAGAATTTTCTTAAAAAAATTACTTTCACATATTTCCTCCTTCCCAAATCTTAAACATGTAGGTCTTTATTGCAAATAATTATAAGCACCTCTTATAAGGTACTTGAATATTTGCTTTGTGGGAATCTTGCTTCTTTTCCCCCTAGGGTTTGGTAAGAAGCGTAAGCATACCCTAAACAATGTTGAATGATTTTAAAACTGGAACATTTGAAGGACTTCTGGAATTGAGATTTCTGAAACTTATGTGATTGCTATTACTAGAATTCTTACCTCTCCTTCCTCAAAAGTGTGACCAATGGTTGGTTGCTGTTTCCCTGGGTAATTGTGCCGTACCTGATGGCAATGTATTCTTCATAACTGTTTGTTTATTTTTAAGGCCATGGTAGGGGAGGAATGTGTAGGTGCCATCGTTTGCAAGTTGGATATGCACAAAAAGATGTTCCGCAGAGGTTATATAGCCATGTTAGCCGTGGATTCCAAATACAGGAGAAATGGCATTGGTAAGGAAAATACTATGTCACTAAATGAATGCATAAGTTATTTTCATTTTTGTTTTTTAAAGCAAAAGATTTATATGTAAATATGCAGGAATGAGAAAGAAGGTAAGAGAAGGAAATTAAGGTGGTTTTTATTTCAAAATATTTTTTAAATGTTCTTAAAATGAATTGTTTCTTTATTAATGTTTTGTTTGAGAAATTATCTTTCTGGCAAGTAATAGGTGATCAGTTTCTACCTCCAAACATTTCTTTTGATCATATTCAAAATTCTTTGTTTATACTGTATACTGCAGTTTTCAGTAGCATCATTGGGGCACTGATAACCGCACTCTAGGAGCTGTCTATACCTGTGTTAAGTGGACCTCAAGGCAAAATTATGGAGAAATTGTTACCATTATTTAGTACTAGTGCTAGTACTAGTCCTCAAACATACTGGCAGTTCAGGGAGGACCGGGAGAAAGAATGCTTTCTTAGTATTCCCAATTCCATCTCCTTCTTGGGTCTACTTTTCCTGGCATTTTCAGTTAATCTTACGCTTATGATTTATAATGGTCATTAGAATCATTTGGGTGGTAAAAGCAAATGTGTAGGTCCCTCCTCCTGACAATCTTGTTTGTCCTGTTAGAAGTAGGGCTGGAGCTTCCCCAGGTGACTGTGATGTAAGCCTGGTTAAGAGCCATTGTCCTAGTGTCTAGGACCCACTGGCTCTTTGTTCAGGATGGGGATCAAACACTTGTCTGACCGTGTCAAATTCTGGGATCTAGTAAAGCTAAGTAAGTATTTGTGAAAGATTTAATGCCTATACCAGTATTTAATTACTAGTAGTTTTTTGTCACTTGTAGGTTTTTTTTTATACGAATGTTACTGTCCAATTTAAGACTGTTTCACATAATTTGAAATGTCAGTAAAAATCATGAATAGGTAGACTTAATACGTTTGGTTTAACCAATCTTTCTTACTAGAGGTTAGATTTTACTACTAAGGTTTTTAATGGATTGGACTTGTTATATAAGCCAAGTTTGCATTTTTGGCACATTAAAAAGAGCTGATAAGGGCTCATGGCAAATGATAAGCAATTGTCTGGCTAGTTCTCAGGGCAGAACCTGGTGGCTTGAGGGCTGTATGCTAGCCCATAGACATATTGTTTGGCCCATGCAATGTGTTCTTCCTCATGTGCATGGTTGGGAAATTAAGAGATTCCTTACAGAATTTGGATTTCTTAAAAATCAGAGTTGGCAGTTGTTTTCCCTCTTACGAGCCAAATGCATCTGACCCTAAACTAGGATACATTTTGCGAGACATTTACAGAGAATACTGGCGTCATTTGGGAATGCTGGACTTCAGTATGCTCAGGCTCCCTATCGGGTTTGTAGGAATCAACCAGTATTTTGGGCCCACTCTGCATCCCAGCAGTTTCTGGTGTGATTTTTGGCAAAATTAGCTCAAGAGTCTTGTAGTAACTTCTGGCTAGTTCAAGGGTTTCCTGGGTTGCTCTGGCCATACCATATCTTGTCTTTTTCTTTTTCCCTTTTTCTCTTACCTTTAAACTGAACAGCACAAACTCCTTTGAGCAAGTAATTACACCTAAGAAAAAAGGATACACATAGAGATAGGTCTTTTAAAAGGAAACTTACATTGCTATGTAGGTTCTCTTGGCCTCTCAGTTTAAATTTTTTTCTCACTTAAGATTGTGTGTATGTGCACTCAAGGTAGAAGCCAGCATTTGATATTTCTGTGCTTATGAATATGATAATTTTAGGTATCTTTAAGAAACTAAATTTTTCTTCATTAATACTCATATCTATATTCTAGGTACAAACTTGGTTAAGAAAGCTATATATGCCATGGTTGAAGGAGACTGTGATGAGGTAAGTCTTTCTAAATGTTTAAAACCTTAAACTGGTATTCTACCAGTTTTTTTTTTTTTAATAAATATCTCATAATAAATTACACTGCAAATTTCATTGCAAACTATTATTATATAATTATATAATTGTCGCTTGTGGTAAAAATTATTTTCCTTTTAAAAACACATGAATTTTGACCTAGAACAAATTTTAAGATGATAATGAGAGCTGAAATTTGCTCTTTGTCAAAATGTAAAGGTGAAATCTTAGACATTTTCAGTAAATAATTGATATTCAGAAGAATTGGTATTCAGAGGATTTGTTATCAGTTAAAGTCATATAAGGTAGCTGTTATTACTAATTTTACTGCAATTTCCTTCCATACTAGCCTTAGTTTCTCTCTAAATAACATTTTTTTTAAACTGTGTGCCAACTGTCAGCTCATATGAAAGACATTCCATTCCATGTTTGAAAAAAATCTCTCAGCATTAAATAATGAGAAGGCTGAGGAGAAAAAAAGACAACCACTTTTTAAAATGTAGACCTCTCTGTGCATTAGCCTAAGAGTGTCTTTTCTCTTTACCTTGTTTGTACAGCCTAACCACGGCTATAATTTCTTTGTTTCCTAGAGCACTGTGCTATACACATAGTGAGTGCTCCATAATTCATGGTGATGGTTGGGAATGTTAAGATTTACTGTCATAATGTGAAAGGAAATAAGTATAAACTGGAGAAGTATAGATGTTTTTAATACAGGCGTGGTGACTGAGAAGGAACAAGGTTATATTGTGCTAATAATTTTATGAACAGTACAGGTGACAATTATCTTTATTATTGGAGTGTAACTATGCCTTAGAGAGTTCTCAAAATACTTGAAATTAGGTTTTTTTCCTCAAAAGACTACAACTTGTTTTGATTACTTTTTTTTAAGGTGGATTTTTTTTTTCCTGTACAAAATGTATACAGTCATTAAGCATGATGTGTGATTTGGGGGTACAGAGTCCCTTCATTCACTGTCTTCACGCTCTGCAGCTCTTCATTCTTCTTTCCACTTATAGCTACTGTTCATCAGATCATGTATCCTCCCATTTCTAAATACACATCTAAGCTGTGTAATACTTTTTCTTTACACAAATGAAGCCATAATTATTATTCTGCAATTTTTTTTTATTTAACAATATGTCATGAACATGTTTCCATGTTGGAATACAGAGCTTTACCATAGAGTAGTCTCACGTTTCTTGTTCACATTAGTTTGTATTCTGACAGATCGCACTAAATGGTGGTTATATGAGAAGGCCTTCAGGCATGTTGGGCAGCATAGAAGAAATCATCCTGGCATTTCAGGATATTCAGCATTATTTCAGATGAGATAATTCACACATAGTGAAGGAGCTTATATTGTTCACAGCTTTTAATATAATGTTGCAAAGTAAAAGATGCAGTGACCCTGATCATTTAAATGGCTGGTAACTAAAATTTGCAGAAGAGGATTGGATTGTATATGTTGATGGGTATAAGTCTCTATGTTTGGACCATAGCCACACTGGTTAGTTCATCAGGAGAAGTCAAGCTTCCTAAAAGTTGCTGAACAGTTTGGAGAAATCTTTGGGTTGATAAGACCATGTTTTAATCCTCTACTGCTACTGAAAAGAGTGGTTTCCAGTGAAGAGGGATGTACAAACAGGGCGTATTGTGTTCCTTAATGGTGTTATACCTTCTGTGAGTTAGCCTAGTCACTACCGGTGAGACAGGGTAGTGTGCTTTACCTTAGCTGAACAAATGTTTAAACAGTATTGGTTTTCCTTTGAAAGTTCTGGGGATTGATACAGAGATTTGGGATATATCATTTTAGTCTCAAAGTTAGATCCTTAATTAGTGACACATTTTATGGTATCTTTTCATTGTGGGCCTAAAAATCTAATTCTGATTTACTTTTAAGTAAAGTAAGTAAAGTTTTAACTAATCTTAGTCTGAAATGAGGATAGTTCCATAAGCTTATTTCTTTTGTATGATGTTTTTGCAGTTCGAATAACTCTGCCTCTGAATTAGAGAACTCTGCTATGTTTAAAAAAATTGTCTGTGTCCCACATTGTTCAGATAAGTTTTTCTCTATGAAGGGATTAGAACCTTTGTTTACTCTTTATAAGGCTTTCCTTGTGTTTTAGACTATATAAGGCACAATTCTATCCCTTTTTCCCTTCTAATTTTTGATAGTTAATTTGTCTTTGTTGGTTCCACTTCCTTTTATTACCATTTCATTCCATTTTGGTTTGGTTTCTTCCCCCTCGACCCCAGTGTAACTATTTTCTTACTGATGTATTTGCTAGACCTAGTAGCTTCTTGATTCTCCTCTATTTATTAAACTACTTCTCTGTCTTTAAGATCCAAAATAAGTATCAATAACTTTTTAAAGTTTTCCTTAATCCTTCTGGACAGAATCATTTGTGTGGCTTCTGTGGTTTTCTTGGCTTCTGTTTTTGAAAAATTCACTTTGCTGTTCAGTCTGTGCCTTAGCTGCTAAGGAGAGCAGAGATTCCTCTTCTTGTTTACTGCTGTGTTCTTAGTAGTGTGGCATTTCTGATAGAGTACAATGGTTCTTAAGTATTTGTTGACTGATTAAGTCAGTGCTTCCAACATTTTGTCTGTACCTCTTTTTTTTTTTAATGCATTTTTGAATTTTGAATTATTACCTTGTCTTTGCTTCTGAGCTTTCTATAAGCTTTCTAGGAATGGCAGTCATCTTATTTATTTTGTACATAGTAAGATTTAAAAAAAAAAAACTATCCTCAGAGTTTATCAGTTGTTAAAATACCTTTTGGTAAAAACAAAATCATGTGTAAAAACAGTCTTGTATATAATTCATTGTTTTGAGGAAAACTGAAATTTTAATTTCTAAGAATATAGTAACCAATTATAAAGTAACCAACATGTGATTTTACTTTTATTAAGTTAGGTCAACCATCTTTTCCCTTAAAGTGTTAAGAAATTTCAGCAAATTATTGGAAAGAGATTTGAGGAGGGATTTAAATTACATTTTCCACCACTTAGGTTGTACTGCTATTTTTTTTTTTAATTCTTAAAGAGATTTTTAATTTTCTGCACCTGTAGAGAGTTACGTTTGGAAATCTCTCTGAAGCCTTACCATGCACATCCAGTCAGTTTTTCCTTCCTGTTCTGTTTGTAGAATTTGTGACCCTGAGTCGTGTTTTATTGCTCTTGGTAGCTCTTTTCATTTTAAGATAAATTCACAACATATTAAACCAAAATTAGTAATCACAGAGTTGAAATGTAGATGATGTTTTTGTTTGAATAATAATGAAATACTCTCTGGAGCTACTATTTATCTTCATTTTGCCATACTATTACTTTCCTAACTTTTTATGTTAGAATTAGACATGTTAAACAGCATAACTAATATCTTTTTCATTTTCTATATATATGGAGCTGTCTGTAAAGTTACAACATCAAAAAAAGAAACAAGTGGATTTGTTGCTTCATGAATGAGAAATGCATTACCTTTATTGCTGACCTGGCTTTAACTTGGTTACACCCTCACATGCTCTGGCTGCCAAACATGTAGTGGCTTCTAGAACAAGCATCTTGGGTTTATGTCTTACAGTAGAGGAAATAGTAAGAAAAATACAAATAGCATGAAAAAGTGTTCTGGAATATAGGATTGCTGGATCATATAGTAGTTTTATTTTTAATTTTTTAAGGAACCTCCATAACTGTTTCCATGATAGCTGTACCAATTTACAGTCCTACCAACAGTGGCCTAATTTCTTATAACCAATAATAAATCTGTTACATATTAATAAAATACATGTAATATCTTGATATATGCAAATAAATCTCATGTATTTTTATGATTTTTTTGATATTGTACAAAGATGACTTTTAAGCCTTTTATGTTTAACAGTTACATGTTGAATGTTTTAGTTTCACTGGAAAAATTTTGGCTATCAGACAGAGGCTGCTTGGTAAAGAACAGAGTGAAATGGAGATCTTTAAGCTGTAAGAACTTTTGGTTGAATAGTTTGTCCTAATTAAAGAACTGCTTATGAGAGTCCTGGGTTATAGTTTCTTTGTCTGTGCCATATGATTGTAATTCTGATCTTAAAGGAATGTTATGAAAAGCAATAGTACCGGCCACCTGGGTGGCTCAGTTGTTAAGTGTCTTGCCTTTGGCTCAGGTCACTATCCCAGGGTCCTGGGATCGAGGCCCACATCGGGCTCCCTGCTCAGCGGGAAGCCTGCTTCTCCCTCTCTCACTCCCCCTGCTTATGTTCCCTCTCTCTTTGTGTCTCTCTCTGTCAAATAAATGAAATCTTTAAAAAAAAAAAAAAAAAAAGGGCAATAGTAGTATTCAGTAGTATTGATGGAAGGTGTGTGAGGTGCCAGACCATAGGCTAGTGCTTAGGTTCTGGCAGTGAACAGCTTGCCCTCCCTCCGGCAATTCCAGCCTACAATATTAAAAAAGTCTTTCGAAACTGTAATAGTTTGGCTTATCCTGACAATGGTTTGTTGCTAAGAGAGTCCGTGGAACTTCGCAGTAATCCTTTTTCTGTTAAGTAGAATTCTACTTTGGCAAATTTCTTTGGGACCAAAGTAGCCTCATTATCCTTTGGCTTCCTATGTAATACTCCCATGATGTGGACTGAAAGAATAGTTTTATATTGAGTTCACTCTAAACCCAGATTCTCTTTTAATGTGTTTATAAGAATTTGAATGATTAAGTATTAAAAAGTAGTTACTTTTTTTTGACATTTTGTTTTGTCAGATGATCTCTTTGTTTAGAGAATGTGAGTACTGGGAGAATCTTTTCATTTAAACTAAGGTTAGCCCTTTGTGTAATTCCATTTCTGTGTAATTGGGCTGTATTTCACTAATCTGTTAGGATGCCAACAAACATGAATACAGCTCTTTACCACACCTTATGTAGCCATAATAAGCTTCAGATGTGTCTTGACTATTTTCAGTTGCCAAATATTAACAAACATAGACTTAGATCCCCTTCATTGTGTCTTAAGTAGGTTAGATCTCTCATTTGCTGCCTTGTTTTACTCTGGGAAACAATCAGCGGGGGAGGCACAGAAGAGTGGATACTATTAAGTTTTAGTTCAGATTTGCAGTCTGGTCTGTTTTTGCAGTACTAGTGGCCTTGAGTTTCATTCTTTTGTAAATTGGAGAAAATCATATCTGTTTAATAGGGTTATTCTGAAAATAACATAATGACAAATGCATGTAAAATGACATAATGCATGTAAAATCCCTTACAAAGCATTTAGTAAGCCTTCAGTAAACAATAACTTAAAAAAAATCTTTCACTCCTTTTTCTGTGAAATCAAGTTCCAAGTTTGGCGTTGTTGTACATTTATTGCTTCACATGTTAATTGTTTTGACACATTTTAGCTCTAAGTAGGTGGTGGCCTAAAACAGAATTCTAGGAGTTACCCAAGAGAATTGTTCAAAATTAAAAACCTGTATTGATCAGATTGTAGTGATCTTTCATACTGGAAGATGACATACATTACTAAAAAATAAATTCCATATTTTTAAGAGCAGGGAAAAATTGTTGACTTTTCTTCTTCTTCTTCTTCTTCTTTTTTTTTTTTTTTAAAGATTTTGTTTATTTATTTGACAGATCACAACTAGGCAGAGAGGCAGGCAGAGAGAGAAGGGGAAGCAGGCTCCCCACTGAGCAGACAGCCCCATGCGGAGCTCAATCCCAAGACCCTGAGATCATGATCTGAGCCAAAGGCAGACGCTTAACGCACTGAGCCATCCAGGCGCCCCTGTTGACTTTTACATTTTAATTTGACTTGATTTTTTTTCAGTGTTCCAAAATTCATTGTTTATGCACCTCACCCAGTGCTCCATGCAATCCGTGCCCTCTCCAATACCCACCATCTGGTTCCCCCAACCTCCCACCCCCGCCCCTTCAAACCCCTCAGATTGTTTTTCAGAGTCCATAGTCTCTCATGGTTCACCTCCCCTTCCAATTTCCCTCAGCTCCCTTCTCCTCTCTAACTCCCCTTGTCCTCCATGCTATTATGCTCCACAAATCAGTGAAACCATATGATAATTGACTCTCTCTGCTTGACTTATTTCACTCAGCATAATCTCTTCCAGTCCCGTCCATGTTGCTACAAAAGTTGGGTATTCATCCTTTCTGAGGGAGGCATAATACTCCATAGTGTATATGGACCACATCTTCCTTATCCATTGGTCCGTTGAAGGGCATCTTGGTTCTTTCCACAGTTTGGCGACCGTGGCCCTTGCTGCTATAAACATTGGGGTACAGATGGCCCTTCTTTTCACTACATCTATATCATTGGGGTAAATACCCAGTAGTGAAATTGCAAGGTCATAGGGAAGCTCTATTTTTAATTTCTTGAGGAATCTCTATGCTGTTCTCCAAAGTGGCTGCACCAACTTGCATTCCCACTAAGAGTGTAAGAGGGTTCCCCTTTTCCCCACATCCTCTCCAGCACTTCTTGTTTATTGTCTTGTTAATTTTGGTCATTCTAATTGGTGTAAGGTGGTATCCCAATGTGGTTTTGATTTGAATCTCTCTGATGGCTAAGGATGATGAACGTTTTTTCATGTGTCTGTTAGCCATTTGTTTGTCTTCTTTGGAGAAGTGTCTTTTCATGTCTTCTACCCATTTTTTGACATGATAATCTGTTTTGTGTGTGTTAAGTTTGAGGAGTTCTTTATAGATCTTGGACATCAGCCCTTTGTAGTGTCATTTGCGAATATCTTCTCCCATTCGGTGGGTTGCCTCTTTGTTTTGTTGACTGTTTCCTTTGCTATGGAGAAACTTTTGATTTTGATGAAGTCCCGAAAGTTCATTTTCGGTTTTATTTCCTTTGCCTTTGGAGACATGTCTTTTTTTTTTTTTTTTTAAAGATTTTATTTATTTATTTGAGAGAGAGACAGTGAGAGAGAGCATGAGTGAGGAGAAGGGCAGAGAGAGAAGCAGACTCCCCATGGAGCTGGGATCCCTATGCGGGTCTCGATCCTGGGACTCCGGGATCATGACCTGGGCCGAAGGCAGTTGTCCAACCAACTGAGCCACCCAGGCGTCCCCTGGAGACATGTCTTGAAAGAAGTTGCTGTGGCTAATGTCGAAGAGGTTATGCCTATGTTCTCCTCTAGAACTTTGATAGATTCCTGCCTCATGTTGAGATGTTTCATCCATTTTGAGTTTTTCTTTGTGTATGGTTTAAGAGAATGGTCAAGTTTCATTCGTCTATACATTGCTGTCCAATTTTCCCAGCACCATTTATTGAAGAGACTTTTTTCCACAGTGTATTTTTTCCTGTTTTGTTAAAGATTATTTGACCATAGAGTTGTGGGTGCATATCTGGGCTCTGTACTCTGTTCCACCGGTGTATGTGTCTGCTTTTGTGCCAGTACCATGCTGTCTTGGTGATCACAGCTTTGTAGTAAAGCTTGAAATTAGGCAGTGTGATGCCCCCCAGTTTTGTTTTTCTTTTTCAACATTTCCTTAGCAATTCGGGGTCCCTTCTGGTTCCATACAAATTTTAGGATTGTTTGTACCAGCTCTTTGAAAAATGCCGGTGGAATTTTGATCGGGATGGCATTGAAAATATAGATTGCTCTAGGCAGTATAGACATTTTAACAATGTTTACTCTTCCAATCCATGAGCATGGAATGCTCTTCCATCTTTTTGCATCTTCTTCAATTTCTTCAATGAGTGTTCTTTAGTTCCCCGAGTACAAATCATTTACCTCTTTGGTTAGTTTTATTCCCAGGTATCTTATGGTTCTTGGTGCTATAGTCAATGGAATCGATTCTCTAATTTCCCTTTCTATATTTTCATTGTTAGTATATAAGAAAGCAACTGATTTTTGTACATTGATTTTGTATTCTGCCACATTACTGAATTGCTGTATGAGGTCTGGTAGTTTGGGGGGACTTTTATTCTTAAACCAATTTATTTGTTGTACAACATTTATTTAAATATTCCTTCTTAGTAATATTTTCTCTTGCTCCTGATTTATTTATTACTTGTTTTTAGACCTTTTAAAAGTTCATATTTAGCAAGTGATTTACTTTAATGAGTAAATTGTATAGGCAGTTGCTTTAAGATGATGCTTTCTCTTTCAGTACTTTGGTCATTTAAAAGTTTGGTAAAACTTTCATTTGTCTAATGTTTATGTAATATATGTAATATAATGAAGGGTATGTAGGATGTATATAATTTACAAATATTTAAGAGCCTTCTCTGTGTTAGCCAGTATGTTAAGTACATAGGAAACGGCTGTGAAGGAGGTACACATGATCCCCGCCCTTCTTGGGCTCATCACCTAGGAGAGCTGTCACAGTCATTAAATGTTGAATGAGAATGTAGTTGGATAAGGAATGGTGCAGAGTGCTGTTAGGGTAATACAAAAGAAGGGGATACTACTTCACCCAGTCTGGAAGGGACAAACTAACAACAAAAGCAAGGAGGACAGGAAGAGCATCCTTCCAGACAGAGAAAACAACTTGTGTGAAAGGTCTAAGGTGGGAAAGATCACGGTGGGTGTCAGAAACTGAAAGTTCAGTGTTGATCATGGAGAGCTGAAAGAGCACAGGCAGGGGGCTGGAGGGACCGAAAGTGAAGTTGGTAAGGTAGTTAAAGGCCATATTTTGATGGGCCTTTTAGGTTTCTTTAGATTGCTTTTAGATTGTGGACTTTATCTGGAGGACAAAAAGGAGTCAGTAAATGGTTTTAAGCAGGGAGTTAACAAGAGTATGGAAGACTTTTGAGTTAGATCTTAGAATTTCAGTATTCTGGGAGCTTGGACTAGAATGGTATCAGGGATAGAAAGAAAAGGGTTGATTTGAGAGATTTAAGAGAGAAAATTGCAATACTCGTGCTTGGATGTTTGTAGCAGGGCATAGAGAGGGAAAAAATTATTTCAACAATGACTCTTGGTTTCAGGTTTGAGGCATTGTTAGGATGGAGATCTTGTTACTAAGATACGGAATTGTGGAGGAGGAGTTGATCATGAGTTCACTTTTGCAGAGGATGAGTTGAGGTATATTCTTTTCCCTATTATTTATATCCGTTTGAATTCTTGTCAAATGTTTTGATAGCTTGAGATAGAACAGAGAGTCTCATAGGCTTCACTTGGGCCTTTGTTTAATTATACTTTGCTCTTTTTTGTCCCACTTCAAGCACCTGAGGGTTCGTAGTAGTAGTTACAGTAGTAACTGTAGCTCACTGTGTTGGTAATTCTCAATGAGGTAGGTTGAGAAGCAATAGAAAGGCAAATAGAGTTGTGTATCTACAAGGTGGGAGGATGGGATAGAGGATATTTTGGTAGAGGAAGGTAGAAACAAATTAAAAAAAGGAAATTAGAATATCAAAAAATGTCACTTACTCATTGTCAGGGCCATTCTAAAAAAGACTCAGAAGTTAATACTTTATGTGTTCTTCTGTTAAGTGTTGATGTCCATAATATGAAGTCATTTGTTTGCAGACTGTAGTCTCCCAACTAGCAGCCTCAGCATCAAGTAGCAATTTTTTAAAAATACAGATTCTTGGGCTCCACCCCAAATATACTCAGGGGTCTCAGCAATCTATTTTAACAAACCCTCCAGTTAACTAATTTTGCGGTACCTTTGGTCTAAACAGCGAGTCAGATAATAAATATTTTAGACATTGCAGACTCTAGATCTCTGGTGCAGCTGTTAGGCTCTGCTTCTGGTATTGAGAAGGCGGTCCTAGATAGCACGTAAACAAATGGGCATTGGTAGTGTTCCAATAAAACTTTATTTTCAGAAACAGGCAACAGGCACATTTGGCCCAAGGGCTATAATTTGCAGATTCTGGTGTAGACTCTAGATAATATGGTAGTTGTTGCCAGGCTAAATGATGACAAATTAATGAAAATATAGGCGTCGGAGGTCAATTTGAATAGTTTCAAGTACTGGTCCTTTTTCTTCCAAGTTTTTATTGTTGATATTTTTTTTTTCTTCATCTTTTTGTCACGCTGTTTTTCTCCACAGGGAAATAATTCATCTTTGTTTAGTACAAAAACATATATTCTCATTGCTAAAACTTCCAAACATCACAAAAAATCAATAGAACAGAAAATGTTCACATTCCTACCTCTCCTTGCCCCAAGAGAAAATTACTATCACAATTTCAGTGACTATTTTTCTGGTTTTTTTCTCTTTAACATTTGTTTCACCATCAATTTAAAACCGATACGGTATGTTTTTCTTAAATACTTAAAATGTTTACTTTATATGTGATTTGTCAAATTTTGAAATTATAGAATTAATTTCAAATACATAAAATTGCAACTCAGTTTCCTCTTTTTTTTTTTTGAAGGTTGTTTTGGAAACAGAAATAACGAATAAGTCTGCTTTGAAACTTTATGAAAATCTTGGTTTTGTTCGAGATAAGAGGCTGTTCAGATACTATTTAAATGGAGTTGATGCACTGCGACTTAAATTGTGGCTGCGTTGAGAAACTGACATCAAGGAACAACTTTCCAACTACGCAGAATCGACCTTTGCATGCAATGCAATTTGTACAGAATTGCTTTGCAGGTGGATTTAGTAATTTCCATGCAGCTCTTATCTGTCAGTGTCTCATTGAGTGTCGCACAATATTTGTTGCACTTTGGCATGGCGCATTTGTTCTGAATTAAAAGAGATTGTTTTAAACTTAAAGAGTTCTTTTGGTACCAGCAAGATGTGCCAGTTGATAGCCAAGATTTGTTTGTTCATTTGCAAAGTCTGCTGACAATGTCATTTACACAGTGATCATTTTGTCACAGAACCAGTAAGTGGAACATGATTTTTGTTCCTTAAAAAAGCCAATGTAAGATTGTAAAAATCTAAGTATACTAACATTTCACATGAAACCTGCCATAGTTTTCTGAAGGGGGTGGGGGAAAGCTTCAATTTTAGGTTTTATTTTTTCAATATTAAATTTTCCATTCTTGAATATTGGTACCTCAGTGATTAGTGAATGAAAAAAAATGTTATGTAGGGTTGGGTGTGTCTTACAATGAGTAAAGATAACAATTAAATTGCGTCTGCCAGTGCCTGTGTAGATAAGTATATTTGTCTTCATCTCTAGTTTTTGAATGCATGCTATCTTTTCCTTTTCTTTAAGGCCTTTGCAAGAAAACCTTTGTTTTTATTTAAATTCTAAATTTGATAATAAATTATTTCAGATTTTTATAATTTGGATACTTTTTTCCAGGTGAGTGACAGAGTGGTTTACTGTAAAGTCCCTTTTTCCCTTACAGTAAGAAGTTGAATCTACTTGGAAAATCTTTGAGAAATGACTTAAAAGGGATGAGAAAAGTTGATGGAGCCGGGAATTGCTGGGTTTTTGGATGCACTTTTTTTTTTTTGAGAGTGAGGGAATTTTTGGAAAAGAATAGAAAATTAATGTAAATTGGTATGATTTTATTTAATCAAAATTATCGCTAAGCTGTGAAGAACAGCTTTTACAAAGCAGTTGGAACTTTTTTTCCCACTTGATTTGGATTTCACATTACTTCTGTTTCTTAACATGCTTAACTTTGGTTCTTGGTCTTGGAAATAAATTTCAAGGTGCATTGTATCCATTTTAAACTGATTTTCTTTTCTTTTCACTTATTTGAGCAAATTCTTGGGGAGGCTTTGCTTAGTTCTCAGAAAACCAAAAGGGAAAATTGTAAAAAAAAAATTTTTGGAATGAGTCCTATGGGTTTTCGTAATAGTTATCACCATGTTCAGTTACATTGTATTTTGGCCGATCTGTGCAGTGTAACAAATTTTGAAGTTAATTGCTCTCAGTTGAGTCAGGAAACATGCGATGGATAATTTAACTGGAAAACCTAGGTACCCATTTAAAAAAAAAAAAAAGAAAGATGGATGCTCTGTGAAAAATGTTTTGTAGGATTCTGTGTTGTTGTTTCTTCAATTTGGATATGCTTTACTTCTGCTCTAGGATTTGGTTTGAATTTTATTTTATGGCTATAATTACTGTATTTTTAAAAAACCCTACCTCCATTAACAGTTGGTAAAAGCCCCCTTTCAGGAAAGTTTGTTGCCTTTTTTTTTTTTTTTTTAAAGGAAAGCTGCTCCTTGCTCAGTGTAGTGTCTTGAAAGTGAACATGGTATTAAGTACTTTTAAAATAATGGTACACAGATTTGGTAAAAATAAAATCTTCCTGCTGGTGGGATCATTTATCCTTCTTTTTAAAGACAAATATTTCTTTCCATTTTATGTTGCTCTTGAAAGTTTAATGGGCAGAATATTGATTACATTTAAAATGTGATGATCACACAATACACAGCTCTCCAGCTGACAATTTTGAGTATGTCTTTGCTCAAATGTCATTTGGGCTCTAGCCTTTAGAGTAATGCCAATCATAGAGATGCTTCTGTTATTTTTAATATGGAGGGAACTGAGCTAAAACAGTTATCAAATTTTATCTCACCACTTTATGTTTGATGTGGTGATTCATGAGTAATGATAGTTGATGAACATATAGTTGCTTGACTCACTAATGGGGACAGTTCTAAAATAGATACATGCTAGATTTTCATTTCAGTCATTGTGTTTTTGGCACGTTGTCAGTGAAACCATCTCTGCTGACCTTTTCCCCTAGAATTGACCACGTTTTGCTGAACTGCCTGGGTGTTTGTAAACATGACCTCAACTTTGTGGCTAAAAAGTCAGATCGTTGCTGTATTATTCAGTTGGTGTATGTTGAATATAAATGTCTTCCTTAGATCTTTCTTTGGTTATGCAAAAATGGTTTACTTAAGTGGACTAAAATTTTAATGTCTAGCATGATAACCCAGCATCAAAACTAAGTCTCCGTTCCAGTTGCAGTAGCATCATACATTGATTTACTTCTTGGTAGTGGGCTTTCATTTTTCTTATATAATCTTAAAACAATCCCATTTAAAATTGATAAGAGTGAGTTCACTTGGCTAAAACTGAGCAAAATTGGTGCAACTTTCTTTTAACGGGGTGCTGCCTCTTTAAGACTGACTGTACTATCCACTGACACTGGTTTGGCAGTTGGTACTGCTGAACATTTTTATACATGCTACCATGAAGCTATATATGTTAGTATTGAAGAAGCTAACGGGTATACTATACTATCATTTTTGATGTGTGGGCTGATTGTAATTTCCCTTACGTTAGGATGAAACTACTCGAGAAGTCCACAGATCAGAAACCAGACAGTAGTTTTTGAAGTTGAAGCCAGCAAAATTTAAAAAAAAAGAAAAAAATTACTATTGAAAAATTGGTTTTAATATTTTCTGCCTCTCCTCCAAATTACCCTCCCTACTTGCTCGACAAATCTATGTAAAGAAGTTTGTTTGTCACATGTTTTAATTTTACCTTGCCCTGTGTTATGGTATTGGCTGACATGTATAAGACTGGATGTGTATATTTATTATGGTGTCTAAAAATCATGAAGTTCATCACTTTCCAGGAGCATAGATAAAAGCAAATTGGTAGTGCATCAGAGTTACTTTTTAGTGCACCATGACATCACTAAAATGAGTGCTATAATGTTACAGGGCTTTCAGGTTTGTAAAAACATAACCATAAATTATATTGACGTCAGATATGAGTTGAGTATCTATAAAATATCACGTGTATCTCAAAATATTGGACTGCTGTTTGATGACTGGATATTGCTGCATAATTTTCTTCTATTGTCCCATATCCTTTTGGAGAGAGAGATTTAATGGGATTTGAAATGTGCAAGCTGTCTAAATAAGATGCAGTCAAATAAAGTTGGTTAAGTTGTGTTTGCATTTTTCTTTTAGATACAGCTGTGTGCATTTTATGATTGAGTTATTCTGCTTTTACCTACTAAGAAAAAAAACCAACCAATCCATTCAGTTCCCCACTTCCTGCCTCCGATCCAAGAACTATTTGGAAGAAGTGATATATAATTATTATCTGCTTTGTGTTCTGACAAAGTAAATTCGAAAATAACATGAGTTTGATTTTCCTAAAAGTATTCAGTCAACTCAGATATCAGATATCAATACAAATGAGAGCATTTTTTTGCATGTGTAAAACCAAAACTTGTTTTTTTGTCCTTGTCCCATAGCAATTTATTCCTAAGACCATCTTTCTTTTAATTTACTACCTTTTTGTTTGTATTTAAGTAATGTTTTTAACCCCCTTGTTAAGACACCAAAGTAAAAGTAAAGTAGACCAATATCTGGGCTATTTACCTTATTCTTGTGAGAAACTTTAAATGGTAGTTATGTATGCTTTTATATTTAAAGATTTATGGGATGTTAGTGGAAGAAAGAGATGTTTTAAATATGAGTACTAAATTACTTTCATCATCCGTGCAGTATTCACTTTGTTGAATACTTTGTTCTTTTATAGTTAGTAAAAATGTCTGAGTTCCATGTTTTACTTGAATCTTATATGGACCTCCTGAATACCTCATAAATTGTCTAAATAATGATCAGAAATTTGATAGTGTCCTTTGACACCTATGAACAGAGATCACTATTAATCTGTAGCCCAGAGATACAGTGATATTTTTAAACAACTTTCAATAGAAAAATTTCATGAGATACAGCACACTGCACTTTCTTCAGATCAGTGCTGTCCAGTAGCACTTTTTACAATAATAAAAATATTCTTTGTGCGCTCCAGTATGGTAGCCACTATTCACATGTAGCTAGTGAGCCCTTGAAGAGTAGCTAGTATGATTGAAGAACTGAATTTTTAATTTTAATTAATTGAAATGTAAGTAGTCACATGTGGTTAATGGCTACTGTATTGGACAGCATAGCTTTAGATAATATTTAAGTAGTAGTAACTAAGGAAAGCATTTTTTCAATAGGGTTTTTAAGACTACTAATTTGTTGAAATATGAAATGGCAGCATCATGATTAAAAATGATCTCTGAGCAACGGAACAGCTGCACTGTTTATGTTGACTGTTGCATGCATACAGAATTTGGCACCACCTCTCTCCCACCCCCGTTGTGATGTAGGCCTTCAGAGAAGAGCAGCCCTTTCCGTTTTTTGGGGGAAGTCTTTGGTTTGCAGAGATGTACAGACTCCAGTGCCAATAATTCGTTTCTGATGAGACTGTCATGTCTTTTTAGTGTTAAAATATTTTACATAGCTAAACCTAGTAATCTCTTATCGTAGATGAATTTGAAGTCATTTCACCTCTAAATAAGATTGGTCATTCCTCATTTTACCAGTGGTCGAACTGCAACATGGAAGAATATCATATTTATACTTTAATTCTGGAAGACCATTCACGCTGATGCAAAGACAAGTGTTTCTGAGAGAACAAGATTTTGCTGTGTTCTCTGGCCATGTCATGTGTCACCCTTGATTCTAGCTGGTCATGTAGTTTGTGTTAATTCCTCCAAAGGGCAGGAGTGGGGTTGGAAGACACCTGGCCAAGGGGAGTGCCAGGCTTGGTACAGTTTGTTCCCACTGCTGGGGAAAGAGCTTAAAGCCTGTTTGTTTGATAGCTCTCAGTGTTTAATCATCATATGAAAAGACTTCGGGATAACGAAGACACCAAAGTGCCAAAATCTAATACCACTTAAAAAAAAATGTAAACAATGGAGGGGTTATAATGTAAGGGTTTTATAATGCTAAGAAATAAGCTCATTTTTAGTTATGGATTTTCATTACTACCTCTTTGCTGTATAAATATATCTCAGTTTTCTAATACTTCAATTTCCTGAGAATCTGTATGTACGTTTTTGTAAATAAAAGAATACCATATGCTAGGGGAAGGGCCTGGCTTTTAAAGAAATTGTATAAAGACCTTTGTTACTGGATTTGTTAACAGTGAATCAATTTGAAACTTCTTTAAAACATTTGATAGCCTTTTCTGGTCCCTTGACTGAGGTGTTTTTGTTTTGTTTTGTTTTGTTTTCCTTTTTTAGTAAACATGATCTTATTTAGTGAGATCTATGTTCAGGAAGCGTGTACCCTCATTTGTTAATTTACAACTGCAAAGATTTGTATGTCTCCTATGTTTTCCTTTCATGCCAAAGGAATACTCTTTTTTAAAAGCCAGCAGGTTGCACAAACTGAAAACTTTCCCCCTGCTTATACAGGCAATCTTAAGTTTTATTTCCTGGGATTTAGATAGTTTCCAGAAGAAAATACCCAATTTTTTAGTTAAAGCTAGTGGTAATAATTTGTGAAAGTAATATGGTTTTAGGAATGCATTAGTTCCATTAAGGAAGTAATGACAGTTTTAAGGAACTGTGTTGCATTCAATCCACAATTGCATGAACCTTTTTAAAGTGAATATAAGATATAATCACTAAATTTTGTGTGTGTATGTGAACTACTCAGGATTCAATGGCCTAACATGTAGGGGATTGATTGCTGTTATCTTTAGGGCCAGATTTCCTATCATTGCACACAGCTATTGATCCTATTTTTAAGGGGGTCAAACCTGCTGCCTTAAAGCTAAACCTGCTGCCTTTAAACTTTGCTATCCCCCTCCCTCCAACTGTGGCTGTAAACAGTGACTCTGCATAGTCAGCTAGCATTATACTTGATTCTATTGTGAATGCAAATAAAATCTGTTAAGTCCATCAAGTATTAACTATAGGTAAATGTAAACTGATTTCAACCTTGTCTTTGGCCAAGTCTACTTGATAGCTTATGATAATTTGGAAATGAAGTACATCGATATGAATGTGAATATTGTGTTTGAGTCATTGTGGGAATAATTATTCATATTTGGAACTGATAATGAACATTTAAAGTGTTTATTTCCATCCTATGGGACAGATTTCTTAATTTCTCAGAGCCTTTAGTTATTACTACCAGAAAAGCGTATTCTGAAGAATGAGAAAATTTATGTAAATTACCTTAATTCCTAGTAGCTCAGTTTGCAGTAAAGAATAAATGATAATTTATTATTGGTATTTAATGTTGGCATATCGTTAATATACATACCATATTAATATATAGTAATTTTGTATTTTGGCATTGGGTTTTGTAGTACCATTTAAACAGTGAAGGTCATCTAAATTTTATATGAGATCTTCTGAGAGTAGCCCAAACTGTAGCAAGTAAAGAAAGAAAAAAAAAAAAAAGTTTTGCCTTTTTATTGTAGAGACTATTAAAATAAGTAGAAGATTATAATCTCTTTGTGTAATTAACTAGGTCCAACCCCCATGACCAGTCTGGCCCTATCCATTCCCTACCATCTCTTCTCACCTTTTTTTTTTTTTTTTTGGGGGGGGAAACAAATCCCAGAGATTGTATCTTATCTATAAGTATTTCAGTATTTCTCTCAAATGGTAAGGTCTCATTTTAAATAAAACCACAATACCATTATACACACACATTAATCCTTAATAATCATATAACCAGTATGAATGCTCCAGTTTCTAGGAAATTGTTTTTAATAGCAGTATTGAGGTGTGTAAAAAGTGGAGAATAAATATAATAAGGAGGAGGCTACTTTTGCAAAGAGGATGAAAGATTTCTGTTACGAGGACAATAGACCCCTAAGTAGATAAATTTGGAGGTACAGACAAGTGATTAAGGGGAGGAAAGTGGGAAAGCAGAGTAATGTTGAAAGCAGGGGCTGTTTCTTGCATCCTCACTACCTACTGTTTTCCTATGGGCATAGTAAGATGAAGATGATTATTAGGGTAAAAAAATGGAATTGATAAATCTTGTGAAATTGCTAACAGTGACAAAGGAATGACTCTTAGGAGAAGGGGTTGGGCTTTTGAAATATAATCAACAAACCAAGGCAGAAAAGACACTTGGGTGAGCAGGAAAGAAAATGGGTGGTTTAAAAAAAAAAAGGGTGGTAAAATGGGCACAAAATTTTAATGGAGATGGTTCAGCAAGTGAATGCAGGGTTTTTGTATTTTTTTTTGCTTTTGGAAGAAGATGAGATGGGGAAAGGATAAGGAATCACCTTAAAATCAAACATCCCAATACTGTGGTCAAAAGGGATCAGTAAAGAAGTAATTCAGGACAAATTCATCAGAGCCATTATCAGAATTTATAAGGAAATCAAACCACATGGTTAGAGTTGCCAGAAATGCATCAAATCAGGCGACTTTTTGAGTTGTGTACTGCTGCTTACACTAAATGCAAATAGAGTGTGAATTACACACACTCATCTCAAACCAGTAAGTCCAATTTTATTTTTGTTTAAAAGAGCACCTGACTAGAGGGAACACCTGCACGTGTTTGCACAATCTACTGAGGAGAGGCTATGTGTGGTCTGGCCTGATACATACTTGTAGCTGCTGGGGTGTGAGCCCCTCATCTTGAGCCGGAGAGACCTCTGATTAATGTTCTTTCTCCACAGCCAAGAGGACGGTGGAATAATAGCTGTAGTAAGCCAGATATGGCCAGGCTGCCTTTTTACAGTTTTCAGAGCAGCTCCACTGACTTTTACTCAATCTTTCAAAAGGTCTTTTGAAATGGAAAGATAAAACTGCTACTCAAAGTGCTTCAATGACACCTCTGTCAGAGGTCACACAGCAGTGATGAGATCTGAACCCAGGTAAGTCTCATCTAGTTGTCTTCCCACCACACTCCATGTTGGATGAAACCCAAAGATGACAGAGTCCAGTATGTTTAATTCTGGCAGATAAAATTAAAATTTTAATGAATTCTAAATTATTTAAATTCAGCTGTTGGATTCAGCTTAAGCTTTCAATGCTCTCTTAAACTGGTTAATAGGTCCAATTTGTAAAAACCCATTGAAGGATTTAGGATCAAGTGATTTTTTTTTAATCAAGTGATTCTTAATAACTAATTGGTTTCTAATAATCAGGTCTATAGTATCTCTAAAGAGGACTGAAATTTGTTTCTTTTTTAAAATAAAGTTACCATATGCATCATCTCATTCTTTGAAGGTTGAAATTAATACTCAGAGTTAATTTTAAATTTTCCAAATGTGTCTTAGCCTATAAGTCTCTTGCCATATTTCCAGTAAACTTTTACTTGTCAAATTTCAAATAAGCCCATGGAAATACTTTTTTTAAGGGAAAGAATGAAGTTCATAGACAAACTACCTTGATTATTAATCAAGTTGGAAGTCTAAAATATATAAAAATAGTTAAAAACACCTTGCAAAATCAGGGTCATACTTATATTCTCTTTATGGTACTAAGCGTACATGAGTGCAAACATTAGGAAATTATTTTTTGTATATATGTTTATGTATGTATCTGTGTGTATATATATGTGTGTGTATGTATGTATATATTTTTTAAATAGACTCTTTTTCTGGTGGTAAAAACTTGCTTGAATTAGAGTATCAACTGCTGGTTATACAATGTGAAGTGACTGGGTTTGCCTAATAAAGTTGCCTTCAAATACAGAAGTATGCTAATTAATAGGCAAAATCGGTGCCACTTGGTAACACTGGTCAGGTCAGGGATGTCAACTGTAGGATGGAAGAAAAACTTTGTCATCTTCCTACTCATAAAAAACGGGGTGATCAATATTTGCCTTTCAGGTTGCTGATGTAGGTTCCACTGGAGTGGAACTCTAGGACAGTAGGGAAATTTGTTCATGGCTGTATGTTTTCACTGCCTAGAACAGTGCCCTGGAACGTAATACGGATAAAATAAATGTTTATTACATGCATGTATCAATGGATGCAGATTGCTCTTTAAGGTTTACAATAGAAAGCTTTCACACTTAAAATCATCAGAGGTATCAAAGGTGTTAACTGGCTAGGCCGTCAGTCTTTTATATATTTCCCTCCCTTCCTCTTCCTACATTCTTCATGGGAGGTATACATCCTCTGCTGACATTCTTTACCTTTATATCATAAGCATGAGAAATGATGCCCTGCTATTAGGCAATAGCGCTCTTATGTTACCTATAAAGCAAGGACCAAGGACCAGGTCTCAAGGACCTGTGCTGGGCCAGGTACCATGCTAGGCACTAAGAAGACAGAGCCAGTCAAAAGGCTCCTGAGAGGTTCACAGGGCCAGCCTGCTCTGTGGGATATCCAGAGGTGACCACCGAGTTACTATGACTACAGAGATGTTGACAAGGCAAAAACTCTGGAAACCCAGTAAGATCCCAGATATTTTTCTTTCTGAATTATTTTCCTGCACTTTTTAAGAGAGAAAGGCCTACCGTATTGTGAACATAAAGATTTTTTTTTAGCATGTCAGACATTCAAATCCTCAGACACGTAAGTCCAGTTACAAAAACTCTGAATCATAAATTGGACCTAAGAATATGAACAAGAAAGTTTTATGGAAATTGAGATATCTTATTTATATATTCTATCCCAAATGAAATAACTTTCCATAAACCTTATGCAGTTGGACACTTAACTTTTTTTATTATGGTTATTCACTTGTTACTTCAGTTATGAAGAATAACTCAAGTACTTTCAAAACTAACAGTGTTTTTAAAACTTACAGTGTCCACGTTCAAGTTTGTCTAACCTGTAAGCTAAACTTTGCCATTCCTTGGCCACCTGATACTGCACTGATATTTCTGTCTCCCTCAACCAAAGAACTGTGTCAAGTCAGCTCTCCACTCCACTTGCGGGGGAAGCCAAGAACAGGAACATACACTTTCCAGCAAAAGCAGCCTACGGACGGCAAGGAGAATCAAGGCCAAAAAACAGGGTCATTTTTATATATAGAAAAATAGATGGAAGCAAAAGGGATCCAGCCAGCTGGGGCCAATAGTCCGGTTACTGACATAGGCAGAAGACGGGGAGAGAATATTAGCAGAGATTTTGTGGATTGAAGTAGAGGATTCTGAGTCTTAATACAGAATGATTTTACTTTTTACAGAAAGACATTTAGAAATATTGTAAAGATATTTTTTTTTTCCCAAATGAATGTCAGCAAAATTCATTACGTCTACCTTGAAAGGTAGGCCGCCTTTTTGCTTATTTCCCTTGACCAGGGGAAATATGATTGACCTCTTGTGTGTGTGTGTGTGTGTGTGTGTGTACCATATTTTCTTTTTTTTTTTAAATTTTTTATTTATTTGACAGAGAAAACACAAGCAGGGGGAGAAGCAGAGGGAGAGGGAGAAGCAGACTCCCCACCAACCAGGTAGCCCAATGGGGGCTCCAACCCAGGACCCTGAGATCATGACCTGAGAAGATGACAGAGGCTTAACCCACTGAGCCACCCAGGTACTCGTCAATCATATTTTTGACTTGGTTAGGAAGTACTGAATTCTCTTTTGAATGGTCGCATGCCTGTTTGTGTGAGCCTCACTGTTGTTGTTTTTCCCTAACCCTCAGGTATTTACTTAAATTAACTACAAGCTTATGTATTTGGATACCTAGGTGGAGGGATACCTGGGAAGTAATTTTAATCTTTTCGGTCCCAAGTCTGAGCATGGACCATGAATCCTCATTGGGCAGGCACTGGGAAATCATGCAGCACAAACACCAAAGGAGTGGTAGATTGTTGCGAGCATTAGAAGAGATGTTTCAGTTCCCAACTAGAACACATCATTTAGTTATCCGACCTTCATTGAGCACGTATACTATGTGCTAGACATTGCGCCTGGCACCGTAGAAGAAAACCTCCACTCCTTTCACCTCAAATAGTCTGTCAGGTCCAAGCCGGCAGAAGTCTAAGGAAGGGAAGACAAAGTGCTAATGCGAGGCCTGTGGTCCTGGGGCTATTTGTATTCTCCCAGCAGACAGTCCCTAGATTCTAAAGGGAAACCTGGGAACACTTTAAGCTGCCAGATGTGTGGCGAATCAGAGCTCTGCAAGGCAAATTTTGAAAGATTAACTAGGAAAGGAGGGAGAAGTCCTCTTCCCTGTAAGCAGTTTCAAACCGGGCATTATATGTATATCAAAACACCCAACGTTACACCTTAAATATATATAATTTTTGTCAGTCATACCTCAGTAAAGCTGTGTGTATGTGTGTGTGTGTGTGTGTGAGAGAGAGAGAGAGAGAGAGAGAGATTCCCAGCCCTAACTTCCACATCTCAGTCCTCACCATACTAGTCTCCCAGCTAATGATGGAGAGATCCAGACTGGACGATATGAATTCTTGGATACGAGAAATTTTTAACAGGCTTCATGCTTCCACTATACTACCCTCAGATGTGCTATGGTGTTGCAGTGGTAACTTTAATTTAACTTAACTTTATTTAATTTTAGGTAAAATTAAATAATTGTAAAAGAAGAGGGGATAGGCAGCATAAATTTAATCTAGAATATTTACAGATAATATATATCACATCCATAGCTACTTGTGACTTATTCCTGATAGTAGTTAACACGTATGTGTTTAAAAAAGTCTTCTTTTTCATAGAATTAATGGCATCCCTATGATGATGTCACTTGTGCTCAACGTGATTCTGATATTCTTTCTTGAATGGAAGAGAAATGAGGAGGGTTCCTCCAGGAGATGTGTAAGAAGATGTGTCACATTTTAAATATCATCCATAGTGTACAGGAACAGAAAAAAAAGTTTGAGAACTGCTAGGACTTAACTAGGAGTTGGGGATCATAATTTTCTTCCAGTTTTGTCCTGGCTCTTGGATACTCCCATTTTATTTTAGTAGCTACTGTTCAGGAGAAGCTGTTTGACATATGTAACACTCAGCTGAGGAAGAGACAATGCTGAGTCAAGAGTCTCTAACTGAGAATATAGAGGAAAATGGGGCGCCTGGGTGGCTCAGTCATTAAACATCTGCCTTTGACTTAGGCCATGATCCTAGTAGGATCAAGCCCCACATTAGGCTCCCTCCTCAGCGGGGAGCCTGCTTCTCCCTCCCCAACTCCCCCCTGCTTGTATTCCCTCTCTCACTGTGTCTCCTTCTGTCAAATAAATTAATAAAATCTTTTAAAAACCCACAAAAAACCAAATTGTCCAACAAGCAAAGAAACAAAAAAAAAATAGAGAAAAATGAATTAAAAATGGTGATAAGTATTTTTCAGTATCTCTTATAAACAACCTCTTCTGTCTGCCTTTTAACCAAAGCCAGCTAAAGATAGCTAAACACTTGCCAGTTGGCCATGGCGATGAGGCAACCAGAGGCACTGGCAGTACGGGAGTCAGCTCTGACCTAAGGGTAGCTCTTATTTGCTGAGCACTTCCCTTCTCTTTTGGGTTTGAGTTGAGACAGTTACCTTAAATTGGTTTCCACCTGCACACATCAGGATCTCTCTTCACCGAGATGGTATATTTGGCACAGAATCTTGACCCTGAGTTATTACTATAAGCTGGAGTCTAGAGCAAACCAGAGAATGTGGAGGTATAGCACACAGCATCTTGTCTTGTGGTTAATTGTATGGGCTTTGATATTAGAAAGCCTGGGTTCAAACCCAGATGCAGCTGCTTATCAACTCTGTGATCCTGGAGGCTTTAATCACTCAGAGCATCTGGTTTCCTTTTCTGTAACATGAAGAGAATAATGATAGTCCTTATTTCATGGGGAAATAGGCTCAAATAAAACAACGTAGGTAACATATTTGGCAGGGGGCCGCCGCAGAGTACGTATTTGATACACACGACTAGGTACTCTTTGGTACTGGAAAATATCAGGACTTGCATTTAGCAAAATAAAAAAGCAAGTACTTATTGTTTTAGCAGCGAAGATCTGTACATTATGTGAGTTTCGAAGACCAGAATTGGGGCAAGAGAATTGAACTGTGGACACAAGGGCCATCTTTGCAAGGGGGGATGTAACCTTCAGAGCCTTCAGCTACGGGGTTATCCTACACAGCGTTTCTTAAGGCAGTGCTCTGAACATCCTAGACAATACCTCCTTTCACCTGGATTCAGTTACAAATGTTCCTTATAGGGCTCTCCTCCTCAAGGATAGATGTGTACTACTTACTTATTTATGGAAATTAAATCTTTCCTTTTATATTTAATCCACCCTTCAGAGTTGTCACTTGGGATGACATTTTTTTTATTTAATGACATTTCCAATTTCTGGGATTAGGGTATGCTTACTTTAAAATCTCTTTATTCTGAAATATTTCAATTTACAGAAAATTTACAGCAGATCATACAGAGGACTCCCATGTATCTTTCATCAAGATTTCCCAATTGTTAATGTAGGGAACCACTCAGAATCTCAGAGTTAGTATAAAGATTATCTCCAGCTCAAGATATTTGAGAATCAAGAAATGCAGGACGGAACCTTCTTGGGGCTTTCCTTATCTGACTAAAAGCAGCAATTTCTGGAAAATAAATCTACCATAAATTCCTCCTTTTGGGAAGATCTACTCCCTGAGGGGAAAACATGAATAAAGCCTTCCCCGAATTCCTTCACTGAGGAGTTTTATGGCCCCAAGGGAGACAGAAAGACCATTCATACCTCTATAGACAAACACTATCACTTTCTTATCTTTCAGTTGTTCTCCTAAAAACCCTTTTGTTTTTCCTAAAGAAAACTATTCATTCTTCCCAGAAAAGCCTTTCTCTCTCATTTCCCTCTATCAAGTTAGGTATATAAGCCTCTCACTCAGACGATTTCAGAAGCCAGCTACTTCTTTTGCTTGCTCCCAAGTGTACATGGATAAATCCTTTTCTTCTGTTAATCTGTCTTTGGTCAGCTTCATATGCAGGCCTCAGGGAAAGAACATAACAGCATAGATGACAAGTTTTACTTCCTCTACATTAACATTTTACTACATTTGCCTTATCATTTCCTCTCCCATGGGTATTCCTTAATTTTTTTCTAAAGCATTTGAGAGTTATAGATATGAGCCGCCCTTGTCCCTGAATACTTCAACGTGTATTTCCTAAAAATAAAGCCTCTTTTTATATAACCACAAGAAATTGATGCTAAATAATACTATCATCTAATCCACAGGCCTCACTAAAAATCTGCTGATTGTCTCAGTAATGACCCAATGATATCCTTTAAAGGTCCAAGATCCAGTCTAGGATCATGTGTAATATTTAGCTTTCATTTCTTTTAGTCTCCCTCAATCCAGAACAGTTCCCTAGTCTTTATCTTTTACATCATTGACAGCTTTAAAAACTGACTCTAAAATATTTCACAATTTGGTTTTCTTTGGTGTTTCCCCACGTTTGGATCAGATTATCCATTTCTGGTAGGAACACTACCAAAGTGATGTGTAATATCGGGAGGTATGTAGTATTTATTTGTCCTATTACTGTTGTTGATCCCTTTTGTCACGTGAGTAGGATGATATCTGGGTGGCTACTTTATCATAAACTTAGTAACTATTACTCACTTATCTAGTAATAAGCAATGAATAAACATTTTGCGGAGAGATGCTTTGAGATTATCTAAATATTATGTTCTTTATCAAATTTTCACCCGCTAGTTTTCCCATCCATTGATGATTCATGATTAAATCAGTTAGTACCACGACAATTGCCAAACGGTGATTCTCTAATTCTATTATTCCTCTATATTTCTTATTTGGAATCCTCTTACGAGGTAGAGCTTTTCATTGCCTTTCATTTATTTGTATATTAATTTATTTATATCCATATGGACTCATGGACTTCTATTTTGTTCAGTGTGTTAAAATCGGTTCCTATTATTATTTATTAACCACTCAAGCTTGTCTCCCGGGTCCTTTGGACATGCCCGTAGCATTTCTTGAGCACTTCTTTGCTTTCTGGCACAACACAATGTTCTAGGCTCACTGCTATTTTCTTGCAACAACCCTGGAATCAGTAATTTATTTAAATAAAGAGTTCTGGATTCTTTTAGTAGAGAATGGAATTTAGAAACCATGAACCTGGTACTCTTTGGTACTGGAATATCATTGCTTTTAGGACTTCTCAGCAGACTAGGAAATAGGACATACTCACACATATACACAATTCTGTTTGTCCATCCATCCATCCATCCATCTCTCCATATATCTCTATATCCTAAAAACCATGAATTTACACTGAAACCTTCAATTCCAATCCAACAACACAGGGCTTATCCTTTCCTCTCTTATCAGTTTGTAACTCCCTTCTCCATCACTGAAAAACCTGGCTCCCATTAGCCTCAATACATTTACGTAGTTGGTCAATTCTCCAGTGTGTAATGTCTTAACCACACCATGAGTCTCTTTGGCTCTAGCCCCTCTGACCAAATTTTTACCTCCACTACGGGAAATGGCAGGGAAGAGAAGGTATATTTACTTTCTTTAATGAAGCCTGAAGTGGAAGTTCTGCTCCTCGGTGTAATGTAAAATGTTTTTCCTTCTTAAACCCAATTCTAAGTTCAAGGCAGACAAGTAAAAGCCTGAAGTGAAGGTTCACGTTCAGTTGTTACAGCTAATGATTGACTTGGTGGGTGGTTATCTACTGCATTTATTCTTATTATGAGAGGCTGATATAACACCATATCGAAGCCATTAGTCAATCATTTTTATTACCTTCTGGACAGATCTGCCCATTTTAGTGCAACCAATGTGTTTGATTAATGTAGGTAAAATACCAAAAATTAGATTTTGCCACCAGTTGACACATCTCAGAGTGCACACATTTCTAAAATTATAATCACTATTTTGGAATTCAGCACTTCAATATATTTAAACACTGTTCTGGCTTAAGGTATCATCTATGATATATAGCTCTTGAAGCCTTAGTGGTCTCAATGAGATCGGTTAACCAGTCCTCAATCTTCAATGAGCATCCAAACTCTTGTGGTGATGGCAACAGTGAGGGTCCCTGAGCCCCCACCCAGAGATTCTGATTCAGTAGCGCTGGGGACTGCCTCCTTTTTAATGAGATCCCCAGAAGTTTCAGGAGCAAGCGGCTCAGAGACCACAACTTGAGAAACACTGAATTAGCACGTTTTCACTCAAGTGCGGGAGAATTCTAGTTTAGAAGCTGTAGTTGATCATAGGTAGTCATGTGTAAGGTAGAATTGGTCATTAGTATAGCCAAGGGGCAGGGTTGTTCTGGGGATCCCAACCAGACCACGTTCAGCCACTTTTCTGCTAACAAAATCCAAAGACAGAGAAATGAGCATTGGTGAAAGAAAAGAGGGAGTTAGGGGCACCTGGGTGGCTCAGTGGGTTGAGCCTCTGCCTTCAGCTCAGGTCACGATCTCAGGGTCCTGGGATCGAGCCCCACATCAGGCTCTCTGCTCAGTGGGGAGCCTGCTTCCCCCTCTCGCTCTGCCTACTGCTCTGCCTACTTGTGATCTCTATCTCTCTGTCAAATATATAAATAAAATAAAATCTTTAAAAAAATAAAGAAGAGAAATCCTTGAGTATATTTGAACGCTGCTGGAAAGAGGTCAAATATAAATATATATATATATATATATATATATATATATATATATATATATATGAGGGAATTAGTTTGGTGAGGCCAACACCAGGAAGACAGCAGACTAGCGTCTCAAAGCCTGTCACCAAAGTGCCAAAAATACTTCCAGGTTTATATGAGGAAAATGTGGGACAAAGGTCAGTGGATACGTGCAAGTGGGTGTGAAGGTCAAGTCGATCACTGTCTTGGGCTCAGTTACACAGGGTCTTGCTGGTTAGCTCAGTCCTTATTGTGTGAAGGGGTAGTTTCCAGTCCCATCAGGAGATGCTTTGCCTGAAGAGACTTTTGCCTGAGTTAAGAGATGGGCTGGAAAGAAGAACTTAATCAATTAGAAAGTTTGGGGTCAAAATGGAGGTGGTGGAAGTCCTTTTTCATGAGGACCCATGCAAGCATTCACAGTCAACAAGTCTATCAGTGGGATGAACATTGGCTTCCATCATCTATAATCACAGGACAAATGTATCAGTTTGTTCATCAACATTCATGTGTCAAGGCTGCACTATGTTGGTCCAACAAGGGTGGCATCAAAGCCAGAACCTTGGTCAACCAGGGAGAGCTCCAGCGTGCTGTTCCTCAGGCTTTCAGGCCTTTGGGTTTGGCGGGCTAGTGTTTCTATTAACTAACACTCAGAAGTGACTGGAGACGGACTGCATACACATGACACATGATCCTGGTTAAAGTCTTTTTCCTTTCTTTGGTTTTCTCCCTCGCACAAGGACAGATGATTGAAAAAATTACCGTCTTCAGCAGAAAGAAAGCAACTATCCATCATCACTTTCTAAATCATTTATGCTGAGTGCTTTCACAGCGTTGCATTCAATCATCATAAACGACCTGGTGAGGTGACTTTATTATCACAGTTCCACAGATGAGGAGAGGGAGGTACAGAGAGTATGAAGTTTGTGCATGATCACACAGCTAGTAAGTGGACATAAAGAGTTTTGACTCTTGGTCTTTTGTCTTTAAATCCAGTGTTTTGTGCAATGAACAGTGTATTGTACAATGTCTTGTGTTTTGACTTTATTTTTCTTTTCCAAGGGATACTATGGAGGAAAACAGACACGGTCGTGGATGAAAGTCAGCCTAACGGTAGGACTCATGCAAATTGGGAGCATCGACACTAGCCTCCTTCTCTCCTCTCCCCATGTCTATAATCATTAGAGAAAAGAGTAGACTCTTGTCTGTTATAATCCTGGATCTTGCCCTCTCATGGTAGAGTGGGAACCAGGCTTTGGTTATGCAAAGTGAAAGTGAAGATCCTTTTCTGAAGTGGAAATATTTCATAGAGGGTTTTCTTCCTTTACATTTGTACAATAAAAAGGACCATGTGCGTGACTTCATAAGACAAGACCGGCTTGCCCTCCAAAGATTACTGCAGAGCTCATCACCTCCAGATCTAAAGTGCTACTTTGGATACCTCCCACCTCCATCAGCTTCTTCCTCTCAACATATCAGCTCGGTGCCCGTTAGAGGAGTCAAGTGTCTTATGGTCCTTAGACGTCAATGGCAGCACTTTCATTCATGACTCAGAAACTTGAACTGACCAACATCTCCCTGCTTGCAAGAGCCAGAACCAGAACCCAAGCCAGAGCTCCTGACATCAAGCAATTCTTTCTTCAGAGCCTGGCAGTGGGAGTGAATGTGTGTGAGTATGGTGGGTGGGGATGTTTAGAGGTTAGACAGTAGCCCCCAGCTCTCTCCCAATAGTCTCCCAGATTTTGTGTAAAGTACTTGGATCCGTCTAATTCATGGTCCCTTTTCCTGGCACCCTGCAACTCAACCCATCCAGAGGTGCGCTAGCACAGCAGCCCCTAAAACTCAGTGCTTTGGGGGGGTACCACAGAAATAATACCAAGAATAATAGGAAACATCTATACCCATCATCTTATCTAATTCATCACCAAGTTGGACTAATTTTACTCCATAAATACCTGCCCAATGAGTCCACTTCTCTCCATCTCCATTGTCACCATTCCAATGTAAGCGGTCATCATTTCTAGTAGGGCTGCCTTAAGAGTCCCCTAGGGTCTCCCTCCTTTATGTATGCTGGTGCCCCCTGCAATGTATTCTCCCCTTAGCACCGCAAGGTCAGGGGTGCCTGGGTGGCTCAGTGGGTTGGGCCTCTGCCTTCAGCTCAGGTCATGATTTCGGGGAACTGGGGTCGAGTCCTGCATCAGGCTCTCTGCTCAGTGGAGAGCCTGCTTCCCTCTCTCTCTCTGCCTGCCTCTCTGCCTACTTCTGATTTCTCTCTCTCTGTGTCAAATAAATAAAATCTTAAAAAAAAAAAAAAAGAATCCCAAGGTCAAGGACTTCTCTCTTGACTGTCCTAAATAGCTTTCTCCTAACTGTTTTGTCTGTGTAATATCCACTTATTCTTCAGATCTCAACACGAGCAAGGGTCACTTCCTTAGGGAGGGTGGGCATCTTTGCCTCGCAAGTTCTTGTGCTGTTTGCTTTCACAGAAATTTCCTCTTTAACTTCATGACATTTACCTCCATTTTTGGTTAAACAGTCATGTGCATGACTATTGTGTTAATGGATATCTCCTCCACTAGACTATAAAATCCATGGATAAGGATACATCTGTATCCTTATTTTTCTCTCTCTTCCTTCTTCTATTTCTCCCTACTTTCCTTCAACCATCTCACTTGTTTTGTTTTGCCATAGGAATTCTGTCTTCTCACTGAGCAAAAGGTATGAACTATTCTACATTGAAAAGGAAAAGATGAAAGTCATTCTCTGGAAGAGCAGGCTTGCCGAAGATCTGAGATGTTCCACTAAAGTCTAAGTTAAAGCAATTCTGCCACGCCCCCCTACCACCTTTTACGCTTATAACTTATTTCTCCCACTTTTGTTTTTGTTTTTGCTTTTTTCACTCTTCCACAGTTTTATTTACTAAATTTTAAATGGAAACTTTCAAAATTAAATAGGCAAAAATAGTATTATGAACTTTCATCCACTGTCACCAGCTTTACCAATTAACCACATCTTGCCAAGCTTGTCCCATCTTTCTCCTCCACTTTTGTTGTTGTTGGTGGTGGTGAAGTAATTTAAAGCAAATGTGGGCATCATATAATTTTGTCCATAAATAGCTCAGTAATTAACACACAAGGATTTTTTAAAAACATAACCCCTAACAATTATAATACTTTCATGTAATTTTAATAATATATAATTCCCCATCCATGCTCAAAGCCTTGGTTCACTAAATGAACCTAAAGTTAGGATCAAACAAGGTCCACATGTGGCATCGTTTCCTAAGTCTCTCTTTTTTTTTAAATTTAATTTTTAAAAAAATTTTTTTATAAACATATAACGTATTTTTATCCCCAGGGGTACAGGTCTGTGAATCACCAGGTTTACACACTTCACAGCACTCACCATAGCACATACCCTACCCAATGTCCATAACCCCACCCCCCTTTCCCAACCCCCCTCCCCCAGCAACCCTCAGTTTGTTTTGTGAGATTAAGGGTCTCTTATGGTTTATCTCCCTCCCGATCCCAACTTGTTTCATTTATTCTTTTCCTACCCCCCAAACCCCCCAAGTTGCATCTCCATTTCCTCAGATCAGGGAGATCATATGATAGTTGTCTTTCTCTGATTGACTTATTTCACTAAGCATGATACCCTCTAGTTCCATCCATGTCCTCGCAAATGGCAAGATTTCATTTCTTTTGATGGCTGCATAGTATTCCATTGTGTATATATACCACTTCTTCTTTATCCATTCATCTGTTGATGGACATCTAGGTTCTTTCCATAGTTTGGCTATTGTAGACATTGTTGCTATAAACATTCGGGTGCACGTGCCCCTTTGGATCACTACGTTTGTATCTTTAGGGTAAATACCCAGTAGTGCGATTGCTGGGTCATAGGGTAGCTCTATTTTCAACTTTTTGAGGAACCTCCATGTTGTTTTCCAGAGTGGTTGCACCAGCTCGCATTCCCACCAACAGTGTAGGAGGGTTCCCCTTTCTCCGCATCCTCGCCAGCATCTGTCATTTCCTGACTTGTTAATTTTAGCCATTCTGACTGGTGTGAGGTGATATCTCATTGTGGTTTTGATTTGTATTTCCCTGATGCCGAGTGATGTGGAGCACTTTTTCATGTGTCTGTTGGCCATCTGGGTGTCTTCTTTGCAGAAATGTCTGTTCATGTCCTCTGCCCATTTCTTGATTGGATTATTTGTTCTTTGGGCGTTGAGTTTGCTAAGTTCTTTATAGATTTTGGACACTAGCCCTTTATCTGATATCTTTTGCAAATATCTTCTCCCGTTCTGTCAGTTGTCTTTTGGTTTTTTAACTGTTTCCTTTGCTGTGCAAAAGCTTTTGATCTTGATGAAATCCCAATAGTTCATTTTTGCCCTTGCTTCCCTTGCCTTTGGCGATGTTCCTTGGAAGAAGTTGCTGTGGCTGAGGTCAAAGAGGTTGCTGCCTGTGTTCTCCTCAAGGATTTTGATGGATTCCTTTCTCACTTTGAGGTCCTTCATCCATTTTGAGTCTATTTTCGTGTGTGGTGTAAGGAAATGGTCCAATTTCATTTTTCTGCATGTGGCTGTCCAATTTTCCCAACACCATTTGTTGAAGTGGCTGTCTTTTTTCCATTGGACATTCTTTCCTGCTTTGTCGAAGATTAGTTGACCATAGAATTGAGGGTCTATTTCTGGGCTCTCTATTCTGTTCCATTGATCTATGTGTTTGTTTTTGTGCCAGTACCATATTGTCTTGATGATGACAGCTTTGTAATAGAACTTGAAGTCCGGTATTGTGATGCCACGAACTTTGGCTTTCTTTTTCAATATTCCTTTGGCTATTCGAGGTCTTTTCTGGTTCCATATAAATGTTAGGATCATTTGTTCCATTTCTTTGAAAAAAAAATGGGTGGGATTTTGATAGGGATTGCATTAAATGTGTAGATTGCTTTGGGTAGCATAGACATTTTCACAATATTTGTTCCTCTAATCCAGGAACATGTAACATTTTTCCATTCTTTGTGTCTTCCTCAATTTCTTTCATGAGTACTTTATAATTTTCTGAGTATAGATTCTTAGCCTCTTTGGTTAGGTTTATTCCTAGGTATCTTATAGTTTTGGGTGCAATTGTAAATGGGATTGACTCCTTAATTTCTCTTTCTTCTGTCTTGTTGTTGGTGTTGTTGTTGCTGTAAAGAAATGCAACTGATTTCTGTGCATTGATTTTATATCCTGACACTTTACTAAATTACTATACAAGCAGTTTTGGAGTGGAGTCTTTTGGGTTTTCCACATATAGTATCATATCATCTGCAAAGAGTGATAGTTTGACTTCTTCTTTGCTGATTTGGATGCCTTTAATTTCTTTTTGTTGTCTGATTGCTGAGGCTAGGACTTCTAGTACTATGTTGAATAGCAGTGGTGATAATGGACATCCCTGCCCTGTTCCTGACCTTAGAGGAAAAGCTTTCAGTTTTTCTCCATTGAGAATATTTATGGTGGGTTTTTCATAGATGGCTTTGATAATATTGAGGTATGTGCCCTCTATCCCTACACTTTGAAGAGTTTTGATCAGGAAGGGATGCTGTACTTTGTCAAATGCTTTTTCAGCATCTATTGAGAGTATCATATGGTTCTTGTTCTTTCTTTTATTAACGTGTTGTATCACATTGATTGATTTGCGGATGTTGAACCAACCTTGCAGCCCTGGAATAAATCCCACTTGGTCGTGGTGAATAATCCTTTGAATGTACTGTTGAATCCTATTGGCTAGTATTTTAGTGAGAATTTTCGCATCTGTGTTCATCAAGGATATTGGTCTGTAGTTCTCTTTTTTGATGGGATCCTTGTCTGGTTTGGGGATCAAGGTGATGCTGGCCTCATAAAATGAGTTTGGAAGTTTTCCTTCCATTTCTATTTTTTGGAACAGTTTCAGGAGAATAGGAATTAGTTCTTCTTTAAATGTTTGGTAGAATTCCCCCGGGAAGCCGTCTGGCCCTGGGCTTTTGTTTGTTTGAAGATTTTTGATGATTTTCAATCGCCTTACTGGTTATGGGTCTGTTCAGGTTTTCTTTTTCCTACAGGTTCAGTTGTGGTAGTTTATATGTCTCTAGGAATGCATCCATTTCTTCCAGATTGTCAATTTTGTTGGTGTAGAGTTGCTCTTAGTATGTTCTTGTAATTGTTTGTATTTCTTTGGTGTTGGTTGTGATCTCTCCTCTTTCATTCATGATTTTATTTATTTGGGTCCTTTCTCTTTTCTTTTTGATAAGTCTGGCCAGGGATTCATCATTTTACTAATTCTTTCAATGAACCAGCTCCTAGTTTCATTGATCTGTTGTACTGCTCTTTTGGTTTCTCTTTCATTGATTTCTGCTCTGATCTTTATTATTTTACTTCTGCTGCTGGGTTTAGGCTTTCTTTGCTGTTCTTTCTCCAGCTCCTTTACATTTAGAGTTATGTTGTGTACTTGAGACCTTTCTCGTTTCTTGAGAAGGGCTTGTATCACTGTATACTTTCCTCTCAGGACTGCCTTTGCTGTGTCCCACAGATTTTGAACAGTTGTGTTTTCATTATCATTTGTTTCCATGAATTTTTTCAATTCTTCTTCAATTTCCTGATTGACCCATTCATTCCTTAGTAGGATGCTCTTTAGCCTCCATATACTTGAGTTTTTTCCAACTTTCCTCTTGTGATTGAGTTCTAGTTTCAGAACATTGTGGTCTGAAAATAGGCAGGGAATGATCCCAATCTTTTGGTACCAGTTGAGACCTGATTTGTGATGCAGGATGTGATCTATTCTGGAGAATGTTCCATGTGCAGTAGAGAAGAATGTGTATTCAGTTGCTTTGGGATGGAATGTCCTGAGTATATCTGTGATGTCCATCTGGTCCAGTGTGTCATTTAAGGCCTTTATTTCCTTGTTGATCTTTTGCTTGGATGATCTGTCCATTTCAGTGAGGGGAGTGTTAAAGTCCCCTACTATTATTGTATTATTGTTGATGTGTTTCTTTGATTTTGTTATTAATTGGTTTATATAGTTGGCTGCTCCCATGTGAGGGGCATAGAGATTTAAAATTGTTAGATCTTCTTGTTGGACAGACCCTTTGAGTATGATATAGTGTCCTTCCTCATCTCTTATTATAGTCTTTGGCTTAAAATCTAATTGATCTGATATAAGGATTGCCACCCCAGCTTTCTTCTGATGTCCATTAGCATGGTAAATTGTTTTCCACACCCTCACTTTAAATCTGGAGGTGTCTTTGGGTCTAAAATGAGTTTCTTGTAGGCAACATATTGATGGGTTTTGTTTTTTTTACCCATTCTGATACCCTGTGTCTTTTGATTGGGGCATTTAGCCCATTAACATTCAGGGTAACTATTGAGAGATATGAATTTAGTGCCATTGTATTGCCTGTAAGGTAATTGTTAGTGTATATTGTCCCTGTTCCTTTCTGATCTGCTACTTTAAAGCTCTCTTTGCTTAGAGGACCCCTTTCAATATTTTCTGTAGAGCTGGTTTGGTGTTTGCAAATTCTTTCAGTTTTTGTTTGTCCTGGAAGCTTTTTATCTCTCCTTCTATTTTCAATGATAGCCTAGCTGGATATAGTATTCTTGGCTGCATGTTTTTCTCGTTTAGTGCTCTGAATATATCATGCCTGTTCTTTCTGGCCTGCCAGGTCTCTGTGGATAAATCTGCTGCCAATCTAATATTTTTACCATTGTATGTTACAGACTTCTTTTCCCGGGCTGCTTTCAGGATTTTCTCTTTGTCACTAAGACTTGTAAATTTTACTATTAGGTGACGGGGTGTGGACCTATTCTTGTTGACTTTGAAGGGGGTTCTCTGCACCTCCTGGATTTTGATCCTTGCTCCCTTTGCCATATTAGGGAAATTCTCTACAATAATTCTCTCCAATATACCTTCTGCTCCCCTCTCTCTTTCTTCTTCTTCTAGAATCCCAATTGTTCTAATATTGTTTCATCTTATGGTGTCACTTATCTCTCGAATTCTCCCCTCGTGGTCCAGTAGCTGTTTGTCCCTCTTTTGCTCAGCTTCCTTATTCTCTGTCATTTGATCTTCTATATCGCTAATTCTTTCTTCTGCCTCCTTTATACTAGCAGTAAGAGCCTCCATTTTTTATTGCACCTCATTAATAGCTTTTTTGATTTCAACTTGGTTAGATTTTAGTTCTTTTATTTCTCCAGAAAGGGCTTTTATCTCTCCAGAGAGGGTTTCTCTAATATCTTCCATGCCTTTTTCGAGCCCGGCTAGAACCTTGAATTTCATCATTTTGAACTCTAGATCTGACATATTACTAATGTCTGTATTGATTAGGTCCCTAGCCTTTGGTACTGCCTCTTGTTCTTTTTTTTTTGTGGTGAGTTTTTCCGCCTTGTCATTTTGTCCAGATAAGAGTATATGAAGGAGCAAATAAAATACTAAAAGGGTGGCAAAGACCCCAGGAAAATGCACTTTAACCAAATCAGAAGAGACCCCAAATTGTGGGGGGTGGGGAGGGAGAAAGGGGATTAAAAGAAGTTCAGAAAAAAAAAATTAAAAAAAGAAAACAGATAAAGAAAAAATGTAAAAAAGAAAAAAATATATATATATTAGACTGGTGACTAGAACAGGGTCACCCACTTAATTTTGGGAGTATTTTGGTCTCTTAGAAGAAACTACCTCCCAAAATTTTAAAGAATTAAAAACATATATAAGGGTAAACACAACGAAGGGATGGAATATGCCTATAAAGATGAAAAAAAAATTTTTTTTAATTTCTAAAAAAGGAGTTGATAAAGTAAGTTGGTTGGGAGAATAAAGAAAAAGAAAGTGGAGAGAATTTGCTCAGGCTGGAGACCAGAACAAGCCTGGAGCTAGATTTAGGGTATATTTTGATCTATTAGAAGAAGTTGTACTCCAAATTTTTTAGAAGAAAAAACACTATGTGTATACAAAAAAATAAAGTTAAATACAATGAAGGATAAAATATGACTATAATAATGAAGTTTCAAAAATGATTATTATTTTTTATGAGAGGTATTTTTAAGATAAACTAGTTAAAAAAACATTAAAAAAGAAAAGGGTAAAAGTTAGAAAAAATTTAGCAGAAGAAAAAAAAATTAAATTAAAAAAAAATTAAATCAACTGCAAGACTAAAGAATCATGGGGAGAAAGCCATGAGTTCTATGTTTGATTTCTCCTCTTCTGGAATTCCGCTGCTCTCCTTGGTAAGTGAACTTGGTCTTGGCTGGATTTCTTGTTGATCTTCTGGGGGAGGGGCCTGTTGTAGTGATTCTCAAGTGTCTTTGCTCCAGGTGGAATTGCACCGCCCTTACCAGGGGCCGGGCTAAGTAATCTGCTTGGGTTCGCTTTTGGGAGCTTTTGTTCCCTGAGCGCTTTCCGTAGAGTTCCGGAGGACGGGAATGAAGATGGCGGCCTCCCCGTCTCCGGCCCAGAGGAGCCGAGAGCTGGGGGCCCCACTCCTCAGTGCGCCCTCAGAGAAAAGCGCTCAATCACTCCCGGTCTCCCTGGTCTCTGGCCGCGCTCCGAGCTCACCCAGCCTGTGACCAGTTCAAGGTAACCCGAGCTCAGAGCTCACTCCTCGGCTCTGTCTCTGTAGCTGGATTCCCCATTCTAATACCTGCAAGCTCTGTGATACTCAGACAGCCCTGATCCTTCTGTGACCCTGCGTGGGCTTCACCCCGGTTTAGCCTCTGGAGCGATGTCCCTCAGTGGAGCAGACTTTTAAAAGTCTGGATTTTGTGCTCCATTGCTCTGCTGCTTGCCAGGAGCTGGCCCCTCCCCCCGCGGTCTATCTTCCCGTCACTTTGGATCCACTTCTCCGCTGGTCCTACCTTTCGGAAAGTGGTTGATATTCTGTTTCCAGAATTGCTGTTCTTCTTCTCTTCGATCTACTATTGGATTTGTAGGTGTTTGCAATGGTTTTATAAGCTATCTAGCTGATCTCCTGCTACCTGATGTAGTCTCAGCCTGCTACTTCTCTGCCATCTTGACTCCTCCCCCTCCTAAGTCTCTTTTAACCTGTAACTATTCCCTCTCCTCCCATCTTTTAAAATTCCATTAAATTTTCATTAAAATTTATTTGTTGAAGACATTGGGTCCTGTATTGTGTACAATTTCCCATCTTCTAGATTTGGATGATCGCCGCCTCATCCAACTTGTTCTTTTATCCCCTAGTTCTTCTGTTTGTTCTTCTATTACTTTCAAGCTAGCAGGGAGATCTCTAGGCTTGATTAGATTCACCCTCTTTGGCAAGAATAACTCCGAGTGGTGCTGTGTACCTCTTGCATCACATCAGGAGACATATGCTGTCCCATTTTTAGTGATGTTAAGATTGATCTGGAGATTAAACTAATGGGAGACTGTTCTCCATGGGGCACTTGCATTTCCCTAGGTTTTGCAAGACAGCATTTTCACTGCCATTTCTCTACATTATCTTTTCAAGGATGTTTGCATATGAAGAAAGAGATAGCATCTGTTGCTGGAGCAAAGGACAGAAAATCTTGCTGTACAGTGTCCAATATCAGAATTCCCTAAACTTGAGTTTTTTTCCTATAAAGCAACCCACTTACATGTACAAGGTCACCTGACCCTTTTCCGGTTGCTCTATTAGAAATGAGGCTCAGGGAACCAGTAAAATGAGGCTCAGGGAACCATTAAAAATGATGATATTAAAAATAGCCACTGTTATTGCTATGAGTAATTGATGGTCCTGGATCTCTGTATTATACTGAATTCTCCAGAGAAACACACACACACACACACACACACACACACACACGGCAGGAGCAGGGGCAGGTGGGGGCAGGGAGAGAGAGAGAGACAGAGACAGAGAGTCTGATACGTTGTGAGGAATTAGCTCACAAGATTATGGAGGCTGAGAAGGCCAAGACTGTAGTCATGCAGCTTTGAGACAGTGGAGAATCACTAGTGTTAAGGTCCAAGTCCAAAGGCCTGCCCAGCAGGAGAGCCGGTAGTGGGATAGTGGTAGGTTTGAAGGCAGGAGGACTTCAACATTTCAGCTAGAATATGGAATGAATTTTTTCTTTCTCAGCTTTTTGTTCTATTCAGTCCTTGAATGGAGTGGGTGAGGCCTACCCACAGTGGGAGGACAATCTGCTTTACCCAGTCTATGATTCAAATGTTAATCTTATCCAAAGGCACCCTCACAGACACACCCAAAAATAATGTTTAAGCAAGTATTTGGATACCCCATGGCCCAGTCAAGCTAACACAGAAAATTAACTACCATACTCTTTAACCCAGAGTCTATACATTTAATCAGTTCCATGAATCTGGGCAGGTTAATCTGTTAGCCTGTAAATAGAGTAAAATCTCAGACCCTTCATAGCTCCTGATACATGCTTCAATAAAAAATAAAAAGATTGGTCACTGGGTTCAGGTTGTGCCAACCTGATCTCTCCATTACAAAGCTTCCATCACCGTTTCATCCAAAGATTTAGCATTCATTGATTTTCATTGCTTTGAGTCATCATTTTATTAGGTGTTGCAAAGTGGTGTGCATCTAATTCTATCATTCTGTTTGCATTTATTTTGTAGAAATGTTTCTACAAAGAAGAATTTTCTTGCACGCTATTTGGTTATGCTGAAATCCAGTATACACAGTAAAGGCAGGATTAATTGCCAGTTCTTTCCTGTTATTTACTAAATTTAAGAATAATGAGTTGGTGTGGTAGAGATCTCCAAAGTGATCATTTTGTTTGTTTTTATTATGAATTAATAGATTTTTAAGTATTTCATGTTTTTTAATTCATTGCAGTTATTTACCTTGCTCAAATTAATCCATCTTTGGCCACTGGAATCCCTTCAGATGGCTACTGTCACCTTTAAGTATGATTGCAATAGCACTCAATAATTTCTTCATTTTCTTGCACAACAAAGCAGCCCAGATCATCTTGCTCCCTCCTGCTGCTCACTGAAATCAGTCATTTCTCCAAACTGTCCTGATTTCTTTTGGTAGGATGTGGTCTTTAGAAGACATGATATGGGTAAAGGATGTGCTCAAAACTGCTGGCTTGTTATTGCTTCCAGGCCTTTTTAGTGGCTAGAGCTGGGAAATATATATTTTTTAAGAAGGAAAAAGAATCATGCATTCACATTAAAATTTCCAATTTGAATTTTAAAATATACAGTTTTATTGAACTTTTTTGATTTTAAATTTATCTTTTATGCTGAAAATCTTGGTTCATAATTATTTACATGTTTTAGTCTGTAACAAACACATGATCATTTCAAATATTACTACTATCAGTAAGATAACCAATACAAGTCATAGTATTTATGGTTCTTTTATCCTTAAGTTTTTATCTTATATCCCACTCAGGATATGGAGTTAAGATGCTGTGTTCCACAGTTACTTGAAACAATTATTTTCTGTATGGTTATGCCACCAATTTTATATACTTAGGTTTATTTTTTTCAATATTTAGACAATGCTTTTAAATTTTTGATTTAATTTTATTTTTGCTTATATAAAATATTTATACAATTCCAAACCCTCTACCAGCTCTGTTCAGCTGCATCAAAACTTGCGTGGCCTTTTCCTACCACCTATTCATTCATTCACTTATTCATTCAACAGATATTCATGAAGCTCCTTGGCTACGCTAGTGTGGGGTCAACAATGGGGAACAAACCAGATGGCAGTACTTACCCCACGGAGTTTGCATCTTGGTGTGTTTGGAGAAACAACTCTCTTGATAATCTATGAACTTCTCCATTATACCTTCTCTTTCTGTTCCCCTTTGTTTCTCTTCTCTTCTCCAGGGACTCTGCAAGAAGCAGAAGTTGCAAGTGGTCTTGGGTGGTGAAAGAAAAAGAAAATTTCCCTCAGTGTTCTTTTCTGTTTTCTCTAAATCCATATTGTATTACTAAGTTGCTTAATATTTCTGAGGCTGAATTTATACATATGAAAAATGTATTCCTCATACTCTTGAATCTGGGTTAGGCCTCTGACTCCTTTGACCAATTGAATATGGCAAAAGTAACATTATGCCAGTTTCAAGTCCAGCCTTTAAGAGAAGTGATAGTTTCCATTTCCTTCCTGGAAGCAGTTGCCATGTCATAAGGAAGTCCAAGCATGGAGAGACTCTGACGGAAAATAGGGAAAAGAATTGAAGTCCTGGGTTGACATTTCCCAGCTGGTAGCCAACAACAATTTGCCAACATGTGAGTGAGCCATCTTAGATGTGAAACTTCTAGTACCAGAAGTGCTCCCAACTGATGTCATATGGTACAGAGATAAGCTGCCCTAACAAGCTCCATCCAATTGCAAAATTTGAGCAATAAATAATTATTTGAAGCCACTAAATTTTGAAGTGGTTTGTTATGCAACAGTAAAGGAGCATCGTTGGTACTCATTGAGAAGTAGTATATTTTAGAATATTTAAAAGTATTTACAAGGCTTAGATGAACCTTAACTCTCTGGCCAGAAACTATGAGTTCCTATAAGTCTTTATCAGACCCTGCATCTCAGGGTCTGATGCAGCTATATGTCATTAAGGATTTCTGTTAAGAAACTGTGATGAAGACTATCACCTACAGTTTAAAGATTTCTAGCTCTGGCAATACTTTTTCTTGTCTGTATTTGCTGCAATCTCCCTATTCATTGTCTTTGATAAATGATAAATTTTATTATAATCATATGCCTTTACAAGTCATAGTACTTTTTTTTTTTTTAGATTTTATTTATTTATTTGAGAGAGAGAGACAGTGAGAGAGAGCATGAGAGCTGAGAAGGTCAGAAGAAACAGATTCCCTGTGGAAATGGGAGTCCCATGTGGGACTCGATCCGGGGATTCCGGGATCGTGACCTGAGCTGAAGGCAGTTGCTTAACCAACTGAGCCACCCAGGTGCCCACAAGTCATAGTTCTTATATGTCAATCTTTATTATCTAGTTTTCATTTATTGAAAAAACTTACAACTCATTTGTCTATATGAGTATTTTAATTTAATTAATTTATTTGAGAGAGAATGTGAGCGTGTGAGCTGGGGGAGAGAGAAAAGAGGAGGGAGAAGGTGAGGGAAAGAATCTAAAACAGACTCTGAGCCAAGCACAGAACCAGAGGAGGGGGTCCATCTCACCACCCCAAGATCATGACCTGAGCCAAAACCAAGATTTGGAAGCTCAACCAAATGAGTCACGCAGGTGTCCCCACATTAGCATGTTTTAAATCAGATCTGCAGTGAATTGACTGATCACCAGAGAATCAGATGATCCCAAGGGATTTCAAAACTCCTCTGGCTTAGCTTTCCCTCACTTATAGACAAATAGACAGTTATTTCATTTCCCAGTATTTCCAGGCGGATTCCAGCCTGCAGGGTAAAGGAAAGAGATGCAGAGTGACCCAATAGATTTGGAAGAGGAAATAGAGACAGTGAAAAATTTAAAACCGGGAGTAGGGAAGGGAGACTAAGTAGTGGGACAGACTCCACCATCAGAATTCCGTGGGTGATGCACCTTGTCCTGGCCTGACCTCAGCCTGGTCTGCAGGACATCACTGGGTGATACCTGCTGATGCCCCAATGTGTCTGCCTCTATGAGCTCCCAGCTTATTGGTCCTTAGATATTATTTTCAACACTCAGTATGTCCTCCATAGCCTATATTTCAGAATACCTCTGAAACACGACATCGGGAAAGAAGCCATAAGCTAGATAACACAGACTCTGCAAAGGCTAATGGGAAAAACTGAAGCCAGCTCAGGACAAGACCGAAGGTGGGGAACAGATCCACTGACCTGTTTTCCAGAAAGGGGGATAAAGAATGCCTGGCAGCTGACTCAAACCCCGGAGAGGAAAACAGAGAAAGAAATGCTGGAGTGGGTGAGAGGACTGAAAAATGGTAGAAAAGAGTCTCACAGTTCCCAACTTTTTGTGGTTACTTTCCTTTTTTTCTTTTTCTTTTTCCCTTACACCAAGGAGACAAGTAATGAGGATGACCAGCAGAGGGCCTTCAAATGAACGTTAACACTGAACGCTTTCATGTCTTTTTGTGAGATCTTTGAGCTTTTGGTTCTCTTCCCTTAGGATTTTATTTTAAGAAAAAGAAAAAGGAAAAATGCCTCTTTACATTTTACTGGGATATAGTTGTAAAAGACTACAGACCTCGCTGTGTGTTGCTGGCCCTGAATTATGATTGTTTCCAGTATTTCAAAGAGGTACCAGGTACTTCAGCAAAAGGTCAGCAGGTGGCAAACTTCTACAATCCTTAGATTGAAGACCTGTAATGCTTAGATTCCATTCTAGAGAAATACTGGAGGCTCTGGCTTCATTTTTGGGGAGATGGGTGGTGGTTGGTTGGTTTGCGTGTGTGTTTGTGACTCTGTTGTAAAACACACTGAGTGAAAAATAAGTCTATTTCAAATAGTTATTAAGACATTAACCAATTAAGCTAAATCAGCACACATCAAAATCAGTCACCCAGTCTCTCCCGAAGGTCACCTGTGAGTGCTTAGTTGTCTCAACCCCTGTAAGAGAGAGGGTGGAATAGAAGGTCCCTAAATTCTCCTTCTTTCAGAGACTGTGCTGTGAAGTGTTCCACTCAATCCTAAGTCTTATCTGCCCTCAAGAAGCCTCTCTGTGTCTTATGATCCAGAAGTTGGTGGAGAGAGTTCCCAACTTTACACGGTGAGATAAGGCTTGGATTATATTTTTGGAGGAAATTATTTTCGGGCAATGTTGAAGGATGACAGGAACATCTGAGTAAATCCACTGGAGTACAAAAAAATAGAGGATTGTAAAATAACACTGTGTTTCTTTCCTGAAAACCTGGATTCAATGTTAACATCTTCTTTCATTCCTGGAGTCTCCAAATTTAGAGTTTGTGCTAATGAATTCTGAAGAGAAATTATTTCTTTGTTCTCTCAGAGGGTCATTTCCTGGCAAAAGGCTGTTTCAGAACTCCCGGAATCTCCTCCATCACTGACATGTTTTTCTTGGACGGGATGGTGCCTTTGCTTTGCTTTACACCTGAGTGATGTGTTAGGGACAGAGCCAGTCCCTAAGTATCCGTTGGTTGTGGACATCTGCTTTTACTCTGTGTCCTTGAATCCCTTCTTGGGGGAACTGTGTGCCCCAGCTCCACGTAGTTCTTCAAGGCTCTCTGTCACCTGGACTTGCCCTCCCTAGGTGGGGGATGTAATGTAACTTGGCTGTTGGATTCTTTTGGGGATTTGATTTTCATGTTGGGGGCAGGCATGCAATATGATCTCTTAATTCCGTCCTTGCTAAACTTGAAGGATATATAACTTTGGCTGCTAATGGTGATGATGCCTATTATACACTCTAAAGTCTATTTTGTCTAATACTAATATGGCTGCTCCAGGCTTCCTTTGATTAGTGTTGGCATGGCACACCTTGTTCATCTTTTTACCTTTAACCTACTTGTGACATTATATGTAAAGTCTGTTTCTTGTACAGAGCACAGAGTTGGTTCTTACTCTTTCACTCAATCTAGCCACCTCTGAGTTTCAACTGTGCTGTTGGGGCACCTGGGTGGCTCAGTGGGTTAAAGCCTCTGCCTTTGGCTCAGGTCATGGTCTCAGGGTCCTGGGATCAAATTCCATATTGGGCTCTTGCTCAGCAGGGAACCTCCCTCTCCCTTTACCCACTGGTCCACCTGCTTGTGCTCTCTCTCTCTCTGTCAAATTAAAAAATAAATAAATAAAATCTTAAACAAAAATAAAACTGTGTTGTTGACCATTTACGTTTAGTATGATCATTGAGGGATCATGTAGGCATCATAGGTAGATTCCTACTCAGTAAATCCTATTTAGAGAACCAGGCTAGAGCCATACTGATGGATTGCTGTCTGTGCTCTGAGGATAACTAAATCTTTTGACTGTTATTGCTGCCCTTAGGAAGATATGTTGACATAAAAGCATAAAAGCTATGTCTCTGTCTGAAGGGTGAATAGAAACACCCTGAGGAGGAATTAAAAAAAAAAAAAAAAACAACTTTAAATCATGGACCTTCTTTGTAGCAACATCTGGGGGCTAGAGCAAGGTGGTAATGGCAACACAACAGGTTTCTGCAGATAGGGCCTTCCTAGCTACGCTCCCTAAGCCTTGACTCCTGCCGGTTACAGAGAGAGTTCTGGAATATGTCTTCCAAGGCCTCCAAATAGGGATGGGAGGGGGATGAAAACTGAGAGCCATGGGGACTCTGTAGAGCACGTAGGATGGACAGCCCACTCCAGGGATGGCATAGAAAATAGAGTTCATTCTTGGAGGATGAGTAGAACCATCCAAACTGAGGTGGGGTCTAATTCAGTAGGACAGAACCACAGGACTTGCACATAAGCAATCATCCCATAAGGCCTGTGCTGAGAGTACAGTGGGAAGTACCATCAGCCAGGGAGGGTGGGCCGAGTGCTAAGGTCAGGGAGGTCGATGCCCAATATCATCAAGATGAATATCTCTCAGTTGAAGCCAGAGAGGACAAGGTCACCCCTCACAAGGACAGGGTCATCAGCAAGGCCTGTCCTTCTTACCCCAAACATGGATCCTGCCTGGGGAGACAACAGGGGGAGATGGGGAGAATCCTAACAGAATGCATTTTAAGCTGGAAATGCCAGAAGTACTTTGAACTAGGAAGAGGACAGATTCAACCAGGAATGGAAATGAGAACTTGAGAGTTAGGGTTACAGAGAAAGAATGTTCCAAGAGAGTATGCTCTGACACATTTCCCTTAGTAACCCCACTATTTATCCTGGAACATTTCCCTTGGCCCATTGGTACTTTTATTTCTGTTGGACAAATTCTGAGAAATGATTTGCAGAGGCTGTTGACTTTAAAGTACACCTCTTTTATTCAGACATTGATTTAAATCTATTATTAATTTTAAAAGTTTTTCAGTTGATTCCTTTGGGCACTGTAAGCATATAATTACCTCATCTGTGAACCATGGTAGATTAGTTTTCACAGTTTCAGGGTCATGTACTAATAGCTTCTGTTTCATGTCTTGGTGAAAAGAACAGACTTCAGAACCACAAAACATTCTAACTTTTGTTTCTAATTTCAATGGGAATAATACCGCTACTTAACTAATCGTACTGATGGTTACTGTGGGCAGGTCCTCTGTGTTTGCCTGGATTGTCTGTGGGACTTGGTTCTCATGGAGCTGCTGGGGATTTTACCCATGATCAGCAAGGGCAGAATTTGAATTCAGGAAGTAGGACTTCGGGAACAGAGCCCTTAACCACCAGGCTACAGCCAGTCATGCCACAGGCTATGGTCTGGAAATTCCATGAGATGAGAGCTTTCTTCTGGCTTCCATTCCCCACATTTCCAAGGACCCACCTCTCACCTTGTTAGTCAATGTCATCTTTGTTGCTAAATCCATTGTGTGCTGTTTAACCTTGATCTGACTGGCCTTCCAGGAAGTATTCTGTGTCCTCCTTGAACAGTCTCCTCCCTTGGCTTCTGGGATGTCAGATTCTCCTCGGTGTCCATTGGGCCATGTTTGCTTCTCATTGACTCTTCTGCTGATGACCACACCTTAACTATGGGTGGTCTGTGCCTCTCTCTTCTCAATGCCCCCCCAACGACCTCTGGTCAGTAGGAGCATCCAACCAATATGACCTTCTTCACTTCCCTGGTTTTAAAAAATGACACACGGAGCAGCAGCTGCCACATCTGGCCACAAAGATGGCCAGAAGACCCCCAAGAAGCAGGCCAAGGAGATGGACAAAGAAGATAAGGCATTCAAGCAGAAATAGAAAGATGAGCAGAGGACACCTGAGGAGCTAAAAGCGAAGGCCAAGGGGACGGGTCCCCTGGCCACAGGTGGAATTAAGGCATCTAGGAAAAGTAAGCTGTTCCTTGTGCCTGAGACTTGGTGATCCTTAATCACATTCCTGTTTAAACATCTGGATTCCCTGTCACATCCTCTATTGCCATGTATAGCTAGAAGAAAGTGTTGTCTTAGGTTCTGTTGTACATTTAAGGATAAACTTTTGTAGAAAAAAAAATAATTATTTAAAAAAAAAAAAACAACAACAAGAAGTCACAGTACCCAAAAAAGGTACTGTTCAAAGCACCTTATATGTATTATCTTACTTCGCCGTCAACAATCCTAATATCCGTTTTACAGTGAGGAGACTGGCCAGTGAGGTTAAATAGCTTACCTAAGATGAGAAGTGGCAGAGTTGTGGCAGAGTTGGAATGTGAACTCTGACTCTAGAGCCTGTTGGTGCTCACCTCTGGACAGGTGTGCTGCTAGATGTTTAACATCCAGCTTTCTGGAAAAAAAAAAAAAAGCACTGATTTATAACGTTCGCCATTTTTTTGTGACATAAATACTTCCTCTGTGGCTGACACAACATCACTGAACCTGGATTTGAAAAGAGAAGCTCATCATTCCTCCAGCGAGCTAAGACCGGCCACTGTAGCCAAATCCAGCAACCACAACCATGTGGGTGTGCGATGCCATGAGGCAAAGAGGTGGAGTTGGGTAACATATCTATTAGTTGGAGTCTTTGGTTTTAAGAAATAGAAAAGCGAAGCTGGCCCAAGCAGGAGGGGGAATTTACTAGAAGGATACAGTCTCAGAATGAAGAGCAGGAGGCAACAGGACCTCAAGAGGCTGGGAATGAGCACTAGATGTGCTATGGGGCTTTGATGGGTCCATTGTGCCTCAGTATCCGTTTACTGCAGGGCAGTGCTCCTGTGTCCCTGGCCCACAGGGCAGAACCCTACCATCCATCTCTCCTGAACTTACTCTTGCCACCAGCAGAGACCGAGGTCCTCTCTGACTGGCTCTGTTGGGTCAAGAATCAGCCCTGGGGAAAAAAAAAAAAAAAAGAATCAGCCCTGGGCCAGTCAGCTATGGTTAGTGGGTCTGCGTGCCTCTGTTCAGGATCATATTGGGGATGTCAGTGTAGATTAGGACCAAACTCTTCTGCCTTTGAAATTCTGTTACACTGAAAACTCATCGTCATGCTGTGGTCCTCTGGCCACCCCTTCATCTGGGCCTTCATGACCTTCCTGACTGATGTCATTCCTGTCAGGCTCCCCTTTGCTCCCTCTGCCATCCTGGCCTTCTTGTTGGCCTTTGAGCATTACAAGCTCATTCTCACCTCGGGGCCTTTGTACTTGTTCTTCCACAGGGCTTCTTATGACTCACATCCTACTTTCAATCAGAGCATCCCTCCCTGAGCACCTGCTAGCAATAGTCACTCCATCCATGCCACCCTCCTACCTGCTTCATTTTTCTTCAAAGGCTTAAGATGACCTGAAATTGTGTCATGTATTCGACTGTCTGCTCCCCACTGGAACATAATCCATGGGCATCAGGACTTTGTCCTGCTTATGGCTTATATTTTCACCTGGAACAGTGCTTGTAATCTAGTAGATACTCCAAACCTATTTGTTGAATGCATGATTCAATGAATGAATGAATGAATGAATGTATGAATGAGTTGCAGACTTACTATGAAATACACACTTAAAAATAAACCTTAACTATTATCTTAGCTTTCAAATATGTTTTTGCTTATTGTGTACTTGAATAAAATAGTGCTTCTTTAAAAATGAGATGTAATCCAGATTTTTAGTGGTCTGATCTTTCCTAACTTATCCCTTAGCCCATCTTGTCCTAGGCTTCCCTAGAGTATTTTAAATTAGTGATGTTTTGCAGTATTATGTGGAAATAGGCTTTCGTTGTTCATTCAAGGTGGAAAATGGTTGATATGAATAATGATTTGATGATAGGTATGCTGTCTTGGTAAGAAAGGGAGTGCTTTGGAGAGCTGGTGTTTTGTTTCCCTTTTTAAAAAAGCTTTGAGCAAGCAGAAAACAACAAGAAGTCACAGATGACTTCGACAAGAGTCATCTTCAATTAAATCCCAGCACAGTAACTCAGAATTATCCTCCAAAGAGACAGATGAGAAAAAATGGCTTCCTACCTGAAAAAATATTTTTTGGAAAAAAGCACATTTCTGAAAGGATGCAAGAGAGAGAGAGAGAAAGAGAGAGAGAGAGATTTCTCTTTCTCATAAAAAAGAGCAAGAAAGATGATATTTTCACAAGAGAAAGCATGCATTAGGCCATAGATAAGCCTTTTTTTTTTTCCCAAAGCAGGAGATTTTCAGTTAAAGAAAATTGACAACTTTGCCTCCAGGCTGAATTTTATAGTTTTCACCAGCAACAGCTGTGTTTACTGATGGCCCTATATTGTCCTGAACAAATTCAAGATTAAGTAAAGGACTAGTGTTCTCAGACAATCACCAAGAAAACAGACATTTTCTTACTGTTTGTGGAGCTCCAGGCTTCATGTCCTTACCTTTGAAGAATTACCTCAGAAGTTGTTGCTTTTAAAGACAGAAGTTGATATATCTGGTAAAATAGAATGTTCTTATTGCTAAAGCTGTAGTTTTTGACCTTAACTGTACCTTAGCCTCACCTGGGAACTTAAAAATGTGGTAGGTATTTTGATAGGGATTGCACTGATGTGTAGACTGCTTTGGGTAGTGTAGACATTTTCACAATGTTTGTTCTTCCAATCCATTAGCATGGAATGTTTTTCCATTTTTTTTTTCTTAAAGATTCTACTTATTTACTTGAGGGAGAGAAAGAGTGAGAACATAAGCAGGAACAAAGGAAGAAGCAGACTCCCTAGTGAGCAGAGAGTCCAGCTTGAGGGCTTGATCCCTGGACCCTGGCATCATGACCTGAGCCAAAGGCAGATACTTAACCAACTGAGCCACCCAGGCACGCTGTTTTTCTATTTCTTTGTGTCCTCTTCAATTTCTTTCCAAAGTGTTCTATAGTTTTCAGTGTACAGATCTTTTACCTGTTTGGTTGGGTTTTGGGAGCTTAAAAAGGAAACACCACCCCAATGCCAGAGTTCTACTCCAGCCCTTGTAAACAGGAAGATGGGCCCATTAATCCTAACTCCTGTTAGTTTTCCGGTTATCTGTCAGGAGATTCTAACCCATAGCTGCATCGAGAAACGTTGCCCTCCAGCCCTTGCCACAGGGTGCAACTGAATCCCATCCTGGATGGGGCATCAGATGGGGTTGCCCACGATCCTGCTCCCTTGCCAAACCGTGAAGAAAGTAAAATTGTCTTGGCTCTCCTCCCATCTGCCCTTGTGTGCCTCTCTCCCCATTCCTGAAAACTTTCTCTCCTGAGCTATTGCTCAGGCATTCTTCTCCCACGGTGAAGCTATCAGGCTCCAAGGAAACTCTTCCTTGCTAAAAAATAATCCCACAGAGGGTTCACCCTTTTCAGCATAGTATTAGCCCTCTCAAAAACAAACAACAAAAAAACCCTAAACACCAAAAAATCCACCACATAGTAGAAAAAAATTGTGAAATGCCACATAATGCAGCTGGTGAGTTTGAGGAGAAATTGAGGAGAGGAGGAAGGTGCTTCCAGCTCCTATCAGGTCCCTTCTGGTTGGCAATAGTCTACTCCAAAGGGCCGTTGGGTGGGGTGACTCTGGCAAGTTACTTAATCTCTCTGTGCCTCAGTTTCCTTGTCTGTAAAATGGGGATGATGTTAATACTGCCACACAGAGTTGTCGTGAGGACTGCAAACAGAAAGCGTTTGGGGAACACTGGCCAAAATAAGCAGTCAGTGCCCATTAGCAGTTATTACCATCATCACAATTCCCATAATTTCACATTCTTGAATTTATAATTAAGTGAGGGGGAGTTCCACATGGACCGAGCAAATATATTCAAACAGAGAAAGTGCTCCTCGGATAGAGTCTCAAAAAATATTTTGAACTGTGACATCCTCAATGGCATATGCGTCTAGCTCCAATATCCTGAGGCAATGCTTAATTCATGCTCTCCATTTAGATGTATAAATTCCAAAAGCTTCGGGGAAAAAAATTCCCTTTCTTTTTTTTTTTTCGACTGTATCATCGACCTTGTATGTCTGTGAATCTCGGGAAATGATGGAGATGAGAATGAACAACGTGTAGCTGGGGAGAAACAAGCATCCCTCTAATTGCCTTGTTAACCCAACACAGAAATTAATGAAGTCAACAAATATTTAATGATAGACTCTGTGCCAGATGTTGTGCTAGGAAGTGGTGGTGCCACAGGGGGGAGACGAGGTCCATACGGACAGAGCTCGCAGTGCAGGGAGCCAAGAGAAGGGGTATTGTCCAATCTCAAGTCACAGCCCAGAGTGACCAAGACATGCTTAGGCCCCCGCTCTCTGCCAGAGAAATCTTCATGTGCGAGGATATGATGGCTAGGTTGAACTCGTTTCTTGTTTCTCCTCTCTGAGATCCTACTTTTTCAAGACTGACTGGTCAAGCAACTTGTGCATTCCTTTGCAGGAAACACGATTCTCACTGACCAGAGACAAGTTGAAAGTGGGAGCAGAGATGCCCAGGGATGACCTAGGTGCCTTCTGTTGTCACAAGAACATGAGCGTTTGTCCCTTAACCCAGCAGGCTTTTTAGTGACTGGACTGAATGTGCTGAATGTTAAATTTGAGTGGTGTTTCCCTATTTTTTTCTTTTTAGATGTTTCCTACAGAAGGCTTAAATGGATGTTTTCGTTTTGCTTTGTTTTCAAGTTTCACTAAATTCTTAGAAGCTTCTGAATGGCTTAAAAGTATTTTTAGATTATGCTAATAGTGGAGCCTAATTTTACACCAAAGAAGTTCTTAAAGCTTTCTAAAAAAATCTGATTTTTGTTAATAGAGTCACTTTGGGACTGAAGATTTTCTAAGATTCTTTATAGTTTTAAAGAGTTGTAAGATCTACATCATAATCTAAAAGATCTTTATTTGCTTCTGAAATTTCATACACCCTGACCTTCCACACTTGACCTTATTCCAACTCTTTCCTGCAGCCTCTGTTATAACAAGCCACTAACTCCCAAGGAGTGACTTTCGTGAGCTTAGTGTCTACTGTGTATTACTGTGACTTCTAAAACCTCATTTTTATTTGTATCAAATCTACTTTTCCATCTATTTATTTTAGAAGACCTAATTTGCTTTTTGAAAGCATGATGTGGTGTCTAGTCTCAAAGATGAACTTCAATAGACCGTGCTTTCCAGTTCTTACCCTGGGTAGCCCTCTCTTTCATGGATGGTGAACTGGTCTGTGACTTGCTTTAACCAAGAGGATGTGGTGAGAGTGGTGGGGAGCCCATTCCATTTTGAGGGTTTAAGAGGACTGGCAGGTCTGTTTCCTCTTCTTGGAACATTTGCTGTGGGGAGTTCTGGGCTGATATAAAAGTAAATTCACTACTCTGATGGAGAGACCACTCAGAGAAACCACATAAAGGGGCTCTGAGACTACAGGGGGAGGGGGTCAGGTCCAGCTGCTGCCTCATCCTGTTTGAACCTCCAAATGACTCTGGTCTAGCTGCCATCTGACTTTCACTATGGAAAGATCGCATGAGAGACCAGAGGAAGAACCACCCAGCTGAACCCCACAAGCCACAGAATAGAGGGACAATCAAAGGCCCTAACTTTTGAGGCAGTTATGCAGCATAGTTAATAATATAGGACAAATCTGTTAACTGTAAGACTCCAAAAGAAAAGACAGTGAATTGGGTTCCTCCAAATAATTCATACAACTAACCTGAAGAACTTTTACAGGGATGCAAGCTTTCAGTGCACTCAGTTTCTAGGCTGGTGAATAGCATTTTTATTTTCAATCAAAAAACTCATCAAAAAGTGGGATTCTTTCTGTCCTGGTCCTCACCAGTGCTTGTGGTTTCTTCTCGCTTTTTCTCAACTCCTCTGAGTCAGAGCTAGAACTGTCCCAGAGAAGCTGGCCCCGTGCCTCTTGTTCACAGAGCCACGTTTCCATTTTGCCAATTTTCTGGGGACAACAGTCATTCCTTGCTTGGTGTTCTCCCAAATCTTCATTCTGGGAATTTCCTACAAAAAATTTAAAGTTTAAATATTTTTTTTCTCTTAATAGTAAATATCACACACACACACACACACACACACACACACACACACACACATATAAACTCAAATATATAAATGAGTTCAACTTTATATATATATATATATATATATATATATATATAGCTCCGTAGCATTAAAATTTTTCCTTGTTATTTTAAATTTTTAGAAATCTTCTGAAAGTCACAAGAACAACACAATACATACCTATATGTCCCAACTCACTGACAACATCTTGTCACACTATTGCCTTCATTTTATACACACATGCACACACGCATGGTTTTCAGCTGAGCTATTTGAGAATTAGTTGCAGTTACACCCCCCCAATACATCACCACAAATCTAAGTGCTTTTCCTGCTTAACTACAATACAACTATTACACTTCAAAATTTAACGTTGATATATTACTGTTTTCTAATATATGGTCCACATTCTAATATTCACGATTGTCCCAGTGATGCTCTTTGTAGCTGCTTTTTATTTGCCTATTTGTGTTTTATTTTTTTGATCCAGGATCCAATCTAGGATTACATATTGCATAATCTTCCCTATCTCTTTTCTTTTTTCTCTTCTTTCTCTCCCTCCTCCCCACTCTTCTTTCTCTCTCTCTCCCTCATTCTCACTCTTGATCCCTCCCTTCTCCTTCCTCCAACCCCCTCCATTCACTGTCTTCTTCTTTTTCCCTAACACTGATATTTTTAAAGAATCCAGACTGGACGCCTGGGTGGCTTAGTCAGTTAAGCGGTGACTTCGGCTCAGGGCATGATCTCAGGGGCCTGGGATCGAGTCCCATATCAGGTTCCCTACTTAATGGGTAGCCTGCTTCCCCCTTTCCCTCTGCCTGCTACTCCCCCTGCTTGTATTCTTTCTTTCTCTGTGTGTCAAATAAATAAAATCTTAAAATAATAATAATAATAATAATAATCCAGATCAATTGTTTTATAGAATGGCCCTAAATCTGGGTTTGTCTGTTTATGATTAAGGTTAAGCATTTTTGGCAAGAGTATTGCACAGGTGATGTTACCTAGTGCTATTTATTGAACAACTACTATGTGCTAGATGCACGATACACACTTTCCCTGAACTTTACATCTGCTCTCACATATTAGAATTGCCTGCGAAGGTTTTTAGAAATGCAAATGCTTGGGCTACACCCCAGACTTATAGAACTAGGAAGTTCAAAGGATCATGTATTTTATTTTACTTTCCAGAAGAGATTTAATTGTTTATTTTTTGGCATAGGATCTTATATCTGTAGCTTTTTATTCAAGCTGCACCCAGCGCCCTTTTAAAATGCACTTCAGGGAGCACCTGTGTGGCTCAGTCAGTTACATGTCCAACTCTTGATTTCATGTCAGGTCATGATCTCGGGGTCATGGGATCAAGTCCCAGGTCTGGTTCCATGCTCAGCAGGGAGTCTGCTTGAAATTCTCTCTTTCTCTTCCTCTCTCTCTACCTCTCCTTGCCTGGCTCATGTTCTCTCTCTTTCTCCCCCACAAATAAATACATAAATCTTAAAAAAAAATAATAAAATGCACTTCAGAACAACAGGTGCCTTACTCAAGCAAGCCTGGACTTTAACAAAACAAAAGCAATGGCTACTTCTGAGCTAGGAAAATCATCCTGGGTCAAAACCCAGAATGTTCCCCCCATCCGGTTGAACCAGCCATAATATTTGGATGTCATCTTAAGGATAATTGTTTATTGAATCTTATGGCATATTTTATTTAAGCCCTTGATAGCTAACATTGCATACTGTTACAGAAGAAAGTCAAACATCTCAATGTGAGCATTTCTGCCTTGTGATTTATTAGTTTCCTTTCTGCCTCAGTGAGGAGTTACCCTCTTCCCCTTCTTGAATGTTATTATAATTATTGTTATTGTCCATGCACATAGTAGTGACCAAAAACCATAATTGATTCATGTCTGCAACCCCAATCTCTCTCCTGAGCTACAATACACTTTTTTTTTTTTTTTTTTTTTTTGTACAGCTGGACGTTTCCATTTTTACCTCCTGGCAACATGAGAGACTCACCTTTTCTTTCTCTTTCAAATCCGTGTTTTCTCCCAGTTGCTCTAATTCAGCAGATTGCTCCAGCTTTGCCCCCTTGTCTGCCTAGTTCTTCAAGAGTAACCCAAGAAGCCTCCTGGTCTTCTTGCTCTCTCCGCACACCCACATCCAGTCCATCACTGAGCTCTGCAAATGCTATCTCCTAAATATCTCACATCTGGCTCCTCTTCTGTCACCCTCTCTCCTGGTCCAAGCACCATCTCTCACATGCACTTCTGTTATGTCTGTACCACTTGTCTCCCCATGATCCCTTGCATTCTCCTCTCATCCATCTTCCACAGGGTAGACAGAGTGATGCTTAAAAATGTAAGCCTGATTGTGTGGTTCCCCTGACCTTTCAATGGTTTCCCATTGATCTTAAACTCAAGTTCAAAGTTCTTATTTGACACAACTTGCAAGACCCTGTGTGCCTCCGGAGCCATCTCTGATCACTACTTGAATTTCTCTTTCCCACCCAGTGTCTAGAATCTGCCAGGTTCCTTCCCACTCAAGAGCTTTTGCATGTACTGTGACCATTAATAGTTCTGAATGTTCTAGCACCTCGATCCTCACACTTACATGGATCCCTATCCCCTTTGTTCAGCTACTTCCTGTGTCAGCCTAAATATCACTGCCTCATGGAAACCTTCCGACTCTCTCAGATGGTGAGCTCTCCCAGCTATACTGTCATCGAACTTCTCCTTGTTCATTGTATGTACCATTGCAAAGCCAAGAACCACATTTATGAATACACGTGTGAACCAGTGAGCCATCAGAGAATTTGAGGAGGTGAGAAGTATTGGTAACTGGGACTGGGAAAGACCAGGTGGTGTAATCATCTCTGCTTTGCGAACGAGCCAAGAACTACTAGAAGCATCATTCAGACTGGAAACAGCAATTTTCTGCTGACTAGAGGCAGGAGCTTTGAAACAGGAAAAGAATATTTGTTGATGGTGAGACCTAATGCAATATTAATAATAGCTTAAGTCCCACACCACTCTTGATGTTATGATAATGCAGGCCTAAAGTTAGTGCGTGAGACCAAGTTCACATGTTCAATTTTATCCTTGAGTATCTCTTAAATCATTCATAAAATATTATATACATAGTTCTGTATACATAGCATTAAAGTGTAAGAACTTCTCAGCTAGATGTCTTTTTACTTGTTGCATTTTTATAAAACCCTACTTGATTCTCTGGGGTTGCTAGACTTCAGGAAAAACAAAAAGAAAAATACGTTTAAAAACCTAAATGGGTTTTGGGTGAGCAAAGGAGAATGTGCCCAACTTCAAAATGAATCTGGGAAGGGAGAAAAGCAACAGAGGCCAGGGGGGGGGGGGGGCGGAAATAGGGAGTGATTTTAGGTAGTATAAGGATTCTCTAAAGCATTAAAAAATGTTTGATGGTTATGTATGTTTTAATACATAAATGCTTTAGCAAAATGTATCACCATTGCGTCAAACTCAAGATTTCACAGTTATTTCATAGACAAGGTTAATTAAAAACACACACACACACGCACACACACACACTCACACACACATACACGGGGCGCCTAGGTGGCTCAGTGTGTTAAGCCTCTGCCTTCAGCTTGGGTCATGATCTCAGGGTCCTGGGATCGAGCCCCGCATCAGGCTCTCTGCTCAGTGGGGAGCCTGCTCCCCCCTCTCTCTCTGCCTGCCTCTCTTCATACTTGTGATCTCTCTGTCAAATAAATAAAATCTTTAAACACACACACACACACACACACACACACTCAAACCCTCAGGATACTTTAAAGAAAATACTAAGTAGTTAATGGTGCTGGTCACCTGATAAGACCAGAATTGTGAAGGTGACAATGTTTTGAAGGGGCCACCTTCCCTTCAGTTATTTTCACTCTAAGTTGTTTTCTTTAAGGTTATTTTCACTCTAAGACCTCAGTTCCATCCTTCTTCTATTGTCTGTATTTCCATGCATGGGTTTGGTGCTTTACATTTAAATTTGCTTTTATACATATTGGATTAATTTTTCCATAAACCCTACATGGTAGACAAGGCTTTACTCTATTTTACAGATGGGAAGCCTGAAGCTCAGAGAGGTTAAGAGGTTAAGTAACTAGAGTTTAGTTAAAATCTCTGTCTCTATACAGAAATAAAGCTGTTTAGACAAATATATAGCTAATGTTTATGGAGAGGCTACTGTGTACCAGGCACCGTTCTAGAAACAAAAAGAGGCCCCTGCTCCCATGGAGTTTACATTTAGAAATGTATTTCTTGGGGCTCAAAGGAAGAGCTTTGATTTCAAGTTCAATGCTTTTTCTATCCACTACCCTGGATTAGATCATGGCTTCTGGAAAAGGCAGGAGTCACATAGATGTGTTAAATCTCATGAAATAGTCCACCCGAAGAACAATGTTTGCTTTGTGTAAGTTAGGAACAAGTGAGCCATCCTCTAAGTTATAACTAATTTATTGCACAAGTTATATGTAATTATTATAGAATTATACAAGTCATGTGTAATTCGTTATATAAATAGATACGAAATGTATTTAAAGTGTGTAAATGTAAGATATATGTAAAATTTCATTTTAAACAGGCAGCATTAAACAAAGACCGACCTTTATCTCATAAGAGACCTGTAACTCTCATCCCACCTCCCCAAAGAGGGAACAAGAATGGGCAAATACAGCATTCCGTAAGGGGACGTGGGTACAGCAGAATCTTAATGACCACAACTGGGGTAGCAGAAAGCTCCTGTAAATCTATGATCTTGACCTTGTTCCACTTTCAGGAGAAAGCAAAACGAACTAAAAGGAATGAAAGGAAAGATGCTACCTGGGAGTAAGCACAAGGAGTCATAGATGGAGCACGTGCCTATCATGGTGGTGAAATCTAGGCTGGGCGGAGAGACTGCCTGCTCTTGGCAGATAAGGTTAGGAGTCACTCCCCTCTACTGGCAGACTTTGTCGAGGTTGTCCTGGACAGAGCTCCAAGTCCCTGGATTCCTGATGAGGGTATAGAAGGGGGTGGGGACGGTGGAGCAGGCCTTTGGAGTCAGAAAGACCGGGCCTTGAATTCTGGCTCTGTCACATGACAGCCAGGAGTAACTCCTTCTGTTCCTGCTGTGTGAGGATTTAAGAACAACAGTGTATGCTGTCTCATGGCAAGCAGTAGACAGACCTCAACCAGAGGGGTGCCTGGGCAGCTCAGCTGGTTAAGCATCCAGCTCTTGGTTTCAGCTCAGGTCACGATCTCAGGGTTGTGAGATCAAGCCCCACGTCTGGCTCCACACTCAGCACCGAGCCTGCTTGAGATTCTCCCTCTCCCTCCCCCCTCCCACCACTCACGTGCTCTCTCCCACTAAAATAAATAAATAAATACATCTTTAAACCTTAACTAGAACATAATGAAGCGGCTTTAAAAAGCCTCAGACATGCAGAGAAACTCTCTTTTCCTCGTGCCACCACCCTTCCCGGGCCCCTCCAGATCTGGGGCACCTTCCAAAGATTTTTACCAATGTTGGTTTTTCTTGGCTTGCCTTCAAGCAATGACTCTGGGTATCTAACTTCAGCTGAGACACGTTTTGGGGGTTGTTTTGACAATATGTTCTAAATTGTAAAACCTGCTTATCTATGTGCCCACATAGCATATTTCATTCTGGCCCCGGGGAGTATATAGGTTCAATAGATTCCCCAAGGAGATTTACATTTATTCAGCCTTTTTGTATTTAATTAAGCCTCCTGTTCCTCGGAGCAGGAGCGGTGTGTCTTTCAGCTGGCAGCGTGGCCTCTTAGAAGCTCAGTACCTCCAGAGACACGGCTGGGATTTCTGTGGATCTCTCCGTGGTCAGTCCTATTGACAAGGGATGTGGCTCACAGCACCGCCCACCACGTACATGACCAATATTATGTATTCATAGGGTGGGTTTGCCCTGGGGGAAGACGGACAGGGCAAACGTAATGGGGCTTTAACTGGTGGGAGCACACAGCACAGAGGCTGTGAACAGGGCATCTGTCGGAAGTCCCTGAGCAGTCTGGCCTGGTTGGAGGCGACGTCAGGCACAGGAATGGCTGCAGAGACAGCCACAATGGCGGGCCAAGAGTGGATCCTGAAGGCTCAGAGTACCAGGGTGAAGAGCTGATTTTTAAAATTTTTATTTACTTCTTATTTTTTAGAGCAGGGAGGGGTAAAGGGAGAGAGAGAGAGAGAAAAGCTAAAGCAACCTCTAACCCTGAGTGGAGCCCTCCGCGGGGCTCCACCTTACGACCGTGAGATCATGATCCGCGTGGAAATCCAGAGTCTGATGCTTACCCGACTGCACCACCCTGGGGCCCCCAGGGTGAGGAGTTTAGACTGTCCTCAGGCTGATGGAGGCTCGCTGAGGATTTTTATTTTTTTAGGATTTTATTTATTTATTTGAGAGAGAGGGAGAGAGAGAGAGAGCATGAGCCAGGGGAAGGGTAGAGGGCGAAACGGACTCCCTGCTGAGCAGGGAGCCTAACGTGGGGCTCCATTCCAAGACCCTGGGATCGTGACGTGAGTGGAAGGTAGACACTTAACTGACCGAGCCACCCAGGTGCCCCTCACTGAGGATTTTTTTTAAGCAAGAGAATGATATGGTCACATTGGCATTTTATAAGATTACTTGGCTCTTAACACTGTGCTTCTGAAATGACTGTGTATGAGAGTCACTGGGCATCTTAATAAAATGTGTATCCTGATTCAGGAGGTCCAGAGTGCGGCCTGAAATTCTGCATTTCTAATAAACTCCCTGATGACGCAGATGCTGCTGGTCTGCGGCCAATACTTTCATGATCAAGTAGAGCCGTGGTTCTTAAACTTAAGGGGTATCAGAAGCACCTAAGGGGGTGTTAAACCTGGATGGCTGGCCTCTGTCCCTACATTTTCTGATTCCGTCACTCTGGCTGGGACCCATCCACTCTGCGGGTGATGCTGGTGCTGGTGGCCTGGGCTTGTACCGAGTGCCATCAGGACAGAGTGTTGGTGGAGGAAAGGGAAGATTTGAGGCAGGAACACAGGAGTTGGGAGGCGGGAGCAATAGCCCTGGTGTGACGCGATACCCTGTGGGTGGCATTGGGAATGCGGGAAAGCTAAGAAAGAGTTCAGTTCCCTGTGACATCCACAGGACTTTGGGACCATCCAGCTGCAAGGAGGGAGAGGAGGAGGGCTGGAAGGGTCCCAGGTCTCTGGCCTGAGTGGCCCTGAAAGTAGAGGGCTCACCCACTGAGAAGGAGCAAGTGGGGTGGGCTTCAGTTTTCAATGCTCCGAATGAGCCTCTGAGGGCTGCAGGGAAAAAGCGGGGTGGGGGAGGTTGTCTGCGGGCAGCAGACTGGCTGATACCAGTTCGCTATTTAATAGAAGTCCCCCTGCTTCATTCGCTTTAACCACAAGCTGAGAGGCTCTTTTGCCTCTTCTCTTCTTAGGGGTGGAGCCAGGATGGCCACAATGCATGTGAAGCCCTGGAAACCACTAAAAAGAGACATTTTCTAACAGTGTTTGACCGTCTGTCTTTTCCTTCCAGCCGCCCCAAATTGCATGACACGGCGTGATCCCTACTTTCCAGGAAGTACAATATCAGCAGAAACCCAAGGCTACTTGCTGTCCATCCACCACCTCTCCCCCTCCCTCCACTCCTGACAGAAGTTTATTTGATGAAATTTTTAAAACACTTGAAATATTTTATTTTGCTAAAATAATTTACATGACTGACCTGGACTTCTTCTGTTTAAGGTTTCATCCGGCAACAAGGTTGGAAGGTCCCTGTCATCATTTCTTGGGACGCTTTGAAGGATTTTCTTGGCTTTATGGTCCCTCGGTTTTTGCTTATTACTTCTTGCCTCCCTGGGAAGACTTTTCTTCTGAAAATGATCAGCTGTCATGGATTAGTGTTCTCCGCCTGAGCTCCTGTCACCAGAATAGGTCACCAGACCAGGCACTTTGCAAGTCGTGTGCTTGTGTGTACTCTGGTCCCCTAACCAGAACATAGTTTTCTTTTTCCTATTAGAGGGTATAGAAATTTCTCTATGCACAGTCTAGTTAGGAGAGAGTCTCAAAAAGGCATGGCTTGATTTAAGAGGAGGACCGTTGTAAAACATTTGTTGGTAGGCCACTGACTCTGGGATTGTAGAAGACAGTGATTTTAGGCTTAAATACGAGAGTGAGGAGTTTGGAATATGACAATTCCAGGAGATATTACTGTAAAGGGGTTTGTTATAAGAGCTGGTTCTTGTAGGATAACCCCACGGTGTGGATTATGGAGGATGCCTAGGTATCAAGATAAAGACTGACTCACCCCCTTCTATTTTCCTGAACCAAGACAAGCGATCTAACTTCATTTTTCTGCTGGAACCAGAATGTCATGAGAGCAATTTGTGGTCGGTTGGGGGGGGGGGTGTTGGCAGGTGGGGAGGAAGGAAAGAAAGAAAAAACAGAGAGACTTGGGACAAAGATTCATCCTTGAGACTCAAAACAAAGAAAAGGTTCAAAAGGCTCAGTGGCAGAAGGGATCTTCCCGATGCTTCCCAGCTCTAGTAGTTGAGGCTTTGGTGCCAATGACCAAATTTAAAATGCTAAGTAAAGCCTGGGGATGGATGCTAAACCATTCGAGTGCGAGGGCAGTGATTATGTGGAGTAAATGTGGTAAATATGCCAGCCTTCTTCTCTCTTCTCATACTTACCTCTTGTCTGTTATGGTTCATTTCCAGCATTCGCATCTTATGTAAATATTGCCTCTTCCTGGGAGTGTACCCTGGAGTTTGCATCTTCTTTTCCAGTTCCTGCTGGGAAAGATGACACATTCATTAGAATGGGGTAATTTGTTACTGACTCTGAGATCCACAACTTGTGATTATTCTTTCTTTTTCTTCTCCTTTTTTTTTTTTTGGACCAAAGTGAGATCTTAATCAGCCATCAGTTATAATCCATAGAGATCTCTTGTCAAGGAGATGTCAAAGGTAGATCATTGTAGTTCCCCACCGAGTCCTTTGTGTCACTATCAGTGAATGGAGATTCGCTGTGTGTATAATGCAGTTTTTAAGGTTCGTGTAGGGTTTCGCAAACCTTAAGTGGAACTATGTTTCTGCATCTCATTTTGATGAACGATCGCTTACCCTGTCAATAGATGCTCATTACTGTCTCCCCAGAAATGTGTTCTGGTTGGGTAAGATTGGCCTCTTTCTTCCTGCCTCTTCTGCCATTGTCTGGCTATGACATCAGGGGGGAGCCACAGAATAGCTAATGGAACCCATTTCTATAGCCTGGACACCCATTTACCAATATAAGCCCTGGTATATTAGGAAGTCAATTATTTGTGACTTTGGTGATCTCCCCCAGTGCATCACAAACCCCGGGGGGACAGTGAAGACAGTTATTAAGGGTAGCCAGGGGTGAAAACACCCTTGTTTGTTGCTTGCTGTGGAAAGGTGAGGGAAGGGTATGGCAGTCAGACGTGCTCAGTGATACCCTTTTGCTGCCCTGGGGACAGGGACTGTGTTGGCAGTTGCGAGCCTCCTGAGGGGACCATCTCCACAGTGCTGCCAGTGTCACAAACCTGGCCTTGACATCTTTTACCAAATCATTCTGCTGTGCAGCAGCGCCTAGCTGGCTGGCCCCAAAATGAATCAGGAGTGGAAAGCACTGAAAATCTACTACCTCCCAGTTTTCATGTCTGCATGAGGGGCGTCTGCTCAGCAGAATATGACAAATGAATAAAAGGGAAAAGCTCTTCAGAAGACCTTTTCCAAGGATTCTTTTTTTGGTGAGGTTATGGTAAATAAGTTAGGAACACCTCATAGAAATGATTTGCCCTAAAAACTGAGAATAAAGAGAAAGGTTTCACCTGAGAAGAAGAATAAAAAGAAAGAGTTACACTAGATTTTTCATAAATTTGAACACTTCTAGAATTAGCAATGTCCAAGGAAAACTCATCTCTCTTACCTACATCTCCCTGTTTTCACTAGGAAGTGGAGAAGGGCCCAGAGTTTACCTCAGAGATGAGAGTATTTGCCAGTTGGAGGCAGGCCCAGGAGAGAACGTACAGCTTTGGGAGGTCCTAACTCTGAATGACCTCATAGTTAGATTTGTCTTTGAGGTCTTCTGTGCAAGGAGTATATGAAAAGGAGAGCCCACCTCCCCCCACTACCCACCCCCTCCAGCGAGAGCTACAGTTCACCTTTGCTTTGTGAGTTGTTCTGGCTTCATGCTGGCTCGGGAGCGTTTCAGAAGTAATTACTTGTGGCAGGTCAATGGGTTCAAGCCTCTAGAAGTCCAACATTTAGAGCATTCAGCATTCCTCATGCCATGAGATGATAAAACATAAAAGCCAGACATTAAACTATCTTAACACCTTGCAAAAGCAGCACTTATTCCTGAGAGCACATAGGAACAGCGATTTCAACAAGATTATGGTCATATCTATGCAAAAGGCTTTTCAACTTATCTGGATTCTTTATTGTCCTATTGCTCTGCTGTCAGGGACTTCTTGATCTAAATACCTTAAGAATCCTTTTCTGTCAGCATCGAGGGACCAAGTCCAAAGCTATCGAAAACAAGGGTCTTAGAGTATTAGAGATGAAAGGAGCACCAAGAATTTGTTCTATTCATTTCTTAGTCACCCCGCTGGACTCTTCCAGTTCTTAGGTGAGTGACCTGTATTTAAGATCTCCAGAGAAGCTGGAGATGACTTAAGAAGTAGGAGGAGAATGAGGAGTACACCAACTGTGAGCACCACTCCCATCTTAGTTCAACGTTAAAGGCAAACGATGGTTCATTTTGAAATTAATTTTTATTGCAGTCTGATTGGTTGCATTATCAAGGGGTAGACCTGGAGGTTCACTTGGCTTTCAAGATGACCAGAGTAAAAAGAGAGTGGCGGGGGGTGGGGGGGAGCAGGGAAATAGATGCTGACCGAGCAGCACTCAAGGCAAGCATGACCTGTGCCTCCTGCTACTTCTCTGTAGAACACTTTCCTGGCCTCTGGGCCCGGACCCAAGCTGTTCCAGGGAAAACAACCTGCATTCCTTTCTCCTGTCACAGCCCAAACCTCGCCTGGCAAGGAAGAAAATGAGGGCAAAGGATTTGGAGACTGGGAGGAGAGACAAAGGGAAAGAACTCATCTTTAGGTTAGATGTGTGCCTGTGCTAGACAATTTGCACTTGTGCTAGGAAGTAATTCCCTGTTCCATTCTCACCTTAGGTATAGAAAGGAGGGGGTTTAACTTGAGAACCGTGCAAGGATGCAATGAGAGGTGATGAGGACTAGTAAGAGAGAGGTTTGTCTGGCTCTCTTCTCTGCTGGGAAAATGGGACCTGCTGGTATAAAGAGGTAGCCGCCGATCAGACCAGAACCTTTGGGGAATAGAGACCAAGGGGAAAGAGTTATCCAGGCACCTGTGAGAAAAAGAATTAGCAGTGACCAGAGTGGGTAATCAGGATCTGAGGAGGGGACAAGGAAATGTTTGTGCTACTCCCTGGACTTGGTTCAGGATCTAGTTCTTTCTGGTGATGAGGCCCATGAACCTTTACAGTTGCCCCTGTCTGTCACTCCCAGGGCCAAAATGTCATCTGGTTCAGTCCTCTCATGAACGCTGTGGGTAATTATGATGATTCCTCATTGTTGAGAGGTTAATAATTGTCCCAGTTTGCACAGATAGAAAATGGCAACTCTAGAATTCAAATTCAGGTTTATCCAGTTCCAAATACCATGTGCCTTCCTCTTCTGCTTGTTCCTAAACCTGGTTTATCATAAGAATCTCCTGGAATTAAACACACACACACACACACACACACACACCCAAAACCCTGGGTTATTCACTGGGGATTGTGATTCAACAGGTCTAGAATCTGTTCTGGGAATGAATATTCACATTACATATATATAAATAATAAACTTTAATTTTTAAGGAAGATCAGGTTCATAGCAAAACTGTAAAGTACAGAGAGTTCCCAGATACTCCCTGCCCCCACATGTGGCTAGCCTCCTCCACTATCAACATCCCTTACCAGAGCAGTACATCTGTTACAATGGATAAACCTACATTCACACATAATTATCACTGAAAGTCCATTGTTTAAATTAGGGTTCACTCTTGGTGGTGTACAGTCTATAGATTTGGACAAATGTATAATGACATGTATCAACCAATGTAGTATCCTACAGAATAGTTTCATTGCTCTAAAAATCCTTTGTGTTTTGTCCATTCATCCCTCTCTTCCTCCCCTTACCCTCTGGCAACAACTGATCTTTTTACTGTCTCTGTTGTTTTGTCTTCTCTGAAATGTCAGTATTTTTGGAATCATACAGTATATAGTCTTTTCAGATTGGCTTCTTTCAATTAATACACACTTAAATTTTCTCCAGATAGGTGCACCTGTGTGGTTAAGTTGGTTAAGTCTGACTCTTGATTTTGGTTCAGGTCATGATCTTAGGGTAATGAAATTGAGCCCCCTGTTGGGCTCTATGCTCAGCATGGAGTCTGCTTCTCTGTCTTTCTCTTGGCCTCTCACTCTGCTCATTCTCCCCACCCCTTTCTAAAATAGGCAAATAAGTCTTTAAGCTTTCTCCACATATTTTCATAGCTTGGCAGTTAATTTCTTTTTTAGTGCTGAATAATATTCCATGATATGGATGTACCACAATATCTTCATCCATTCATCTCCTAAGGACATTTGGTTACACCCAAATTTTGGAAATTATGAATAAAGCTGCCACACTCATCCCTGTGCAGGTTTTGTGTGGACATCAATTTTCAATTCATTTGGGCAAATACTAAGGCTTACAACTGCTGGGTTGTATGGGAAGAGTATGTTTAGTTTTATAAGAAGTTCCTGCTGCTCCACATCCTTGCCAACATTTGGTGTTGTCAATGTTCTGGATTTTGGCTACTCTAACATGTGTATAGTGGTATCTTATTGTTGTTTTAATTTCCATTTCCCTGATGACATATGATGTTGAACATATTTTCATATGTTGAACATATTTCATATTCAAACCAAATTAAAAAAGGTTTTAATTTCAATGAGGTCCAGCTTCTCAGTTTGTTTTTTTGGGAATGTATTTCCAGGGCATTCTGATGATTTTCTAAGTTGAGGTCCACTGGCTTCCATACTGCCTCAAGTGAATAAAGGAACTACATCAGAGTAGACCACAGAGTATTTATTTGTGGCGCATTATTAAAAATTTGAGTCTGAAGATGCCAGCTATTTAAATATTTTCAGCTGCTTAATCTATCCATAAATTCTTAGCGTCGGATTTTTCTTTGAAAATATAAATATATGTTCTTCTATTTTCAGCCTCATTTTAATTAAACCTATAATTCTGATAAGGGTTAAAGAGTAGGTGTCTTTAAGAACCCTCTCCAGGCAATTACTTTCTTCCTGGCCTTACAAAAGAACTGAAGAATCACACTATTGCACCACATAGGGCACTAGATGGCAGCAACTAACATTGCAAGTAGGATCCCTCCCAGAAGTACTTGCACTTGGCCTGAGAAGTACAGCAGAAAAAATGTTGGCTGCTTGGCTTCTCTAAACAAACCAACCAGTCAAATGAGATTGCCCCAGAATTCTGGGTTCATATCAATGTTCCTTTTCCCAGCTTGGGATGCAAACTACCTCCCTTCAACACCTTCAGAGAGAATACAAGGGAAGGAATGACTGGAGAACTGGTATGGTAGAATGACTTTTTTTTTTTTTAATCTTGTGTTATAAAAAATGTATTATCTGTCTAAAGGTTTCTGGGTTATTTGGCTTCTTAAGTGAAGCAGTCAGGCCAATCAGTTGAAGTGTCAGCTGGGAAACTCCGAAGACTGGAGATTAGAACAAGCAGAGTTACTGAGCTTCGTGATACACTAGCCTGAGACGGTTGCTTCTGTGTAGTAGCAGGAAGGGAAAGATGGGCAGGAGAAGCTCAAGGAAATTGTAAATTTTGATTGGCACCATGACTTAAGAATGTATGTCCTTTAAGGGTCTCAGAAGAAGGTAAAGGTGTCCAGGGCAGCCTTGAAGCAAGAAATCATGAGCCCAGGGAGGAATTTTTGATCAAGGCATTGCAATAAGTTCACATTTCAATAACTTTCTTTGCCCCAAACATCTAGCAGTGAAAAATAAAACATAAAGCCAAAAAAAGATATGGTTGGGCTCTAATACAAGATATGTATCTCCATGGACCAGAAAACAAACAGAAATACATACTTAGAGGAAGCTGATCGATAAGGCATTTGGGGCTCCTGATGACAGTGAGTTATTTCTAGAGGTTAAAAGGGACCTAAAAATGCTCCATGTAAGATGGCAAACTAGAGCCAGGATCACAGCTTGACATGAAGGGCTGAGCTGTTCTCTACTTTTTTACCCAATACAAGAGAGCTGAATCAAAATGGGAGTTGGAAGATCTGTTTTACAAGCATTATCAGAATGTTAAATATTAAGAATATTAAGCAGCCATAAAAAAGGATGAGATCTTGCCATTTGCTCCAACATGATAGACCTAGAGAGTATAGCAGCATTAAGTGAAATAAGTCAGGCTGAGAAAGACAAAAACCATGATTTCACTCAAGATATTCAAAATAGGAGGGGAAACCCCCCTGATGTTATTTTGATGGTCAACATTGTCTTGCTTAGGCTACAGCCTCTAGTTAGTCAAACACTAATCTAGGTGTTGCTGTGACATTAAGTGATTAAAGTCCATAATCATTTAACTTTTATTTTTAAAGATTTTATTTATTTTGAGAGAGAGAGAGAGAGGGCACAAAAGCAGGGGGAGGGACAAAGACAGAGGGAGAGACAGAATCTCAAGCAGACTCCATGCTGAGCATGGAGCCCAACACTGGTCTCGATCTCAGGACCCTAAAATTACTATCCAAGTTGAAATCAAGACTTGGACACTTAACTGACTGGGCCACCCAGGCTCCCCCATAATCATTTGACTTTAAGTCAGGAAGATTATTTTAGATAGTCTGGGTGGACCTGGTTTAATCAGTTGAAAGGTCTTAAGGGCAAAGCTGAGGCACCCTGAAGAATAGAAAATTCTACTTATGGACAGCAGCTTCAGCTGCAATTGCAGCCTGACCTCCCTGATGGCCTGCCCTGTGGTTTCAGACTTGTCCTGTCAGTCTCCACAATCATGTAAGCCAATTCTTTGCAATATGATATATATATCATATTGCAAAGATATATATATCATATTGCAAAGAACACACACACACACACACACACACACACACGTATATATAATCTCCTTCTACTGGTTTTTGTTTCTCTGGTTGAACACTGACTAATATAGGTACCTAGAAACGAACCTAAAAAAAAACTTACACAAAACCCCTGTGGAGAAATTATGAAATGTTATTAAAAGATCTAAAAGAAAATCGGAGTAAACAGAGATTTACGCAAAGTGTGTGGTTTAGAAGACTCAGTATTATAAATGTGGTGAATTTTCCCCCAATTAATCAATGAATGCATTTCAGTCAAAACGTTTGCAGTGTTTTTAATGGACTTGATAAAAAGACTCAAACTTCACTTGGAAGAGCAAAGCACCATAAATAACAAAGATAATTCTGAAAAAGAAAAATAAAATGACTTGCTGTATTAGATATTAAAACTTAAAGATACATAATTAAGACAGTGTGGAATTCCTATGGAGATACACAAATAAACCAATGCAACAGAAGAGAGAACCTGAAAACAGACTCAGGAAGCTCTGGAAACTGAATATAGGACAGAAGTATCTTTTTAAATCAATGGTTAAAGAAGGATGACTCCATAAAGAGTGTTGGGACAATAGCTTATTCAAATGAAAAAAAGTAAAATTAAATTCCAAATTCACATCTGCACACAAATTAATTTCAGACAGATTAAGACCTAAATGTGAAAAGGCAAATATTATAAATTTCAGAAAGAAATAAACAAGAGGAGCACCTGGGTGGCTCAATTGGTTAAGCGTCTGCTTTCAGCTCAGGTCACGGTCCCTGGGGGTCCTGGGATCAAGCCCTGAGGCAGGCTCCCCACTCAGTGGGGAGTCTGCTTCTCCCTCAACCCCTCTCCCTGCTTGTGCTAGCTCTCTCTTACTCACTCTCTCAAATAAATAAATAAAATATTAAAAAAAAAAGAAAGAAGGATATCTTTATGACCTTGGGGAAAATAAAAATTTCTTAGACAATATATAAGAAATACAAAACATAAACACTAAGATTGAGAAATTTGACATTTGAAGTGGAAATCTTTGTGTCCACACACAGATAGGCAAAATGAAAAGCCAAGTCATAGATAGAGAAAAGATATTTGCAACACATGTAACTAACAAAGGGCTAGATCTAAGACATATAAAGCACTCTCACAAATCACAAAGAAACAAATAATTGAAAATGGGCAAAGAGTTAGAAAAGACAAGGAAAGGGAAACGTTTGTGACAAATTATATAATACTGAAAACAGCACAATGAAAATGTCCAGGTGGGAACAGACCCTCCTTATCTCTCACCAGCAGGGTTTATACTCATCTTTGCCCCTTTGTATTCACTCATTTGATATTTATTCAACTCATATTTATTGATCACCTATTACATGCCAGATACTGTTCTAGACACTTAGATACACTAGTGAAGACAAGCGACAAAAATCTCTGCCTGTGTGAAAGATAATATCCTAATACTGGCTGGGAGGTGATGAACAAAACACACAATGAACGTACTAGAAGTGAATTGTTTGGTGTGTTAGAAGTCAATGCTCTGAGGAAAAGAAAAGATAATGGTGGCTGATGGGAACCAGGAGTGCCAGGTTAAGAGTAAGTGACAACTGTCATGAGGTTATCATGAGAAGCCTGTTGAATGGTGAGATTTAAGCAAATCTTGGGCGATGAAGGAGGAAGTCATCCCAGGAAGTCACATTATAGGGGGCCTTATGGGGGATGTGTGGTTGACCATCTCCACTTTAGGTGGGACCGGAGATGGTTGGATGAGAAGGTCAATCAGGCCAGGAGGGACAGTTGAGATCAACTTTTCAACACGAGATGAGCACATTGGGTTCAGAGTTCCCTGGCAGAGGCTCTTAGAATTCAGCAGTTGGAGTTGGAGTTGGAGAACTTTAGTTCATGACCTGCTCTTTACTTGAGAAGTAGATGTTTAGGAAGTGGAGAGTGCCAAACGTGCAACTCAAATTATTTAGGATGCAATTAGATTTGGTTTAATAATTAAAAATACTTTTAGAATTTTCTTTGGCAGAGATTAGGCTATTAATTAGCATGTCATGGGAACCCAGCATTTATTATTCTCTCAAAAACCCATTTGTGGTGGAAAATGTGCTGAGCCTCATTTGTGAAGATAATTATAGCTGATATCTTTGGGAGTGTCTGCCAAGTTCCCAGTGATTTCCCTCTTCTCTGGGAGCTGCTTCCAGAATTTATTGGGGCGGGGGGGGGGGTCTCTGCCCACACTTCTACTGCGTGAGCATCTCCTCTGGTCATAGCTTATTGGAACAGAACTGGAATCAAGAGCAAAGCTGAGCCAATAAGATCTTTTCTCCCAGGAATTTCGAATTGGAGCCAAAAGAGCCAGGCTGATCTGTCTGTTTGATTCCTGAATGCAAATTCAGGAATTGAGGGTGGCCATATTTCACCAAGTGGTCTTGAGGAGCAGAGAAAGTCGATTCGCAGGAAGAATAAAGCATATGCACAGAGAAGAGCTCAGGGGAGACACAGAGGGAGTTGTGCCTTTCAGGTTCCAAGGCAAAGCTGTTACCTGAAGTCCAACTGCCTCCCAGCTCTTGGGTTCAACAAACACTCCTGTAACTCATGACATTGGCAGCTAGCCAATCAGACTTACAATTCAGGGATGCTATAGGTCTGCGATAGCAGGGAGAATGCATTTTGATTTTTATTCCCACCATGGATAATGGGGCTCGTTGTCGTTCATTCACCATTCATTCATAAGCCTTTTTGAGGCTGCAATTAAGTGTCAGTGGCTGAAGATATAAGACAGAGTAAGACACAGTCTTTGCACTCAAATAATTCATTTGCCTTGGTTTTTAAGGTGGTTGGTTAGAATACAGTCTTTGGGGACGCCTGGGTGGCTCAGTTGGTTAAGCAGCTGCCTCTGGCTCAGGTCATGATCCCAGTCTCCTGGGATCGAGTCCCACATCAGGCTCCTTGCTCAGCAGGAAGCCTGCTTCTCCCTCTGCCTCTGCCTGTGCGTGCTCTCTCTCTCTCTCTCTCTCTCTCTCTCTCCTTCTCTGACAAATAAAT